>NC_091417.1:2214842-2814842 GCF_032191515.1 Phaenicophaeus curvirostris
GGGAACACGGAGGGGGGGGACACAGGGGACCGGGGGGACAAATGGGGGGACACACCAGGAATGGCTGGGGGGGGGGGGTGGCATGGGGGGAGCCATTGCCCATCGCGGGGACATGGGGACACGGGGGGGCACTGGAGGAGGCACTGGGGCGACAGGAGGGGCCAGGGGGACACGGGGGGGTCACTGGAGGGGCACTGGGGGGACACAGAGGGAGCCATTGCCCATCCAGGGGACCGGGGGACATGAGGGGGACATGGGGCCAGGGAGGGGGGCACTGGGGGGACCGGGAGGGGGACATGTGGGGAGCCATCGCCAATCGCAGGGATCAGGGGATGTGGGGGACACGGGGGAGGGGAGCATGGGGGGACACGCGGGGACACCCATCGGGAGGGGTGGAGGGGGGACACGGAGTGGGGGGACACACTGGGAACGATATGGGGGGCCGGGGCCCACAGAGGCCTCAGGGATGGTGCCCTTGGGATGGTGGAGATGGAACTGGGGATGGTGGGCGCAGGTAGGCTGGGACAGGGACAAGGGGGTGACCACAGCGGTTGGGGACAATGCCCACAGGAGCTGGGGATGGTGCCCATGGTGGGTTGGAGATGATGCCCATGGTGGGGTGGAGATGATGCCTGTGCGGAGCTGGAGACGGTGCCCGTGGAGAGTTGGAGATGATGCCCATGGAGAGCTGGGGACAGTGCTCGTGGTGGGGTGGAAATGATGCTTGCGGGGAGCTGGGGACAGTGCCCATGGTGGAGTGGAGATGGTGCCCATGGGAGCTGGAGATGGTGCCCATGGTGGGGTGGAGATGCTACTTGTGGGGAGCTGGAGATGATGCCCACGGAGAGCTGGAAATGGTGCCCATGGTGGGATGGAGATGATGCCCATGGAGAGCTGGAAATGGTGCCCATGGTGGGATGGAGATGATGCCCATGGAGAGCTGGAAATGGTGCCCATGGGGGTTGGAGATGATGCCCATGGAGAGCTGGAAATGGTGCCCATGGTGGGATGGAGATGATGCCTATGGAGAGCTGGAAATGGTGCCCATGGGGGTTGGAGATGATGCCCATGGTGGGGGGGGTGGCACACCAAACCCGGGGGGTGCCCAGCCGGCCCCGCACCCTGGCTGGAGATGTGGGGCTGGAGGTGGCAGAGTTCACAGTGGGGCTCGCTGGGGAAGGGATTGGGGGTCCCGTCCTCCCCACCAGCACCCTAAAAAGCCCACCCCACCTCCTTCCCAGCAGCCCCTGCGCCCAACTCCCCCCCCCCCCCCCCCCCCGCACTACACATCCCATCATGCCTGGGCTTAAAGGGATGCTGCTGTGTGCCCCCCCCCCCGTTGCTTTGTCCCCCCCCCTTCCTGCCCAGGGCACCGCAGCTCAGCCCTGGGACCCCAGTGGGCTCCTTCTGGGTCCCCCAACCTGTGACACCCCCTCCCTCCCTGGGCTGCGATGAGGGGACCCAGGGGACGAGGGGAGGAGGAGGATGGGGGTCCCCAAGGGGTGAAGGTTTCCAGGGGAGGGGGGAGAACGGAAAGAGGGGGCCACCCAGGGGATGGGGGTCCCCAGGGAGGAGGTCCCCAGCGGTTGCGGGGTCTCCACTGGGGGGAGGGGTGTCCTCAAGGGATGGGGGTGCCAAGGGGGTGGGGGTCCCCAGGGATAAAATCTCCATGGATGAGGTCCCCAAAGGTTGGGGGTTCCCCAGGAGTGGGGGCACCAAGGGGATGGGGGTCCCCAGGAGATGGGGGTCTCAAGGGGATGGGGGCACCCAGGAATGGGGTCTCCATGGATGAGGTCCCCAGGGGATGGGGGCACCAAGGGGGTTGGGGTCCCCAGGAGACGAGGGTCTCAAGGGGATGGAGGCACCAAGTGAGTGGGGGTCCCCAGGGATGAGGTCCCCAGCAGTTGGGGGGGTCCCCAAGGGGTGAGTCTCCCGCAGGAATGGGGTCCCCAAAGAATGGGTGTCCTCAGGGATGAGATATCCAGGGGATGGGGGCACCAAGGGGATGGGGGCACTCAGGGGTGGGGTCCCCCTGAGAATGGGGTCCCCCAGGGGTTGGGGTCACCAGTGGCAGAGTGGTACCTGTGGGATGAGGGTCCCCAGAGGATGGGATCCCCCAGGCGGTGGGTGGATGAGGGAGCCCAGGGGGTGGGGGTCCCCAGAGGATGGGGGTCTCTATGGCTCCGTGGTGCCCAGAGTGACCCCAGCCTCCACCCCAGGGCGGGGGGTCCCACACTCGTGGCCCCATGGACCCACGCCCCCCCTGACCCCCACGGCCCCCTTGGTCCCTGTGCTCCCTGTGATCCCTGTGGCCTCCTGGTCCCCCCCTGCACCCCGGATCCCCCATCCCCGCGGGTGACGGCATCCGGGGCGCCAGCGTGGCAGGGTGGTGGCCCCCCCAGCCTGGCCTCCGCTTGTACCGTACACTTTATCCTCGGCAAACACGGCGTGTCTGCAGCCGCGGCCCTGCAACGCCGGCTGCCCGCGATAAGGCTGGGCCGAGCTCGGTTGCCCCCAACCCGCTGGACTCGGCCACCTCGGCGCAAACACCGGGACCCCAAATCCCCCCACCCCACGGCCACCCCTCAGCCTCCATCCAGAAGGGGAAACTGAGGCAGGGATGGGGTTCGCCTGCGTCCCCCGTGGGGTGGGGGTGGGCGCTTGTCCTACCCGCCAACCCCACAATCACGGAATCATCAAATCGTTTTGTTGAAAGACCTTTGAGATCATCCAATCCAACCGTCCGTGTCCTCTACTACACCAGATCCTTGAGCACCTCATCTGCCTGGCTTTTAAACCCCTCCAGGGCCCTTAATACCCCTCTCGATGGGTTCAATCCCCCTTCCAAGGGGTTCAAGCCAAGATCTCGGGGATCCCTCCCCCAAATCCCAGCCCTCCCTGAGCCCCCAGCCCCACTCCTGTCTTGGGATCCGAGTCCCACCTCCAGTTCTTGAGCCCCCGGGTCAAGATCCAAGTCTTGGGTCACCCCCAAAGCCCCCAGCCCTGATCAGGACTTGGGATCCAGGTCCCCAAACCATCCTCGCAGAGTCCTTTGATTGGAAAAGACCTTTGAGATAATGAGTCCAACCGTAGCCATCCACCACTAAACCATCCCCGAGCACCTCATCTCCCCATCTTTTAAACCCCTCGAGGGACAGGGACTCCACCACCCCCCTGGGCAGCCTCTGCCAGGGCCGGAGAAGCCTTTTGGTGAAGAAATATTTCCTGATGTCCAATCTGAACCTGCCCTGGCGCAACTTGAGGCCTTTTCCTCTCATCCTACCCCTTGTTTCTTGGGAGAAGAGACCAACACCCGCCTCATCCCACCCTCCTTTCCAGAAAACGGAGACCATGACGAGGCCTCAGCCTCCTCTAACCCCGCCATGATCCCTCAGCCTCCTCTCAGAACCCTTGTTCTCCAGCCCCTTCCCCTTCTCGGGGCGCCCTCCAGCCCCTCAATATCCTTCCCAAAACCGAACCCAGGATTCGCGGGGCAACCTTGAACCCATCATTTACCCCAACACCACCCCCAGACCCCCCTGTTCCCCCCCCCCCCCAGGCAAAGTGGGGACCCCTCCACCCCCCACCCTCCCTGAGCTGGGGGGGGGGGGGGTGTCTCTGGGGGCTCTGGGGGGGGTTGCTGCTCTCGGGGTGCGATGCAGTCGGGTGGAACGAGCTCATTAAAATTCATCCCACTGCTTTGCGGCACCGAGCGGCTAAATATAGCCTGGGCCTGGCAGCAGGGCCCCCCCCCACCCCCCAGGGCCCCCCCAGGAAAGGGGGGTGACGCTGCTGCTGCATCCCCATCTCTGGAGGCACCCGTGGGGGAGCACCTGTCACAGGCTGGGGGGGCTGCATGGGGGTGTCCCCCCCCCAAGGCTGTGTGTCCCCCCCCCCAAGGCTGTGTCCCCCCCCCCAAGGCTGTGCACCCCCCCCCAAGGCAGTGTCCCCCTTACCCCAACCTGGATCCCCCCCCAAAGACTCTGTGCCCCCCCTCCAAGCTCTGTGTCCCCCCCCCCCAAAGACTCTGTGCCCCCTCCAGGTTGTCTGTCCCCCCCCCCAAAGACTCTGCACCCCCTCCAGGTTGTGTGTCCCCCCCCAAAGACTCTGTGCCCCCTCCCAGGCTGTGTGTCCCCCCCCCCCAAGACCCTGTGACCCCTCCAGGATGTGTCGTCCCCCCCCCCAAAACTCTATGCCCCCCCCCCCCGCTGTGTGTCCCCCCCCAAGACCCTGTGACCCCTCCAGGCTGTGTCCCCCCCTCACAAGTCCCTGTGACTCCTCCATGTTGTGTTCCCCCCCCAAGGGCTCTGTGACCCTCCCAGGCTGTGTGTCCCCCCCTCCAAGACTCAGTGCCCCCTGTAGGTTGTGTGTCCCCCCCCCCAATCTGTGCCCACCCCAAGCTGTATCCCCCCCCCCAAGACTCTGTGCCCCCCCCAAGGCTGCTCCCCCCTTCAAGACCCTGTGACCCCTCCAGGCCGTGTCCCCCCCTCCAAGATTCAGTGCCCCCTCCAGGTTGTGTGTGTCCCCCCCCCTCCAAGAATCTGTGCCCCCCCCCCGGCTGTATTTCCACCCTCCCAAGACCCTGTGACCCTCCCCAGTCTGTGCCCCCCCCCCAGGGTTGTGCCCCCCACCCCCCAAGGCTGTGCTCCCCTCCCCCAGGACCCCCCCCCCCCAGCAATCAACCCCTTCCCACGCCACCAAACACAGATGCAGGGGGGGTGAGAACCAGCCATGACCCCCCCCCTCCCCAGCAGGGATGAACACTGGGGGGGGTCCCAGCTGCTCGGGTTCACCCCCCCGTGGGAAGGTGTCATGTCATGTGTGTGTGTGTCCCCCCCCTCAATGCTGGCCCCCGCTTGCCCCCATCCCCTTCCGGGCCCCCCCTTGGCTGCGGGGCTGCAGGCAGCTGGGCTTGGGGCGCCCTGCCAAGAACGGGGCCCCAAGAGCATCCCACAGCCCCCCCTGCCCCCCCCCTCGGGCTCAGAGGCTGCTTTGGGGGGGTGGGAATTGCCAAAGGGGGGGGGGTGTCTATGGGGGCTCCCCTGAGCCCACCTTGCCCCCCATGCTTTCAAGTTGCCCCCCATCCAGCTGTAGGGAGCAGGACACCCCCCCCATGGGAAAAAAATCCCTCTGCATGGCCAGGATCCCCCCCCATGGGAAAAAATCCCTCTGCATGGCCAGGACCCCCCAGCTTTGCCAAAGTGGGGGGATCCATGGGGGCTCCTCTTGCCCCCCATGCTCCCCAGTTCCCCCCCATCCAGCTGTGGGAGCAGGAAACCCCCCCCCCATCGGAAAAAAATCCCTCTGCATGGCCAGCCCCCCCCACCCCCCCCACCCTGGGGCCCCTCGCCCTCGTAATCCAGCCCCGGCACAGGGGGATTTGCAGCGCCCAAGCCCCATGAATGATTCACAGGGGCAGACGGGGGGGGGCTCAGAGACCCCCCCCCCATGAGTGGAGATGGGAGCACGGGGGGGCTGCGGGTGCCCCCACCCCATAGCAGCACCCCAGGCAAATGGGGGGGGCGTGCAAATGTGGGGTGTGCAAAGGAGGGGGGCAAAGGGATGGGGGGCAAAGAGATGGGGTGCAAAGGGATGGGGGTGCAAAGAGATGGAGGTGCAAAGAGATGGGGGTGCAAAGGGATGGGGTGCAAAGGGATGGGGTGCAAAGAGATAGAGGTGCAAAGAGATGGGGTGCAAAGAGATGGGGAAAAGGGATGGGGTGCAAAGGGATGAGGGTGCAAAGGGATGGGGGTGCAAAGGGATGGGGTGCAAAGGGACAGGGGTGCAAAGAGATGGGGGTGCAAAGAGATGGGGGTGCAAAGAGATGGGGTGCAAAGGGACGGGGTGCAAAGAGATGGGGGTGCAAAGAGATGGGGTGCAAAGAGATGGGGGTGCAAAGAGATGGAGGTGCAAAGAGATGGGGTGCAAAGAGATGGAGGTGCAAAGAGATGGGGTGCAAAGAGATGGGGGTGCAAAGAGATGGAGGTGCAATGAGATGGGGTGCAAAGGGATGGAGGTGCAAAGAGATGGGGTGCAAAGAGATGGAGGTGCAAAGGGATGGGGGTGCAAAGAGATGGGGGTGCAAAGAGATGGGGTGCAAAGGGATGGAGGTGCAAAGAGATGGGGTGCAAAGAGATGGGGGTGCAAAGCGATGGGGTGCAAACCGATGGGGGTGCAAAGGGATTGAAGTGCAAAGGGATGGGGTGCAAAGGGATGGGGGTGCAAAGGGCTGGGTTCACAACCATGACGTGTGCAAAGGCCTCCTGACCCCCGTGGGGCTCCCTTGCCTGGGGCTGGAGGGGGGTGATGGGGGGCTGCCCCCCCCCATCCCCGCTCCCCATCCCCGGTTGCCATGGTGACGGCTGGATGCAGCCACTGGGGATATTCTTAGCCGCGGGTACCGCACAGGGTGGGGGGAGCAGCCCAGCCCCACGGGAGCTGGCACACGTGCATGCACACGCGTGTGCACGGACACGCTCCTACACGCGTAGGGCTCTGCTCCCCCGTGGGCTCCGCACGCCCCACGCGTGCCTGTGTTTGCACACACGTGCCTGGACGTGAATCATTGCTCACACGCGTGCACATCCCCGCCTTTGCACACCTGTGTGCTTGCACACGGATGCATTTGCACGCCCACGCCTTTGCACACACCGCGTTTGCACCCTCACGTCTTCGCACACTCTGTGCTTGCCTTCCCACGCCCCTTGCTTTGAACACACCACATGTGTGCACCTCCATGCTTGCACAGCCGTGTGTTTGCACACCCACCCTTTGCACCCCTCATATTTGTGCACCCATGCCTTTGCACCCCTATATCTTTGCACACACCATGTTTGTGCTCCCACGCCTTTGCACACCGATTCTTTTGCCCCTCCCGCTTTTGCACGCACCATATTTGTGCACCCACGCGTTTGCACACACCATATCTGTGCACCCACACCTTTGCACGCACCATATTTGTGCACCCACGCCTTTGCACACCCATTCCTTTGCCCCTCCTGCCTTTGCACGCATCATGTTTGTGCTCCCACGCCTTTGCACACCCATTCCTTTGCCCCTCCTGCCTTTGCATGCACCATGTCTGCACCCCCATGTCTTTGCACCCCCATGTCTTTGCACCCCCATGTCTTTGCTCCCATCGCCTCCACCCCCTCGGAACTACAACTCCCGGCATGCCCCGCGCAGTCCGAACTCCAACTCCCGGCATGCCCCAGGGCCGCGACGCCTCACTCGCCCGCCCGGGTCGGAACTACAACTCCCGTCATGCCCCGCGGCCGCCGCCCAATGAGCGCGCGCGGCGGGGCCGGGGCCGCCATGGCGCTGAGCGGGCCCTGAGCGCGGTGAGGCCCGGCCGGGCCAGGTGAGGGGCGGCGGGGATCCCGGGGCCGGAGGGGCAGGAGGAGACTTGGACCCCCTCTTCTCCCTGAGGGCAGCCCCGTCCCCCGCCCCCTGCTTCCCCTTCCGCCAGCTTCGCGCTGCCCGTCGTGGAAACGAGGGGTGGGAAGGGACCTCAAAGCCCACCCAGTCCCAGCCCTGCCCTGGGCAGGGACACCTCCCACTGGATCAGGGGCTCCAAGCCCCATCCAACCTGGCCTTGAACCCCTCCAGGGATGGGGCAGCCACCACTGCTCTGGGCAACCTGGGCCAGGGCCTCCCCACCCTCACAGGGAAACATTTCTGCCTAATGTCTCATCTCAATCTCCTCTATCTCAGCTTAAAATCATTTCCTGCTTCCCCTATCTCTGCCCTCCCTGATCAAGAGCCCCTCCCCAGCTTTCCTGCAGCCCCTTTCAGTCCTGGAAGCTGCTCTAAGGTCTCCCTGGATCCTTTTCTTCTCCAGGCTGAACAACCCCAACTCTCCCAGCCTGATCCAGGGTCTTCCCTTTTCATTTGCTCCTTCCCCATTTCCTTCACCCCTTCCCCTCACCCCTTCCCCTCATCCCTTCCCCTCATCCCTTCCCATCCGTCCCTTCCCTCTTTCCCTGGGCTATTTGGGGATCAGGGACCCTTTCTCCCCCTCCCCAAAGTCCCGTCAGCCCTACCCTGCTGCCTTCCCTCCGCAGGGCGCAGCCATGAAGGTGGTGAACCTGAAGCAGGCCATCCTGCAGGCCTGGAAGGAGCGATGGAGCGACTACCAGTGGGCCATAAACATGAAGCGGTTCTTCCCCCGTGGAGCCACCTGGGACATCCTCAACTTGGCAGGTCCGGGGCTTTGGGGCTGGGGGAGCTCTGGGGGGATGGGGGCAGAGCAGGGGCCCAGAGCAGGACCTGAGGGAGTGGCAGGAAGATACCAGGGGAGGGTTAGGTTGGATATTAGGAAAAGATTCTTCACCCAGTGGGTGGTGGAGCACTGGAACAGCTCCTCAGGGAAGCACTCACGGCGCCAAACCTGATGATATTCAGAAAGTGTTTGGCCAACACCCTCAGACACACCGTGTAAATGTTGGGGTGTCCTGTACAGGGACAGGAGTTGGACTTGATGAGTCTTGTGGGTCCTTTCCAACTCAGCTCATTCTGTGCTTCTGCAGGAACGGGGTGGATGGGGCTTTCCAAGTGGTCCTCTTGTCTAGCTTGGAGGCTGAGACCTGCAGTTAAGCTGGCCTAAAGCTCAGCCTGCGGTTGCTGCTTGTTCCAGCGACATGTGCCACAGCTCTGGGATCACACCACCCCATCCCCACACCTGCCTCAGTTTCCCCTGCGATGAGGGGTTAACAACCCCCTTCTCCATCATCAAGAGAGGGAAAAGCTCTTCAAAGGAGCCAGGTGCTGCTCTGAAGGCCGTTTCCCACCCCCACTTAGGAGGGTTTCTTTTCCCATCCCTCTTCAAGGGCATTTGACACAAATCCTGCCAAAAGCTGGTACCCGCTGAGCTCCATGGTTTAAAGATTTGCCAGGCTTTTATGCCAATTATAGAAACTTGTTGCTAGGTTTGTTTTTTTTTTTCTCTCCTGTGCAGCAAGCGCCTGTTTGCAAGCCCTGGGTAAACAAAGTGCTACCCCGGGATCGCTGCACCGGGAGACTGAAAAGGAAAGAGCCCTGGTGTGGGCAGCAGTGGGGTTTCTTTTCCTCCCTCCATCCTACCAGTGTTTTTTTTTTGGCAGTGCATTGTAATGGTAAATTTTGTCATAGAATAATAGAACAGAATCATAGAATGGTTTGGGTTGGAAGGGACCTCAAAGTCCATCCAGTTCTAACCCCTTCCCACTGGATCTGGTTGCTCCAAGCCCCATCCAGCCTGGCCTTGAACCCCTCCAGGGATGGAGCAGCCACCACTGCTCTGGGCAACCTGGGCCAGGGCCTCACTGCCCTCACAGGAAAACATTTCTTTCTAGGATCTCATCTCAGTCTCCTCTTTCAGCTTAAAATCATTCCTCCTTGCCCTATCCCTGCACTCCTTGATAAAGAGAGTGTGTTAAACCACATCCTCACAGCTGAGCTCCTCGTGCTGGGTTTGTTTCTCTCCCGCCTCAGCCCACGCTGGGGTCAGTGCCTGGGTGTGCTCAGCCTCGTGACGATGTGGGGCTGGAGGAGCTGAGCTGGAGCTGTGGGGCCTGGCTGTGGCTGTGGGGCAGCCGGATTCGCTCTGGAGGGCTGGCACGGCGGGAGGAGCGGGGGCTGCCAGCGCAGCAGTGGGAGCTGTGGGAGGTGGTTGGCTCGAGGGCCAGTCCAGCTGCTGGCCAGCTGGTCCTGGGGCTCCTCGGTGCTCGTTCCCAGCCCAACAGGACCGGCTCTTGCTTCACTCGCTGAGGCAGGAAGGCTTTGGGGCCCATCTGCCTATCCCCAAAAGCAGGGTGGTAGCTTTCTGCCCTCAAAGGCTGGATTGGAGATAATCGCCTCCATGATTTCTGTAGGAACAGGTTTCTCCTGGCCACCTCCTAGTGTCAGGAGTAAATATTTGTTAGCCTGGGCTTCATTAGAGGGCAGCCCCTCTGCAAGGACAGGGAAGGAGCTGTGTCCCTTTCTCCCCACTGCCAGAGGAGCTCCTGGTGCTGGCTGCTGACGTCGTCCTGGGGACACAGGAAGGCTGTTCTTAAGGCCCTGATGGCTCTGACACCCACTGCCTCCCACTGCAGCCCTAGAGCCGTCCTTTCCCAAGCTCATTCCTTTCAGACTTCAACTACAAAGGAGGAAAAGCTGGCACGAGCTGCCAGGATCACGGCGGTGCCCAGCAAATCTATGCTGACACGTCTGCAGTGGGTAACAGCGTGTGGCTGGCTCGTGTTGACACTCCCTGACTAGATGGGGAGGGGAAGGCTGCCATTAACCTTCTGTCCTCGAGCTGAGATGCTTTTGGCTGAGATCTCAGCCTTCGAGTCAGGCCCAGGGAATCTCCTGCCCCTACAGTCAGGATCCGACAGCGGCTGCTGCTCCTCCTTGTCTTTGGGGCGCCAACTTTCCAAACGGCTGCTGCCCCCTCTTGCATCTGGGTGCTTTGACCTACTTAGAGCCCATGCTGCAGCCCGGGGCCTGCTTGCGGGAGGTGGTTCCTGCGCTTTGCCATAGTTCAAATGGTCAATTAAAGGCTTGAGTGAGCAGATAGGACGGGCAGAGCCCCTCCAGCATCCACGGGCCGGCGCTGGCAAGCAGCCGGCGGCAGGGAGGGCCAGACATGCAGGGCTGGGCCCAGCTGAGAGGGGCTGTCTGCCTGGAGTTCAGCCCCAGGTGTTGAGCGAAAGTCACTCGGTGGAGGATACACAAACCTCCTGGGCAGGACATGGGAGGGAAGGGAATGTGTTTGGAGAGCAGCCGGTGCTGGTTTTGGGGCCAGGGTGCCTGGAGAGAACTGAATTAACAGGAGGCTGCTTGCGCAGCCTGAATTATTTACCAGCATTTGCCATCAGAGATCAGAAAGTTGGGGGATTCAATTCATTTCAGGGAAGCACTGTCGGCACCATTTGTCTTTGCCACCTTTCCTGTGGGATGAGGGCAGAGCGTGTGTTTGTCTGAGCATCCCCACTCTGTGTACGCGCTGATCTCCTGGTCCCTCTCCTTTGTTTGCAGAGGCTCTTCTGGAGCAGGCCATGATCGGGCCATCGCCGAACCCACTCATCTTGTCCTACCTGAAATACGCTATCAGCTCCCAGGTAACGACGCTCCCAGGTGCTGCTGGGTGCAGACACCCCCAGTCTCCCATCCGCACCTCCCGTGGGCTTGGGTGGGTGGCAGGGGGCTCAGCGTGTGCCCGAGGCAGGGATGTTTCCGTAAATAGCCTCTACCCATCGCCTGGCTGCACGCCGGGTGGAAATCCTTGTCCTCCGAGAGCTCCCGCGCATGCTGTAAGCTCAGCGCATTTCATATCGTCTAAAGTTGAAGCGAAACGAACCAGCAATCACCTAAAAACGTCCGTTCGCATTTGTGCCGGGTCGGTGCCCCAGCCCCGTCTGCGGTGACAGGCAGCGGGGCCGTGCCCTGACCTTGCCGTTCCTCAGCAACCAGCGCCGCGCTGGCAAACGCCTCCTGCTACCACGCTGCTACACCGGCTTGGTTTTGGTTTTGTGTTTTTTGTTTGTAGATGGTGTCTTATTCCACGGTCCTGACGGCCATCAGCAAGGTATGGCTCTGCCAGGGGCTGCTGTTTTGGTTTTTTTTTCCTCTTTTCCTGTGGCCCTCGTATCCATTTCCCTCCCCACAACTCTCACCAAATATAGGTCAAGTGGAAAACGACATCCTCTGCTGAGTCAGCAGCGGTCAGACAACACAGATTAGAGCCTGGCTCCCTCCGTGTCCCGCTGGGGACAGGCTGCCGCTGCGCTTGGCGAGTCCCGCTCTGCTTTCGGGGACAACCGTGGGTGCGAAAGCCTCGTCCCTCCGTCGTGTGGGGTCTGGCAGGCTCCTTTCCCACAGCGCCCCACGTGCAAACCACGCCTCGGTTGCCGCAAACCACATCCCTCTGCAGCCGGCGGCGCTGGCAGCACAGTGGGGATCCCGAGCTGGTGGTGGAAAAGCAGCGCTGCTCATGGTGCTGCCGCCACCCAAGCCACGCGCTTGCGGCCACCCGCAACGGTTGCTGGACCCCTTCCCGTGGGTGCTCAGTGTCCCCTTGAGGACGAGCCCTCTGCGGCTGCCTCTGCTCCGTGTTTGGGGCTGCTCTGCCAGGAGCGATCGCCCCTTGCAGGCTCCGTCTGCCCCTCGCCCTCCCTGGGCACCAGCTGGAAGAATAATTTAAGGGGGGAGAATTTCTTTCCTCCTACCACCCTGTAGGACAGGAGAAAGGTGCTGGTAGGCACGTGATGCCAGCGTTGTTTTGAGGTTGAGCTTAGAGCTGTGCCGCAAAGCGAGATGGAGACCCCTTCGGAGGGCTCAGCACCGATCTGGGCTGGTGGATGCGCTCCCAGGGGAAGGGAGAGCCAGCACACGGCCGGCTGCCACCCAGTGTAGTGACAGATCTGCTCCGAATGGCACAGGCTCATCGCTGTTGCGAGTTGCTGCTTGTTCTGGAAGGGATGGCAGAGAGTTGACCTTGACAGCCGAATCTTCCTCCTTCAGATCAGCGTGGGCCCAGAGCAGACCTGCGGGCTAGCTCCGGCCCGGCGGGGTGGCCCCATCTGCTCCGTGAGGAGCTGGGGAGCTGCGCTTGTGCTGCTCACTGTCCTCCCGGCCCTGCGGCCAGCCGGGCTGTTGGCACACGCTGCCAGCTTTGCCGAGCTGGGGGTGGGCACGGGGGCTGGCGCTGAGCCACCGCCGCGGCAAGGCGGCCGGTGGGGGAGCAGAGCTCAGGCTTCCAGCCTCCGTCTTGGAGAGGCTGCTGAGAAAACTCAGGCTTAGCCCCGCTGCCGTGGCCCAGTTGCCTCCCGTGACCCTGGGAGGGCACGACCCAGCCGTCAGACAGCCCTGACCTAGTTCTCACTCGAGTGGCTGCTGGGCAGCTGCCAGGGCGAGCGTCCTGCGGGCGGCAGCGCCCGGCCCAGCCCGTGGAGGAAGGGTTTGTGTTTGTTTTCAGAGCTGCTGGAGCCTGGCAGCCCCGATCTGAAATCCTTCCTTCTTCTCCCGCTCTAGTTTGATGACTTCTCCCGGGACTTGTGCGTCCAGTCGCTGCTGGAGATCATGGACATGTTCTGCGACCGCCTCAGGTACGGTGTGGCCCTTCCAGCCCTGGGCTGCGCTGGGAGCTGGTGGAGCCTGGCTGAGCTCGGGATGCTCACCCTGGCAGGGGGAGGCAGGTTCCCCCTCCAGCTCTGAGTTGCTGCCACCCTCCAGCTGCCCCAGCCTGGGGTGCCACACCGGTGCCAGCACAGGCAGAGCGGCATCAAAAACCCACCAGCTTTGTGGGAAGCTCAAGAAACCCACCTATAGTGGGATAAACATCTCCACTGGGCTCAGATGGGTAGAGGTGGGTGTAAACCCTGTGGCCTGAGGGTATCTGTCCCCTTAGAGCTTTCCATTTCTCCTGTGTGGCCTCTGCAGCTTCGCAAGGCTCTGGCTCCGGTGTCCCCATCCGCCAGTGCTCGCGGTCCTGCCTGCACTGCCCCAGACAGCCGCCTTGTTTTGCTTCATGCTCTTCCGCTGGTGTTGCAGGACCCGGGGGAGTCCAGACAATTCAGGCCACAAAAAGTTATTTAGAAAGCTTGGAAATCTTCCTGTTAACCCCTGAGAGGCAATTCTGGGAGGCTGGAGCAGAGAGCATGTGGCGGGGGGCAGTGAGAGGAGGAGGAAGGCGGAAGATAGCAGCTTTTCAATGACATGAAATGAAGCAGCAGCAGCAATGAATATGCATCAGTCACAGATGTTGACAAGGAGCTGTTGCTGGCCAACTGCAGAGCCCGCCGCTTAATCCAGTCCCTGCCTAATCTGATCCTCTGCTTAATTTGATCAAAACTTCTGGCCCCACGATGATTTGTGCATAAGGAGGGGAAAACGTTCACCTCTCGCAGCACATTGATCGATGCTGAGCCTCTCTTAGCAAGATAATTTCATTAAAGGCTTGGAAAGTTTCCCTGCAGTAGAGTGGCCAGAGAGGAGTCTGCACTGGGGAGACTTTATTACCCCTGGCACAGCGGGGATGCTCGTGAGCTGAGCAGGTTGGGAGCTGCAGCTGAGGAGCTGGGAGCTGGAGGGCACATGGAGCTGGGAGTGTGGGATATGGGTTTGGATCCCCAAGCTGCCCTGTTTCTGTGCCTCAGTTTCCCTAGGGGCAATAGCTCAGCCCACC
Organism: Phaenicophaeus curvirostris; assembly: GCF_032191515.1. Lineage (NCBI taxonomy): Eukaryota > Metazoa > Chordata > Aves > Cuculiformes > Cuculidae > Phaenicophaeus > Phaenicophaeus curvirostris. The sequence continues at coordinate 2,228,992 of NC_091417.1, forward strand.
ATAAATATGTTCCCGTTTCTCTCTGCTTCCCAGCTGCCACGGCAACGCAGAGGAGTGCATTGGCCTCTGCCGGGCGTTGATGAGTGCCCTCAACTGGCTCCTGCGCTGCGCGGCCTTCTACGCCGAGAAAGTGAAGGAGACGCTGGAGCAGGCGGCTGCTGAGAGCCAGCTGAAGATGTGCCTGGAGCGGCTAGAGAAAATGCTCAGCAGCACCAAGAACCGTGCCCTGATCCACATCGCAAAGCTGGAGGAGATATGTATGTCACTGCCCCTGCCTTGCCCCATGGCATGTTCTCCCCGTGGCTGCTCCCAGGGCTTCTCCTAAGCTGCTTCTAGCCCTGGGGAGATGTCGTTGCCACCTCTCCCTTCCCCCTGCCCAGCTCCTGCCGCAGTGTTCCTGCGGCTCCAAGCTCATCCATCTTCCAGCCCTGTTGCTATAACTGTCTCCTCCCTGGCTCTGTGCCACCCTCTGCCCCCTCCCCTCCATGCTGCCCTTGGAAGAGGAGCAGAATTAATGTGAAGGCTGCGTGAGCTGTTCCTGGGCACGTGGCGGGTCTTGTTCTCCTCCAGCATGCCTGGATACACCCTGCACCTTCGGACAGTGCCTGCATCAGTGTCTGCTGTGTGGGGCTGAACCCAGAGCAGGAGCTGCTGGGTGGCAGGCAGACCCTTTATTTGGGCTTGCGGAGATGTGCTGACTTCTACTCACCACAGAGCCCGTCAGGGAGTCCCAGCCTTGGCAAGCCCTCTGTGCTGCCGTGGGCCTTGGAGCCAGCTTGCCCAGCTTCTCGGTGTGTCACTGCCCCCACCACTGAACGCCTGCTCTCTGTCCCCAGCCTCCTGGAACACTGTGGAGCAGGCCCTCGTCGAGCTGGGGGAGAACCTCAACAGCCTCAGCAACTCCGCGCTGCGAAGCCAGGCTGACAACTGCGTCTCCGTCATCAAGAGGTAGCTGTGCGCTGCTGGTTCTCGGGGCTCAGAGGGTGAAATGGGTCTGAGTCCAGCTCTGAGGGCTGAGAACCTCTTGCCTCCCCCCAAGGCTGGCTCCCTGCTGTCCTGTCCCTTCCCGGCTTGGAGCCTTGCCCTGATGCAGGAGAGGGGACAGGGCTAGTGGTGACTTGCTGCAAAGGAGTCTGCTCCAGGGGCTGCTCCTCTGGTGGCCCTGGAGCCAACCCATAGCTGCTCTGGCCACACCAGAGCTGCTCTCCCTGCTCTTGATCCCCCCGGAGCTGCTCCCAGGGCTGTGACAAGCAGGCTTGGCTGTGCCCAAAGGTTCTGCTGCAGGAGCTACAAGCTGTCCTGGCCCAGAAAGATGCAGAATGGCAAAAGCCAGGAATGGCAGGTGGGCAGGGGGAGCAGGGATCCATCCCTGTAAGGCCCCTGTGACCCTGTGCTGTCATCTCCCACCCAGCATCCCCACCATGCTCTCGGTCCGCTCCGAGCAGCTGAACAAGACCGGCTTCCCCACTGTACACGCTGTGGTGCTGCTGGAGGGGACCATGAACCTCACGGGTGAGATCCAGCCGCTGGTGGAGCAGCTGATGATGGTGAAGAGGATGCAGGTACACGAGTGACATCTTGTTCTTCTGCTTGGGGTGGCCTGGGGCTGTGGGACCAGGGCCTCACTTGCAGCTCTGCTGAGAACATCCTTGTGCTGTTCCAAGGATATGGGCACAACTGCAGGGAGCAGTGTGAGCCCATCAACACCTTCGCAGGGGGTTCGGGGTTTGCCTGTAGTTGGGGGAGGTGCTTTATTGCCTTTCCAGCACTGAGGATTTTTGTCTGTGTGCCCTGCAGCGCATCCCCACGCCGCTCTTCATGCTGGAGATCTGGAAGGCCTGTTTTGTGGGCCTCATTGAGTCCCCAGAAGGCACGGAGGAGCTGAAGTGGACAGCCTTCACCTTCCTGAAGGTAAGACCCAGCCGTGCCATGAGTACAGTGCTCCAAGCCTACCGCTGCTTTTTCCCTGCACTCCCAGCCCCTGCTGAGCGCTGAACCTGGCAGCGCTGTTAGTTCTTCTCTCCTACAGCGTCCCCTGTGCCACAGCTGAACCTGCAGCAGCGCTCTTCCAACTTACTGACCATCAACTTTGCTGTCCAGGACCTGTTTTCAGCCCATTCCCACTTTATTTTGCAGAGTGGCCTAGCTGGGATGTTGTGGGGGGAAACCATGGCCTTTGAAGGATGCCACGGCAGCCTTGGGGCCTGCGTTCCCACAGCCCAGCGATAGGCAGCCTCGGAGCAGCCTGTTCACCTCCTTCCTTCATACCAGACAAGGGATTTGTGTGTGATTTTGGGCCTGATGCACGCTCTGCCCTGTGCTGGGCTCCTCTGCAGCCTCAGTGCCCTCCTGGGAGGTGACCATGCCCTGTGGCTCCCCATAATGGACCCCACAGAGGGAAGGCAGGGGCACAAAGTCCCCTGGGTGCACAGGCTGCTCCAGAAATGCTCTGAGGCTGGGAGAGCAGCTGCTTGCAGATGTGTTTTCCCTAGGCCTGTGTTGCTGGGAGGTCCTGGGTGTAGAATGTGTGCCTCGGTCCTTCACATCCATGCCTGGTGTCTTTCAGATCCCCCAGGTCCTGGTTAAGCTCAAGAACTATCACCAAGGGGAGAAGGTAAGTCTCAAGGGCAGTTGTTTGGAGCTGTTTGTTATGTGGATATTAGGAAGAAACGTTTTCCTGTGAGGGTGGGGAGGCCCTGGCCGAGGCTGCCCAGAGCAGGGGTGGCTGCCCCATCCCTGGAGGGGTTCAAGGCCAGGTTGGATGGGGCTTGGAGCAACTGGATCCAGGGGGAGGTGTGGGCAGGGGTTGGAACTGACAGACTTTGAGGTCCTTTCCAAGCCAAACCATTCCATGATTCTGTGAGTGCAAGTGAGCTGTGTTTGTTGCGATGGTGCTGGAGCCAGAGCAGAGCTGCGTGGGGTTGACTGGGCTAGGAAACGGTCTAAGTCCCAACAGCCTTTCCCTAACGAACAAGGTTGTGAGGGAGGGTAATATGGGCCTGTGTTCGGAGTGCTCTGAGCTGAGTGCTCGGTCCTGTGTGCAGCAGGACTTCACCGAGGACGTGAACTGTGCCTTCGAGTTCCTGCTGAAGCTGACGCCTCTGCTCAACAAAGCTGATCAGCGATGCAAGTGAGTGCTTGTCGCGTCTGGGGCTGACCTGCAGCCCTGAGCCTGCAGCCAGTGGTTGTGGCAGGTCAGAAACTCAAAAAGCCTTGCTAGGAGCTGCCCCAGCACCCCCTACCACAGCTCCCCACGGAGAGGGGAGCTTTTTGAGTTTCTGATCCAATTCCTTCTTCCTGAGGACCTGGCACTGCCAAATGATCAAGGCAGTGAGTGTCTTGACAGTGTTGGTGGCACCATGAGGTATCTGGAACTGCTCTTGGCCATGCAGGGTCCTCAGAGGGGTGGGAGCAAGGCCAGGAGGGCAACCCAGGAGGCCCCCTGCTCTGTGACACTGCCTGGGGCAGCAGGAGTGCTGTCCCTCAGGCTTGCACTCTCCTCTTTCTTTCAGCTGTAACTGCATGAGTCTGCTCCTGCAGGAGTGCAGCAAGCAGGGGCTGCTTTCAGAGGCCAACATGGACAACCTGATCACCAAAAGGTACTGCCCTCTCAAGTCAGGTGGAGTTGGAGCACCTCATCTTGCTGTCCTCCTTGTGGAGGGACCAGATGTGATGCCGCTGGCTGTCCTGCAGCTGGGACACCATGGCCTGGAGGGACGAGGCTTTGCTTTCAGTGATGGGTTGAGTACAAAGTCTGTCCTCTCGGAAGTGGCAGCTGGTGGTGGCCTGAGGTGATGGCCTTCCCTTGGGGGAAGCTGGTGGTGGAGGTGGGTGGGAGGTGGCTGAGCGTAGGGAGGAGTGAAAACAGGGTGATGGATTCCTGCTCACTGGCCTTTTTTTGTGGATCCCCCAGGACGGCAGACAGAGAACACGCTCCGCACTTGAAGTCGGCAGAGAACGCCAACATCCAGCCAAACCCCAGGCTTATACTCAGGGCTGAGCCAACTGTCACCAACATCCTGAAGGTGAGTCCACTCCTGCATCCGTGCAGGACAAGCTGGTCTCAGCCCCAGAGCCTGTTTCCAGCAGCACCCATCTCACCAGGCAGCCGAGATGACTGAGAGGCGCCTGATCCCCCTCGACCCGTGCTGGGGTGGAGGAACGGAGGAATCGCTCCCAGCCTTACTGCTCTGCCGTAGAGACCGGGAGCTCCCCTCTATCTCCTCAGGAGTCCGGAGGAGCTGACAGGCAGCACTTTCTTGTCACTTCAAGCAGCCTGAGCCCAGCCAGCTCTGCCCATCCTGCTTTCAGCTGCTTCCCCGTGTGTCTCCCCTGGCCCCTGGGGACTCCTCTCTGTCCCTGTGTCACTGTGGTTGCCTCGCTGCTGCTGAGCATAAGAGGGTGTTTTGCTGCCAGTCGTGCTGCCCCGGTGCACTATGGTTCTGATGTCTGGGGCACGGGTGGCTCCATCCCCACACCCTGAGCCCTGTGGGTCCCAGCTTGCTGAGCCCTCACCGAACACCTCTGCCAGCTGATCAGCTCTGCCCCCGTGGCTGGAGTTTTGCTGCTGCTCTGTAGCACACATCCCCTGTGACTTCTCTGTCCTCTGTTTCTTTTTGTAGACCATGGATGCGGATCACTCCAAGTCCCCCGAAGGCTTGCTGGGGGTCTTGGGACACATGCTGTCTGGGAAGAGCCTAGACTTGTTATTGGCAGCGGCGGCAGCGACGGGCAAGCTGAAATCCTTTGCTCAGAAGTTCATCAAGTGAGTGTCCAGCACTGGTGACCGGCGAGGCTGGGGTGATCCCCCAAGCTCTCCCTGAGGTGGAGCTGGATGTGCCTCTGACCCAGTGTCTGCAGCCCTGGGGAGGGCTGGGATCTCGGGGAGACTGCGTTCCACAGCCCCCATCTCCTTTGCATCTGCTTGAACAGGGCAGAGAATCAAAGTCAGGTTGGCTTAAGTGTGTTAAGAGAATTGAAAGCGGTGGCACAACCTCAGATCCAGGGTGCTCGCTTGGCGTGTGCCTTCGGTCGCTCTTTCCCTGGTCAGAGCACACACGCTGGCACACGTGGAGGGCCGTGATGTGCTTCAGCAGGGAGGGCAGGGGCAGCTCGAGCCACACCAGCCTGGCTGGATGCAGGGCTCCACCATCCTCGCTCTGTTTGGGGGTTCGTGCTGCTGCGGTACCTAGGGGGCTGTGCTCTGAAATCCCCACACAGCCGGCTCCTGAGAGAGGATGTGTTCAAATGGCAGGCTGGGTGTGGGGAAAAGCAGCATTGCTGGACCTGTTTTCCTGCAGGGGAGCAGAGGGAGGAGGCAGCTCGTCCTTTTCATGCTGGAGGGTGTCTGCAGCGCTGTGCCCAGCTTCGAACCCTACCCAGCTTCGATCTCTGCCTACCCCGCTCCTCCACACAGAACTGGGTGCTGGGATAGGGTGCAGGAGAGGTTCAGCCCCTGCCTGGCTCAGGGATGGGGAGAGGCCTCATTAATGTAATGATAACTGCTTCTCTGTCTCCTCTAGGCTTAATGAATTCACGAAGGACATCAGCGGAGAAAGCTGTAAGTGCATGTGTGTCTGTGTGTGGGGTGGTTCAAGCTGTTCTCCCCCATCTGCCACGTACTGGGACACTGTGGGGCCCGACTGGATTAAACCGAGACTGACTCCGGCGCCAGGGAGCGCCGAGCTGTGCCGGGCCCGGCTGGAGGCTCCGGGCAGGGATCCCAACACGGGAGCCCGTGGCTGGGTGCCAGCAGGGATCTGTGCTCCCAGGGACCCGCTGCCCTCACGCGTGGCACACGTGTGTCCATCCCAAATGTGGGCTTTGCCCTGCTTGTGGGGCAGAGGTGCTTCTCCCTGGCGTGTGAGGCTCTGTAGGGTCAGCGCTGCCCCGGGTCCCTCCCTGGAAGGGATGATGTGTCAGCACAGAGCCCGAGATAAGGACTCTGACTGCATTCGCGAGTGATGAAACACACCGAGTGCTCTGACCTTCCACGGTGCGGGGGGGAGACCGAGGCCAAAGATGCTCTGGGGGCTCAAGCAGAGGCAGATGGGGTGAAGGGAGGCGCTCGGCGCATCCGCTGGAGCCCTTGTTCACACACAAACGCTTAGGGGTTAGAAAAGCTGCCGGGGGAAGCAGGGTCCTGACCCCTGAGCTCACAGGGCTCCCGCCTGGCTCCTTGTGCTGAGGCTGGAGATCCTCAAGGTCTTTGTTTCTCCTCCCTCAGCCAAAGGAGCCTCGGTCCGGGCCTTGCTCTTCGACATCTCTTTCCTCATGCTGTGCCACGTGGCCCAGACCTACGGTTCGGAGGTGAGCATCCAGCTCGGGGGAAGCATCCGCATTCCCACTCACGGAGGCAGGGTTGGGAACTCTGAGCTTGCGAGCGCAGCCTGCCAGCCTCCTCTAGTGGGCCACTGCCACCATCGTCACTGTCACTCTCCCTTCAGCCTGGGATCCAGCGCCGGGTGCCTTTCACCTGACGCAGGTGGAAATCCAAGCCTGCAGGATCCATCTGTGCCAGCTGATGGAGCAGGGATGGCTGCAGCCTTCCCGTGGGCTTTGGTCGTGCTCTTTGTCCCATAGTTTGGGTGGGAATGCTGCCTCCGCACCCTCTCTGAGCTGGCTCTGATTTCACCAAGGACTTTTCCCAGCTTTTCCCATCTACTTTGGTGCTGGCTGATGGTGAGGGGGATGCAGCCAGGCTGAACATCCTCCCTTCCCCAGAGAGAGGAGGAACTTGCAGCCCTGCTCAGGAAGCAGCGCTTTGGTTGCATGAAAACTTTCCAGGTTTCAACATCTGCCTGGTTTGGGAGGTGAAACGATACCGAAACGATAACAAAACACCGGGAAGGGGAGAGGGAGCAGAAGATGGGTGGAAGGGGGGCTGCCCGGCCGGCCCTGGGGAGCAGGGAGGTCCTGGCTGGATGCAGCTCAGAGCGGACGTGCACGGGGCTGTCTGGTGAGATCTCATCCCCCAGCCCCGAGTGATTTTCCTGGCCAGCTGCTGCTCAACAGATGTGCAAAACATTTGGATTTTTTTTCTTCTTTTTGACAAAAATAGTGTCCCTTGGGTGATGGCGAGCTGGAGGGAGGAAGCGGTGCGCAGGATTCCCACCTCCCGTCCCCTCCAAGGAGCTCTCCCAGCTGGCTGCCAGCTGCGCTGTGCGCCCCGACCTCCTGGAGCCGTGGGGCAGCCGTGGTGCTGGGGAGCCTGAGCACAGCCTGGGGGGGGCAGGGGACAAGTGACACTTTCTGGCTAGATTTGGTGACCCCGCTACCACCCTCGCAGCCCCTTGGGACGGGGCCTGGCTTGGCACGTCCCCGAGGGAAGCACTGGGGTGCTGCGCTGGGGGCTGAGGTCCCTGGGGAGCCCTTGGGTAGAAGGGGGGTACCACAGCCCCCAGCGTGGAAACCAGGGCCTGGCTGGGGGTCTCACTGGCAGCTAACTGGTGCCTTGCTGGGAGTTGGCTGGGGCCTGACCAGTGCCTTACTGATAGCTTGACTGGGGGCCTGACTGGCGCCTTACTGGGGGCCTTACTTGTGGCCTGACTGGTGCTTTACTGGGGGCTTTACTGGGGGCTCGACTGACTCCTTACTGGGGGCTCGACTGACTCCTTACTGGGGGCTGACCAGTGCCTCTGGGTGCCGGCCACACGGCGGCGCTGCTCCCCTGTCCATCAGCTCCTCAGGCTGGGGGTCCCAGCCCAGGGTGGGGGTCAGACCCCAGAGGGGTCCCAGCCGGGGGTGGGTGTCCCCAGCAGGGTCCCTGTGGGATGCAGACCCCCTGGCAGACCCTGGACTGTTTTCTTTCCAGGTGATCCTGTCGGAGTCGAGCCCGGCGGGCGAGGTGCCCTTCTTTGAGACTTGGATGCTGACCTGCATGCCCGAGGAGGGGAAGATCCTCAACCCCGACCACCCCTGCTTCCGCCCCGACTCCACCAAGGTGGAGTCCCTGGTTGCTCTCCTCAACAACTCCTCCGAAATGAAGCTGGTGTAAGAGCTCAGCCCACGTGCCCTCACTCCAAGCCGGAGCAGAGCGAGATGGAAGCACCCATCCTGTCTTCCCTGGCCCTGTGGCTGCTCCAAATGAGCCTGAACACCTCTCTCTTTCCTGGCAGGCAGATGAAGTGGCACGAAGCGTGTCTGAGCATCTCGGCTGCCATCCTGGAGATCCTCAACGCCTGGGAGAACAGCGTTCTCACCTTTGAGTCGATCCAGGTGAACCTGGTGGGAGGATGGTGTGGGGCAGAGCCCTGAATGCTGCAGAGTTCGTTACCTCTTCCGTGACTTGAGTGCAGAGCTGATGTGACTCCAGCCCCTTTGGTGGCCCCGTTGGTGGCCTGGTTGGTGGCAAGTTCACCCCATGGATGAAAGAAGAGCGTGAAGACCATAGCTTGGGCACACAGCTCTAGGAGGTGATGCTGACATGAAGCTTGTGGTCCATCTCCTCTCCCATTTCCTCCTGTAGAAAATCACAGACAACATCAAGGGGAAGGTGTGCAGCATGGCAGTGTGCGCGGTGGCCTGGCTGGTGGCCTACGTCCGCATGCTGGGCTTGGATGAGCGGGAGAAGTCCCTGCAGATGATCCGGCAACTGGCTACTCCCCTGTACAGCGAGAACACGCTGCAGTTCTACAATGAACGGTGAGCTCCGGTGCCCCGTGCTGTGTCCTTCCACTTCCCAGGCCCTGCGTGACCCCTGTCTGTCTCTGCCACAGCGTGGTGATCATGAGCTCCATTCTGGAGCACATGTGTGTGGACGTCCTGCAGCAGACGGCCACGCAGATCAAGTTCCCCTCCACGGGCATGGACACCATTCCCTACTGGAATCTGCTGCCCCCCAAGAAGCCCATCAAGGAGGTGCTGACGAGTGTGTTCATCAAGGTGCTGGAGAAGGGCTGGGTCGACAGCCGCTCTATCCACATCTTCAACACGCTGCTGCACATGGGGGGTGTCTACTGGTTCTGCAACAACCTGGTCAAGGTACGGAGGGAAGGAGGGAGGTGGCTTTGCTGTCAAGGATAAGACTGGAGGTCTTGTCCATCTCGTGGCGCCCAGGAATCATAGAATCCTGGAATGGTTTGGATTGGACCTCAAAGCCTGTCCGGTTCCAACCCCTGCCATGGGCAGGGACATCCCCCACTGGATCCAGTTGCTCCAAGCCCCATCCAACCTGGCCTTGAACCCCTCCAGGGATGGGGCAGCCACCACTGCTCTGGGCAGCCTGGGCCAGGGCCTCCTCACCCTCCTAACAAAACATTTCTTCCCAAGATTTCATCTCAATGTCCCCTCTTTCACCTGAAAACCATTCCACTTCACTCTATCCCTGCCCTCCCTGATCAAGAGCCCCTCCCCAGCTTTCCTGGAGCCCCTTTCAGTACTGGAAGCTGCTCTAAGGTCTCCCTGGAGCCTTCTCTTCTCCAGGCTGACCAGACCCAGCTCTCTCAGCAGTGGCCGGGCTGGCTGTTATGCCTTCTTCAGCCCTGCCCTCTGCCTTACAGGAGCTGCTGAAGGAGACACGAAAGGAGCACACGCTGCGGGCCGTGGAGCTGCTCTATGCCATCTTCTCCCTGGACATGCAGCAGCTGACACTGACTCTGCTGGGCCATATCCTGACCAACCTCCTCACGGACTCTTCCAAGTGGCACACCCTCATGGACCCACCAGGAAAGGCCCTTGCCAAGTAAGACCCTGGACATGTAGGCACCTTCTTCTTCGGGGCTGGTGGGGTTGGGAAGATGCTCTGTGCTGGGATGGGGGTTGCAGCTGCCCAGTTTCCCCTCTGGCCACAGCACAGTGTCCCTGCTCTGTCCCCAGGCTCTCAGTCTGGTGTGCTCTGAGCTCCTACTCCTCCCACCACAAGAGCCAGGTATCTGCCAGGCAGAAGAAGAGACACCGTGAGGATATTGAGGTGCGTACAACATGGAGCAGGGTTTGGTTTGGTTGGAGAGGCTCTTCCATGTTCAAGTGCAGGAGGTGACCGTGACAAGGGGAGTGAATAGCTGAGACTGGACTCCCGGCATGGGTTTCCTGAAGTCCTTTGATCTTGAAATATGGGTGTTTCCCTTCTTTTTTCTGGAGAAGGGATTGGAGTGAGATGGTTCATATGAGCTGAGATGCTCTGAGTGAACAGAGTTCATGGTCCTGGGCCGTGGGGCTGTAAAGAGCCCAGTGTGGGGGATCAGGAGCGGGATCCCCTCAGAGAGGGGCTGGTGGGGCTGAACAACCTCTCTGCTCCCCCAGGACTACATCAGCCTGTTCCCGCTGGATGATGCGCAGCCCTCCAAGCTCATGCGCCTGCTGAGCTCCAACGAGGAAGACGCCAACATCCTCTCCAGCCCCAGTAAGTGCGAGCAGGGAGGGTGGCTCCTGGGGAAGGCACCGTCCTGCCTCGATGCTTCTTTCTGGGTGGAAGACGTGTATTGGCACAAAACCAATTGGCTTCTCTTCCTAAGCCGGCCAGATCAAGACTTAGAGTGCTTGAGTGTGTTTTGTTCGGTCGCCCTGGAGCTTTTGCACTTAGAAAAGTTTGAGCTATATTTCTCTGATCAGAACAACTTAGGAAGGGATGAGGTTATACCTTTCCTCCGTGACGTTGCCAGTGTCTCACACGTAAGGGCCTCGAGGAGGTTTTCTTGGAGCCCCATCACCCTCTGGCTAAACCTCGTTGGACCGGAGAGCTGATGTGCTGCAGCAAGAGTGGCAGGAGGTGACGTTCCCCATGTCTGTGGCTAAATCCAGGAATTCCACTGCTATTAACAGGGCAGCGAGCGGAGCTGATGAGTCCCTCCAGTCACGTCTCTGTGTCCCCGCAGCGCGGTGCTGCCGGTTGCGACAGCTCTGGCAGGACGTGCCGGGGGTAGCCGTGCCCCCGAGCCGTGGCAGGGTGCTGTCACGGCCCCCACATACATTGTCTGGACTCCTGGGCAGTGAGTCAGGCTCTTCCTAGGTCATTGTTTCTCCTGATGCTTTTCTCCTAAATTACCCCTTATGTATTAGTTTCCAACCCATCCATCAACCTGTGGTTTTTGTTGGTTTCATTACTGTCGAAATATGGGGGTTTCCGTTTATTTCATTATCTTTTTTTAACTTTTGAGGCATTTCCACCTCTTTCCAGTGACATTCAGGACTTTTTTTTGGGCTCTTTGCTGCAGTGATGTGGAAACGCCGCTTCCTGCAGCGGCCACGTAACTCATGTGATTCCATGAGAAAAGTGTGGGAGGGCTTTCTTTTTTGGGTGAGCATCCTTGGAGCAGCACAAGGTGGGTCCTTCTGGGTTTGGCAGTCGCTGTGGATCTGCACGAGAACCTTCCTGGGAGGCTGCTGTCCTGTTGGACCAGAGACGACCCGGTTCTTCTCTCTCAGGAGCACCCAGATTAATAGCTTGAGTCAGATAAATCCCCTTGGTGCTGGTCTGCTGGACACGCCTCTGGTAGCGCAATGTACCTCGAGAGTGAGATTTGAGTGCTGCTGTGCAGCTGTTGAACATCTGGCTCACTCCGCCCAGCCGGCTGTGCTGCAGGCAGTGTGCTCAGGATGCGTAGCGCGCTGTTCTTCTCCTCTGCCGATCGTGACATTGCGTTACATTTCTCGTGCCCTCGCGGAGCGTCAGGGACGAGTCACCGCTGCAATTCAGACCCAGTAGGGAGCAGCAGGGAGGCACACTCACGCTCTCGCTCACGCTCACCCCCTTTGGAGATGCTATTGAACTTGGTCAGACTTGAAATGAATCCAGCTTGTGCAAGAGCCAAGTGTCACACCCCAAGAGAAGCAGTGGCAGCGTGCGCTGTGCTCCCTCACCCCTGGGGTATGTGGGGCTTGTGCTGCTGCTGGGGCTGCCTGCACCCTGGTGAAGAGGGATGGGGACCGGGCAGAGACCGTCTGCCTTTTCCATGTCTCTGTTGTGTCCAAGCAGCACAGACTATGCTCGGTTAGTGGGGACGGGGCTAAGGACCGTGGTCCAAACCTCTCTTGATCCATGGAGTAGCTCAAAACAAAGCCCTTCCTGACAGCCAAGCTTGAATGGCTGGAGCTGGCCAGGGTGAGCAAGTTGGTGTGGCTGAGGAGAGGGCCAAGAGGCTGTTCCAGCCTTCTCCCCAGCCCAGGGAAGTTGTGGATGCCTCCACACTGGAAGTGTTCAAGGTTGGATGGGGCCTTGGGGGGCCTGGTCTAGTGGGAGGTGTCCCTGCCTGTGGCAGGGGGTTGGAACTGGACGGACTTTGAGGTCCCTTCCAACACAAACAGTTCTTTGATTCTGACACATGTTCTCCTCCCTAACAGATCGCTCCATGAGCAGCTCGCTCTCTGCCTCCCAGCTTCATGCCGTCAGCATGAGGGACCCGCTGAAGAGGGTGCTAGGTAATAATCATAGAATCATGGAACAGTTTGGGTTGGAAAAGATCTCGAAGCCCATCCAGTCCCACCCCTGCCATGGGCAGGGGCACCTCCCACTGGATCCAGTTGCTCCAAGCCCCATCCAACCTGGCCTTGAACCCCTCCAGGGATGGGGCAGCCACCACTGCTCTGGGCAACCTGGGCCAGGGCCTCCCCACCCTCACAGGAGAACATTTCTCCCTAAGATCTCATCTCAATCTCCCCTCTTTCAGCTTGAAATCACTCCCCCTTGCCCTATCCCAGCCCTCCCTGATCAAGAGCCCCTCCCCAGCTTTCCTGGAGCCCCTTTCAGTCCTGGAAGCTCCTTTAAGGTCTCTCTGGAATGGGGAGGCTGGATCCTCGTGGGGATGTGCAGCAGCGGTGGGGTTGGATCCAACCACGCTGAGATACTCGTGGGGACCTGCTCCCTGTGTGGAAGGCTTGGGCCACTTCCAGCCCCTGTGAACTAGCCTGGTGGTTGATGTCTCCCCAGCAAACCTCTTCCTGCTGATGTCTTCCATCCTGGGGGCCAAGACAGCTGGCACCCACACCCAGTTTGTCCAGTGGTTCATGGAGGAGTGTGTGGACTGCTTGGAACAGGGAAGCCACAACAGCATCCTCCAGTTCATGCCCTTCTCCATGGTGAGTCCCACAGAGACCTTCTCCCTGGTCACAGGGTGCTGTGGGATGCTGGCCCCATGACCAGGGGAGTCCAGCTGCCTGGCTCTCGTGTCTCTGGTGCTGTTGTGAGTCAGCTATGTTTCTCCTCTCTCCAAACAGGTTTCGGAGCTGGTCAAAGTGTCCACCATGTCCAGTCCCAAAATTGTCCTTGCCATCACGGATCTCAGCCTGCCCCTGGGCCGCCGCGTTGCTGCCAAGGCCATCGCTGCGCTGTGAGTGGGGCGGCTCCCTTCTGCCGTGCAGGAGAGGGTGGCCGGGCAGCTGCTAGGACATCTCTGAGAACTGGGCTGGGACTGGGATGCCTGAAACAGCCTCTCTGCCACCACGGGCTCGGCCTGGCCCTGCCCAGGGGCTGCTTCTCCCCGTTTGACTCCCTTGCTGCCTTGCGATGGGCTTTCGGAGACCAAGACAAACCCCTCTGCCTTTTTTCTAGAATTCATTCCTTTTGTAGAACCAGGCTTTGCCTCAGTTCTGCTTGGTTTCCTGGGCCCTGGGGCTCCCCACGGTGAACTCCCTGGTGGAGGGCGATGGGAGAGAAGTGGCCAAGCCCTGTGGTGGGCAGGGGAGGGAAATTGCACCCGCTCTGTCCCTAACCCTCGTGCCCTGACCTCAGAGAAGTCGTGATGCTCCGCTCTGGAAGTGGGTTCCTACGTCTCTCCAGCTGCAGATGTGTGGCTGGGTGGAGCGGAGATGCTTTCCTGCCGCTCTGTAAGCTGCAAGCGAATTCCTGTTGGAAATTCTTCCCCGTGAGCGTGAGTTCACCCCGCATCCCTGGCTGTGAACATGGTAACCGAGGCCTCACCAGTGCTGCGTTGGCCTCATGCTGGGAGAGGCTCCTCTGCGGGGGTGTCCTGGCACCCGGTCAGCTGCTTTAGTGGTGAATCCACCGGTCATTGTCACAAAACCCCAACCCTGAGGGGGTGGCAGAGCTGGGGTGGCTTTGCCTCTGCTCCTTTCATTTATGTTTTCTGCTTGACTCACAAGAAAGGGGGAAGCGGTGCCTGGGGGTGCTGGGTGCCAGTCTTCCCCTCGGGATGCCCCGGCTCTGAGCCAGGTCGCGGCTGCATCCCTGGGGCTGGGCTGTGCCCCCTGCCTTGACTCCAGTGGGGTTCGCAGCCCCTGTTTTGAGGGCTCTAAACCAAGTGTTTCGGTCGTGCTGCGGGAGAGGCAGCACAGGAACGACCTGGAGCGGTTCCACAGGGTTTAGGTCAATGCTGGCAGGGAAGAAGACAGCGGGATGGTGATTCAGGGCCTGCCTGACCCCTGCCTGCTCCTGATGCCTGGGATGATCTCAGCTCTTGACTGTTCATGGAATTCACTGGAGGGAGAGACCCTAATACGGTGAGCGGAGGAGCCTTGCCGTGCTGTGCTGCTCCCCACCAGGCCTGCGTCCTATGTTGAGCGGCACCGACGTTCCCGGGCACTTCAGCCCTGGTCCAGTGGCAGCTCCTGCCTGCCCAGGGGCGGCTCTTTACCGTTAGCTCGGAGCAAAGAGCAGCCCTGGGCGCTCTTGGCCTTCCAGGCTCTGTCAATATTTGCCAGCGGCAGCCCCACGCTCCCTGTTGGCGCCTGGCACTTCACCTTCCAGGAAAGGGCTGGAGCAGAAGGGGTTTCCTGTAAACGCCGATAAGCGAGAAAGGAGCATTGCCTCTCGCCGCTTGCTCTCCCGGGAGCTGCTGGGCAGGGGCTGTGGCTTCCCCAGGGTGGTGGGATGGGGTATGGATGGCAGTGCGGCTTTGGCTTCATCCCTGCTCCTTCCCAGGACAGGGAAGCGGGGAGAGAAGGCCGGAACAGGGACCTCCAGCACCCACTGGAGCTCCGGCTTCATGCTTGCCCCTTCCTAGAATAGGGAAATGAGGAAAAGGCAGGAGCAGGGATCCCCAGCACCCACAGGAGCTCTGCTGGGGCCACCATGGGGCTGCTGGTGGTCATGGGACACGAACATGGGACGGGTGGTGGGAGGAAGCGGGGTTGGTGCAAGCCTGGGAGTGCAGGGACAGCCCAGGGTGGCCAAACACCCCTGGGGTGAGGCTACGGGCGGGCTGGGAATGGCTACAGGGGCTTGCCGCGTCCCCTGGTTCTGCTGGTTTCAGCTGGGCGCGTCTATTTGTCCATCCACCTGGGGTTTCTCCCTGATGGAAGTCTCATCCCAGGGCGGGGACACTAGGAGGGCTCCCGGGGCAGCTGTAGGGCTGATTCCCCTTGCGGCAGCAGAGAAGGAGAGGTGACCAGGTTCCCCCACTGCCACCAACCCCAAGGTCTGTGGCGAGGCCATAGCTGCCTCTGCAGAGCCCTTGAGCGCTCATCACACCCGTGCTCGCTCTCCTGGCCATCCCTGCGTGGGATGGGGATGCTCGGTGCTGCCGGGGTGTGCGTGAGCCCCAACATCAGCTGCCGGCAGGTCCCGGTGTGGTGCCAGTGCCGGGACTGCTCCCCACAGCCCTGAGCTGCCAGCTGGGCACTGCCAGGCTCCGGCGCTTTCTAGGAATCGGCTCTTGCCCAAGCGCTGCTGCCGGATGCAGGAGGAAGCTGCCACCCCCGAGCAGCTGCACCCAGCCACCCACGGGTAATTCCTGGCCCCCTGGGGAGGTTTGTGCCGCGGTGCAGGGCCAGGAGCACCAGGGGTGCTGGCTTGTACCAAAATTCAGCACCACTGAGCTGGTGCCAGCAGCCACAGGGGAAAGGAACCCATTCCCCACGTCCCATCTCTGTCCCCGTGTCCCCTCACCACGCAGCATCCCACCCCACGCAGGCAGGAAACGGCAGGAAAGGCAAAAATAGAATTTATTTCCATTTTTTATCGCATATATAAAAAAAACAAACAACCCTAGCATGTGTTTTGCTGGGGCTGACCCAGCTGTGGCAATAAATACAGTACAAAACACCGGGCTGGGCTGTGAAATTTCCCATACACAAAAACGGCTGCGTGGGCCGGAGGGAGCTGCCGGCACAGCCACGAGACCGGAGGCTGTGCCAGTCTCAGGGTGGACAGGAGCTGCTCCCCAGGACTGGGAGATGGGTGCAAATAAATTAAACCGCAATAAATACTCGAGTTCAGCAGGGAAGGGGAACGGGTGCTGGCAGAGCGAAGCCTCAGCCCTCCCAAAGATGTTGGAGCTCCCCTGGAAAAGCCTCATCCTGAGAGGCTGCCGCATCCCTACGGCTCCTCCATCCTCCTTACCTAATGGCCAATAAATATTAATTAATGTAACTATGCCTAATAGCAATAACAGCCATCAGAGCCGTCCCTGCAGGCTGCAGCCCAGGCAGGGAGATGCTCTGAAGTAGCTTCATCCATAGATGAAGATGGTTTTTCCCCTCGGCCACGCGGGATGCTCAGGGCTTCCGGCAGCACCCTGCCTGAGCCGTGGGGAAACTGAGGCACACGCGGTGCCCGCGGCAGCTGCCAGGGCTCAGCCGCGGCTCCCGAACCTCATAGCAGAGATACGCTTTTGTTTAAATATTAAACAAGGGTGATGCTGCGCACGGAGAACCGTGCACGGATGCCACCGCAGGGCCGGCCACCCTGCTCTGGGACCACTGGGCGGGGGAGCATCCCCGCCGGATAAATATTAAATAGCGATAAATAGTGAAAAAAGCGGAAAAGCCGGGAAGGTCGCTCGGGCTGGGACATAAATAAATAGGGTGCGGTGATGCAGAGCCGGGGGTCAGAGGCGGGCGAGGTGCCGCAGCGCTCGGTACGCCGTCTCCAGGAAGCGCTGGAAGTTGGCCAGGATGAAGAAGCCGCCAACTTGGTGTTGGAAACGGGAGGAGAAAGCGGGAAGGGGGCTCCGGTCCTCGGTGGGGAAGGTCACCGTGGCCAAGCCCAGGTCCTCCATCTGCAGCGGGCAGAGGTGTCAGCTCCAGACACCCCGGGGAGCACGGCAGCATCCTGGGGTGCCTGCGGAGCTGCTGCGAGCTCGGGGACGCGCATCCCATATCGCTGCCGAGCCCTGCTCATTCCCTCAGGGATGCAGACCCCGTATCCCTGCTGTGTCCTCCCCATTCCTTCAGGGATGCGAAGCCCGTATCCCTGCTGAGCCTTCCCAGGGGATGCACACCCTGTGTCCCTCCTGTGCCCTCCCCAGGGATGCAGACCCCGTGTCCCTCCTGTGCCCTCCCCAGGGATGCAGACCCCGTGTCCCTGCTGAGCTCTCCCTTTCCCTCAGGGATGCAGATCCCGTATCTCCACTGAGCCTTCCCAGGGGATGCAGACCCTGTGAAGCTCTCCCCATCCCCCTGGGGATGCAGACCCCGTATCCCCACTGTGCCGTCCCTATTCCCCCGGGGATGCAGACCCCATGCTCCCCCTCACCTGCTGCTGGATGTTGGAGGAGAGGTTGGCAGCGTCCAGCTGCAGGGTCTCCACCAGGCCGGCGTGCGTGGGCAGCAGCTCCAGGACGGTGGCGAGGGAGCTGTGGTAGTTGCGGAGCCCATCACGGATCTGGCTGAAGCAGGCCTCCTGCGGGCAGGCACGGAATGGTCAGTGGGGCTCGGAGTGGTCAGTGAGGCTCAGAGCAAAGCTCAGAGTGGTCAGTGGGGCTCAAAGCAGAGCATGGAGCGGTCAGTGGTGCTCAAAGCTGTCAGTGAAGCTCAGCAGGGCTCAGAGTGGTCAGTTTGGCTCAGAGCAGGGCTCGGAGTGGTCAGTTTGGCTCAGAGCACGGCTTGGAGTGGTCAGTTTGGCTCAGAGCATGGCTTGGAGTGGTCAGTTTGGCTCAGAGCAGGGCTCAGAGTGGTCAGTAGGGCTCGGAGTGGTCAGTTTGGCTCAGAGCAGAGCTTGGAGTGGTCAGTTTGGCTCAGAGCAGGGCTCGGAGTGGCCACTTTGGCTCAGAGGAGGGCTCAGAGTGGTCCGTAGGGCTCGGGGTGGTCAGTTTGGCTCAGAGCACAGCTCGGAGTGGTCAGTTTGGCTCGGAGCATGGCTCGGAGTGGTCAGTTTGGCTCAGAGCACGGCTCGGAGTGGTCAGTAGGGCTCAGAGCACGGCTCGGAGTGGTCAGTTTGGCTCAGAGCAGGGCTCGGAGTGGTCAGTTTGGCTCAGAGCATGGCTTGGAGTGGTCAGTTTGGCTCAGAGCAGGGCTCAGAGTGGTCAGTTTGGCTCAGAGCACGGCTCAGAGTGGTCAGTAGGGCTCGGAGTGGTCAGTTTGGCTCAGAGCAGGGCTCGGAGTGGTCAGTTTGGCTCAGAGCAGGGCTTGGATTAGTCAGCGGGCCTTGGAGTGGCCAGCAGGGACTCGGAGGAGGCTCAGAGCGGTCAGTGGGGCTCAGAGCAGGACTCAGAGCGGTCAGCGGAGCTTGGAGAGGTTGCGGGGACTCGGAGCCAGGCTCAGCGCGGGACTCCCTCCGAGCGGTCGGTGGGGCTCAGCCTGGCCACTGCCCCTGTGCTGGGCACCCCACTGCCCCTGCGCGAAGCTGGCGGGGCTGAGACTGTTGCGCTCGTGCCACGGGTGAGCGCCCGCACTCACCGCCTGGAAGGCGCGGCTGTGACACTGCTCCAGCGGTGCCTGCGCGATGCCCAGGTCCTGCCGCACAAGCAGCAGCTCCTCCTCCTCGCACAGCTGGAAGGTGTCGCACTGCGGCCAAGGGGACAGGGTCAGGCTGGCCGGAGGATCCCACTGCCCCATCCCTGAGCCGCGGGACCCCCCCCGCCGTGTGTCCCCAGCCCCCGCGGGTGCCCCAGGACCTCGGGGTCAAGCAGCGTGGTGGGAGGCCAAGGCACAGGGCACACCGCTGGCTCCTGGCCTTGCGGTGCCGATAAGGGGAAGGTCACCTTATCTGTGACCCCGCAGCGCCTGTGGCCACCTTCCCCCCCCGGGGCTCTGCGCGGCACGCAGGACTCACCACCGCACGCTGCAGCGCGGCCACGTCCCCCTTGATCTTGCGGGTGAATTCGAGGTTCTTGTGCAGGAAGAGCTGGAAGTCGTGGTCCCCCGAGAGCTCGGCCAGCGGCGCCCCGTCCAGCGCCCGCCACGGCGCCCACAGCAGCGCGACCAGCGCCGGCATCAGCGCGTCTGCGGGGACAGCGGCTCAGCGCCCACCCCGAGGGCACCGCGGCCCCCAGCCCAGCGAGCAGATGCTCCCCGGGGATGGTGGCACCGACGCAGAGCAGGGAAGGGGCAGAGACCCCCTGGATGGGGGAGAGCGACCGGGGGGATCCCTGCGTCCTGCAGTGCCGAGTTGGCTACAGGTACAGCGGGTTTTCCGAGCGCAGCGGGTGCTGCGGGTGCAGGTACTCACGGGTGAGGGAGCACATGGTGCCTGGCTCAGTGTCTTCTCCTCTCTGCAAGCCTGGCCTGGTCCAGCACAGCTCCTCCTGCCCCGGCTCTGCGCGGCCTCATCGATTAGGGCATTTATAGCGGGCTCCGGGGATTCACACTGATGTGGCAACAGTGACGATTGCCTCATTGTCTTAATCACCAACATGCAAATCCTGGGAGCCAGGCGCTCCGGCCGCTGCCCACACCTTCCAGCCTGCGGGGCTTTCCCGGCCACCGGTGCCCCTCGCAGAGCCGACGGGTGCCCAGGGGAGCCCTGGCACCAGGGGAGATGTTGGGTGCTGGGATGGTGGCTCGGTGACTTATTAACCCGCTGGCCGGGCTCCCGCCTCGCCGGCCGGGCTGGCCAATGCCCCGGTGTCACCGGCGGGTCACCGGGCAAGGGGATGGTGGCTTTTCACAGCCAGAGTCCCTCCTGGATTGTCACTATCCCAACCCCGCGTGGGCATCATCCCCACCAGCTGCCCAAGCCCCGGTGGCCGGCGTGGTGCTGGGACCGGCCGGAGGTGACTGAGGTCAGGTCAGACCCCATCCAGGCACCTGCCAGGGACACGGCCCCCCCGGTTCAGCGCCCCAGGGCCGGATCCTGCCCCGCTGGGTGCCGCAGGGCTGCGCCAAGCTCAGCGTTGCTGCGAGCAGCACCGAGCGCTCGGTGGTGTCGGGGCCCCAGCCCGGGGCTGTCCCGCCTGCCCCTTCGGGGAAGCGGCTCCCAGTGCAGCCCCGGCTGCTCCCTGCCCCGCTGACGTAGGAATTTTGGCTCGTGCGGGTTCCCGCAAGTCCTTCCAGGATGATCTGGGCTGCTGCCAGCTGGGCCGGATCCTGAGGCACCCGCCGGACACACAGCCAAGCCAGGCAAGGGTGACCCCAGGGGTCCTTGTGCCACCTGGGCCTGGCTCGGGGCCGGTGCGGGGACACAACGCGCTCCCTGAGCCCCGGGAGCTGCCCCCATCTTCAACTGGAAAGAAGGAACCCAGGGCAGCTGCATCCGATCCATGAGCACCGCCAGCTGTTAACTCTGAAACCTAACGATGACCTCTCTTCCCAGGTCCAGGCTGCGTAAAAGGAACTCGGGAGCAGATCCTGTTCATGCGGTTTCCTAGGAGAAATCCCCCCTGCTCTCCCTTTGTCCTCCCCGGAGCCGGGGGAAGCCAGGGCTGTTCCGGAGCGGGTGCCCCTCGTGGGATCAGGCTCAAGCACCCGGGGGCTCATCCCATTTCCCAGAGCAGAGCTGCCTTCTCAGCAGGTCGATGCCTTCATGAATCAGGGTTGGGGGGGACGTGAATCAGCGCCTGGTGGGGCCCAAAGCCCCCTGTCAGCTTTCCAAGGAAGGAAGTGGTGGCCGGACCCGAAACCCTGTGGGTGGTGGGGCCCGGGCAGCGGAGGTGGCCCAGCACCACTTCCCCCGGGGCTGGCGCTACCCAGCTCGGCCCCACGACCCAGCCTGGGTGCCTGCCCTGCTGTGGTTCTGCCTCGTGGTCACCCGCAGGGCCTGACCCGGGCACCCAGCGAGCAGCTCCAGCGTGTCCCCGCGTCCCCGGTGCCAGATCCAGCACCCCTGGTGCCACCCTGGATGTTGGGGTGTGGCCCAGGGCCCCCAGAGCAGGGACAGGCTTTGTCCATCACCCTGGGGCAGCCCCGTGCTCGACCCTCAGCTCGGCCTGGGCGCAGAGTGGGAGGTTCCCACATTTTTTCCCCCCAGAGGATGAGCAGAGCTGGTCCCAGATCCTGACAGGAACCACGCGAGGTGTCTGCGTGTCCCCCAGTCCCATTGTTGGTGGCTGTGGGGGGCCCAGCCTGGCCCCCAAGCCTTTCCCGGCAGTGTGAGAGCGTGGCGGGGCTCAGACTCACGCTCTCAGTCCTGCTCCATGGCTGCAGCCGCAGAACAAAGCGGCTTCTGGGAGAGAGGATCCACACAGGATAGAGCAGATGCTCCCTGGCTCAACTCTGAGCTGGCCCCTGGATCCCAGAGCCCCCGGGAACCCATCCCGGAGCGGCCGGGATGGCAGAGGTGGCCCCAGCTCTGGTCCTGAGCCCCAGGGAGGGGAGCAGAGAGCAGAAACTCCGTCCCCCAGGCACCACAAACAGCCAGGAGGAGGGTGGCTGGGCTGGCGTTTTTTCAACTTTTATTTTAAAAGTCATAATTGAAGCTTAACAAAGTTTGACCCCATTATTGTTGCGAGAGCTGGGGGGCACCCAGAGTCCCTGCGGAGCTGTTCGCTCCTGCCCTGCCCCTGCTTCCCCAGGACCTCCCCATGCACCGGCTCCTCTGCGCCTCCACCGGGCGCAGCGACAGCCGAGACCACCGGCACCCTCAAAAGAACGTGGGGTTATGGGGAAAAGGGCTCCCGGTGGGGGATGAGGGAGCAGGGAAGCCCCGTGTCCTCCTCCCACCGTACGGACATGCAGGCATTTATCAAAGGAAGGCGGACGGTGGGGCCAGGGCTGCGTGGGGCAGCTCCGCTCAGACAGCGCCTTCCCGAGGGACAGATAAAAAAATACAGCCAGGCACGAGGCTCACGGAAAACCATCATCGTCGTCCTCTGCCATCTCCTTTGCGAACTCCAGGTCCTGCTGCTCACGCTCCCGGCGCTCCTGGAAGGCAGAAAAGGCAGAGGTTGAGAAGAGGAGCCGCGTCCTTCTCACGGCCGCAACCTTCCCAGGGCCGCAGCCCGAGCAGTTTCACGATGCGGCGACCCAGATGAGATCTCACCTCTGCAGATTCCAAGTCCTTGTTGTAAGATTTAGGTGGAAACCTCATGGCCTAGGCAAAAAAAAAAGAGGGAAGAGAAGCAAATTGGAGCCAAGCGCCACCTGAGCTCTGCCCCGCTGTCCCTAGCAGCCCGGGGAGCGGCTGCTCTCACCTTAACAGACATGTTGTGGATGTCGAGGCAGAAGGAGATGCGCTGGTGGAACGCCAGCTGGGGCTCCCGAGTGGAGTAGATGTCGATCATCTCCTTGGACTGGACGTAGCCCTTCTCGTGGTTAATGCTGGCCTCGATCACGCCGTCCCGAATGGCCTGGGAGCCAGAAGAAAGGTGGTCAGGACACCCCCAGCCTCCGACTGCTGCGGCACAGGAGGAAAGGGAGGAACGGGCTGCTGCGGTGGGAGCAGTGGGATTGGGACACAGCGCACGGAGAGGGGACTTGGCGCCCCGAGCATCCCAAGAAGGGCCTTGATGGAAAAGTGGATGCAGAGAGGGGAGAGAGACCGGAACCGCAGGACCCAGAGGGATGGGGACTTCACTACCTTGGCCACGATAAACTCAGCATCCTCCGGGCTGTCCAGCTGCAGCTTCTGGGCGATATCGGCCAGGGAGATGCGAGAATAGGAAAGGCTGATCATACGGACACCTGCGGGGGAGGACGGAGAGTGGAGCCCCCGGCAGCGGCTGTGACCGTGACCCCAGGTGCCCCGGCTGTGGCTCCCGACCTGTCTTGATGACGTTGTGCCTCAGCCGGATGATCAGGGTGTAGGTGCCATCGGCCTGGAACTTGTCCCCAAACTGATCGAGGACCTGGTTGAACTTGGCCAGGTTCCCGGTCCTGACGGCTGGAAGAGGGGAATGTGTTAATTGGGATGCAGGAGGCAGGGATGACCCCGGGGACTGCTGCCCCCTCCTCTTCAGAGCTGCCAGGTCCCATCAAGAGGAAAGAAATACCCTCTGCTCTCCCTCCCAGGTTTTTCTGCTCCCTCAAAGCACAGGACATTGTGCCAAGACACCCGAGAGGGACGGAGCCCAGGCAGGAGCAGCCTGTCATACCCTGGGTCAGCAGGAAGTAGGGCATGAGCGAGCGCTTGAGGGAGGGCTGTCTGAACTGGAGCCTGTCCGGGATCTCCCCCAGGAGCAGTTCCACCACGATAAGCAGCTTGTGCACCTTGAGCAGAGAGAGAGACAGTGAGTCCCCACTGCCCAGCGCTGCGGCAGCTTCCCTGTGGAGCCAGGAGGCACCGGAGCCACCTGGCGTTCCTCGTCCCCGCTCACCGTCTGCTTGAAGCCAACAGCTGTGTGCTGCGGCGCCTTCCGCAGGGCATTTGTCATCGTCCTCCGCGCCTCCGAGTACTCCAGCTGGATGGCCTTGATGCGCCCTGCGTTTGAAAAGCCACTGAGTGAATCCAACTGGATCCAGCCAGCCAGAGCTTCACATCCTGGGGAAGCAGAGCTCCTGATTCCGGAGCTGCTGGTGCCACGTGGAACCCTCAGGATCTCACCTGTGTAATAAAGGTACCGAGCCCACTCGTTGTTGTTGGCCTGCTCAGGAAACACTGACTTAGAGACAAGCTTTTCCGCCTGGTCATAAAGGTTGTAGTGGAGATAGTTCCTCAGCAGCAGGTTGAGGAGGGTGGCCTGCCCGTCCGCATCGTGGCGCAGCGTGGCTGTTCGTAACCGGGCATGTAGGAAGCTGCCAGAGCGAGAGAGAGCGTCAGGGAGGAGGAGAGAAAGAGCCCTGCTCAGCAGGATGTGTGGGACACCCAGGGAGGATCCACCCCACCTCCTGACCACGTCGAGTTTATTCAGGAATTCATAGATGCGGGAGTGGTAGTAATAGCATTTTGCTACCACCAAGTCGAGGGCCCGGCGGTTTTGGGAACTGATCTTCTGCATCAGGTCGTCAGAGACCTTCTGAGCCTGCCGGAGGGAAAGAGAGGTCGGAGTTGAGGAACCAGGAGGCTGAGCCCAGGGGCTGCCCCCAAACACAGCTGAAGGGAAGGGGAGAGCGTGGGGCCAACACCAGGCAGGTCCCTGATGCTCTCCAGGCTCTGCCTGGTGCAGGAGCACTGCAGGAAGAGCTCGGGGAACCTCACCTCGGCGTATCGCTTGCTGTTCATCAAGTAGATGACAAGAAGCAGCTGGAGGTAGGTCTCCACTTCTGGCAAGAGAGGGGCGGAGGCCGCTTTCCCTGTCCGTGGGCGAAACTGCAGCTCAGCTTCCGTCTCCATGACCTGGGCGGGGAGAGACGTGCTGGAATTCCATCCCTCCATCCCACCTCAAGCCCCGCTGGCAGCGAGGCCCGTCCCCACCGTGTCCTGGTGACAGGAGAGCCAGCCTAGGCTGCCAGTACAACAGTCCCACCCCTGCTGAGCACTGCAGCGACCCATCTCATCACACACACGCCCCTGAGCGGCGTATCCCAGGAATCCCCAAGCCTTTGCTGTTCCTGGTGCTCTCCCACCCCGCACAGCGATGCTCTGGAGGCTCACGGGGGTGGGGAAGGTGGCCCCTCCGCAGCCAAGCACTTCTCCCCATTCCCTGCTGCCGTACCTCCTCCAGGAAGCCAAGGAGGAAATCCCGCACGGTGCTGTTGGAGGTGAAGAAGCCATTGATGGCTTTGTGGAGCACGTTGGAGTTGAGTCGGCGCGAGGTGGAGGGCAGAGCCCGCAAGGCACGCAGGACGTAGCGCGGCTCCTTCCCCGACACAGCCTTCTCCAGCTGCTTCACGTGCTCCTTGATATCTGAGGGAGCACATGGGATAAGCTCTCAGCACGCGTCTGCCTGAGGCCTCAGCCAAAGGGCACACCAGATTGGAGATGGGATCCCTCCAGATCCAGCCGGCTGCTGTTAGGACCCTCCATCCACTTGTGGGAGCAGGACCGAGCATCCTCAGCATCCCCAGTGCCCTGACCCAACCCTAGAGCCACCCCTGCTCAGAGCAGGGGCTGGAGAAGACTCCTCTAGAGGCCCCTTTCTCCCTCTGTGAGCTCCATCCTCCTCCTGCAGCCTCCCTGGGGTCCCATCGTGGCATTCCTGGGGCTCCCCCGGCCCCCTGCAGGGACCCTTTAGGGCCTCTCCAACTCCTTTTCCCCACAGTGGCCCCTCCATTCCCCTCCTCCAATGCCCTTTCCAGCATTTCTCTCCTTGACAACCCCCCACTTCCCTTCCTACCCCTGCAGACACCCCTTCCTACCCCCTCCTCAATAAGGATTCCCCCCCCCAGGGCTCCCTACAGCCCTCTCAATACCGTCTGTCCCTGGATTCCCCAGGGAGGCGCCCCTAAGCCAGCCCTGCCCCTCCCCCCGCGTTCCCCTCGGCCTGATACAACACCCCCCCCACCCCCCCGTTCTCCTCGGCCTGGGACCCCCCCCCTCGTTACCCTCCTCGCTCCCCGTTCCTCTCAGACCACCCCCCCAGGCCCCGTTCCCCTCATCTCAGCCCCCCCCCTCACCCTCCAACGTGATGGCATCCAGCTCCCGCTGCGGCTGCCGCTCCCCGCCCGTTTCCGCCGCCGTCCCCGCCCCGGCCGCCGCCTCCTCCTGCATCTCCACGTCGGGGGGCGCGGGCGGGGGCCCGTCGGGGGGCGCCTTGGCCTTGTCCCCGCGGCGGCGGGACGCGCCCTCCTGCTTCATGGCCGTGACACTGCAACAACCGCGGGGCCCGCCGGGAGCCAGGCGCGACCAGCCGAACCCGGCACTCGGGCTGTCGAGCGCCGAGTTCGGCACCGATCGGCTCCTCCCGCTGAGCCCGCTCGGGTGCTTCCGTCACGCTCTCGGGTCCTTCCGTTACGCTCTCGGGTGTTTCCGCCAGACGTTCGGGTATTTCCGTCACACCATCGGGTATTTCCGGCTGCCGCTCGGCCGTTCCCGCCCTTCTCGCGGCGCATGCACGGGTGGGTCCAACTGTGCCGCGCTGAGGCGAAGTGCGAGGCTCCTGCCCCGGGGAGAGGCCGCAGTTCTTATCCGGCCCCCGCCGCCTTTACGGGGCTCGGGGCCGGGGTTGCAGGGCCGCTCCTGTGCTGGTAAGGAGCCTATCAGGCTGTGTCTGTAGGCTGGAGGGCAGGGGGGCTCTGCAGAGGGACCTGGAGAAGCTAGATCCATGGATGGAGGTCAGGGAGGCTCTGCAGAGGGACCTGGAGGAGCTGCATCCATGGATGGAGGGCCGGGGGGCTCTGCAGAGGGACCTGGAGAAGCTGGATCCATGGATGGAGGTCAGGGAGCATCTGCAGAGGGACCTGGAGAAGCTGCATCTATGGGTGAAGGGCAGGGGGGATCTGTAGAGGGACCTGGAGAAGCTGGATCCATGGATGGAGGGCAGGGGGTCTCTGCAGAGGGACCTGGAGAAGCTGGATCCATGGATGGAGGGTAGGGGGGCTCTGCAGAGGGACCTGGAGAAGCTGGATCCATGAATGGAGGGCAGGGGGGCTCTGCAGAGGGACCTGGAGAAGCTGGATCCATGGATGGAGGGCAGGGAGGTGTCCCTGCCCGTGGCAGGGGGTGGAACTTCCAACCCAGACTGTTCCATGGTTCTCTAATACTGTGATTTCTTCCTCGCTGCTGGGGTGTGGAGCCCTGTGGGGCTGCTTTACCTGCTGTGCATCATTAAACCTCTCAGTTCCCACAGCTTCCTTACCCGTAGCGGGTTACTGAGGCACACACGAATCAAAGAGGGGGCCAGGATAAGTGGATTATTGCTGTTTTATTCCCTTGTACCTTACTGATCACACCAAGAGTTGTGTCCCCAAATGTTTTGGGAAAACCAGGATCACTTAGAGGGCAGCCAACAGGGTTGTGCTTGTTTGGGCTGGTGGATTTTTTCTGTTGCCATTCTGCATTCATATGGGTGGCAAAGAAAAATCAATTTTGGTATCTGGTTCTGGCTTCCCTAAGGAGTTTTCTTACCTTGAGCCTGCTTTTCCCCTTCATTTCAAAGCAGCACTAAGCAGTAACGCAGAGTAGGGATGAAATTTGGAGGGAGAAGCTGGCTTGCAGAGACTTTCAAATACATTCTCAAGTAATTCCCTTTCCCTCATCCTGGATGAAAGAACAGGGATAACTTAATCTGAGTTAGTGAGAACATTGAGGACATACAGGGATGCATACAGAGCTGCCATGGACGAGAAGGCTTCTTCGGCACAAACGGTGAATCCATCTGCCTGCAGTTTCACTCCGCTCATCGCCACCATGGTCACGGTTAGTTTTTGTTCCTTCTCTCGTGCGAAGGAGAGCAGGCTGGCATCCACACGGAAAGGTGACTTCTTGCACTTGATGTCATGTGCCAGGATGTTTTCAACCTGTGCAGCAACAACAAAAAAAAAGGCAAAAATCAGTGTTTTAGTGCTCCCCATCTGTGGAAGTTAAGTAAATGAGCTCTTTGACTCATGAAGTGTTTCACCATCTTACAGGTGCACTGGATAATCCATATTTTACATGGAATCATGGAATGGTTTGGGTTGGAAGGGACCTTAAAGCCCATCCAATTCCAACCCAACCCCCTGAAAGACTGTTGTGCAAGTGTATCCAGTTCCAGTTTCCTATGAATTAGTTATGTCCAAGAAATTAAAACTGTAGTATGTTTCTATGGTTTTTTTTTGTTTGGTTGGTTTTTTAAATCTGGAGCTAAAGAAGCCAAAAACTGACCCCCATTTCAAGAAAAATGGTAGTCAGCTGTGTCTAATTTAGCTTGTTATCAGCAAAACAGGTGTCACAAGTCCTAGCTCTTCATGTCTTTGTGTGGTTTCTCTCAAAGTGAGCATTGTGATCCCTGCCAAGTTTGAAACAATTGTTCTTTCCCTTCTTCCCGATGTTACTTCACGCTGTGATTCCACTCCTAATGTCATTATCGCTTATGTGCTGCTTCACATAAAATAACAACCCCCCACCCCTTCATCTGGAGCCAAATGTGATGTATGTGCTCTCACCAGCTTCAGCTGTCGGGACACGATCCCTTCTTCCAAGGACTCCAGCAGCAGCAGCAGCTGATCCTCTTTCAGTTCTGTTGAATTAAAACGAGTTTGGAAAAAAAAAATCAAACCCTCTTTGCATGTTTTAAACTGAATTATTAGCGCAGCCTCCCTGTGAGAAGAAATCAGCCTTTCTTCCAGGAACAGGTGATGGCAGTGCTGAGTGGAGGGACTGAGGGGAGATACAAGCAGCCTTGAGAAAGGAGCCCTGGGATTTGCACTGCTCTTCCTGCATGGCTGAATTCTGGTTTCAAGCCCTCTCTCCAAGGATCCCTTGCGCTCTATTCCAGGTCTGAGCATTAGCTCGGTGCCACGTTCCCAGCAATCGCTGCTCCGTGACTCCGACTGCAGGCAGCTCTCTGCTCCTGGCATAAACCACTGCCATTCCCACCACTGGAGAAACGGTTTTACCTAAATTGTCTGTAAATTTTCTGTGTTCTGTTAGTTTTGTCAGCACGATTACTCTTAACGTATCCCGGTGCCACTGGATTTCCCTATTAAAGCAGCTGGAAAGCCTCACCATCCAAAGCATCCAGAGTGTAGGTGATTGCTCCTGCCAGCTGAAGGAGAAGATGCCGTGGAGAGTTCTCTAAGCTGCTCAACAGGTCTTTTAAGTCCGGGCTTTCTGTTTTCAGCTCACAGCTACTGGTCTCATCAAGAATTGCTTCCATCTAGGGGGGATAAGAAACGCCAGGATTTAAGAGGAGAGGTGGCTTGTAGTTCCCTGCAGCACATGAACAGTCATACGGTCAGTCTCTCCCCTACCTAAGCTATTTATGAGGCTGTAATTGAGGCTTTAGTGTTCGCACTGGCTCTGGTTAAAGATAAGATATGCAATTTAAATGGTTTGACACCTTCAGGTAAATCTGCTGGGCTGTATTCAAGACATATTTCATTTGCGTTGTAATCGGGACATTCCTCCTGGTACTGAGAGGGGCTCCAGGAAAGCTGGGGAGAGACTCTTGGTCAAGGAGGGCAGGGATAGGATGGGGGGCAATGGCTTTAAGCTCAAAGAGGGGTGATTGAGGTGAGATCTTGGGAAGAAATGTTTCCCTGTGAGGGTGGGGAGGCCCTGGCCCAGGTAGCCCAGAGCAGTGGTGGCTGCCCCATCCCTGGAGGGGTTCAAGGCCAGGTTGGATGGGGCTGGGAGCCCCTGATCCAGTGGGAGGTGTCCCTGCCCGTGGCAGGGGTGGAACTGGAGGGGCTTTGAGCTCTCTTCTGGCCCAAACCATTCCATGGTTCTTTGATATTTCAGTCCTCGAGTCTGTCCTGAGCACCAGACAGATGTGCTGTGTGAAGGATTTGGGGGTTGGTAATTGTGGCACGGGAGGGACGGTGTGGGGGCAAGAGATGTCATCGTGACTGTCTGTGTTTATAAATTCCAGTAGTAAGAAGAGCTTTGCTTACTTTCTGGGTCAGTTCTTGAAACAGGTTCCTGTCTCTCATCACAGCTTTGATGGCTTTTAAGAATACGAGTAGCAGATTGGATGACAAATGGGAGAGAATTTGACAATTGTCTTTAACCTCTTTCTCCACTCCTTCTAATTTTTCTTGGAAGGAACCTGAAAACCAGAGAGTCCCGATATCACTTCCAAATCCCCCAAGAAGTTCACTGGCGCCCCTAAATTTAGGGGTTTAGGGTTGGATGGTTGTGGTGTTGCAGGGACCTGGCAGCATTCTGCAGGAAACACGTTGCTGCTGGTGGGTTGTGTTCATCCTGGGAGATTCCCTCTTCCCAAAGCAGGTAAAAGCATTGCAAATGGGAGCAGTGAAAGATGTTGCTTACCGTCAGATGCGAGCAAGAGTATTTTGTCATCCGGGAAATAGTTAAAACCTGCAACAGAATGATAATTAGAAAAACACTTAGAACTGGAGAGGAATTTTTTTACTGGGGTTGGTCGGAAGCTACTGGTGTTCCAGTTTGGAAATCTCAAGTGCTTGGTGTTTGCACTTGATCCAGTGCATTTGTCTTCTGCCTGTTATTTAAAACTCATTATTCCCAGGCCTCGTTCCCTTCTGTCTTATGTTTGGGTCTGAATCCGCTGATAAGTGTGTTAAAATACGAGCACATTAAAATGACAGCTTATACTCGACAGGACCTGTACAGGCGTGGGAAGCATGGAGCAAGCCAGATGTGGTCTCTAGAATCCTGCAGCAGGTTTGTGGACCTCAGTCTTCCCTCTCGCTATCCACCAGAAGCGCCTTTTACACCACTGAATGGTCAGTGCCCTGTTTTCTCTCTGGCTCTTTTCTTCCAAGTAGGAAAAGAAGAGAAAACAAACCTCTGCCTTCTCTGCTGCTTTTCAACAGGAGCTCTGCAGTTCCTGAAATTTAGAGCTGAGACTTCCAGTATCCCTCTTTCAATTGCCTAGCAACCTTCCTCCATCTCTTCCCCAGGTAACTCTTTTAACTTACTGCGTAACGAGGTTTCTGTCACTCGTGCATTCATGTCCTTGCAAATGAGCTAAGGGTGGCCATGAGGCTGAGTGATACTTCAGAAAATGTGTTTTCTCTTATGTGTTGTCTCCTGGATGGAGGAATTAGTTGTTTCTGGAAGGTACTTACCCCATGAATCATCCTCCCTGGAGAGCCTGATTGCCCGGAAGGCCAGGGTGCAGCCCTTGGGAATGGTTATGCTTTGTTTGTTCTCTCTGGTGCCCTGTTTGAGGAAAAAAAAATCTGTTATGGGGCCTGTATGGTGTGGAGGTGATGGGGAAGGACTGACTTTTCCACGACTTTTCCCTATTTCTCAAGAGGAACCGAACCTTTGCAAAAAACTTGACATAAAGTTGGGCCATGAAGCTGCCCTTTCCCTCTGTGGATTCCTCGTAGTGAGTCTCCTCTGAGGCTTCAATGGTCTCATGAACCACGTATAAATTTTGTCGTGTTCTATTTAGCTGTTGAATGAAGGAGTGATTCCTGTTGATTTTTCTGAAAGAGAAAAGGGATGCATTATCCTGGCTGTTCTCCTGAGTTAGAAAAGTCCTGTAGTCTGTGGGAGCCAGAACCCTTACGCTTGTATCCTCTCTTGTGTTGTGTGTATGGATGGAAATATCCCAATGTCAGGGACTTCTGGAGGGAAAAGGGGGCAGAAAATGTGCTGAAATGCTTGCTGTCCTCTGTGAATTCCCCTTCTGTGTGTGAGGGGCAGGGCGGCTGCAGCCTGGCAGCACACACGGCTGATTTGTCCTGATCTGCAGGCTCCTCTCCAGGTACAAATGTGAGACAGGGTGACTTGGCTCCATGCTGAGGTGTTCCCATGTGTAAGATTACACTTTGCATTGCAAAACTTTGTAAGGAATCTTTGCAGCTTCGGAAAGAATGTATCATCTCTCTTTCCTGCCCTCTAGAAGTGTGAGTAGTTAGGGAGGATGCGTGGGTCTTGGGTTTTGGCTGTTGAAAAACCATTGTGTGACTTAGCAAGGAGTAGAGGAGGGTGACAGAGGAAGTATTCTCCCTTTGTGTCCGTCTTACCTTTCTGCTCTCAGTGCCTCAAGTTTTGCTACTGATATGTCCTTCTTCTCCAGCTTAATGGACAGCACTTTGGAACAGGAGGCAGCTCCTGTCAGCTGTGCGCTTGTGGAGTCAATGCGAATGCTTAGACTCCCATCAACTCTGTCAGTCGAGCTCTCGTTAAATGTAAATTGTCTTAAATTTTGATCGCCATCGTTGGGTAAGAGGGATACTGAAATCATAGAATCGCAGGATCATTGAATCATGGAATGGTTTGGGTCAGAAGGGACCTCAAAGCCTATCCAGTCCCACCCCCAGGGACACCTCCCAGTGGATCAGGGGCTCCAAGCCCCATCCAACCTGGCCTTGAACCCCTCCAGGGATGGGGCAGCCACCCCTGCTCTGGGCAACCTGGGCCAGGGCCTCCTCACCCTCACAGGAAAATATTTCTTCCTAAGATCTCATCTCAATCTCCCCTCTTTCAGCTTCAAACTGTTACCCTCATCCTATGCCTGCCCTCCTGGATCAAGAGCCCTTCCCCAGCTTTTCTGGATCTCTTTTCAGTGCCTGAAGCTGCTCTAAGGTCTCCCAGGAGCCTTCTCCAGGCTCAACAACCCCAACTCTCCCACCCATCCTTGTACAGGAGGGGCTCCAGCCCTCGCGTCACCTCTGTGGCCTCCTCTGGACTCATTCCAACAGTTCCATGTCCTAAATAATTTGGCGTATTCACTTAAGCGTGATTACGCAGTCTCAGTATTACAACTATTGCGCACACCAGAAAGGTGAAACGTGGTAGAGTTGAGGCACAAATTATCCAAGTGTTTTGCCTATGGAAATTGAAAAATTGATGATTATCGCAGGCTTTACCTGTGCTTCTGTTGTTGTCTCCATGCAGCAGCACGTCATCAAGTTTGTACCATGTCCGTTTGTAGCTGGGAGATGGGTGGAATATAGTTTTGTTTTTTCTTATCACCAGACAGAGGGGTCTGAAATGTTCGTGGTCTAAAATGCTCTGAACTGGGACCAGATCTCCTCTGGGATCCATCTGCTTTGCAATGGCTTGGGTGAGTGTTTTAAACATGCTGCTGCAGTCGGATAAATTCTTGAAGCAAAATGAAGTGTGGTGGTGCCTTAGGAAAAGAGGCAAGGTGAAGTAAGCAAAATGACTTGAAATAGAATCGTAGAATCACAGATTGGCTTGGTTTGGAAGGGACCTCAAAGCCCATCCAGTTCCAACCCCCCTGTCATGGGGCAGGGACACCTCCCACTGGATCCAGTTGCTCCAAGCCCCATCCAACCTGGCCTTGAACCCCTCCAGGGATGGGGCAGGCACAACTTCCCTGAGCAACCTGTTGTAACAAAATACATGTTCCTTAATTAACGTTCAGCCTCTTCCCCCTTTGCTGATGAATTCCTCGTCATCTTGCAGACTGAGGATGCGATTGCAGCTCCTGAGGGTGCTGGTCTGCAGCACTGGAGTCCATCACCACTCTTTGGACTAAGGTTTTTTGTTGCGTGTACCACTACATTTTAATTTCTGAGCTCAACGTTGCCCCTTAACCTAGGGCCTATCATAAAATCACCAGGTTGAAAAAGACCTCTGAGATCATCGAGTCCAACCATCATGGCCCTAAGTGCTTTAAATTTTAATCAGTGCTTTGCCCTGATGGAAGCTTAAAAAGAAAAAAGCTTGAGCAATTTCTTGCTGCATTTTACTGCTCAACGTTTCCCCTCAGGTCTTGTTGGCCACAGACAGGAGGGGTTTAGCATTGTTTCGAAATAGAGTGTTAGAAAAATGTTTTTGTTAAAGCCTGGATGCAAGGAAGTGAAAATGCTGAGGTGTGAATGCTGGGCTGGGTGTGGGGAGAGTAGGAGAGCTTCTTCTATGGCAAATCTCCCCCAAAATGTGAAACACCCATCCCAGTGCAGCTCCGTGGGTTTGCCCTGGTGCTCTGCTTGTGTCCCTACGGAAGAGAGCTGAGTGGGGAAGAGGCAGGGGAAAAAATTACTGCTCATGTCCTGTTGCAGCTTGGTTTTACTGCAGTTTCAGTTTTGCTTTTTGCTTTAGCTGGGGTGTGGAAGGTGTGAGGGAGAAGAGCTTTCATCTACAAGTGAAAAAGCTTCCCATACTTACTGAGAAGAGAAACGTGCAGGTCTTCCCCTCTTCTGCACCCTGTGTTGTCCAGTGTTGTTAGAGAAAGTCCAGCAGAGCAGATGCAGGGATCTTCCCTCTCCCTGATGTCCCACAGGGGTCTGAGAAAAGAGACTCACTCAGTCTGATTCTTCCAGAAGGGATGGCGCGTCCTGTGAGATGGAGCTGCGGAGTGAAACACTCTTGTGTGCTTAATGTGGGATCATTTCAGTAGTGCCCAAAGGATTTATTCTCTTGAGAGACTTCAGAAAGAGGAAGAAACCTAAAAAAGAACGCTTCACAGACAACTTGCCTCACAGTTTGCTCCAACCCTCTTCCAGAACAATAACTCGTAGAAATATACTCGCCTGCTTGTGGGGTGGTTGGCTTCTCTGTCTCCAGGCCGTGTGTGGAGCAGTCTGCTGTGGTTCTGAAGTGAAGTGAACTCAAATGTGCAGCTGGCTTAGGGAACTGCTCTTTCCCCGCCTTTCCGTTCAGAAATCCGGAAACATCTGCTAATTTAGGACATGGGAAAACCCGTGGTTTGCAGTATTACTTCTCCTAATTGTTTCAGTCATTGACCAGGTCAACCTCTCATGGTCTCTTAAAATGACCGTGGATAACTTCGGCTTGTTCTACAGACGTATCGTTCCTGTCAGATTTGTTTAGTTTCCAGCACAGTTCTGGTTTTCATTCATCCTTCTGCTCGGCTTGGATGAGGAGCAGCGTGCCCTCGTGGTCCAGAAGGCCAAGGGTATCTTGGGGTGCATGGAGAAGAGTGTGAGGAACAGCCGAGGGGTGTTCTCCTCCTCTGCTCTGCCCTAGGGAGGCCCCATCTGGAGTCCTGTGTCCAGGTCTGGTCTTTCCAGCTCAAGGAAGACAAGGAATGACTGGAGAGAGTCCAGTGGGGGTCGTGGAAATGATGAGAGGATTGGAGCGTCATCAATCTTGGGAGGAAAGGCCAAGAGAACTGGGTCTGTTCAGCCTGGAGCCTCAGTGGTGCTGAGGGATCCACACCGTGGGCTGCAAACTCTTTGCTCTGCTGCAGTCGGTCACTTGGCAGGCTTGGAATTGCCATCTAGAATCATTTACCATGCTTCTTTAAAAGCAAAAAACCCGTCTGTGTGAAAATTCATGGAATGCCACACCAGTTTTTACAGGAATACTTACTTTATTAGTTTCTCTTAGAATACTGTACAAAGGAGTAATAAAAATATTCACACTTTTAGTTTAGAAAGTTCTCTACGTGAGACTTGGGTATCCACAGCAAAAAGGGCTACTGGAAAAAACCCTAAAACTTTGTACAATGTCAGAATGTTCTGTTAAAAATCCCAACTAATAATTCAGTTCACAAACTGACCCCAGGAGTTATCTAAACACAAACACTCGCATGCTTAAAAGATATTATAGGCAATGATAGAGCAACCTAAGTCACAACAGGAAATATTAATGCGTTAACAATGGTAGCCAGCTGCTGTCCTATTAAAACAAACAAAAAATTAAACAATGATTAAAAAAAAAATATTTTTCTTTCCTTATTTTTTTCTTTTAAAGGCTTTTACCAACAGAGGGTTGGGCTGTGCCATCCCGTTAGCTGTGTTAAATGAATCTCAAGAGAGGATCCCTAATTCAGAAGCATCAGGCTGTTGGTACTTGATTTTCTTGCCCAGCACAGCGGCTGCTACGCTCTGTGAGTATGAACTGGGTCCTGACAGAGGCTTAGAAGAGGCTTTGCCCTGGATAAGGGGGGATGGCTTCTGCTAGTGCCTGTGCACGGCTCAAATGGTGGGTTTCTAAAGCTTTTCTCCTTCCGCATTCATGGCAGAACAAAAGAGAAAAGCATTTTAAGTACCTTCTTATCCAGTTTCTCAGTCTCGGGATGGACCCCGCTTTTAATTCTCCAGCTGAGTTCACCCGGGTCGCTAAACGGGAAGCCGGTATAAGTTTGAGAGGTACATCTATCAAACGTGATGTGATCCAAATCCCATTTTAAATCAATAACAATCAATAATCTCCTTGACACAGGAAAAAAAAAATCTTACAGAGAATGACCAGACAGTCTCTGTACACATGTTCTGGATCTCCATGCAAAAGAGAGGCTTCACCGTTGGATCATGGCTGCGTTAGCTGCGAGTACGTGTCTGAGAAACCCTCATCCTGTCCCCTTCTCCGTTGTCTCAGAAGTGAGTTATCCCATACAAACGTTAGTGCTTTGACTGTGCTCTTCCACTTGTTTGTGTGCAAGATTGGCCTTTTGAAGGCTGAACTCGCTTTTTTATGGATTTAACAAAGACAAATAAACCAGAAGGGGTTTCAGCACAGACTTCCAGGAGACCTAGAGCTGTGTCCATAGCTGTCACACCCTGCAGTGGAGATGTCAGCTGGAAATCTGGCCAGGTTCCTGTGATGCTGACAGGGAGGAGCCACGCAACAGCCGTGTACCCAGAACTCCTGCACTCCCAGCTACTTTGGGTACACCTAAAGAGTAGTAATTGTGACTGGTTTAATTGCAATTAACTTACGTTTTCTTTTCTGGATTAATTCTTAAACCTGCCCTTAAGATGGTATCTTAGGGAAGATGCTACCAGACGGATAATTGCTCAAGTAATTATTAATCTTACACAGATACTTAACACACCACATTATTAACATGAAATTTTTCTTCAGTTCTCCTGCTTCTTTCCATATTTCTCCAGTTTTCATTTGTTTCCCTTGGCTGAATTAACTGTGTGAGTCCAAGTAAACTGCAGTTATTCCATGGCAAAAAATCTGTCCCTGTGTTGGAAAGAATGTTATTTCCCACGTAACATGTATCTGCATAATGGCTTTTTTAATCATTTATGTGAACAAGGTAAACCAAAAAAGGTTACTATTGTAATCAAGGCTTTGCCTAAGAAGTTGTTTTAGACTGTAGGCTTTAAAAACTGCCTTTTTGGGAGCTTTATAGTCCCATTCTGTTTTGCAGTTGATCTTTACATTAACAAAACAGAATTGCGTGTGCATAGTGTCAGCTAAAAGCACACCTAACATGTTCAAATCCTCAGCTGTTGGCATGCCAAGGCCTTTGAAGAGGCTCTGAAGTGCCATACTGCATTGAGAAGAGCTGAACTTCCCCTTTAATTCATACTTAGACTAAAAACTTAAGACCTCCTTTGGCTTTGCGTAATGTGCATCTACTTAGAAATCACCAGTATATGTCTGTATGCAGGAGTAAGGTCTTTTAAGCATAGAGCAATTGTTTCTGTTGCAGAAAAGCTGATAGTTTTGCTCTGGTATTCTACCAAAAGAGTTTTCTTTCCTCTGCAGGTTAAACGTTGCCAAGTTGGCTCTGTCTGCGTTCAAGGTGGTTCAGCATCTTGCAGTCTGTGCTCTGGGTATGGTCTTAGCCATCCTGCTAAGGACAGACGGACAGCTGTGAAGGCAGTGCCTTTCCAAAAGCCTCCTGGGCATTGATGCTGTGGATTTTGGAGTCATCTCAAAGGTACTTAGCTGATTAATGAAGTATTTCCACTTGGAAAACAATATATTTTCCCAAAGTCATTGTCTAACAGCTGAGAGAGTACATTGGCTTTAGGGTATAGAGTATCTTACCTAACAGCAGTCAGCTCCCTCGCTGCAGAACAGCACTCGTGTATTCAGCCAGACTCTCTCCTCTTCCCACCTTCCTGAAAATTCCTTGTCACTTAAAATACTGCCCTTTTTTTCAAACAGATTAGGTAATGATTCTCTATGCGTTCCAGCAGCCCGCTGAGGTACACTTAAGTGGCTTTCCCTTCTGCGCGGCAGCCCGACAACGAGTCTGAGATAGAGGAGGAAAGCAGGTTGCCTAAAATTATGCATGGAGCAGTGCTAGATCTTGTACGCAAACCTGAAGTTTCTCTATCCATGTCCTATGCTCAGACCATCAAACAGAACTCGACAGTACCCACTGTGACCTCTAAAGCTACAACCGGGAACAGAAAGAGCATATTTAAAATGTTTATACCATTGTCAAAAGTGTGAGACAGTATAAGCACTAAGACAACAAAAATACAAGCTTTCAGGAGTTTACAGGGGGGAGCATGAGGAAAAAAACACATCCGGCACGCAACCCAAAAGAAAAAACTGATTATTTTGAACAGCAGAAACCTATCTCAGCTAGGAAATCTAAACCTGCAAACCTACTTCACTTAGGTGGTAATTGTAGGGGAAAAAGGCTCAATTTTGTTTCTATACTGATCAACTATTGGTGGCCCATTGTGGCCTTCTGCTGGCCAGTTCTGCCTGGTGCTCTGTAAACGTTGCTCTCCTGCAGCTCCCTCCCTTTGCCAGGGACCACCTGAGGGCTCCAGGGATGCTGTGACAGACTTCCAGGTAAGCCAGAAACCAAACTCGCTTGCCTCGAGTTGAGTCCACTGACACATCCCAGTAACACGTACGCAGGCTTAAGAGATTGAGGAGCTGGACTGAGGAGAAAAATTCCAATTATAGTCGCTAATTGATTGCAGCACGCAGCCATCCGTCTTGGTCTGACAGTTTCTTCCATGCCTGTGCGGTCTCCGTGTACCATGCGGCTCAGTGGTGTTTGTTGTCATCACTAAAATAACGTGTAATCCTAAAGCTGCACCACCCACGTGCTTTAAAATTAGCAGTGGGGAGCTGCTACCCAGGCAGATTCCAGTACAAGCTGCAAATAACAAGTGGGATTTAGGATCTATTGGCCTTTTCCCCTGAACCACACAAAACGGTACCATAGAAAACAAAGTTCAAACTGCAGGTCATTCCTTCCTGTACTGCTTTTAGGAAAAGAGCTTCCTTTTCTCAGTGGCGTAAAAGATTGCAAAGTAAAAATCTGTTGTTGTCTTTCCCCCCCACCTCCCGCTCCCCTGCCCCAAAAATGGAACTCAAACCCCAAAACAGTCAAGTATTGGGAAAGTCTGGCTGTATCCCTTTGAATTTCCCCTACGTATCGCTTAAAGCACCTAGCTTCAGAAAGGGAAATTTATTTTAAAGTGCATTTACCACAGCAATAGTACCAGCACTAAAAGCTTTTCTCCTCATCCCTCTTCTCCTCATCCAATGCCTGGGATAGATAACAATCTCCCCAGAATTCTCCTTCTTTGTACCTTGAAGTCTCAGTGTATCTGCATCTATTTGTGACGCTGGAATAAAAGAAACCCAGCGTCACGCATCCTGCTCTGCACTAAACTCTACTCTGGAGCTTGTTTAGATTTATTGGGCATGAGGATCCAGCATGTGGTCTATGTCTATTGGATACTGCATTTAAACAGCCGCTGTGAAATTATATCCCAGTGTGCGTGGGGGTGGAGAAACAGGACGAGAGAGAATGAACTTCCCCCCTCTCCCCTGCTCCTCTTCCGTTCGCTCCAGCCACGCAGTTCAGTACTTGTTGATCCCAAAGATCCGGACTCCGTGAAACTGAGGCAGTTTGGGGATCAAGACGCTCATAAGGGAGATGGTGTTGATTATGAAGTGTATCCGGTCATACTTTGTGTAAAAGCTGGTTAGAAAATACCTGGAAAGGAGGGGAACAGAGAGAGAGAGAGAGGGGAGAGAGAGAGGGATACTGCATTATAGCGCTTTGTGTTTGTGTTTCCCTGGACAGGAGGTGCAGCAGCAGCGATGGGCGCGTGAGGCGGCTCAGCCGCCCCGCAGTACTCACAGGACGATGGGCATGATGGTCAGAAACTTGCGCGATGCCGTGAACTGCACGCCGTAGTCCATCTGCTCCCAGTGCGTGAGCAGCCGAGCCTTCCCCTGGTCTGGAGTCTCAAAAGGAGTTCCTTTCACGGTATGTAGGAAGATGTACATGCTCTGTAGCAAACACAAAGACAGTGTGAAGCGTGTGCTGTTCTCTACCCCCTTCACTGCGCCACCAGGAATGTTCAGCTTCGAAACAGGCAGCGTGGGAGCTTGCACCAGCATGTGGTTCCGCTAGAGGGACGCAGCAGCGCTGCTGGGGAATGCGCCCCAACTCCCAGCGGCCAACGGAGCTGGAGTTCAGGAGGAAGTTTGCTAGCCAGGGCTCGCTTGGGCTTGGGTGTTACACGTGAGGGCCTCTCGTTCGGCTCCTGGGCGTGAGCCAAAGAAGGTGGCTGCAAGATTACAGCCCTCGGATCTCTGGGATCAGGAGATTAGCACAGACTGGCTGAGCCATGCAACAGCAATGCTAAATACTTTATAGAGAGGTGCTGGTTGAGCTGTGGGCAGTGAGGATCTGTCCCTGCTCTGCTTAAAAGTTAACCTCTTAATGGAACACCAGTTGCAGATAAACAGCAAGCGCCTGGCTGCGTCCCGTGTCCTACTGCTGGCCTTTCAACTCCTTTTTGATCCCAGGACCTACCTGTAAGGGGAGGGAGCTGGATGCAAAGCAAGCAGCCTGTGAACAGGGCCCCGAGCAGCTCTTGGTGGTGGTTTAGTGTTTCCTCCCTCAGCTAGAGACGTGAATAGCATTACCATGAGGTTCCCCAACAAGGGAGTCATTTTTGACACTTGAATACTCTCAGGCTGAAATTCTCTTTTAAGATAAAGGACGCAAAATCAGTTGCTGCATCTCTGCAGCGTTTTACCCCCTGTGTCTGAGGGTGTGTGGCTGCAAGAGGTCTGCTCCTCAGCTGTGGGACACAAACATTCCCAGATTTTTCGTCCTGAATGAATTCAGGTCTCCCTGGGCAGCCTTGCCAGTTTGCAGTCTCGTAAAACCTAGGCTGGGTTTAAATATATGACCTAGAGGGCCCGAGCATTCCCAGACTTGCACAGTGGGATGCGGAGGCACGAAGGGAGCAGTTAAACACTGCAGCTTCTGCCATCGTAGGGAACCGAGGTGCCCTGGGCACCCCAGCACAGCACTCCAGCACCCTTTCCCTTGGTGCCTGATCCTTATATGGGGCAAATCTCTTCCTGGACTAATCTTTAAGCAGAACGAAGTTTGCGTTTTAATCTTGCGAGTTTTTTAACTCTTGAGGCCAATTTTCGGAGTGTATCAACTGAAATGAAAGCCGTAGTGCCGGCTCCTGTGCCTGTCACAGTTATTCCCCTGTTAGGGGGAGCTGACCAAGGCACTCGCCCTGCAGGCAAGTGAATTCAGGTCCCCCTGAGCAGCCTCACCACAGTTTGTCTCATATTGCCTGGGCTGGGTTTAAATAAATGACCTAGAGGCAAAGGTGTAGTCTGAGGGCTGGAGGTTGAGTAACTTAACCCGCACCTTTGGAAATAGGGAGAAAGCAATTGTTTCAACGAGAATCTTAGCAGATTGCTCTCAAAAGAACAGTCGGTACCGAGATGACCTCTCTGTGCCCTGGGAAGTCAAGCCAGTCACGCAGTTCCCTTACCATGTTGTGAATGATGTTGGTAAGAGTCCAAACCACAGGGACGCTGAAGAAGGGGATGCTGAGGAGTACGACATGCAGCAGGCCAATTCCCAGGACGTAGGACAACCAGATGCCTCGGCTGTTCATGACCCGGGTGTTGGGATTCACCTCGCTGTGTGCTGTTCCCACGTTCATGTTGGCTCTCGTGTTGAACGGGCACCCCTGAAACTAAAGCAGAGAGGGGTCAGTGCTCAGATCGCAACAGCGCTCCAGCGAAACCACGCGGGGTGGAGCACCCTCCTGCTGCTAAGCAAACTTGTAATCTTGTTTGCTAAAGAAATCACAAGTCTTTTCATTTCTCTGCACCTCTTTATTTCCATTTCTAGAGCTCACGTTGGCGAGGAGAAGCTAAATCCAGGAGCGGCTGAGGTTTGGGAATAACGTGTGGGAAGCCCGTCTGTGACAGCAGCTACTTGTGATCTGCTGAAACGCTTTCATGGAACTGAGATGTCAAGGTTCAATCCCACGACTGCCTGACAAGGCTCAAACAAATACTTTGAGGCGCTTTTTAAGTCATCATCATGGTGTGAACCATGGAAGCACTTGGCACATGGAGCTTCCTACGTCTTTATGGGTTCAGCAAACCTTAAACTCAAAATGCAAGCACAAGGATTTGCAGAGTAAAGGCACGGTAGCTCTGTATCACCAGATCTCCTTATTCAACTAAATTCACGCGGTTCTGCTTGGCTCTGGAGGCTTGCTGGTCTCCTCGTCTGGCTTATGTGTTTTGCCTTCCAATTTAAAATGGAGGAGGGAACAAAAGATTTCCCCCACAGGGAAGGAATGAGCTTCTTCTTGAGCAATGCAAGAAGTCAGAGATAACACAGAAAATTGCATTGGGAGGATATTTCGGTGGCAAGAGCTGTAGAGGAGAAAGGCTCTTTCTCTACCTGGAAAGAGCAGCTGCCATGTAGGAGGAATTCAGAAAGGTGTTTTCTGAGCAGTGCCAGGAAGCAAAATGGTGTCATCCTCTTGGAGCGATACACAGGTATTGGCATGGCCTTTTGGGCTGCTGCTCTGATACTGGTGAGCTTTAAGGCTTTCCGGGCAGATGAGAGCTCTGGTTTACCAGTTTCCAGCAATCACAGGGAACAGCACAAATTAGAACCCCGGTAAAGCTGAATGTTTTCACGTGAAGATCAGGGGAGCTCTTGCATAAAATCCTCGTTACCTGTGTCCCACGGAAATGTAGTTTCACTGGAAAGTAGTCCACCCCTCCCAGGACAGAAGACCCCAAGGCGAGGGCTGTTTCCTGCTATCTGCCCTCGTGGGTTTGCTGCTTCGGTTCCCACAGCTGGCCGACGGTGTGGCTGTTCTTTCCAGCTCTCGCAGCCTTTGGTCTCCGGAGGCGAGTCCGGGCCAGATCTCGCATTACGCTCTGCCTCTTGCTGCCAGCTGTTTGAGTTCCCTTGCTGAGCGCTGGGCCTGGCTTCTTTCAGGAGCTGGCGTGCTCCCCTCCTCCTGCCCAGGGCTGGGACACAGAGCCAACTCTTGACTCCACAGCTCCCGAGATGCTCGCTGGAGCTTCCAAGCCTCTTCCAGCCACAGAGGCAGCTGCTTGCTCGGTGTCGCAGGCAGCTCCGGCGAGGCAGGGCTGCGAGGTGAGCTGAGCAGACACTCGCATGCCTCTGCGACCCAGGTCTGCAGAGGGCTCAGCTTCTTGTCACCTGGATCAAACGCTACCAGCTACTGGATATTCCAGAGAAAAGCCTGGAGTTTCGTCTGGAAGCAGGAGTTGGAGCCAGGCTTCAGCGGTCCAGTCCTAGCTGGGGGAGCAGCTCCATCCTTCGTCTGGTGCAATTCCTAAGGGCTTTCAGGAGATCTAAGGGTTGCGGTGAAGAACATGAGTAAAAAAGTCATTGCTGCAACAAAAAGCAGGCAAACAGCAGTGTGGAATGCGTAAACAGGACTGCTGTTTGCCAGACATAGGAAACAATTCTCCCTGATATTGGTGAGGCCTCGGCTGGAGTAGTGTCCAGTTCTGGAAGGAGCTGGAAGGAGGCCAGGGGAGAGCAGTGAGAGGGAGCAGAGGTGTAGGAAAATGCG
This sequence comes from Phaenicophaeus curvirostris, assembly GCF_032191515.1. Taxonomy (NCBI): domain Eukaryota; kingdom Metazoa; phylum Chordata; class Aves; order Cuculiformes; family Cuculidae; genus Phaenicophaeus; species Phaenicophaeus curvirostris. The sequence continues at coordinate 2,271,985 of NC_091417.1, forward strand.
ACCTGCAAGGACAGATGGAAGGAAATGGGTTTGTTTAGTCTAGAGAAGGCTGGAGAGAGGCTGAGGAACAGACTTCAAACACGGACCAGATAGCGGCGCTGGGAAGAGAAACCAATCACATGGAGTTTTCTGCCTGTCTGCTACTTGGAACAACTTGGTAAGGCAGCACTGATGTTGTAAGGGACTGCCCACGGGAAGTCATCTGTGGTCCCACCAGAGGCTTTAAAGTCACGTTTCATGAACAGGTAGAAAAATTAAACATTCCTCTTTGGAATGGGGGGTTGACCAGGCAGCCTCTTCATGGCTCTTTTGAAATGATGCTGTTAGCAGAAGGAGCTTGCAGGACATTCTGGTGAGCTCACAGCTAGAGATGCCCCTTGCTGGTGTCGTGATCAAGTGGCGATTCCATTCCAGGACAACCATGAGTGTGATTTTCAAAACCTAATGAGCAACTTCTGCTTGGTCCCCTCTGGGACAATTGCAGACCTCCAGTTGGGTGGCCAAGGGTCAAGCTTAAGAGCTGTACATGAGGCAATTCTCATCCTGGTGCCTCAGTTTCCTTGCTTGTAAAAATGAGACGGGTGAAATGCCAAGACACTGAGGAGGTTAAGTCATTCTTGCAAGAGAGAGAATGGTGATGTCAAGCATTTGGTGCCCCAACAGGGATAATTCTGCATGTGTCTCCAATCCTATCCTTCCCCACCTTAAAAATATTCCATCTGCCGGTCTTCTCGATTTCTGACCTGGTTTGCTGCCCGTGTCCAGGCTCTTTGCTCCCTTTGGATTGCACACACAGGCCTGCACAGCGTTGCAAAATCCTGGCACCGGGAGCACAGGCTCTGATCCCTACCCCCATCCCCAATCCCACGTTGTTTGCTTTCTGATTTTACACTGGGGATTTGTTCACCTGCAGAAAGAACAAGGCAGAACACAACAGGGGGAGGAACTCAGCTCCCCCCACGGAGCAGCTGGCAGCCAAGCTTGGCTTTCCCACTTGGGCAGCAGATTTTTGGGACAGAAAAGCTTTAATGTTTCACCAGACAGAGCGTGAAGGCCAGGACTGTGCTGACGTTGGACAGTGTCCATCCAAAGAGGGGAAAAGTCATAACTGTGGTCAGAGGCGAACGGCAGGCGGTGATGACGCTGAGCTGTTCCTCTGGATGATCCTTCCCATCCCATTCCTAATTTCCCGCTGCACCAGCTCCCTGTGAATGGCTCTGTAGGGAAAGATTCTGGGGTTTGGAGCCCCATCGGGGCTGCCCGCTCTACTTTTGGTGTGACAGCATCTCCCTTCTCAGGGAAGGGGAAAGAAAACAACATCAGCGACTTCCTCTTGGCTGTATCATCCATCAGCTGCAGGAGGACCTATAGCTGTGTCCCCAACAGGGATGCAGCTCCTTTCCCACCTTGGCTTTTATCCTAGGAGTATGGTCATCATTCCCATCCCCTCATGCCTCAGCTGTGCTCTGACTCAGTGCTCAGCGGTGAAATCGCTCATCCTGCAGCTTCCCTGGGCACCGAGAGATCACATCCCAAGCCCAGCACCCTGTCCTGCCTCAGCCCATTGCAGGAACTTCTTCTGGGAATGACTGGAAGGAGGACTCTAGGTGCTTATCGTGGTCAGTCTTCCTGAGTGTTCCCAGAATGGAAATGTTTATGATCCCATGGAGCCGCTGAGGAGCTGAGATCCCTATTTCTGGCAGCAACCACAATTCCCAACCAAATAACTATTCCAGACTCTGCAAGATGGGATCAGCGTTTGAACCGGAGCATCCAGGACATCCAAGCTGTTGGCAAGCATGGAGGGTTAGAGGCAACCAACAGGCAAGGGAGCGGAGCGAGGGGTCAGGCCGAGGCAATGCTGCTCTGTGTCCTGTTCCAGCCTGGAATCACTGTTGGACTGAGCCCTGGAGATGCCACGTTCCTCCTTGAGAAGCCAGGAAAACCTGGAACTGGTAGAGCTGGCAGGAGAGCAGTAAGGGTGGGCTGACAGGGCTGCCGTGCGGCTCCAGGGACCAGAGATGGGGATGAGGAGAAGCAGGAGCCATTCTGGTGGGACCAGGAGCTGCTGGGGCTCTTCTTCCCTTCCCTTGGCCTTTTCTGCTGAATTTAGCGAGGTGGTGAGTGTGTGGAACCTGCCTACCTCAGCGCGAAGCCCTGGGAAGAGCATGAAGTCCTAGGAAGGGTGTGAAGGATGTGAATGCCCGGGATGGGCACAAAACCCTGGGAAAGATGTGAAGGGTGCAAAACTCTGGGGAGGACACAAACACTTGGGATGGGCATGAACCCCTGGGAAAGATGTGAAGCTCCAGCATGGGCGCAAAGGTCTGAGAAGGATGCAAACCCCTGGGAAAGGCACAAAGCTCCTGGAAGGACAGGAATCCCCAGGATGAGCACAAAGCCATGGGATGGACACAAAGCTCCTGGAAGGCTGCAAAGCTCCAGGAAAGGCACAAAGCTCCAAAAAGGATGCAAACCCCCGGGGAAGGGCACAAAGGTCCGAGAAGGACATGAAGCTCTGGAATGGGCACAAAGCCCTGGGAAGTTCTCAAAGCTCTGGGATGGGTGCAAATCCCTGGGATGGGGACGAAGTCCTGGGAAGGTCACAAAGCCTTGGGACAGGCACAAATCCCTGGGATAAGCACAAAGCACTGGGAAGGACCTGAAGCCCTGGGTTGGTGACAAATCCCTAAGATGGGCACAAAGCCCCAGGAAGGCCTCAAAGCTCCGGACTGGGCACAATGCCCTGGGAAGGGCCTGAAATCCTGGGATGGTCACAAAGCTCCGTGACGGGCACAAATCCCCAGGACAGGGACAAAGCCCTGGGAAGGACGTGAATTCCCGGGATGGGCACAAATCCCTGGGATGGGCGCAAAGCCCTGGGAAGGGCACAGATCCCTGGGATGGTCACAAATCCCTAGGAAGGGTACAGATCCCCAGGGTGGTCACAAATCCCTGGGATGGTCACAAATCTCTAGAAGGGCACAAAGCCCCGGGATGGTGACAAATCCCTGGGAAAGGCACAAAGCCCCGGGATGGTGACAAATCCCTGGGAAGGGGACAAATCCCTAGGATGGTCACAGATCCCTGGGAAGGGCACAAAGCCCCGGGATGGTGACAAATCCCTGGGAAGGGGACAAATCCCTGGAAGGGCACAGATCCCTGGGATGGTCACAAAACCCTGGGATGGGCACAAATCCCTGGAAGGGCACAGATCCCTGGGATGGTCGCAAATCTCTGGAAGGACACAAATCCCTAGGATGGTCACAGATCCCTGGGATGGTGACAAATCTCTGAAAGGGCACAAAGCCCCAGGATGGTCACAGATCCCTGGGAAGGGCACAAAGCCCCGGGATGGTGACAAATCCCTGGGAAGGGCACAAATCCCTAGGATGGTCACAGATCCCTGGGATGGTGGCAAATCTCTGGAAGGGCACAAAGCCCCGGGATGGTGACAAATCCCTGGGAATGGCACAAATCCCTGGAAGGGCACAGATCCCTGGGAAAGGCACAAAGCTTCGGGATGGTCACAGATCCCTGGGAAGGGCACAAAGCCCTAGGATGGTCACAGATCCCCGGGGTGGTCACAAATCCCTGGGAAGGGCATAGATCCCTGGGAAAGGCACAAAGCCCTGGGATGGTCACAGATCCCTGGGAAAGGCACAAAGCCCCAGGAAGGACCTGAAATCCCGGGATGCTCACAGAACCCGTGGGGCTGGCTCCGCTCTCGCTCCCCCCCCCGGGGCCTCCCGTGTCCCCGCTCCCCTCGGGGACCCCCGGGCCGCTCGCTGGGTCCCTGCGAACCCCCCCAACCCCGCCCGGGCCCGGGTCCCCGGTGTCCCCGCAGCGCCCCGGGACGGGTCGGTTCCCCCACCCCCCCCCTCCCTCCCCTCCCTCCATCCCCGGGGGGGGCTCGGAGCGGCCGCCCCGCACTCACCCCGCTCGGGCCGGCCCGGGGCTGGCTCCGCCGCGCTCCCGGCTGCGCTCCCGGCGGGCACCGCGGGCGGCACCGGGGAACCACGGGAGATGGAGTCCGGGCGGAGTCGGGGGGGGGGGGGGGGGCACGGCAGCGGGGAAAGGGGTCCCTGCAACGGGAAAAAGGGTCCTGGCACTGGGAAAAGGGGTCATGGCGCTGGGAAAAGGGGTTATGGCGCTGGGAAAAAGGGTTCTGGCTCTGGGAAAAGGGGTCCTGGCTCTGGGAAAAAGGGTCTTGGCACTGCGGATGGGGTCCTGGCACTGGGAAAAGGGGTTCTGGCAGTGGGGATGGGGTTCTGGCACTGGGAAAAAGGGTCTTGGCACTGGAAAAAGGGGTCTTGGCACTGGAAAAAGGGGTCCTGGCATCGGAAAAGGGGTCTTGGCACTGGGAAAAGGGGTCCTGGCACTGGGAAAAGGGGTCTTGGCACTGGGAAAATGGGTCCTGGCACTGGGAAAAGGGGTTCCGGCAGTGGGGATGGGGTCCTGGCACTGGGAAAAAGGGTCTTGGCATTGGAAAAAGGGGTTTTGGCATCGGAAAAAGGGGTCTATGCACCAGGAAAAAGGGTCTTGGCAGTGGGGATGGGGTCCTGGCACTGGGAAAAGGGGTCCTGGCATCGGGAAAAGGGGTCCTGGCACTGGGAAAAGGGGTCTTGGCACTGGGAAAAGGGGTCCTGGCACTGGGAAAAGGGGTTCCGGCAGTGGGGATGGGGTCCTGGCACTGGGAAAAAGGGTCTTGGCACTGGGGATGGGGTCCTGGCACTGGGAAAAGGGGTTCTGGCAGTGGGGATGGGGTCCTGACGCTGGGAAAAGGGGTCTTGGCACCGGGGAATGGGGTCCTGGCACTGGGAAAAGGAGTCCTGGCACTGGGGACGGGATCCTGGCACCGGGAAAAGAGGTCCCTGCACCGGGAAAAGGGGTCTTGGCAGTGGGGATGGGGTCCTGGCACTGGGAAAAGGGGTCCTGGCACTGGGAAAGGGGGTCTTGGCACTGGGGATGGTGTCCTGGCACTGGGAAAAGGGGTCCTGGCCCTGGGGATGGGGTCTACGAACCGGGGATGGGGTCCTGGCACTGGGGATTTGGTACCCGCACCGGATGGGGTCCCAGCACAGGCCTGCAGTCTCGGGAGCCTGTGCACCGGCGGCTGGAGTGCTGGTAGCCGTTGTCCCAGGAGACGTAGTGCGAGAGATGGGGTGCTGGGGGCTGGAGTCCCAGGAGACGTTGTCCTTGGAGCCCAGGCTGCCCAGAGCAGTGGTGGCTGCCCCATCCCTGGAGGGGTTCAAGGCCAGGTTGGATGGGGCTTGGAGCCCCTGATCCCGTGGGAGGTGTCCCCGCCCACGGCAGGGGTGGAACTGGATGGGCTTTGAGGTCCCTTCCAACCCAAACCATCCCACGATTCTGTAATTGCCTGAGAAAGAGTTAGAATCATATAATCCCTACTAATGATGACAAGGATGAGCGGAAGCCAACATCCTTGGCCTCCTCCTTCCTCTGTCCTCCTTGAGGTGGGATCAGACCCAGGATGGGGTCCAGGGCATTCAGACCATGCCAGGCTTCTCCACCCAGCTCAGGAAGCTCAGCTCCTTCCCTCCCCTGCTGCTCTTCCCAGCAGGAAACCTCAACTAGGCACCAACCAGGCGTTGTGCAAGCAAACCTGGGCGAGCCAGCAGCGGGCTGCCGGGATGCGAGGCCAAGGTCAGGGGCTGCGAGCGCTGGATTCCTGCGCTGGAGCGCGAGGGGAGACCATCTGGCTCTGCTTTTGTTTGCACAGCGATCAAAACTAATAGCGCGGTGCTGCCACGGCCCCGCGGTGCACGCGGCCATCTGTGCAGGGCTTTGTGCGCACCAGCCGCCGCCAGCTCTTCCCAGCAGCGGGTGCAGCAACCGCGAAGACGCTTTGTGCTGCGAAACCCCCTGCCTGGAGCTGCGCTGGGGGCCTGGGCTGGGCAGAGCTCGCAGCCCTGGGTGCAGAGCCTGGAATTTTGGTGCTTCTCGGTTGCTTGTGTTGTGCATCAGCTCTGCCGGTGCAGCTCGCAGCCCTTCCCGGCTGCTCAGCAAAGCCGGTTGGGTTTTGGTGTTTTGATTTTGGCCCAGATGGGTTTGCGGTGCTGCTTTGAGTGGAAACAAGCAAGGACTCTCCTGAGGGGAGACCTCATTGCTCTCTTCAACTCCCTGAAAGGAGGTTGTGGAGAGGAGGGAGCTGGGCTCTTCTCCCAAGGGGACAGGACGAGAGGGAATGGCCTCAAGCTCCACCAGGGGAGGGTCAGGCTGCCCAGGGAGGGGGTTGAGTCCCCTTCCCTGGAGGGGTTTAAGGGCCGGGTGGACGAGGTGCTGAGGGACATGGGTTAGTGTTTGATGGGAATGGTTGGACTCAATGATCTGGTGGGTCTCTTCCAACCTGGTGATTCTGTGATTCTATGATTCCTTGGAAATGGGTGCTCCTGCGCCTCCATCCTCATTGAACTCCCAGGCTCAGCTCTGCACCCTGACCCTCCGAGCCGGCTTTTGGCACGTTGTTGTGTGCCGGCTGGGCAAGGCGAAGGCGTGGAGACACCACAAGGTGCCTGGGTGCCCCACGCTGGCACCGTGCTGCTGGCAGGGCACTGGGGATGCTTCCCAGAGCCAGAGCTCAGCCGTGGGCACCGTGGGCCATGCAGGTGGTTAAAGCAGCTGTAGGGTCACCAAGGGGGGCCAGGAGGAACCCAGTCCCAGCCTGGCCTCTCCGATGTGCCCTCGCCAGCAGCGTAAGGAGTGGGGATGCCGTTGTGCGGAGGCGGGGGATCCCGCGGGAGCTGGCCCTGCTTTGCAGGGAAGCCACGCTCGCACACCAGGCTCTATTTTTATCCCCGCTCCTGCCTGACTGAGTGGCTCCCTCTGTGCCGTGACATCTAATTTAGCAGCTTCCCCGCACCCCGCTGACTCCGCACGTGAGGGGGAAGCACAATGTGGCAGCTATTTTTAAACACCCATAAATATTAATCCCTCTCGGGGATGCAGCAGGCAGCCTTTCGCTGCCGGTGGTAGCGTTGGGGAGGGGGGAATCTGCTCCCTGCGCTCCCCAGACTGCGTTCACCCACCCAGGGAACCCTGACACTGGGAGTTGGGGGCTCCCAGGGCGGGTTCCAGCCCCATCCACAGCCCAGGTGGCAGCTGTTTGACCCAATATTTAGAATCAGAGAATCACCAGGTTGGAAGAGACCCACCGGATCATCGAGTCCAACCATTCCCATCAATCACTAACCCATGTCCCTCAGCACTTCGTCCACCCGTCCCTTAAACCCCTCCAGGGAAGGGGACTCAACCCCCTCCCTGGGCAGCCTGTTTCTTCCATGCTCAGTGGGGCTGTGCCCATATGGATCCCCAGGATTTGCTCACTCCCAATCTGGGGTTCTGTGCTCCCCTCCTGCTCTCCTGGGCTGCTGATCCCGCCGCCCGGTCGATTCCATCTATATTTAGCACCGTGGTGGCAGCAAGAAGCCGGTACCAGCTATTTTTAGCCATCCCTGCAGCGGGAAGGGTCCGCGCGGGGTCGTGCTGCACTGCAGGTGCTGGGTTTTCAGGCTGGCAGGTGCTGTGTCCTGGGATCACCACGCAGGGTGCAGCTCTGGTGCTGCTCCTGGAGCACCCGCCACCTCCCCGGGTCCCGGCATGAACTGGGACTCGCCGAAAGCTCAAGCACCCCCAGATCCAGGGAGGTTCTTCTCCCTCTGGACTCAGCACTGGGGAGACCGCTCCTCGAATCCTGGGGTCAGTTCTGGCCCCTCACCACAAGAAGGATGTTGAGGCTCTGGAGCGAGTCCAGAGAAGAGCAACGAAGCTGGTGAGGGGGCTGGAGAAGAGGAGTGGCTGAGAGAGCTGGGGGTGTTTAGCCTGGAGAAGAGGAGGCTGAGGGGAGACCTCATTGCTCTCTGCAACTCCCTGAAAGGAGGTTGTGGAGAGGAGGGAGCTGGGCTCTTCTCCCAAGCGACAGGGGACAGGACGAGAGGGAATGGCCTCAAGCTCCACCAGGGGAGGTTCAGGCTGGACATTAGGAAAAAGTTTTGATGGAAAGGGTCATAGAATCACCAGGTTGGAAGAGACCCACCGGATCATCGAGTCCAACCATTCCCATCAATCACTAACCCATGTCCCTCAGCACCTCATCCATCCATCTTTTAAACCCCTCCAGGGAAGGGGACTCAACCCCCTCCCTGGGCAGCCTCTGCCACTGCCCAATGACCCTTTCCATGAAATATTTTTTCCTGATTTCCTCTCTGCCGGCCACCAACCGGGGAGCTGAGGTCTCCTGGGGGAGCACGGGGGTCTCTGGGGATCGTCTGGCTCCAGCCCTGCCTGCCTGCGCCTCTCCCGTCAGGTTTGGTTCTCCTAATTGAGCCGAGATCCAGGCCAGGCGCCCTGTAAACGGTTTATCCCTGAGCAGCGGGAGGATGGCAGCGCGCGGGCCCTCCTGCCGCGGAGGAACGGGGAGCAGGTGGCACGAGCCTTGCCCTTGGTGCCCAGTGTCCTTCTGGGGTCACCCCCTGTACCCGGTGTCCCACCAGGATGATGCCCGATGCCTGGTGGGGCGATTCCCGGTACCCGGTGTCCCCCAGTGATGATCCCTGGTGCCCAGTACGATGATCCCTGCTACTGGTATCCCACCAGGATGATCCCCATTGCCTGGTGGGGTGACCCCAGTGCCTGGTGGGGCGATTCCCGGTACCCGGTGTCCCCCAGGGATGACCCCTGGTGCCCAGTACGATGATCCCCGCTACTGGTCTCCCACCAGGATGCTCCCCAGTGCCTGCTGGGGTGATTCCCGGTACCCGCTGTCCTCCAAGGACGATTCCCGGTGCCCAGTGTCCCCCCCGGGATGATCCCCAGTGCCTATTGAGGTGACCCCAGTGCCTAGTGGGGCGATCGCCGGTGCCCGGTGTCTCTTTGGGACAATCCCCGGTGCCCAGGGTCCCACGGGACGATCCCCGGTGCCGGGTGGGGTGACCCCCGGTACCCGCTGTCCCCCCAGGCCGATCCCCGGTGCCCATTGGGGTGATCCCCGGTCCCCTCTGTCCCCCCCGGATGATCCCCGGTCCCGGAGGGGGGATGCCCGGTACGGGGTGTCCTCCGGGGGCAATCCCGGTGCCGTCGAAGCGGCCCCAGCGCTGCCCCGTGCAGGGTCGGGGGGTGATGGGGGGGTGATGGGGGGGTCCCTGCCGGTGCACCGGGAGCCCCCACCCGCTCGGGGCGCCCCGGGGCCGGTACCGGCGCCGCTCTCCATGGTGCTGAGCCCCCCCCCCCGCCCCGCTGCCGCCGCGGCTCCGGTTTCTGCGAGTAACCGATGCCGGTGCCGGGGGGGGGGTGGGGCTAGAGGTGATGGGGGGCACCGCGACCCCACGGGGCAGGGGGGGTCCTGCTGTCCCCGAGGGGCTGGGGAGGGGGGGCACGAAGGGTCGGGACCGGGGGGGCTCACGGGGGGGCTCGGGGGGGGAGTTAGGTAGGGACCGGGGGGCTCCCAGGAGGGTTTGGGGGCCCGGGGGGGCTCCCAGGAGGGCTTGGAGGTCCAGGGGGGCTCCAAGGAAGGTTCGAGGAGGGGGTAGGTCGGGATCGGGGGGCTCCCAGGAGGGTTTGGGGGGCCGAGAGGGGTCCGGGCGTGGGGGGCGTGGAGCTCCCCGGGAGCCGCTGGCTCCGGCTGCCTCGGGCTCGGGGGGTCCCGGGGGCTCCTTGCCGGCTCCCCCCGTTCCTCTGCTCCCATCCCCGGGCGGGGGTCCCGGAGCGGAGCGTCTCCCGTGGGATGGGGAGGACCCGTTTGCAGGGCTGGGGGTCCCGGTGTCCCCCCAGCCCCATTCCTGAGCTGCAAAGACCCCGTTTGCTTATCCCGGGGTGGGGGTGGGGGGGCTGGAAAGGACCCGTTTGCGGGGCCGGGGATGCTCGGTGCTGCCCGTGCCCCCCCCCGGCGGGGCGGTCCGGGGGCGGGGAGCCCCGGGGAGGCCCGGTCGGAGGATCCCGCCCACCGTCCCCGTTCACCCCCCACCCCACCCCCCCCATCACCTCAACCCCCCCCCTCCCCCCCCGGCTCCGCCGCCGGCTCCGTGGCCGCCGCGCTGCGCGGGGCGCGGCCGCTCCGGGCCGGGGCTGCGCTCGGCAGGTGAGTCCGACCCCCCCCCTCACCCCATCCCCGGTACCCGGTAAGGTGGGGGGGGGGTCCCCGCGTCGTGCTCAGCTTCCCCCGGGGAAGCACCGGGGCTTCCCTCGCCTGCAACGCCCCCGGTACCGGCGACCGGGGGTGGGGGGGAATCCCGGGCATCCCCGGCTGCATCCCCGGTCCTGCAGCCCCTTCTGCCCCCCCCGGGGCAGCTCAAACGGGGCTGCCGGCGGTCTCCCGACCCTGGGGACACGGAGAGCCGCATCCCACCCCGGGAGACCTCCGGGTCCCATGGGATGAAACCCCCACCCATCAACCCCGCAGCGGGGCACCGGCTCCCGGCTCAGCCCGGTGGGTTTCCCGCAGTGCCCGGCTCTGCGCTCGCCCCCGGGCAGCGGGAGGGGGGTCCGAGGGGCACAGGAGGGGGAGTCCGAGGGGCAGCAGGAGGGGGGTCCGAGGGGCAGCGAGAGGAGGGTCCGAGGGGCAGCAGGATGGGGGTCCAAGGGGCTGCAAGAGGTGGGTACTGAGGGGCTGCAAGAGGGGGGTCCAAGGGGCTGCAAGAGGGGGGTCCACAGGGCAGTAGGATGGGGGTCCAAGAGGCAGCAGGATGGGGTCCAAGGGGCTGCAAGAGGGGTGTCCAAGGAGCAGCAAGAGGGGGGTCCAAGGGGCAGCAGGAGGGGGGTTCCGAGGGGCTGCAGGATGAGGTCCAAGGGGCTGCAAGATGGGGTGCCAAGGGGCAGCGAGAGCAGGGTCCGAGGGGCAGCAGGATGGGGGTCCCAAGGGGCAGCAAGAGGGGGTCCTGAAGGGCAGCAGGATAAGGGTCCGAGGGGCAGCAGTATGGGGGTCCCAAGGGGCAGCAAGAGGGGGTCCTGAAGGGCAGCAGGATAAGGGTCCAAGGGGCAGTGTTTGCCCCAGGTTACTCCTGGCAGGCTTGGGGGGCCGTTCCCCCCTCCACGCTGATGTGGTTTGGGGTTCCTGGTGCCCTTCAGCTGCTCGGAGCTCTGGTCCCTGCTTGGGGACCCCAAGGAGCCTGCGGAGGGAGGGAGGCGGCACAGCCGGGCTGCGTTGGGCTGCTCAGCAGCCTGGGTGCTGCTCCTCCAGGCTGTGCTGCCAGGGCCACCCTTGGGTGGGCTCCCCTGCCCCTCTCTGGGGAGCCCCTCTCGGCACCCAGAAGCAGGTTTGCTGGTGTCAGGGGGCTCCAGAAGCAGCGGGTGGTGGGACCAAGAGGTCCCAGGAGGTGCCGGAGCGGCACTGCACGGGGCTTTCCATGCGCTGCGATACATCTCACTGAGCTGGGGTGCCACGAGGTGCCCTTTTATGCCAATGCCTTTAATTGTGGGTTGGTGGGAGGGTACGTGCATCCTGCCCCGATGGCCCAACCAGGGATGGTCTGGGTTGGATGCAGTGGGACCCACGGCTGGGAGAGCCGGGCAGCGCGCTCACAAGGCTCGGTTGTGGCCCTTATCTGCTGCCACCACACTGGGAACTCGCTCCAGCTCCAGTGAATTTCCTTTTTCTGTTTTGGTTTCTTTCCTGCTGACGTTTTTCCCCTCCGGAATGAAGGGTTGGATGGGGACCATGGTTACAGGGTGGTGTGGGCAGCCAGGGCCCTTGGCTGGGGTGGCGGCATCGGGCAGGGGACAGTGGCACCCAGCCACCCACCTGTGCCAGTCCCCTCAAAAGAGGAAAACGTGGCGTGTGCCTGCGTGTGCCCCGAGTGCCGCTGGAGAGCGGAGCCGGTGAGTGGAAATCTGCTCTGTCTCTGCTTGTGCGTGTTTTCCATCGCGTTCCCGGGGGGCTGCGTGCCTGGAGCCAGGGCTCACCCTCTGGTGCGTCCCGCCGGCCGCCGCTGCAGGATGGATCTGCGAGCGAGCGATCAAACTGGTGACCTTGGCTCAGCCTGAGCCGTCTCCGTTTGTTACAGCCCAGCTGCCGGCACGCAGGAGACGTGGCTTCGCTCAGCCCCTCGGGGACCGATTCTGCCACGCGAGAGCCCTGAGCGTGGCCACTGATGGAGGGTGACGCGGGTCATTGTTGTCCCCATCCCCGTCTTCGTTCAATAGCCACGCGGGATGCTCGGTTCTGCCTTTTGGCGCCCCCGGCCTCACGCTGTCCCCTTGTCTCCGTCTCAGATGCACCAAGTCCAGCTGAAACCATCGCGGGCGAGAGCCGCTGGGCCAGGAGCCGGGTGATTAGGTGGAGCGGCTCTCCCTCTGCGTGGCGACCATGTGGCAGCTCCTGCAGAGCCTCCTCCTCCTGGCCTCCTGCCTCCGCTCCGCCGCCGCCTTCCCCAAGGGCTGCTACCCCTCGGAAGAGGAGGGGCTGAAGACTTTCCGCTGCAGCAACGCTCAGCTGACCGAGGTCCCCAGAGACATACCCAATGACACCCACAAGCTCTACCTGGACTCCAACCGGATCCCCTTTCTACCCCGTGACGCCTTCCGGGATCTGCCGCTCCTGCTGGAGCTGGATCTGTCCCATAACGCCATCGCCGGCGTGGAGAGCGGGGCTTTCCGGGGCCTGGCAGAGCACCTGCGCTCTCTGGATTTGTCTTCCAACCGGCTGGTGTCGGTCAGCAAGGACGCCTTTAGCAACCTGAACGCCAAGGTCAACCTCTCCAACAACCCCTGGCTGTGCGACTGTCGGCTGCAGGAGCTGATCCGCGCGGTGGACCTGGTGGCCGGCTCCTCGAGCGGCATCGTGTGTGGTTCCTCGGCGCAGGAGGAGCACGTCGGCAAAGCTTTCCTGCAGGTGATCGCCGACACGGATTTCTGCAACGTCTACAAACGGACCACGGACATCGCCATGCTGGTCACCATGTTCGGCTGGTTCACCATGGTGATCTCCTACCTGGTCTACTACGTGCGGCAGAACCAGGAGGACGCCCGGCGACACCTGGAGTATCTCAAATCCCTGCCCAGCAAGCAGCGGCGGTCGGAGGAGTCGTCCACCATCAGCACCGTGGTGTGAGGCACCGGCGTCCCGCAGGACACGGGGATCCGCCGCGCTGGAGATCGGCCGCTCCGCACGCTGTGCCACGGGGCAGCGTCACCGCAAGGAATAATAGTCACGGATTTGGTTTGCTCTCCTCGGCGTGGCAGCGGGAGCCACGGCCGGTGGCTATCGGTGATGAGCGCGGAGCGGCCGCGGTGTCCGCTCGCTGCCTCCGCATTTTGAAGGACTGGAGAGACCCTGAGAATCGTCCCAGCGTGCGGCTGGTGCTCCGACCCACCTGGACCTTTAGACTTCGCCTAAAGCTTTTATATTTCCTTCGCAGAGATCCTTCGGGGCATTAACGGAATCTCTCCCCGGCTCACCCTGCGCTGCCAGAGGGATGTTCCCTGCGGGTCTGGGCCATGGGGAGGAGCGGTACGGCCACCAGGCCAGTGCCCTGTCGGGTCACCGGCCCCAGGAGGGTCACGGGCTGTGACCACAGCCCGGTGGGACCAAAGGACGGGGCGAGAGGTGGGGACACATTGATTGGGAAAGGCAAGAGGCGGGTCCTGGGGTGCCCCGCTCCGGCTCTTGTGCTGGATGCTGCCACCCTGTCTCCAATCTCAGCTCCCTCTGCTCCGCACTCCTTTCCCAGGTAGAGCGAGGGATATGGGGGTCCTTGCTTGGAGGTGGCACCTTCCCCCTTGGAGCGACAAGTTTCTCTAAGAAGCAAACGGGGAATAAGAAGCAAGTGGGAAATGAGCTCCTCTGGGATGTGGGTGCTGACGGAGGGGACCCCAGGGCTCCAGGCACTGGGCCTGGGTGCCGGGGGGCAGGTTTCCCCTCGGTGCTCCCCAGGGATTACGTGGATGGATGTAGCTCCCCTCACCAGCCTTCTCCAATCTGCCTTCTTCGAGCTCCCACATCTCCCTCGAGGACTCACAAGGCTGCCGACCGGTCACTGTGACGGCAAGCGGGACTGGAGGGAGCTGCTGTGCCCTCTCCACCCTCTCCCCACTCCCGAATCTTCCCTAAAACGCCCCGATGTCCCTTCTTGATGCTTCCAGTATTGGGCTGCAGGTTCCTGGTGTTGGTGGGTAGAGGTGAGGCCGGGGGCTGGCGTGGGTGAGGATCCAAGAGGCAACTCAGAGCAAAGCCAGAGCAGAGCCAGCCTCTTCCAACCAAGCGTCTGGCCCCTGAGGGAGCTGGTTTTGCCCTTTTTAAGAATCAACTGTAGCTAAATTGCCTTAATTCACCAAGAGCACCAACAGCACCAACCAAAGCTGCTTGAACGTCCTCCGTGCCAGGTCAGACCCGGCTCCGTCTGCCCTGGTGTCTCATTGCCAGGTCTGGCGTTGGACCCCGATGTGGGGAGAGCTCTGTGCCCTGGCTGCTGCCCATCCTCCCGGTCCCTGGGTGCCGGTGGGTGCTGGCCGGGAGCGGTGCCCGCGCCTTTCCACAAGTGCCTCCTTTCCCAGCACAGACCTGAGGGTCTGCAACGCACAAGCGCCTCCGCCTCAGCTCCAATCCAGGCGTCCCTTGGATCCTCAGCCCCACAGCAGCTCCCCGTTCCATACAACCGCCTGCGGAGAAAAGGGGCTGAGGGACCAGACCGAGCCACCGGCTGCACCGTGGCCCTGGGTGATGCTCCACCACGGGCACCCTTGGGTGGCTGCGCTCGTGCCCACGGTGCGTGGAGACACCCAAGACCATCTGACCCAATATGTTTTTGTTTAGGGGACCTTTTATGTTCTTTATATGACAATAAAGTTGGCTTTTGGAGCCTGTGCCCGGTGTGTGCTCTGCGCGGGGCTGTGGGGGCACAGGGCGCTGCTCCTGTGGCAGCTGCAGCTTCGGATCGAGGCAGGTGGCATCGCCTTGTGCCAGGTGTCCCTGGACCCTGGTGACATCCTGGCTGCAAAGGAAGGGCACGTGACAGCCGATGTCTTCTCAGAGCCACATCTGGGTGCTCCCAGGTTGGTGCTTTCAGAAACATGATACTTGGTCCCTCCGGTAACCCTGCCTTCGCCTTCAATAAATGAACACCCCGCGGCTCAGCTCCTGCATGCGCAGCTCAGGTCGCTGGCACGGTGCCGGTCCCCGAGCCGCGTTGTGCCAGGACCTTATGGGGAGGTTGGTGGGGGCCCTGCTCCTCTCCTGTGCCCATCGCATCAAACCCCATGGTGCATGGGACAGGGAAGACCGAGGTCCCCACGAGGTCCGTGGCATCCACAGCAGCTCCGTGCTGGTTTGCCAGCGAGTTTTCCCTGCCGGGTGGGTGCCGACGCGTGGTGCCACAGAGGGTGAAACCCGGGACCTAACGCGGGGTGACAGCTCCGGCTCGTGGGACATTAACCTCATTTGTCACTCGGCTGTCTCCAGACGCAGCGCGGCACGGCTGCGCCAGCCCGCAGACCCCAGGCTCCCAAGCAGATGGTGGTTGTCTCCTAGCCCAGATCGCTCCCCGGGGACCCTCGTCCCGCGGCACTGGGAGCAGCTGGGGGGGCAGCAGGGTGGGCAGCCCCTGCTGCCACCCCCTCCGTGGGTTTGTGGCTCCCTGCAGTCCCACTGGTTCCCTCCGGGGCCGGATAACCCCGAGCCCCCCAGGGCTGGTGCCTGCTCTGGGTCTCATGCCCAAGGACTTATTAGGATGGAAACCACCGGGCTCGTTACAGCCAACGCTAATGAGCCCAGGGAATAGGAGGTGGGGGGGATGTTGGCTCCGTGTGGATGGACGGGGGAGTAAAACATATGAGCAGCCTCATAAAAATCTGCAACGAGCTTTGGGAAGATCATAGAATCATCAGATCATTCAGGTTGCAAAAGACCTCCAAGACCATCAAGTCCAAGATAACTTGGGCTGGAATGGAGTGAATTGCAGTGGATTTATGCTGTAAGGGTGATTGGGTATTTAATCAGGTGCCACAGGGAAGAGCAGAAAACTGGGATGATGGGAGTATTTAGAGGAGGTACCTGTGGTCCAGCCATGGAGTTGGAGGGGTCTGGAGACCTGGAGGAGGTCTGGGGCTGGCAGCCTGCCAGGCGCTTGGAGGGCTTGAAACCCAAGGAGGGATTTTCTCATCATTATTTACTCCCCAGCAGCAAAGCTGCTGCAGGCGAGCTCCTGCCAGGAGCTGGAAGCTGGTGCTGAGGTTTCAGCATTTAAAGCCAACACTTTTCCTTAAGCGAGGAAATAGAATCATCCTTTTTAATGCTGCGTTTCTGGGTAATTCGTTTCTTGATGTACTGTAGATTTATCTGCTGGGATCAGCAACGGGAGAATTAGCAGCGTGACCTCCTTCTGCGCGGTGCCAGCACGGTGGTAAATCTCCGTTATTAACTTCCAAGGCGCTCTGCCCACCCGCGCCGGGCGGGTAATTAGCTGGCCTGGGCGTCCTCTCCGGGACGGAGGAAAATGTGTCACTGGGGCAAGATTTAAGAACTGGGTCCTCGCTGGTGGTGACGCCTCTTCTGCTCGTCTGACCCCAAAAAAACCCCCTGAACGCTGCCAGGAGCCCAGGGATGGAGCGATGCTCCTGGGAAGCTGCAGGAGTGTGTTTAGAGAAGGGAACGGAGCTGGAGCGCAGGGGTTCTGGGAGCGGTGAGGGACCTGGGGCTGGTTGGTGTGGAGAAGAGGAGGCTGAGGGGAGACCTCATCGCTCTCTGCAGCTCCCAGAAAGGAGGTTGAGGTGAGGTGGGCACTGGGTTTTCCCTTATGTAGCAAGGGATGGGATGAGAGGAGGTGGCCTCAAGCTGTGCCAGGGGAGGTTTAGGTTGGATGGATTGGTTGGAGGGCTTCTCCAACCTTAATAATTCCATGATTCTCTGTGTAGCCCCTGGATCCTCTGGAGCTGGGCTCTTCATTGACCTTGCTGGTGGGCAGCCAGGCTGCGGGTCCATCCCTTCAGCCTCTCTGCTCTGCACCAGGAGCGCGTGATCCATTTTCCCAGGGTGGGTGTTTTAGAAGGAAGGGAAAGCAATGTTTTTCTCAGCCTGTGAATGAAATATGTTCATCAATCACGCCCCCAGCCCACATCCTGAACTTTTAACTGATTAGATTTAGACGAGGGAAGGAAGGATGTCTAATTGTTTAATTTCCACAATTATAAAAATATTTATCAATAATTAGGACTGATGGCAGCAGTTTCACTGTGATTAAAGCTGGTCCGCACTTCATCAACGGCCCTTCAGTTACGCAGCCTTATTTATTTATTTTCACCACAAAAAAAATCCATTTACAGTGGCTTCGCTGCCAATAATGAATCACACTTATTCACTGCCTGCGAAGGACTCGTTAATCTGATGAGGGTGCGTGTTGTAGGAAGGGTGCTGCGCTGAAAATGTGGTCACTGGACTTAGGCAGGAGGAAATTTTGGTGGACAGGGAACCAAAACAGAGCTGAAAATCACAGCATCTCTTCCTGTGTGTGGTTAAAAGCTCAGCATTTAAGCTGACCGCACGCTCCCCTCCTGACTCGCTGTTGACTCCCTTCCAGCCCTCGTGGAAGCTGGGCATCGCTGGGCATTGCTGGGCATCGCTGGGCATCGGGACCACTTCTCTGACTGCCTTTGTTTTAACACGAGGTTGTAGCTGGGAAAATAGAGGGGGGACCTCCAAATTTTCTGCTCAGAGAGAGAAATACCATCTTCCCAGGCAATTTTCCTGCCTCAATGGGAGATGTGGAGCCCCTGGGCTGGGGCTCGTGTCCATTCCATCCTCCCTTGGGAGCACCCTGGACCACCACAACCTTGCTCCAGCCCAGGATTTAGGTGCCAGAAAGCAGCACAAGCTCCCCTTTCCCCCCTCTCCCTGGTTCCAGTTCAGCAGATCACTTGAAAATATGCATGGTTTTATATAAACCATCAGTCCCATCGAGGAACCCAAATAGACTTCGCCTTTCACGCAAGCCCCTCGGCTCCCAGCTGTTGGCTTTGACTTGGCTGATGTCCTTCAAGCGCTGTCCCAGCCGTCCTCCTGCCTCCATGAGAGCGCAGCTGCATGTGGGATTTAATTTCTCTCAACACGCATCCTCGCCGAGGCCCCGAGCTGCACCCTGGGTTGTCCCCATGCCACCCAGCCCAGAGGACCTGCAGCATCAACGGCTTTAAATTGGAAAGAGGAAGATTTAGATGAGATCTTAGGTAGAAATTCTTCACGGTGAGGGTTGGGAGCTCCTGGCCCAGGTTGCCCAGAGCAGGGGTGGCTGCCCCATCCCTGGAGGGGTTCGAGGCCAGGTTGGATGGGGCTTGGAGCCCCTGATCCAGTGGGAGGTGTCCCTGCCCAGGGAAGGGGCTTGGAACTCTATGGGCTTTGAGGTCCTTTCCAACCCAAACCATTCCATGATTCTTGAGGTGTCGTAATCACCGTTGCTGTAAAGTGAGATCAGAGCTGCCTGGTCAGAGCAGGTTAAAACTTCAAAGGGCTGAGTCTCACAGGAGCGACCAGAGGCTCCCTTGCTGTGCTGAGAGCACTGGCTACAACCTGTATTTCTAAGAGGGAGGTGTGTATAACCCAAATGGAACGAATAAAGATGATTTAAAGCCATAAGGAAGGCTCTTGTAATTCAGCATGAGCTATTGCAGCTTGGGGGAGGTTGTGAAAAGTAAAGGTGAGACAAAGGGAGAGCTGATTGCAGTGATTTGTAAACTCTGAAGTGTGACAGGGATTCAGCAGCAGGGAGGAGAGAATGGAAAGTGCTGCGAGGGGTGGTGTGTTCGAAAGAAAAGATTCAGCTGTGTTTGGGCTGTCACAGGCAGGGAAGTGGAAGAGCTCTGGCTGGCTGGAGAGAACTTGCATGGGAAAGTCAGAATGAAGCCATTTCCCGTCAGTTTTTCATGCAAGCCTTTCTAGAATTCATGACACAAACTCCTTCACAACCCATTGCTGAAATATTTGACCTTTTTTTTCTACTTTTAAGGCCCCCTGAAAAGCTTGAAACGCTTTAAAAGCTTCCTATTCCTCCAGCTTTCAGAGGAGGGACAAAGTGTTCAGTTGTGACTTGCTTGCCGTTGCACTTAATACCTACTCACTGCTTTTTTTTCCTGTAATAAATGATGCACGTGGCATTCCTCTGTTGTGAAATAGGCCAAGGGATGCAGGCAGCGGCCGCCAAGCCTGTCTGCTTAATCTGTATAAGCCTTTGCCGTGCGCACAGTGTCCAGTTGGCAGCTCAGATAATCAGCCTACAGGCAGTTTAAATGCTCATTACAGTACATTTTATTCGTCAGTATTTAATAAGTAATGAATCTGAAAAGCTTGGAGCGTGGTCTGTGCCCGTACGGTCTCCTGCTGCGTCCCTGTCAAAAGGGATAAGTTAAACTGGGTTGAATCTGGTCGATTTTTGGATGAATACCCACCAAGGAATTTCTAGATGCCGTAAGAAGTTGAAGTTATTGAGTAGGAGGTGCTCTTTTGCTTCACTTAGTCCTACCTAATGGTGAAAAAAGAAAGGAACGGCTCTGCTGGGAGAGGGGCAAGGCTTTCCATGGCTGTGTGCGCGAGTTAACGGAGTTAACAGGGAGTGGGGTGCAGAGTCCCTTTGCTCAGGGGGTTCCAACAGCACAAGCAGCTGCAAAAAGGACTGTGGTGGCCAGCTGTGCTTCACCAGGGAAGGGAGGGGAAGAGCTCTCTGGTGTCCCTCAAAGTCTGGAAGGTAGCAGCTCACCAAGCTTAAAGCCAAGTTCTAAAAGCTCGTGTCCTGGTAGCTTTGCTGTGGTGCTCTCGGGAGCCTGTGTCAAGCCGGCTGCTGCGGTGGGAGCCCACGCTCTGAACCAGGGAGAATTCACGGTTACTCACGAAACTCTTGAAATTAGGAAAATAGAGTCTTTACTAATACTGAGTTTTATGAACAAAATGATCAATTCCTGCAGCTCCAGCAGCCACTCTTCAAAAGCCAAGTGGAATAAGTCTTTGCTGGAAAGAATCCTTTCCCATTATCTCAGTGCTTTAGCAATTTGGGTCTTGACTTGTTACTCATCCGGTGAACTCGCTGGGAATTTACAGCTGGTGTAAGAGGATCATCTGCTCACACAGCGCAGCACCTGGGGCTGGCAGAGCTCTGCCACGAGGATTTGATGCAGCTGAAGGGGAAGATGTAGAGGCAAGCAGGCAGAGGAGGCTCTGCTGCCTCCCCAGTCCCTCTTTTCCAGGGAAATACCGCTTCTTCCTTGGGAGCAGCAGACAAGAGAATCATAAAAACTGGGTCCTTAATTCTCCAAGCTGCTGGGCTGTAGAACTTGTTTTTAACCCTCTCTCTTAGACCCGATTTCACTTTCCACTCTGCTGGTGTCTGCGCATCAGCAGATAAATGCTGAAAGCCCTGAGCAGGTCAGACTCTGTTAACCAGTGCGACCAGCACAGGGCAGGCTGGGACACTTCAGGCACAGAGAAAGAAATGGGGGGAAAACAAAAGGAAGGGCTTTTAATGCTTTTAAATCACAAAGATTAAATACTTCTGTTAACATCTACCAGAAATCACTGCTGAAAGAGGACATGGAGATGAGATCTTGGTAAGAAATTCTCTGCTGTGAGGATGAGGAGACCCTGGCCCAGGTTGCCCAGAGCAGGGGTGGCTGCCCCATCCCTGGAGGGGTTCAAGGCCAGGTTGGATGGGGCTTGGAGCCCCTGATCCAGTGGGAGGTGTCCCTGCCCATGGCAGGGGTGGGACTGGATGGGCTTTGAGGTCCCTTCCAACCCAAACTACCCCATGATTCTTTTCTAGGATTCTATTTTATGCATTTTTACAGTCAAAGTGCTCTGAGCACAGAAAATGTAGGGGTGCCTAATGATGTTCTGTCACTGTTAAAAAAATGGATGTAGGATTGCTGAATGAGAACCTACAAGTAACGAGGACACCACAAAACCAACAACGCCTTCACAGCTGCTCTTTGCTTTCCCAGTTTCTGTCGTTAGTTTATTAGCAGGATCTAGCTCCGTACTGTTTGACTCGAGGCCTTTGACACGTCTGGCAGGTCACTTCATTATTGGGACTGTAAGTTCCAGGATCACAAACCACTGCGAAGAGAACACAGCTTGTATTTGTGTTTCAGCCAACTCCCTTCCACCTCAGCCAGGGCTGGGACCATCCAACAGCACCACGTGTGTTCCCAGTGCTGCAAGTGAGGTCTCATCCTCCCCAGACCTGTTGAGCCTGTCTCTCGCTAAACATCCCACAACCGCAGCAGGGGCTGCTGGCAAAGCATATTTTAAAGCAGCTGAGTGTTTTCTAGCAGCACATTAAGGTAGTTGTTTCTTATTTGCCCTGTATCCTCAGCAGAGTCACTCAGCAGTGACCTGCAAGGAAGAAACCCACTTTACTGCTTTGACTTACTCTGTTTGGAAACAACTAGAGCTATGAGCGTGTTAACAAAGCCTGCTAGCTTGTTTTCCATTCTGGCTTTTAAATCATAGAATCATAGAATAATCAGGTTGGAAGAGACCCACGGGATCATTGAGTCCAACCAAATCTGCAATGTGAAGGTCTTTCCAAAAAGCGAATGGAAATATCGTTACTTTTGACACTTAGATTTACCAAATCCTCCTCACGGACACCTGTGAGCAGAGCTATAAGTTATATTTAAATCAATGGATTTGATATTTACCACAGCAACCAGCGCAGTCCTTGTGGGTGATACTGTTTTTCCCAAACCCTGGTCGACAACTATCAATGCGAATCACCGAGAAGCTCTTGTCCACGTAGTGAATTGCTGGAAGGGTGTGAAACTTGTGCTTCAGAACATACGCCTGTGCATGGAAAAACTCTTCAATTCGGTCTCTTGCCTGAAATTCAGAAGTATGGGAAGAATAAGGAAGTCGGTTTGTGTTTTTCTTGATTTGAAGTGTCAGTAAATAGTTTGTAGCCCTGGCTCCCATGCATGTTGACCTGTTGTCTTAACTGGGAGCCTTCGTTTGGCTCCAGAGGGCCTGGGATCAGAATTGCTTGGTTGGAGAAGACCTTTGAGATAAGGTCCAACTATTCCTGACCAGTACTAAACCATCCCTGAGCACCTCATCTATGGATCTTTTTTAAACCCTTCCAGGGATGGGGACTCCACCACCTCCCTGGGCAGCCTCTGTCAGCGCCTGAGAACCCTTTCAGTGAAGAAATTTTTCCTGATGTCTAATCTGAACCTGCCCTGGTGCAACTTGAGGCCATTTCCTCTCATCTCCCTTGGGAGAAGAGACCAACCACCTTGCTACAACCCCCTTTGAAGAAGTTGTAGACAGCAATAAGGTCTCCCCTCAGCCTCCTTTTCTTGTGGCTAAACAACCCCAGGTCCCTCAGCCATGAAGGTAAATACATAGAAATAACAAGTCTGGGTTTTTTTTAACTATTTGGATCAATTTAACTTCCCAAACCAGCTTTTTATCCTGAGCTGAACTATCTGTGAGTCGTCATTTACAGTGATATTAATCCCACAAAATGCTGTTGAAGCTGGATTGCTATGAGTTGAATCAGTAGATGCTAAGGTAGAGACTTGTGTTAAGTACGTGGAGAAGACACAGAACCTCTTGAACTCTCCTGTTTGTCGCATCTTCGCAATCATAAGCAACCTGGTAGCAAATTTCTTCCCATCCTGGTGCAAAAGGATTTACTGTGGGTAGATGGAGAAAAGACACATGTTGAAGAATACATTACAATGAACTCAAACACCTCAAGCAGGTGTCTTCAAGCTCATTTCAGAAAGCATTGACAAAGAAATGCATTACTGCTTTTAGCATCTTATGGTGCTTCCTTCATCCTATCATCCCCTATTAGTTTTGCCTCTAATTTGTGAAGAATTGTGATTTTTCTTTTCCTGTCACTGTCTGCAGCCAGGACTGTTTTGAACAAGTTTGTTCAGTTGGGGGCATTTGAATATTGGAAAATGAGTGACAAACAGGGAAAAAGCCGATTTAGTCCTGGTGGTTTCCAACCTAAATAAAATCAGGGAATGGTTTGGATTGGAAGGGACCTCAAAGCCCATCCAATTCCACCCCTGCCATGGGCAGGGACACCTCCCACTGGATCAGGGGCTCCAAGCCCCATCCAACCTGGCCTTGAACCCTCCAGGGATGGGGCAGCCACCACTGCTCTGGGCAACCTGGGCCAGGGCCTCCTCACCCTCACAGGGAAACATTTCTTCCTAAGATCTCATTTCAATCTGCCCTCTTCCAGCTTAAATAAATTGCTTTGTTCCAGTTAGAGTTGAAGGTCAACCTGTAAAATTATGGGGGTAAAAAAGCGAAGCTCACAGGAAGAACCAAACCAAGTTATCTCATAATACCCTCAAAGGGCTGAAGTTTTATGTGAACCCCAAACCTCTGGGTCCTCAGTTTGTTCTGAATGTTTCTTGACTTTACTGAGGGGGAAAATGGCCACAAAACTGTTCCGTAACCCCTTTGATGGGGCCTCTTGGCACATGATGAGAACAGATGCAGGAGAGAATGTGGTCAGGGCATTAATGAATAACTTCCTCTCCTTGGTGATCAAACAGCTCTAAACGAGGGCAACCATCAGGGTTGATTGAACCTATTTTGCAAGGCCACAACAGTGTTGTCCTAAGTGAACTGCAAGGCTCTTGCTTTCAACCTCCATGCACTTTCCTAGAATCGAGCGAAACCACAGAGGTCACAGACTTATTAAAAATCAAATAATGCAAACCTATTACAGTCTTTTTCCTTCTATAATTACATTACTGAAAAGATCATGAAGATCATGGCATCTTATCGGCTCCCTCCTTTCAACAATCCTTTCCAGCTGCACACCTGGAAAAGTACCATTTATTGCTAAGGACAATACTACAAATTCAATGTATAAACTGCATTTTAGCTCCATCTGTGGGCTAGGAAGAAAAAATACAGGGACTCTGAAAGCAAGCAGGGAACGGCTTTCAAAGGTATGCTTGGCTTTAAGGTATTTCAGATGGTGTTTATAGCACGCTTGGGTCGTTTGTAAAAAGAAATGATCCCTCCCAAACAAACACTGTTATCTGCTACCTTTAAAAGTGACAAATAGTTCATGCAGGAGGCTGTGTTTGTGCTTCTTGACCGAGTGGCACTCGTAGGAGGGCTCTACGATCTGGCACTTCAGGTCAGAGATGATGCCACTTAAGACAATCTTCAGCTTCTTAAAGAACCAGTGGTTGGCTTTGAGCTTGCATCCCTTCGTAGTAAAGCGAACAAACACCTGGTATGCGTGGTCAGCTTCCCTGTATGCTTTAAGAAAAGGGTTTGTGTGTGAGTTCTGCGGTGTAATCGCAGATGGAATCTTCTACAGAACATTATCATCTCTGTCAGTGTACTTTGAATCTGAAATATGGGCTCTTATTCAAATGTAAACAAATAAATAAAGCTTACTCATTAACCAGAACAGAACAAGTTTGTTTGCACCACGATGACTCAAATAGTAAGAGACGTCTTAGTCTGAAATGGAGTTTACCTGCTTATGTTCCCAGCTTCTGCTCCCAAATATTGAAACAAAAAAGTGGGCAAATAGGTAAATAACACACAACTAGGGTGTCTACAGTGTTGTGTAGTTGAAAAAGATTGGGATTCTGCAAGAACGTTTGATGTAATTATGGTTTAAGAGTGAATGGGTTTTGAAGTTAATGTTTCTGAAGCAATTTGGGGCTGTTTTGTGGGTGGGGAGGTGAATACTGGTGGTTGCAACTGGTGGAAGAAGGCTTCAGAAGCTGGGGCAAAGGGCTCATTGCACAGGTTCACCTGGGCCATGTCTCTCTAGACTCAGACACTGGCTTCCTTTTCATACCTTGGATCTCACTGGGACTGTTGTAATTCACTTTAAGTTAGCGGTCTTACCATACACCATGAACTTATATGTATTGAACACTTCTCTTTCTTCTCCTGTTGTAGTTTCTAGGATTTTGTGAGACAGAGTGCAAGTGTAGGCTCCAGACAACGACTCCTTGAACCCCATCACCATCAGGGTTCCCATTTCTGAAAGATTCCCATACCTTTGCCCTAGAATAGAAACAAAAAGCACTTGATCACTGGGAATCTTTGATGCTCTGCTCGTTTAGAACACTTGAAGATGAGATCTTGCCCTTGTATAGAATGACACTGATTTGTGCTGGTCTAAAAAGCCTAAAATCTATGATGTTTAGGATTTATTGCAAGTTTCCATCTATCTCGAGCATTAGGAAATATCAGAGGGAGAAGAGAAACATGGTATAATGCTAGAGAACATGGGAAAATTTGACGAAGGACCTAGTGACTATTTGGACCTACCATCCTATTGTAGGGTGGCATCAATAGAAACAAGGAAAACAGACAATATACAGAATTGGGGAATCATTAAGGTTGGAAAAGATCCCTAAGCTCATCCAGTTCAGCCATCAGCCCAGCCCCACCGTGCCCTGAAGTACGGCATCCACATGTTTTTTGAACCTCTCTAGGGATGAATATTTTCCCAAATACCCAATCTAAACATCCCCTGATGCAACCTGAGTACATTTCCTCTCTACTTAGCCATGTGGGAGTGACTTTTCCCCTTGTAAACAGAAAACAGATTATTTCTCTATCTCAGCCTGTTTTCCTGCCTCCCCACCCTTTGAGGCAGAGGCTGTTCCTAAGCTTGTGGAAAAAATAATGTAAAAAGCTGGTTCTGTCGGCAACGGGGGAAAAGTGGCTAAGACAGGCAGTGAAAATCCTTTGTCATTCAAAGTGACTAACCTTGTAATTTTTTTCCATCTGGAGCAATCCAAAGATACTTGGAGTCTATTAGATCTTCTTGAGAATGAGCCAAATCCATACATGCTAGAAACGGGCTATTTGTAAACACCTTAACGTACACTGAAACTGCAATATAAGAAAGGTAAATGGCGCAAAATGCTTATTAGGAATGGAATTACTAAAACAGCAATTTCAAAACTATATTTCAGGTAATGCTAAGTTAATCTGGCAGAGCCGTTCGTGGCACGGCTGGTGCTGACTGCACGCAGGAGGCACCCGAGTCCCACACAAACCACCTTCAGGGCCACAACACCCACCAGATTTTGAGGGTTTTTTTGCAGAGCAAGACCCTCATTTCAATGCTAAATTTTCAGAAATGCTTCCAGTCGCACTATGAGACAGATGGATCTCTAAATCCACCTCCCTTCAGTACCGTGCACTATCAGGATCGTGTTCTGCTCAGCGTGGTTGTGTTGCTTCCACGCGTAGCATTGTCTACATAATGATTATTATACTTAAAACTCCATTTTAACAGCCTAGAAAGACCAAAGAATGTGTGTGTGTACATATATAAAAGGCAAGCTTACCTGTGTGTTCGGCATCGCCATAAATGTATTCATTTCCTACTAAATCAACAGCATGTTGCTTCCCGGGCACAGGTCTCGCTGTAGGGAAAAGGACTTGGAATATTACAGAGAGGAATCTAAAGGTGAGACCATTAACCTTTTCTTTAGCCCTAATCTCTGTCTCTCGCTTCCTTTAGGTATGGAATAGGTATGAAATCTAACCAGAGCGCTCAGGCTATTCCAAAGGACCTCATGGAGAACCAGGTTGGGTGCAACGTGGAGACTATGGGGGAGTGTTGGGTCTCCAAGCATCTCCAAGGCTTTGCTTTTTGGGAAACGGTGGGCAAGAGGGTTTCTTTTTCTCTTTAAGGTCCCTTCCAACTCAAACCATTCTATGATGAGCTGGAGGCAGGTGTTTAGGCAGGAGGGTCTCCATCAGGAGAGCCCCAAGGAGAACCAGGATGGGTGCAAAACAGTCTGTGAGACGGGGTTGGGTCTCCAAGCATCTCTGAGGCTTTGCCTTTTGGGAATCAGTGGGAGGTGTCCCTGTTCACGGCACAGCAGTGGAACTGGATGATCTTTAATGTCCTTTCCAACCCAAACCATTCTATGATGAGCACTGTGCAGTTGTCCAGGCAGGAGGGTCTCCAACAGGAGAGCCCCAGGGAGAACCAAGATGAGTGCAAGACGGACACTGTGGGAAGGTGTTGGGTTTCCAAGCACCTGTGAGGCTTTGCCTTTTGGGAAAAGGTGTTTAGGCAGGAAGGTTTCCATCAGGAGAGCCCCAAGGAGATGGAGGAAATCACCATGAGGATGCTTCAGTCAAACCACTGCCACCCAGACCTGGCTCAAGCAGGAAAAGGGAGCTGTTGGAGTGGGAAGGTGTGGATCCCAAGAGGTTTTAGGGTCACCTGCTGAAGGAATGTCCTGCAGAGCACAACCCCTCCCCACAGAATGAGCGCTGCCCCCAGCGCCCTCCCATTTGCCTGGGTGAGGGTGTCCCCCCTCAACCCCTGCCACCCCCTCCCTCATTACCTCCAGTCGGGGTCCCCCAACCCGACACCACTGCCACCACCGTGGCCAGGAGGGACATGGGGGTCCCCCAGACCCTGGACATGCTGAGTCCCCTGCCTTCTCGACCACCGCAAGGCACCAACTGCCCTTAACTGATGGGGGGGGCGTTCGTTAATGGCCCTGCCCCCCCCTTAATGGGGCTGGAGAGGGGGTGGGTGTGTCCTGCCCCCCTTTAATGGGGCTGGGAGGGGGTGTGTGTGCCCTGTCCCCCCCTTAATGGGGCTGGGGGTGTGTGTGTGGCCCCCCCCTTAATGAGAATGGGGGCGGGAGACCTGACCGCCCTTAATGGGGAGGGGAGATAGGCCTGCCCCCCCCCTTAATGGGGCTGGGGAGGGGGTGTGTGTGCCCTGCTCCCCCCTTAATGGGACTGGGGGGGGGTGGGTGTGCCCTGACCCCCTTTAATGGGGCTGGGGGTGTGTGTGTCCCCCCTTAATGGGGCTGGGGGGGGTGTATGTGTGCCCTGTCCCCCCCTTTAATGGGGCTGGGGGGGTGTGTGTGTCCCCTTAATGGGGCTGGGGGCGGGAGACCTGACCGCCCTTAATGGGGAGGGGAGATAGGCCTGCCCCCCCCTTAATGGGGCTGGGGAGGGGGTGTGTGTGCCCTGACCCCCCTTATTGGGACTGGGGGGGGGTGGGTGTGCCCTGACCCCCTTTAATGGGGCTGGGTGTGTGTGTGTCCCCCCTTAATGGGGCTGGGGGGGGTGTATGTGTGCCCTGTCACCCCCTTTAATGGGGCTGGGGGGGTGTGTGTGTCCCCTTAATGGGGCTGGGGGCGGGAGACCTGACCGCCCTTAATGGGGAGGGGAGATAGGCCTGTCCCCTCCTTAATGGGGCCGTGGGCGGGGGGGGGGGGGGCCTGCACCCCCTCAACAGGGCGGGACACACAGACTCGTTAAAGGCTCTGCCTGCCCTTCCTGGGGCTGGGGGGGCACTAACGGCTCCTAACGGGTGGGGGGGGGCGCCGTTAACGGCTCTGCCCTCCCTTTCCTCCCCTCAGCAGCGCGGGGGCGGGCGGCTTTCTCCTCGCTTGAGGCGGAAAAACGAGGGGGGGGGGTGTGAGGTGTGTGTGTGGGGGGGGGAGCGTCCCGGCTCCTCCTTTCACCTTCATCCCCACCTTGTGCTTTTAAAAATCTGATTTATTGGTTGCCATTGGGTGGCAAAAGGTGCCCCCCCCCCCCGGTGTGGGGCTGGGACCCCCAAGCCTTGAGGAGCGACCCAGGTGAGGCGTGTTTGTGACTCTTCATGGTGTTTGCAGCTGGGGGGGCAAAGGGAGGAAACGACAGTGGGAGAAGGGAACCCCACCTGCCCTGAAGAACCCCACCCGCCCCGTAACCCCAAGGGCAGCCAGGCTGGGGCCGCCAAATCCACGTCCTGAGGTATCTGAGAGGCTTGGACACCAAGGGGTTTGGGTATCGGTTGTGGTCTCTCCACTCAGAGCATCCAACCTGTCCCATAATCTCAAGGACAGCCAGGCTGGTGTCACCAATTCCATGTCCTGAGGTATCTGAGAGGCTTGGACACAAGGCACTTTGGGTGTGGGTTGTGGTCTCCCCACTCTGAGCACTCAACGTGCCCCATAACTACAAGGACAGCCAGGCTGGGGCCACCAAATCCACGTCCTGAAGTATCTGGAGAAGCTTGGACACCAAGGGGTTTGGGTATCGGTTGTGGTCTCTCCACCCAGAGCACCCAACCTGCCCCATAACCACCAGCTAAGTTGGTGTCACCAACTCCCGCATCCTAAGGTAACTGGGCAGCTTTGCACACCCAGGTGTTTGGGCATGGGTTGTGGTCTCTCTGCTCAGGCCACCCAAACTATCCCATAACTGCCACGATAGCCAGGTTGGCGTCACCAACTCCACGTCTAGAGGTAACTGGAGAGGCTTGGACACCAGGGTGTTTGGGTATTGCTTGGGATCTCTCCGTTCAGTGCACCCAACCTGCTCCATAACCACCAGGACAGCTAAGTTGGCATCGCCAACTTGGCATCCTGAGGTAACTGGAAAGCTTTGCACACCCAGGGTGTTCATCATGAGTTGTGGTCTCTCCACTCAGAGCATCCAACCTGCCCTGTAACCACCAGGACAGCCAGGTTGGCGTTGCCACCTCCACATTCTGAGTTAACTGCAAAGCTTTGCACACGCAGGGTGTTCAGGTATCGGTTGCGGTCTCTCCACTCAGAGCACCCAACCTACTCTGTAACTGCCAGGACAGCTGGGCTGCTGCCACCAACTCCATGTCCTGAGGTAACTTGCAAAGCTTTGCACACCAGGTTGTTCTTCGGTTTCTGGAGCAAGTCATTGCGGGACAAACTTCGAAACAAAAATCATTCCTGCCACTTGCTGTGAGAAAGATTGAGAATAAGAGCCAGGCATATCCTGTTGGCTCAAAATTAGAGCTGAATGTCACATTATTACTTCAGGTACTCAGTGGTTTTGAAGTCAGTTACATGTTTTGGAAGACTTGTTTATGAGTTTTGAACTCTTAAAGGCAGAAATACTGCCAACCGTGTCCCAGGCTGCATCCAAAGCTATGGGGGCAGCAGGGTGAGGGAGGGGATTCTGCACCTCTACTCTGGTGAGACCTCACCTGGAGCCCTGAGTCCAATTCTGGAATCCCCAATGTAAGAAGGAGATGGAACTGTAGGAGCAGGTCCAGAGGAGGCCACGGAGACCATCCAAAGGCTGGAGAACCTCTGCTATGAGAACGAGCTGAGAGAGTTGGGGTTGTTCATCTCTGGGGAGACCTTAGAGCATCTTCCAGTGCTGAAAGGGCCTCCAGGAGAGCTGGGGAAGGGCTTTTGATCGGGGAGGGCAGGAATAGGATGAGGGGGGATTGAGATGGGATCTTAGGGAGAAATGTTTCACTGTGAGGGTGAGGAGGCCCTGGCCCAGGTTGCCCAGAGCAGTGGTGGCCCCATCCCTGGAGGGGTTCAAGGCTGATATTTGTTGTGCAGTCCCAGACCATGCCAGTGTCCCAAAACAATGTAAAAGTATTTGCATAACAAATACGGAACCAGCCAAGAGAGGAATTCAATATTTCTGTAGATAGCTGCAAAAGTTTTCATTCAATGCTTCCAGGTAAAAAAAAAAGCACTTGAATGATTTTTCTTTGATAAAGCGTACCAAAAAAAAAAGCATGGAAAGCAAGAAATCAAACTACTGATGGAAAGTACTTTTAGCCAAGCCTGATGGTGATGTAAAGTAGTGTCCTTCTCACTTACGTCTTGCAAAACTCCTACTAAATGCATGAGCTGCCTCATTATTTCACTTCTCTCTCTTTGCAGGGAAGCGGCTGCACTTCCTTCTTCCTTAGACCAAGATATTAACTCTCCAGTGGTTGGTTAAGGTACAAGAACTATGTCAGGGTTTTCATTTTTAATTTCCTTGAGCTGCTGATTAGAGTTCAGAGCTGGGACCACCTCAAAAGATCCAGCGTTCCCATGGGCTGAATGTTTTCAGTTTTACTCAAAGTTAACATTTCACGCTTACGCCGTACAGGCAAAATGATTCAGTTTTTAACGTGTCTGCTATAAACTAGTCACAGTCTGGTCTGAACATCCTCTGTTCCGAAGGATGTTAATAGCCTGTCGTCTGATGACTGTCCTGAACAGCCCATCAGCCCCCAGGTTGTTAATTATTATAAAATAGGGTCTTCACTATAAAGCTTTGCAGTTTTGAACCTTTATAAACTTAGGATCCTGGTCTGTGCCTTGAGTGGAATGACTCATTCCTTTTCAACGCTTCTAAGTTGCAGACTACCTTGTCACAATGGATTTGTTAGATGTGTGTGTGTGGGGGGGCTGATTAAGAACAAGGTAATGATGAAGGGAGGATTTAATTGGACAAAATGTGGAGTCATATATTTGTGAGTTACTAGGTGGTTTTGCTAACAGCTAGAAGCTCTCTCTGTAGGAAAACAGAAGAGGAAAAACTTGATAATGGTGTGAGTAGGCATTAAAAAGGCAAATGTTGTGTCATGGGAAATTTGTAGAGAGTTTTCCAGGAGTACAGGCTCCCATGAATGACCTGAGTGAGGCTCTGCAGAGGTGTTACCCGGGATGCGGAATACAAGTTTTGTCTCTGATCCTTAAGGTGGGTGATCTAAAGCAGGGATGATGCAAAGGAGGGACATGATGAACACAGTGGCATCTTTTATAGATGGGCAAACCCAAGCTCTTTGGATTCCTGCCCTTGAAATAAAAGCAGAGAGAAGCCACAATTGGCTGTCTGATGGTAAATAAGAGGGGAGGTGAAGATTTAAATTGGAGAACAAATCCAGCAGTAAGAGAAAGTGGCCTGAATAATACTGGAATGGAAAACAGAGACTTCTAATCATCACAGAGCAGATTCCAGGGCTTCCTTAAAGTTCATAGGAGCAAGAAACCTTCCTAATTATTAAATGGTTCTGCAAGGGGAATGCAGGTTTCTTTGGAACAGCAGAGAATTGGGCTCGATTATCCTGTGTATGTTCCTTAACATTTGACTTCCAGAATCTTTTTTTGAAGGCATAGAAAAGCATCGATTTAAGAAGCAGGTGCTGACACAACACACAGTAAGTAAGAGAATTATGTTTCCACATTGTCTTGTTGTCACACACCTGAGCTGGGGTAATTCACTCTCACTGTCTTTGGTTTTGTGTATCTAAATGATCAGGTCAGATCACAATTTCATTTGCTGCTGCATTAACTTGTAGATTCTCAAATCGCATGAGCATTATTACTGGTTTCTTGGACTCCTTTGTGGAAAACATGCAGTAGAGGAACAAAATGCATTAAGTCTCCATCATTCTTCTTATCCCAAAACATTCCTTTCTCAGTTTTAAAACACAGTTGAATTGCAGGGCCATAAAACCCCAACCCAAAACCACAGTGTGATGAACTAAGTCTAAAGCTGTAATGAGCAAACGCAGCAAGAATCTCAAGGTTCCAGACGTGCACGTTGAAAGTCAGCACCAAGCCGTCCACCTACAGCACCCGGGGTTGGCTGCTTTCCTTTTTCTCTCTTTGCTTCTAGCTCAGTAGAGCTTGAAGCTGCAAACACAACCAGTGTTGATGTCAGAGCACACCAGGTACAGGCTGTTCTGCACCGATGTTCCGTGCTGATCTGAGATCTAGGCCACCTAATATCTTTTTAGGCCTTTTCTTGGTAAACAGCTCTGGGTGAAGCAAAATGCCATGACTCGTGCTTAGCTTGCACACGAAGGCAAGACTGCAGTGGTCTGGCAGAGCTCACGCTTCCTCATGAATCATAGGAGGGTTTGGGTCAGAAAGAGCCTGTAAATGTCATCTGGTGGGCAGGGACATCCTGCACTAGGGCAGATTGCTCAAAGCCCCCTCCAAGCCCTGTGCAGAGCGAGCCTCCTTTCACACGTCTGTATTAGATGCACAGATATCATTATTTAGCGATTCCCTGAGTGCTTCAGTATTCATATTTGCTTTAATTTATGAAAGATTTTGTGACTTCAGTTTCTTCTAAATAGCAATCCTATTTTGCGAAGCAAAATAATGAAGTTTTCATTTAATCTTATCTCATTCATTGAGTTTTAATGTTCAGTTGGAGGAGTGTGACTTGTTTAATACAAAGAAAGCAGCACTTGTTGAACAGCTGAGGCTGCTTGACTGTGTTTACACGGTGTGTAAACACAACCAGGACAACTGCACACACAGGACATGAAGCATGTAGAGAAAAAGTTCCTCTCGTGTGTGGGCACCCCAGGGCACAACGGCCAGACCAGTTCTAATAAAGGCTTAGGCTGCTTGGCTCTGCACTGCAAAATAAAATGAGTCAGAAGCCTGCCAACACAAAATAGCTCCGTGTCACCCTGCTAAACTCTCTGTATGAATAGCTGGTGTCCCTTGAGTGACCTAACCCATGTCATCGCAAGCTTTCCTGCGCTATTTTGGGTGTTGGTGCTCGCTGCAGACTTTAAGGGCTGCCTCAAATGCCAAGTAGTATTTTTGACTGTCCGTAAGGGGTTGCAGACCCATTTGTCTTGCCGGTGACCCGTTCACAGAAGGGATTGTCAAACTGCTTCCTACCAGGCAGCGTTGAGGGAGCTGGAGGGAACAGATCGTGCTTCTTATCGGATACCCTTGCAGATGGAGATGTGGGTTGGAGGGAAGTGTGGACCAGTGGGCAGCTGGGGATCGATGTGGTCACCTAGCTGCCTTGGTCTGAGCACAGGAGCGTGTTTGAGCCCTCTGGGTAGTGTTACTCCTGTGAAGTTGGTTTATTTCTCCTGGAGCTGCTCCTCAGGGTCCCATTCCTGCCAGTATCCCTGCCTGAGGACCTGCTGTGGCTTCATTACCTGTGGAGTCACCTGTGATGGTGGGGAAAGAGCTTGTCTCCCATGAATTAGAAGGATGTTTTCTCTAAAGCACTGGTTGCTTTGTGTTGTGTGAGAACAGGGGTGCTCCTGGAGTGTGTCCAGAGAACAGAATGGAGCTGGGTAAGGAGCCCAGGGGTTCTGGGAGCGGTTGAGGGACCTGGGGCTGATAGTCTGGAGAAGAGGAGGCTGAGGGGAGACCTCATTGCTCTTTGCAGCTCCTGGAAAGGAGGTTGTGGTGAGGTGGGTGCTGGTCTCCCAAGAAACAAGGAATAGGATGAGTGGAAATGGCCTCAGCTTGCGCAAGTTTAGTTTGGATAACGGAAAAATTGTCTCTCCTGACAGAGTGGTGAAGCCCAGGCAGAGGGTGC
Source organism: Phaenicophaeus curvirostris (assembly GCF_032191515.1). Classification (NCBI taxonomy): domain Eukaryota; kingdom Metazoa; phylum Chordata; class Aves; order Cuculiformes; family Cuculidae; genus Phaenicophaeus; species Phaenicophaeus curvirostris. The sequence continues at coordinate 2,306,021 of NC_091417.1, forward strand.
CCAGGGAGGCGGTGAAGCCTCCATCCCTCCAGGGATGGAAATAGGGCACTTTGGGACACGGTTTGGTGGGGTTGGGCTGATGATGGGACTGGATGAATCGTAGAATCACCAGGTTGGAGAAGACCCATTGGATCGAGTCCATCCATTCCCATCAATCACTAACCCATGTCCCTCAGCACCTCGTCCACCCGTCCCTTAAACCCCTCCAGGGAAGGGGACTCAACCCCCTCCCTGGGCAGCCTCTGCCAGGGACCAATGACCCTTTCTGTGAAAAATTTTTTCCTAATGTCCAGCCTGACCCTCCCCTGGTGGAGCTCGAGCCCATTCCCTCTCGCCCTGTCCCCTGCTTGGAGCTCTTTTCCAACCCTTTGATGACTCTGTCCCAGCCAAACGCAGCTTCTCCCCTGGGAAGGGACCTTTCGGGAGGTCCCTGCGGGGCAGCCGAGGCTCGGAGGCTCCTCGCCGCCGGCCGGCCGGGGCCGGGCTCGCTGCGGGGGCTCGTCCCGGGGCCGGGTTGTCCCCGCCGGTGGCCGCCCGGCGCCGCTCTCGGCTCGCCCAGCGCCGCCGGTGCCGGATGCGGCGGGAGGCGCCGCGGGGCCCCGGGACCGGCCGGGCACGTGGAGCCGGAGCGGCGGCAGGATGGAAGAAGGTGAGACGCGACCCCGCTCCTCCCGCAGCCCCGAGGGCCGGGAAAGGCTCAGCCTCTCCTCCCCGCGACCCCTCCCGGGCGCTTTCCCAGCAAACGCTTTTGCAGCCTCCGAGGAGAAGGCGAACCGCGTGTTGCAATTAAAAAGGGAACGAACGGGGCTTTCTCCCCGCTCTCCTGTTTAATTTCAGAGACGTGACAGCACGTCTGAGAAAGTTGGGGCTTAGAGCCGGCTTTATCTGCTGCTCGTGTTCCAGATTTTAACGAATTAAAGGGCGCGATGGTTTCTTTTCGCTTGTAAAAGGTGCGGGGAACTTTCCGAGCCGGTAAAAAACAAGTTGGGAGTGAATCTTGGGCTCCGGGGTAATTGGCTTTTGAAGAAAATCAAAATTACCGCTGTGCTTAACTAACCTGGCAAAGCAGCATCACTTGTTCTGTTATTTCAGAACTGAATATTCTTCCCAACCTCTTTGGACTCATCGTTTTAAGAGTTTGAGTTGAGGTTCGGCTGTGGATCGATGGCTTGAGGTTCTTGATTATCTTAAGTCACAGTTGTCTGTGTAAACGTATTCTCCTTTGCTAAAGGTTTTTAAAATGTCTGTATTTAAATATTTACTCTCCGAGAATCTGATTTAATTGAGGCCATCTCTGCTTGAGAGCTGTTTAAGAGGCTGGGTCTGGGGGCAGTTCAGTGCTTAAAGAGGCAGCTTGATTTTCTCAATCAGGTTGGATCCATTTGTGAGAGAACGAAGCTCTAGGTATGTCAGTAATTTTGGTGTCTGCTTAGAAAAATGAACATGCTGCTGCCACTCCAGCTGGGATTATTCAAGAAGTCTCTTGTCTTTTTTTTTTTGTGTGTGTTCCTATTTCTTGTCCATTTAAAGTTAACATGCAAATAATTGGTCAGGTTTTAGTTCTGTTTGTGGGGATTATGAGGATCAGCCAGTGTGCCTGAGCTTATATTCAGGATGGAGTTAATGCGAAAGGCAATATCATACTGTGTTACCTTTGGATACAGTAACTGCAGGTGGTTCTGCTTCCACAACTTGGGAAAATCTGGGTTCAGGTGGAGGCAATGGGAAATTTGCCATTGAGGACAAAGGGGTGACACCTGTGTCCTCGCTTTTTTGTGCTCAGTGCAGTCACTGACCAGAGATGGACACTTGGCAAGAGTGGGTATTCAAGACCTGAGTCAAGGAAGCCAAAGTCTGCAATCTGCATGGCTACATCTCTTCCTGACCGGTTTATTTTTGCGAAGATCACAAGAACTGACCTCGTGTGAACTCACCTCTATGATTGTGTTTTCCATTTGCTGTACTGAGATGAACGTGGTGAATTGCTAGAAGGTATTCTGCTGTTTTCATGAGGAAGATATTGTCCTTAGGTACTCATGGCTGCTCAGGATTTCATCCCTGCAGTTAAAACACTTCAAGCATTGCATAGCGCTTAAGAGCAGTGGAGGGTTAGAGACCATGTTATTGAAAGTGGCAAGAATTTATTGTGTCCTGGTACCAGAATCACAGAATGCTTTTGGTTGGAAAAGACCTTTCCAGATCCTCAGGTCCAAGTTTCTGGAGTAAGCTGTTCAGACTATAAGTGCTGGAGAAGGCATCAGTGGGGAAACTAGATGGGCTTTCTCTCTTGATGTAAGAAGAAATTTCTTCACCGTGAAAATGGTGAGACACTGCAACAGGTTGCCAAGAGAAATTGTGGCTGCCCCATCCCTGGAGGGGTTCAAGGCCAGGTTGGATGGGGCTTGAGAAGCCTGATCCAGTGGGAGATGTCCCTACCCATGGGGGGGTTGGAGCTGGATGATCTTTAAGGTCCCTTCCAACCCAAACTATTCTATGGTTCTTTACTTGTAAAGTTGTAAAGGTTGAAGGTGAAAAACATGCGGGGTGAAAGAGGTTGACTGCTGTAGACAGCAGTGGCACTGGCTCCGCTGCGAGCATTTAGGGATAAGGTATGGAGTCTGCTTGTAGTGCAGGGGCCACGATTGGTGTGGTTTTGTTTTGGCTTGCTTGTGCCTCTTAAGAGAAGCAAAGACAAGGAAAGGAGCTGTGTTTGCTCCCTGTGCTGTGATAGAAGGACTAAGAGCACATGGGATGTACAAGGATATCCCCTTTGCGATGCTGTTGACTTGAAAACTGCAGCTGGCAGTAAAAAGAGCGATGTTCTGGCTTTCACTTTGTAGGAAAGCAGGTAAGGTAATAATAATTCAAGATTTACCTCTCGTTCTGTTCCCTGCAGCTCTACTGAAAGCAGGTAAGATTATAATAATTCAAGATTTACCTCTCATTCTCTTTCCTGCAGCTCTATTGATGTCAGAAGAGTATTAGTGTTACCATTTATGTGAAAAATATCAGTTTTAGGGGGTCTAAAATAAAGGTAGGCTGTTCCGTTGCTTCTTTTATCCTGGTATTTGTCCAGTTAAAGTGTTAAAGTACCAGGATAAAGCATTAAAATGCTGTAGGACTTTTTTTAGCCAGCTATTTGAATATTTTTGCTCGCTGTGGCTATTGGTGTAGAACGTAGGATGGCTAAGGATTGGTTTCAAAAGCACATGAATTTTACTTCTGCTTTGTACACGGGCATCGTGCGTCAGCGGCAACACACGCACGCCCAGCGTCTCCTTTCCATGCACCCTAGTCAGTGGATCTCTTGGAAGCTCAGGAAGAGTAACGTGGTCTGTAAGTCATCTCCTGTGTTGTGCTTTTCTGAACGTTAGGTAGGAATATGGTCTTATTTGTACAGAATCGGGGATGGAAGCTGCCTTGATCTTCTTGCATGCTTAACGGAAGATCTGGAGGACAAGTCTTATGAGGAGAGGCTGAGGGACCTGGGGTTGTTTAGCCTCGAGAACAGGAGGCTCAGGGGAGACCTTACCACTGTCTACAACTCCCTAGGGAGGTTGTAGCAAAGTGGGTGCTGATCTCTTCTCCTAGGCGCTAGGATGAGAGGAAATGGCCTCAAGTTGCACCAGGGAAGGGTCAGAATAGACATCAGGAAAAATTTCTTCACTGAAAGGGTTCTCAGGCACTGGAACAGCTGCCTAGGGAGGTGGTGGAGTCTCCATCCCTGGGGATGTTTAAAGGACAGGTGGACGAGGTGCTCAGGGATCTGGTTTAGTAGTGGACAGGTGTGGTTGGACTTGATAATCTCAAAGGTCTTTTCCAACCAGGCGATTCTCTGATTTTATGATCCAGCTTCAAACACTTTATTCAGGAAAGAGACCTGGGGTCAAATATTAGGAGACCACTAAGGCTGTAAAGGAGCTTGAGTATCATAAAGAAACGAGTACTCGTGAGTGGATGTTGTAGGCTTGAAAGTGATACAAAGGCTGGGGTGTTTCTCAACAGGAAAGGGAAACGTTATACTTGTAATTGCTCTTACCTCTTGAGGAGGATTGTGCTGCCCAGCATGGAGAGGAACCTGTTATTCTCAACAAAATGGGTGTTTAAGGAACGGTTGGATGAGGCACTGAGGGACATGGGTTAGTGATTGATGGGAATGGTTGGACTCGATGATCCGGTGGGTCTCTTCCAACCTGGTGATTCTATGATTCTATGATAAATAGGCAGAGATGATCTCAAAATTAAACAGATGAGTGTTGAAGGCTGCTTGAGCAGGTCCGGGGCTGCAGCATGGTCCAGGCAGTGCTGTTCTCCAGCACGTTACCCTACAGCTGGAGTTCAGAGGTGCTCAGCACGGGAGCTGGTGTTGATGAGATTTACCTAGTCAGCTACAGCAGCGTGTGCTTGCGAGGTGTCCTGAGGAACGCAGTGCTTTCCAAAGCAATATCTGCAGAAACAGAGGCAGAATTCTCTCGTTTGAAGCAGCTCTAATTCTTCAAAACCTCTTGGCAGCCCCGGGAAGGCAGAATCACTGCGGTTCCCAAGCCACACCTCTTCCCGTGCCCAGCAAACACCTTTTTGCTTAGTCCTGAAGCTTTGAGCAGTTCAGGGCATCAGCACCCAAATGGGGCAACCGCACCAGATTTCTGAATGCAATTACAATCAAATTTGGGTATTACAAGATGGGGATTTCATTGGCCCACCCAAAGCCTAATTATTTGAACAATTGCAAAGGTTTGTGTAATTTAAGTATATGTATTATTGCAATGTAAAATTAAAATCAATACTAGAGAGAAATTTATTCATCTACCATGTATTTACCGATGTTTCCCCATTATTATTCGCAGTATAAATTGGTTGGTTTGCTTCTCCTTACCTCATTTGTTTTGGTATGTTAAAATGAATCAAGTTAAGAGGCGTATCTATGGTTTTCCTTGAATTTATTTATTTTAAGAATTCAGGTTTAATAAAGATTTGAACTTTTTGTTATTTAATTCCATAATTGCTAGTGACACAAAGGTGATATTATTAGCTCTAATAAAAGACATTTAATTAAAAAATTGCATCCATGCTGAATTTGCATGAAAGGACAGAAGCTCTGATTTAATTTTAGGATACGTTTCATAAGCATTGGTAGCTGAACAACTTGTCTCCAGCTGGGATTTACACCCTGAGGAGCTCAGGCCACTGCTGGATGGCTTGAATCATTAATAACATTTATTTTTCTTGCAGTTCTTTGGTAATAGCTAGTTCAGAGTAATGAGAACTACATGCATAATGTAACTCTTAGACCCATTTTTGAGAAAGGAGAGACGAATGCTTGCGTTCAGAAAACAGAACTATGCATTTAAAAAAAACTTGATTGGCTAATCCTGATGTTGTTTTGTTTCCGAGTTTGCCTTTATCATAGAATCATGGAATGGTTTGGGTTGGAAGGGACCTCAAAGCCCAGCCGGTTCCACCCCTGCCATGGGCAGGGACACCTCCCACTGGATCCAACTTTTTTCTTGGAGGTATTGACCTAGTGCAGGTTGCGGGATCGCTTTATCTGATCCCAGGCTCCTTTGCTGTAGAGTGAACAGAGCTTTGTATTCTGACATTGCAGAGACCACAAAAATGTTCCAATTGCAGTGGTGGTGAAGATAGATAATTATGGGGTAAATGTCACTGGTGGTTAACACCTCAGGGCTGCTACCGGTGCAATTCTGTTATGTAACTGCCAGGAATGGATTTTACAGGGCCTGGAGCAATTATTTTTCTGTCCAAAGATGAGAAAAGATTTTCTGGTACGTAAAAAAAGGGAAGAAGGAAGCGAATGTGTGATGCTGGAGAAACTCAGTCCTCCTATCAATGATGTCTTGAGACAGCAAAGGATTGAATAGAGACTTACCGGGTTAGATCTATGCCTCCAGTTAAACTCAGCAGCCTAAATGGGGGCACTGGAGTGAAAGATGTGAATACCTGCAGCTTCTGTTGTCTTCTGAGCCATCTGCTGAGCACTCAGCACATTTGGAACCAGGTCACAGTCCCCTAAAATCTTTTAAAACTCCTGACGTTTGATCCCTATCAGAATTTCTACATGGGAATTTGGCTTGCATTCCTATCAAAACCAAGCAGATCTTGTGAAGGTAATAGGGTTTTCCTTTATATTGGAAAAAAAGAAGTAAAACCATCTTATGCTTCATAGAAATTTACTTCTACAGAGTTACTGTCGCTATGCTGTGCTCACAGGGTGCAAAGCAAGATGTTAAATCGAAAGTATAAGTTCTTATATTCTAGTAAGACTTCATCTCTTTTCTGGGCACGTGACAGTTCGAGATATGAAGAAACTGTACAATGAAATTTAATAATTTAGTATTTATTTCTTCGAAGATTTTCCTTTCACCCAAGAAAATGAGAATTGATAAGATTATAAAAACTGTGTCGTGGATGGGTCTAAATATTAAGCACCTCAGACTGCTTTTCTGTCTTTTGCAGATTCACAGTCTGGTATGGACCTGCGTAATTCCCAGGAACAGCCCGTGGCTGCAGGTACGATGCTGTTCGAGTGATGTTCTTTTAGCCTCTCTTGCATAGGAGTTACCTGAGTGGTTTGCTGGAGCCAGAATGATTAATATTTTGCCCCAATGAACACAGTAGAGCTGTGATTCCTTTTCCAGTCTCTGAAGAGTTTGCTTGCTTACCTGCTAGCAGTGCTTGTCAGAATACACGAGCTCTATAGAGTTACGTACCCTGGAATTCATTCCAGGTTTGTTGTCGTTTAGAACAACCACCAGAGTAGTCGCATCTGAGCAAAACGTTCAGAGTGAGTTAAGAGTGTGAGTTGTTTATAACTTTGGGAAGCAAATCCATTCAATCCAGATGCAACTTATGCATCAAGTCACACCAGGACAGGTTCAGATTAGACGTCGGGAAAATTTTCTTCGCTGGAAGGGTTCTCAGGCACTGACAGAGGCTGCTCAGGGAGGTGGAGGAGTCCCCATCACTGGAGGGCTGGATGAGGTGCTCAGGGACATAATTTAGTAGTAGACAGGCACAGTTGGACTGGATGATCTTGAAAATCTTTTCCAACCAAGCAACTCTACGATCTATAAAAGAACGTTGTGGGCATCATAAGCAATACTGGGAGTTTGCAGACACTCTGAGGTGTTCACCTGGAAATATTCTTGCAGCGTAAATAGTTAATTATTGTTCTTTTGCAGAAGGACAAGAGGTTTTGACAGACTCTAATCTGAACAAATCCCAGGAAATGGATAGTATGGATAGTGTGGAAGATATGAAGGATCACAATCAGCCTAATGAAGAAGCAGGAGGTAAAGTAGAGATTGAGTTCTGAAAAATAATAGTTGTATTTTGTCTTTTTATTCATCTGATTACGCTATGAGAATGATTAGAAAGGTTTTTTTGTTTTCCATGCATGTCTGCAAACAATTCAATTCGTGTAGGACATTTCCTAAAGGAGGAGCAACTGTTTTCCATCAGGGAACCTCACGTGCATTTTCTAAAGGTCACTTTTACAGCATCTACAGAACCAGCTCCTGGCCTCAGAGCAACTGTCCAAGCCCTCAGAGTTCAGGATTATGTGTATATACTATGAAGACATAAAGCAAGAGACGTTGAATGTCTTCCTTGATGTAGAAGCTCATCAACTGTAATCACAGCATTAATAACCATTCCTGCCAGCAAGCAGAGTGTTCATTTATGCCAGTTCTCAACCACAAACAGTGAAAAATGCTGCCTGGTAGAGGATGTGGTGCACAAACACTGGGGAAAAGGCATGCCATGTTGTACCAGTTTCACGTTGCCTTTCAGGCAGTGCCTGTCCAAGGCGGTACATCCGTGTCAAGATGAATTTGTGCCTGTGGCTTTGGTTAGTTTTGAGGTAACGTTTCCATATCACGTGAGTCAAGTAGATTGGTAAAGAATTGTCTCCGTTTTGGTTGCTCAGGTTTTTCCCTGTATCACAAATATGATGATTTTTAGTTTGGACTGAATTGAAATGTTCAGAGGTTAAACTTTTACTTTGTTAAAGATTATATTTTATCTATCTACCTATTAACAAAGTGCAAACAACCACACAACACTCAAGGGAGTGCAGCACTAGCAGAAGAGTCCATGAGGAGGTTGAAATTCATCTCACTTAAGTACCTTTAGCACCAGTGGCTAGCACTGTGCTGGGGTCACACCCTTCTTGGCTGTCGGTGGAGAGAGAACATGCAGGTTTCTACTCAAATTTGGGTGTCTGACGTGGCATGGAAGACCTTGTGTCCCCAAAGCAGCTGCTTCTGGGCAGGAGTCTGTTTATCATCAGCAGAGGGTGGCTCAGTGTAGGTGTCTGTGGTGTAGAATCTAGCTTGGGCAGGTGAGTTCTACTCTGCTTACTCTAAAAAGAGAACTTTAATGTTTCTATCCACAGAACGTGGAACTTTTGAACCTTTTCTACATCTGAGGCATCTCACCCCTTTTTCAGCTCCCACAGCACATCTATATTCGTGTCCGTCTTCCAGCTGTTTGTTGTGCCTCTGTGGCACTAGCTCACTTCTTTTACCTCTGCTTTCCTAGTCTCTTTGCTCCTCCGAGCCACTAAGCTGTGGGGACAGGAAGCCAGGGCAGGGTTTCTTTCACAACCCCCTCAATATTGACCATCCAAGAGGAATTGCACCAGCTTCTCATTACCTTCTCCTCACCTTCTCCTCGCCTTCCCATTCCAGGAGCTCTGTCTGTAGTGCTTGCGGGCACAGTGTTGTGGCATCTAGCAAGTCCTTCTTCAGTTCCTTGACTGTCTGATGCCTTCAGCTTTCAGTAGCATTTTCTAGACTCCTTTCCATACGTCTATCATAGAATCATTGAGATTGGAAAAGACCTTTGAGATCGTCAAGTCCAACCGTAGCTGTCCACTACCAAACCAGAGCCCTGAGCACCTCGTCTACCAATCTTTTAAATCCCTCCAGGGAAGGGGACTCCACCACCTCCCTGGACAGCTGTTCCAGTGTCTTTGAACCCTTTTGGTAAAGACATTTTTCCTGCTGTCCAATCTAAACGTGCCCTGGTGCAACTTGAGGCCATTTTCTGTCCCTTGGGAGGAGAGACCAGCACCTACTTCACCACAACCTCCTTTCAGGGAGTTGTAGATGGTGATGAGGTCTCCCCTCAGCCTCCTTTTCTCCAGGCTAAGCAGCCTCAGTTCCCTCAGCCACTTCTTATAACCCTTGTTCTCCAGCCTCATCACCAGCTTTGTAGCTTCATTTAAATCAAATACAACTTAAACGTTTGTGAGAGAATGTTTATGTGGATACTGCTCTAATATACAATTCATTTTTCATATTGCTGCTGATCTCTTAAAGCCTCTACGATTTGTTCTGGACTGCAAATACTGAACATTTGCATCTCAAAGATAGTGCTATAAATATCAATAAAACATCCTTTTACTCTAGCGGAGTCCCTTACCGTGAGAGTGTTCATTCATTATAAAGTGAGTATGAACCTACTCAGTACCACAGCGCTCTCTTCTATGACTCTCACTGCAGGAATAAAAACATGATTGCCAGGAGAAAGCTCTTTTAAATGCACAAAAAAAAGAGATAGCTACAGTATCTTGGTGTTAAATGGCACAGAATAAGATATATATTGTGTTCACTTTGTTGCTTCACATACAGCTCCCTGCAATCATTCTGATACCGGAAGGACAATAAGTCTGAAATATTTAAGCATGCTTTACTAGTACTCCAGACTGTGTGAACATCAGTGTGTGTTTATTTGAATTTCTTCCTAAAGCTCAGCGCCGCTTTGTGTCTGTTGGATGCAAAAATGCACAAATAGTCTTAGCTTTCATGTCATGCGTAGTGGAGAACAGCAGTCACTGAGCAATCCTCCTGGGTCAATAACTGTCTGTCTGTCTTCTAGATGAGTGAAACCATGTTCTGACAGTGCTGCCCTGGTGGGAGTATTATCATTCGGAGATCACTAACTTAATGAATATAGAGTGTTCTCCAGAATCGCAGAACAGAAATATCGGCGGTATCGGTGATGGCTCTCGGGAAATGGATTATGTGCTGCCTTCACCTGAAAAGTCTGTTTAAATGGGGAAAAAAAGCTCTCTTTGGCGCTTTTCTGAGTGTCATCACCTAATTACATACCAGGTTTAAACAGAAATAATGAGAAATGTTTGTGTGGGTCTCATAAATGTTAATCGCGGTCTTTGTGATTGACCCCTTTTGTGAGCAAGCAATTCCACTCCAGTATCTTCACAATTCATCGCTGATGATCACCTGCATCACAGAAACCTCTTCTTTCATCCTGACCCCTTGCGAGATCCATGCCTGCAGGGTTTGTTCCATCTGCTGAAGGCCAGGGTAAGAGCAGGAGGCCACTGACTCATCGGGTGAGATCGAACAGTTGATAGCCCTGCTTTCCACTGCTTTCTATGTCTGTAACATGTTTTTCTTCAGTCACGTCTGGTTTTTCCATGTTTCCTCAAGCATTCATAGTAAGTTGCAATCTTCCAGCTTCCTAGATTATGGCACGTTTTTGTGAATCTTGCATTATTAATGAGTGACACTAACTGCATTGTGGGGCCTCACTCAGCGCCCTTGAGCAGAAGTTGGAGCCACATCAGATCCAGATGTTTAGCTCTGGTTTGGTGGAACCTTTAATGTTAGGTCTGTACAAAGCAGTCCTACGATCCTTTCAAAAGGCTACAGAAACTGCATAAAGCTGCTAAATAAACTAGTCTGCAGGGCTGAAATGTCATCACAGTTGGTGCTCTTCTTCAGCAAGGAAAATCCGCTTTTTCAGCGAGCAGTTCCTTATTTGTAGATGCAAACACAACGGGGTGAAGAGTTGTTAAACAATTCAACCTGCCCTTTCATACGCCTCTTTTAAAAGGGCTTCAGTGATGATGATTGCTAAGTATAGGACAAACAATCAGGCAGAAGGCTACAGTAATATGGTAATTAAAAGCTTGATGAAGAACAAGTTAAAAAGGAAAAAGAAATTAAAAAAAAAAACCTGCTTTTTTTTTTTGCCCCAGGGGAATGGAAGCTGCATGCTGTGGTGCACATGGTGTACGCTTGCCTGCAACCATAAAAATACTCTGTTCCCATGGTGCTTCCTGTGTCTAGTCTGAGAAGAGGTAGCAGTGAGACAGAGAGGGAGGAAACGCTTAATTTCCCTTGTTTCTTTATGTGCCCCCAACACTGCTACCTTTGGTGGCCAAAGTTGAAGCAACCTTAATTTAAAAATGAAATCCGAAAAGCCGCGTTCTTTACTAGGGGAGTCGCAGTCAAGCGCAAGTGTTTAATTATGTCTTAATGCCCTCATCTGTTGAAGCAGATGACTTTTTTGGTGTTATGAATGTCAGCTAGCTTTCATGGTTGTAAAATAAAAAGAAATAGAAGCCACATTTGTGGTTTATGGATGCTAATTGCTGCTGTGTTTAGGTGTGTGAAAGGGGGCGGTTAAAAGGCTGGAGTGAGACAGGAGAGGATGACAAACCCTCGCCGAGGCGTGCACTGAGGCTCCAGCCGTGCTGCTCGCACACGCACTTATCTGCTTGAAAAGGAAGTGCCGTTTTTTATCAGAATATTACATCTCCCAAGCCCAGCTCGAGCCCTGCCGCTCATGGGACTCAGGGGTTATCTCACAACATCAGCAGTGCCGTGCTGCAGAAGTTCACTTAACAGGGGATTTCTGTAAGCGTTACAACCAAGCAAGGAGTCTGCGCTGCTCTAACTGTGTCAGGTCTCTGCCTGGGTGGCTGTGTATGAACTGAAAGACGCATCTGTTATCAACAAAAGATCCTCTTGGCTTTGTTTGAGCTCTACAGTACTGTAGTGGCGGTGCAGGAATGCTGCCAAGCTCGTTGGGTGACATCAACACCTTGTGTCACCACAGCCTGTCGGTGACTGACATCAGCTAGGGCTGCCCTGCACCACGAGCTGCCCCGAGCAGCCAACTCAGATATTCTGACTGAGTGAAATAATCAGAAAGGTGAGCTATTTCTTATTCTAGTTATCCGATTACACTTAGCAGGAAATAGCATTTGCTCTGGAGATATCCTGACTGTCTGCGTAAACTGTCAGAGAAGGTCTGGGATGAGAATGGATGCCCAGCGTTATTCAATAGCTAATGGGCTCCTATCATAGAATACTTTGGGTTGGAAGGGACCTTAAAGCCTATCCAATTCCACCCCTGCCATGGGCAGGGACACCTCCCACTGGATCAGGGGCTCCAAGCCCCATCCAACCTGGCCTTGAACCCCTCCAGGGATGGGGCAGCCACCACTGCTCTGGGCAACCTATTCCAGGGCCTCCCCACTCTTATAGTGAAGAAATTCCTCCTTATGTCTAGTCTAAATCTGCCCTCTCTGGTTTATCCCCATTGCCCCTCATCCTATCACTCCAAGCCTTTGTAAACTGTCCCTCCCCAGCTTTCTTGGAGCCCCTTCAGGTACTGGAAGCTGCTCTAAGGTCTCCCTGGAGCCTTCTCTTCTCCAGGCTGAACAACCCCAACTCTCTCAGCTTGTCCTCATATGGGAGGTGCTCCAGCCCTCGGATCATCTTTGTTTCTGTAACAATTTAAACTGCGTTTTTCTTCACTTGTTCTACAAAGCATGTCTCAATTCATACAAATTAATTCCTTGAAATTACAAGTGAGATAAATTTCTCTTTGCTATCAAAGTAAAATCTAGTCCAGGGCAGAGGAGTTGTGGTATCTTTCCTGCACATCACCCTGCCACCAGCAGGAAATAAGTGAAGATGAAGCAAACAGCCCTAAGAACTCAAATCACATGCCATTGTAGAAAATAATCCATTTTTAGAAATATGGGTTGGTGGAAAGGAAATCAGTTAATTAAGATGACTCATGTTTTGCCCCCAACTACGTTGTTCATTTGGCACAGAATGTGTGAGTTTAAGGGGCAGGTTTAGCGCCGTTTGTACTGCTGGAAATGTATCAGAACGCAGAAATAAATCCACAAGAGTCAACGCCTTGCTAAAATGCATCACATCGTTCCATGAGTGTTGGAATTGATGAAGCTCCGTTTCCAGTGGGGTTGTGTCTTGTTACTAGCTGACTTTTAATTGATTATGCAAAGTTTGCTTTATGTGTTTGACACTCTCTTTCATTTCTGGTACCTCAGGGTAGCTTTGTTGTGTTCTCCGCGCTGTTTCCCATCACACCGCGTAGAGGTGCTCCAGTTCTTGTTCCTGATTTCGTTCCTTCTGCTGCTCTGCTGGAGCTGGTATGGACTGTGTTTAAATCGGAGCTCAATCCCATCTATTCCTGTTGTACAATCTCTGCTTCTCCTGATGCAGGAGCACCACCTCCAGGAGGGGGCTTGGGAGATGCAGAGCCTACAAGAAAGCTGGGGAGGGACTATTTACAAAGTCTTGTAGTCATAGGGCAAGGGGCAATGGGGATAAACTGGACAGGGGCAGATTTAGACTAGACATAGGGAAGAATTTCTTCACTGTGTGAGTAGGGAGGTGCTGGAACAGGTTGCCCAGAGAAGCTGTGGCTGCCCCATCCCTGGAGGTGTTCAAGGCCAAGTTGGATGGAGCTTGGGCAGCCTGATCTACTGGGGTTGGAACTAGATGATCTTTAATGTCCCTTCCAATCAAACTATTCTATGATTCTATGACTCCGTCTGTGGATGAGGCCATTTGTCACCAGAGTCATTCCAAGAAGGCTTCCCCTCTGCCAGATGGGACTTGATTTGGTGTGTGGGTCTGAATGTTACTGCGGAAACACAGAGTGTTCTTCTGTGGAAGACCTGGCTAGAAGTGTGAAACACAAATATTTAATTATAAACCCCTCAGTTTAGAGAGAGTGTACTTGTCATCTAAAATTCAAGTCTTGGAATCTAGATTATTTATTGCTGTAAAATGTTTTACAGTTGAATTAAATCATAGAACAGTTTGGGTTGGAAGGGACCTTGAAGATCATCTGGTTCCAACTCCATTGCCATGGGCAGGGACACCTCCCACTAGATCAGGCTTCCCGAAGCCCCATCCAATCGGCCTTGAACATCTCCAGGGATGGGGCAGCCACCATACACTCTGTGTTGGGAAGATTGTGGTGTTCACGGGTTTTGTCTTAACCAAGCTTCTGTCTTCAGTTTAAAGGTGTTAAAATTCCATTTATTTTTATCAGAGTTCCCTGTTCTTTATGTTATGTTATCTTTTCTTTTCCAGTTTTGTTTTTCTAGTGTCAAACACAGGAGTACGTTGCTTTGTAAGGAGGCCTTTAGGCAGATGAATTAAAAATGACAAAATGAAGCTGCGCTGTCAATTCCTCAGATCCAAAATTCATTTGAAAAGGCATTTGACCAGAGCTGACCGTGCCTGAGTGGTCGCATTAGCGATAGGTCCCTTGGTGTAACTAATGCTGGCGATTATCTGAGTTTAACATGTGGCCTTTTTTCAGTCTGACTGTTAGGTCCAGATGTTCTCTGATTAACTGTCTTATTGAAGTCTGATTTAACGGTTGCGATTGTATCTGCCTTTCTGGACTTTAGGAATTGTAATTTTAGAAATGTTGTCTGTGAGCGATGTTATCTTAACTGTGACAGAAGGGAAGAACTCTCACAGTTTCAGCTTCTTCTGTGTCTCTTTTTTTTTAAAAGGGAGACTTTCAAGATTTAAGATTTGAAAGGATAGTGTTAACAAGTGTCAAAAATGCAACAAAATTCATCTGGGTGAGGCTTTGGAAAACCTGGGTGCTGGAGATGTGGGATGATGTTCCCTCTGATCTTCTGAGCTCCTGTGCAACACTAAGGGTGTAGGTGGTTGAGAAAAACCAGTGAGCTATTGACACTTGTTTTAATACGGAGGGGATTCTGCCCCTCTCTTCCTCTCTTGTGAGACCTCATCTGGAGTATTGTGTTGAGTTCTTGAATCCTCAAATTACGAAGGAGATGGAGCTGTTGGAATGGATCCAGAGGAGGCTACAAAGGTGATCCAAGGGCTGGAGCATCTCCCGTATGAGGACAGGCTGAGAGGTGGGGTTGTTCAGCCTGGAGAAGAGAAGGCTCTGAGGAGACCTTAGAGCGACCTTCCAATACCTGAAGGGGCTCCAAGAAACCTGGGGAGGGACTGTTTATGAAGGCTTGGAGTGAGAGGACGAGGGGCAATGGGGGTAAACTGGAGAATGGAAATGTTGAAGGCAGGACTTGGGGGTGATAGTGCAGCAGAACCTTCTTTGTGCTCAGCTGTGGGGATGCCTGGAGGACCAAATCCAGCAGCGTAGGCGCTAGCCCATGGAGTGCGTGTGTGTTGCTGCCTCTTCAGGACTGTTGTTACCACTGCAGTCTAGCTGGAAGCTGCTTTGAGATGATTGATTCTTCCTCTGCTGTAGAAAGAAGGGAGCTTATTGCTGGAGTCAGTGGAAGAAGCAAAGCCAGGTTGGGTCCAAAAGGCCTGAGTTTCTTTCCCTGCCCTGGAACTGAGACCTGCAGTGATGTAGAGGATGGACAAGGAGGAAAGTTGCTTTATCTCTCTGTGTTGTCTCTACTAAAAAATAAATTAATCCCATGTTGCTATTAGATTGCTTCACATTTTACAATTCCCCATGACTTCTGGTGTCCAGATTTTCAATATATACTTGTATGTCACGTGTAATTGTTTTCTTCTTGTTATTTAAAGGAAAAAAAATAAGCATAACATTGGGTTATTTTTTTTTTCCCCCCAGTTTATAATTTGATGGGATGCACTGCAAACCTCTCTTTATTGATTAAGGCCTATGGGTGTTTTTTAACTCAAGACATATTTTTCTCCACAGCACGTTAATTCCGTTGTAGAGGTGTTTTTCATAAACATGCAGGATTCTGACTTTAATTTGGAAACTCTGCTGCCTTTCTCAGTTTCACCACGTTTGTCTGCTCCGTTTCAGGCTGCTTTAGGTAAAGGAGTCTCCCCTTCTGGGAGGGAACCGGCTCTAGCGTTTGTACACTGGGTTTGGGTTTGCACTGCTATTTCTTGAGGCAGTTCGTGTTGATCATCGAATGGTTTGGGTTGGAAGGGACCTCAAAGCCCATCCAGTCCCACCCCTGCCGTGCGCAGGGACACCTCCCACTGGATCAGGGGCTCCAAGCCCCATCCAACCTGGCCTTGGACATCTCCAGGGATGGGGCAGCCACCACTGCTCTGGGCAGCCTGGGCCAGGGCCTCCCCACCCTCATCATGAAGAATTTCTTCCTAATGTCCAATCTAAGTCTTCCCCCTTCCAATTTAAAACCATTCCCTCTCGTCGTATCACTCCAGGCCCTTGTAAGAAGTCCCTCCCCAGCTTTCCCGGAGCCCCTTTCAGTCCTGGAAGCTGCTTTAAGGTCTCCCCGGAGCCTCCTCTTCTCCAGGCTGAACAACTCAACTCTCTCGGTGTGTCCTCAGAGCAGAGGTGGAGATAACGGTGATGAATCACCAGTTAATACCTGTCAAATCCAGGTAGTCACAAGAATCCTTCGATATGCACGCATATAGACTCCCTTCTTGTTCTTCAGCATCTGAATCCTATTAACAGCTGTCAAAACCTGGTAAGCTATTTATATGCTCTCACAATTTGTTTAATTGGATGCTTAGGAAATGGCATACCAGGAAAGCTTTTCGTTTTTCTTTTTTTTTTTTTCCTTTAGTCTGGCTGAACATCTGTAGCATTAGGGGCTCATTATCTCTGAATTGGCACAGCAAATCAGCAGCGTCATTAAAATGCCACATTAAGATGATTAAGTTTCTTTGTTATCCAGTTGACTTTTTGCATGTGCTGAGGATTTCACGATTATGACCCCACTCCTTGTAAAACACTTGAGCAACATCACCCTTTTGTGCCGTTGTCTTTAATAGCTTCTGGGTTTTATACTTTGTGTTTTTCATAACAGTGCCGCTAAACTTTGCTTAACAACAGTAGAAAACTTGCGTTCTTTTCTCTGTATCTGATGCCAGACTCTTGGATTAAATATAGCAATGGGGGGGGTTTTCCTTCCGTGACTTCCTCCTCGAGATAATAGCGAAGATAACAGCCTAGCTTGTCCTAATTGTTTGCTGCTATTGACTTCTTTTCTTTATTCGTGCATTTTATAGAACACACACCAGCACCGTTCACGCGGTGACTCAGTCTGAAGTTGCCACCACAGCTTTATTTTGGATTTTTTCCAGAACCCATTGTTTTTACAGTGTTTCAGGTGAAACAAAAATATTACTCTGGAGTATGTCTTTCATCTTGTAATCATCTCCCCAGGAAATGAAACCATGTGCATCAGCCTTAACCCATCACACTGGTGCTTTGTTGTGTAGAACCTACAACATTTTTTTTCTGCGGGGTGTGTTACCTTCATGAACCACCTCAAGAAAAATAGGTCCCTGGCTTGGGCACCCCAAATGGTTTTTCCTCTTACAACCTCTTTACTTTCCTTAACGTGGAAGAGATGATAGCACTTCTTTATTCAACTGGGGGAACTTTGTTAGTGTTGTGGGGATAATTGTGTTTTTCCTTAGTTAAATTTCCCTTCTTTTGAAGTTGGAGCTGCCTTCCTCTTGGTTAAGGCGGACCCACCTGGAAACTCCCTAATCTCATTAAAATAAGTTGAGATGATTTTTAAGTGACAGACACGAATCTTCCCACACAGCTGCCTGTCTCCTGATCTCACAGTATTCCCAGTGTGTGCCAGTACCCAGAACAAAAGTCAGGGCTGAGGAAGGAGTTTGTTTGCTTCAAACCTCTGCGACCACTTGGTTCATTTTAGGCTGACCTGGACCGAGCCATCTTTTCCTCGGACTGCTCTGTACCAAACCTTTCTTCTATATTACTGAATAGATGCCAAACAATGATAGGTGTGTTAGAACAGGAAAATTTCACCTCTTTTAACATGTATTTGGTTAATAAAAGCCTCTGCCCTCGTGGCTTCTGCTCGATCATCAGAAGGTGAATTTTTCCATTGAGGTTCTTCAAGAATTTCTTCACTCTGAGAGTGGTGAGACACTGGAACGGGTTGCCCAGGGAATAGAGGGTGGAATATGCAGAGATAATTATTTTCCACAGTGGAACCATAGGACGCCTTGTCCGCTTTGTGCCATGGGGAGCTCAATGTTCGTGCTCTGCTACAGGAGCACCAGCATCGCTCTGTCAAAGAGTGAAAAGCTGTGAGCCATGAACTTGTGGTGAGAAACAGCAGAAAACGGTAGAGCAGTCTCCTCGGTTGGAGGCTACAACCAGTCCTCTGCTGCTAAGCGATTGAGTTTGATGCAGAGAAAAGGTGAGACGTTAAGTAGAAAGTGGGAATTGAAATTGTTTCTGAAAGTACCAATAAGGTGCAGCTGTGATGCGTTCTTCCTTCTACTGTGCTCGGCAGGATGTAGCAAATTAGTTTGGAACTGCCTCCTTTCAACAGGGAAAAAAACAACCAGCCAACCAAAACCCCCTTTTTGGGAAAGAGATTCTGCTGAAAGCTGCTTTCAGCAACTGGTAATAATTTTCCCTTAGAGTGATGGAAATGGGTGTATAAACACATTTTGAAGGAGTCTTGATAGCAGGACCACCCTGTTTCAGTGGAAAGAGGAATGCTGGCATGGGAAGAGGAATGCTGGGATGTGAAGCAAGGCTAGCACTGAAGAAGGTGCAGAGAAAAATGACCCGTTTGCAGGTAGATCCAGACTTCCCTGTGAGCAAACACCCAAACCTGTGAGAGCTCTTCTTGGGGCAGGCAGCCCCAACACCAAACTCTAAAACCACCTAGGATAGAGGGGTAAAAACACACAACATGGGGGGAAAACCCATTCATCGTCTCAGGAGAGCACCAAGAGGAACCTCGGAGTGTTCCACGCTACCATGGATTCCTGCATGGGATGAAGAAACGATCCCCTTCCTGCTTCTTTCACCTCACTTCAACTCAAAGTAAGACGAAGTGGCTGGGCTTAGTACAAACATTTAGGACAGGGGAGTGATTTTATCATTAAAATAGAGTTGAAATTTTTTATTTCATGGAACTATTGGTTGCCAGGTCTTTATTTTTTCAGTGCTGCTTTTATGTTGCCACCTCATTTTTGCTGTCACCCATGGTTTGTTCTCGGCATTTGATGTGGTTTATTACTCAGAACCGGAGCTAATACATATTCAGCAGTCCATGTGTTGTACTTTGGAGAAAGGACAAGTGATTAAGTGCCATATTTAACTGTCTAACCCTCAGCTTGAGAGCAGAGCAGGTGGCCATGAGAACAATACTTTCAAACAGGAAACTCTATATTTTATCTCCTCGTGCTTGTCTTCACTTGGTAGCTGGAAGCACAGCTCAAGTTTCAGCCTTAGCCCAGCTCTTGTCTAGATGGAAAAGTCATCTTGAAGCAGAAAAAAGGTATCTAGTCAATCAGTGAGGATTTTACTGCAAGTGCTGGTAATGCTGGGGTTAATAATGGAAGGAAACTCAGCAACATGAGTTGGGAATCAGCTGTTTATATAGTGTGACTAATTTGTTTATATTTTTACCCAGGAACATTACTGTTAGTAAATTATTAGCTACCTGTTACTTTCTCCTCTTGTCATGAAATTGAAGTTATTTAAGGCTACGTTTTGGGTTGCTCTGGATGTGGCTGCAGGTCCCTACTCAAAGGCCAAGGATGTGGATCTCCATGAGTAGTTGGATTCTTTGCCGCACACTTTCAATGTGACTTTGGACAAATCGTTTCACGTTTCTAGGATACTCTTATTTATCAGGAAATCTTTCCCCTGCCTCTGCTAGTTTTAATCCCACAGTAACCTTGTGATACAGGTATTGAGATTATCAGATTCTCCTTGCACATTTAAGATCTTCGATAAAAATTGCAACTTGCAAGCGAAAATTAATATTATTGATCAGACTTAACTAATGAAGATCTATACCATGGACGTTTTATACTGGATCAGACCTATTTCTTGGTACCACAGGAAGATAGAAGTATCCTTTTTAATTTGTATATCTGTATTTCCAGTTCACAAGAACAGCCTGAGATGCTCATTTCTACAGGCTAATTGTGAGTTACGGGAATAAGTATTTTCTTTTGAAGTCTGACTAGTACCCATTGTGCACTTTCACAATCTGTAGAAGGAAATTATTCATCAAAGATAATTAACAGGCAGGTCAATATTTAGAAAGGTTATCTCACTGTAAGTATCATTTATATGTACCTGACCCATGAAGATTTCTGCCTCAACTGCATTTCTTCATCTTTGTGTGTTGAAGTAAAACATTTAGGAAGATTGATAATGTAATTTTGTGTAACTGTTAGTAAGTTTTTTCCTAAGATGCTTCATTATGCTGAAGATGAGCATTTTTTTTTTCACTTTTGTGCTTTGTTTTACCTGCAGATGATGTGGTTAAAATGAAAGGTGAATACAGTGAAAGAGAGGAGAGTGCTTTAAATTCAGAGCCCGTGGAAAACCCTGAAGAATCTGAAATGCCTTACGCCTATCCCAGAGAATATAATGAATACGAAAGCATTAAACTGGAAAGACATTCTGGTTCATATGACAACGTCAGGCCAGCTAGTGGAAAAATGACTTGTGAAATCTGTGGATTAGCCTGCATTAGCCTCAATGTCTTGATGGTTCATAAGCGTAGCCACACTGGTAAATATCCCTATATTATTCTTGTAAGAGCTGAATGCTGAAAGGCTAGTAATTTGTCATCTAGTCTACATATTTTTTAAAAAAAGGATACCAAAATTTGGATTTCCTTGTTCTGTCCTTGACGCCACATGTGATCTCTAGCAAGTTACTCACTTTTCTGTGCCTCACTTTACCCACCTTCCTTCCTATCAGGATGGAATGTTAGGAAAAGCATCTTTGGGAGGCATTTTAAGAATTTTGGATGAAAGGCACTATGTCATTTGAGTATTTTGGGCACAAGTTAGATTCGTTTTCTGCTGCCATTTCCAGTCTGTATATGTATTTGTCTCTGTGCTGTACTTTGGCAACAAACCGATGAGCATCTTGGGTTTCAACCTGCAGTAAGAGAAGACTCTTTTTTTGTTCTAAAACTGCTAGCTTGTTGGAATCAGCCTCCTCCAGAACACTTATTTCCATGGAAAAACTGCACAGAGTTTTCTGTAGCCGTACATGTGTTGCAAGAAGCTCTGACAGCAGAGCTACGTCTCACTCCCACTGAAGTCAATGGAAGGGCTCTGTGTGTTTCTATAGAAAGCAGTTAATCCAGTATCTCATTCTTTCCTGTTCCAAAAAGGAAAGGGTATGAGGATAGCATGATACCCACGTAACCATTAAATGTCCTTTTTTGTATGTCATTTTAAGGTGAACGGCCATTCCAGTGTAATCAGTGCGGAGCTTCCTTTACTCAGAAGGGAAACCTCCTCCGCCACATTAAACTACATACAGGGGAAAAACCTTTTAAATGTCATCTTTGCAGTTATGCCTGCCAAAGGAGGGATGCGCTAACAGGTCACTTAAGGACACATTCTGGTAAGTGACTTCAAAGACACTTCATGTGTTTTAGATGTGTGTCACTAGGACACGAGGCGTGGGACGTAAAGAGTCAAGTCAGTAAATTTTGCTCAGCCGGTCTCGTTTTGAAGAGTCGACAAATCGCAGTGACCGCTCACGTTTTCTGCTCTGCTGATGGAACCATCTCGGGACTTGGCTCCGCTCTGGATGGACAAAGAGGGCACAGGGAAACCCACCGTCACGGCTGCGTGCCAGCCTCGATATCCACTTGCAAAAAAAGAACTCATTGTTTTCAAATGCCAGCAAGCTCTGAATTTGAGGAGCTGCGCAAAGACATGCTTTGCTGGGACTTCCTTTTGTTCCTCTCCTGAGCTGTTGGGGTAGATGTAGGAGCACCACCCAGGAGAGCGTGACTGCTAATTAACACCTCGCTGTTGAGTAGTGCCTTTCATCTGAATGTCTTAACATGCTCAACACACGCCAGTGGTTTTTCTCAAGGCTGGTAGGATGTTCCATCCGTTTTCCAGATGGGAGAAATGGAGGCACAGAGCTGAGGTGACTTGAATAACAAGCCAGGTATAAATTGATTAATCTTAGTTCCCCTGATTCTACCAGTGCCAGGCTGTGCTCGCTCTTTGATTTGCATATATCCTGTCTTATACAGGGGCCTAGAAAGAAAACATTTATTCTAACTGATAGATGATGTTATCTCTGCACTGTACTTTACAGACAAAAAAGTTCAACCTCACAGAGAATCAGAATTAAAAATGAGATTATCTGACATGGGTAAATGACGTTCTGATTTAATTGAGACTCAGCACAGTGGTGGTGACTGTCCCCCACCAGCACAAAGCTAAAACCATCGTGCTTCAAATAAACCGTCTGGTTACTGTGACTGAAGTTTTTAAGAGCTGGCTTATTAATCAGTATAAAGAACATCTCTTCAGGTGAATTGCATAAATAAGTGAAGAATTGCATTAGCAGCAGGGAGTATGGTCTCTCTGCATAGTATACAACACAAGGCTAGTTATATTTGCCATGATATTGTGCCTGGATGAGTTAGAGAATGTCTGTTCGCGAACAGAGAAAGCAGTTTAGGGAGTGCTTCATGTCATAGAATCACTAGGTTGGAAAGGACCCACTGGATCAGTGAGTCCTGGTGTACGAGGTGCTGGGAAAGGCTCTGTGGCATTATTGGCTTTCAAGCAGGTTTGCTTTAGCTTTAATGCTTTAGGAATAGAATGCCCTTTACAATAAATGCCTTTGGAAACAAAATGAACCTCACACATGGTTTTGGTTGGGTTTAATTTCTTCAGATCGTGAAATCCTAGCAAAATTCTGTAGTGATAGGAGCTAGGTCAGGCGGTTGGGGCAGGTGCGGTCCTGGTGTAGCAGCAGTACGGTTGATTTTCCCTAAGGAAGCGACGCCAAGGGAAGCTGTCAGCTAGAGCAAGGCTCGGAGAACCCAAGCTCTTGAGAACAGTGTCTGATTTTAATTCCTCTCCTGGGGCAGGGCTCATAGGACCTTGCAAGAACTCTATGCGTCCGGTGGTTTTCACCCTTGTGCAACCCTAATTTTGCCATGATTACAGTGCTGATAAACTTAACAGAAATGGAAAGCATTCTCCATGAGCTGAATATATGCTTTTAGTAATGATTGAACGCCAGGGAGACAGTGTTCCAGTAGTCTCTTGTAGTGATTTTATCTCTCTCTCTTATTTTTCTAGTGGAAAAGCCGTACAAATGTGAGTTTTGTGGAAGGAGCTACAAGCAGAGGAGCTCGTTAGAGGAGCACAAGGAGCGGTGCCGTACTTATTTGCAGAATACTGGCGTGTGCGAGCCTGGTGAGTTTATCACATTACAGTGGTTTTGGTTTTTAGTACGTTACAGTGCTTAAAAAAAAGGGCATCTGGTAAGCTGTTAATTCACAGCCTGCAAACAGTTTTTACTACAATAATTTTCATACCCTAAGGGGCTGTATCGTCTTATAAAAGGGTCTGGTTTAATGCATCCCTCAGGCAACCGGTTAAAGAACGCTTTTCTTTTAATCGCTTTTTTATTTCACGGTTCCTTTGAATAAAGCATCTAAAATACCTTGAGCACAGCATTTCTGTAGGTGCCGCTCACGGTAAGTTAAATTATTCCTACATTAATGCCATTCTGTGGCTTGCTTTATTGGATGAGTGGATGCTCATGGGTGTTGACAACAGTAGGTCACGTCTCAGTCTGATTGATGCTTCCTCCTCTTTAGAATAAGAATTGGTGTTGGTCAGAATTGGTTAGAATTTACAGAAGTTTTAGTGGCATGGATTTAAGGCATGGAAAACGTACCATATCCAACATATTGCTGGTAGATCAGCCTAGGAGGTAGCGGGAGGTAAGGGACTTCTTTAACTACAGAAGGCTGAAGGTAAAATGTATCAAAACATGGTTTTTCTTGTTTTCCTTTTCATAATCTCAGTGCTGAAAAGACCTTAGTGAAAAATAACTGCCACAATCTTTGAGCCAGCTTCACTTGGGTATTCCAAATCCTAAACCTGAGTGATTTAAGTCCCACAAGTCAGGAAATAATTACTTTTCCCATTTGGAGCCAGGGTATGATCATGATCTCTCAAAAGATGCCAGGACTCACCTGGAGCAGAGCTGAGGCTGCGGTTTCAGGATTCAGGTTCCCATTCTTTTGCTGTGCAGCCATAAAAAAACGAACAACCACTAACTTCAAGGACTCGAGCTTCCTAGTTTTGATTGAGAATATCAAATAGAATTTTGTTTTCAATGAAAAGTTTGAACTGAGTTTTCAGAGAAGAAAACTAAAATGTAAAAATATACTTGGAGAGGTGGCAATGTTAACCAAGGCCTTTTAATGATTAAAAAACCTCATTGTATTTAGTGATGTGATTCTCAAGCAAAGACTCTGCAGGCATCATCACAAGCAGAGCCTGAAAAGCAGTTTGAAGATGAATTAATGCTGATAACGATGTGGGTACAGGAGTCCTTGCCCTCCCCAGAGCGAGTGGGTTGCTGCATCGGGCTTTATGCCACACAGAAACCGACGTAAAGAAACAACTATTTAACGGCGTTAAGGTTTTATAGCTTTCCGTGGGCTCTCTTCAGCAAACGGCACATTTTTTTAGAGCATTAGTAAAAGTAAATGGGTAGCAGAATGTCAGCAAGTTTTGGTTTTCATGAGAACCCATACTTATTGTAAGTGTGGTTTTATGTTACAGTACATGCTCCCATGGTGGCAGTCACTCTGAGATGTCCACCAACGTGAAAACCTGATGGAAAACATGATACCTACTATAGATTTCTGCTTCTACACCATTCTCATGGTTTATATTCATTTCAGAATCGCAATGTTTCACTTATCCAGAAGCTGCTCTATAGTTTGCCTTAAATTGCTCACAGAGGAAATGTGAATTTCCAGTACGACACGATGTAGCCATACCCTGTGCCTTTAAGAGCTTCACACTTTAAAAAGTAGCACGGTGTTTGTAGTGGAGTGGTAAGTTTTATGAAAAACAGGAGCTCTGGTCTTGCTGAGGCATTTCCATTCGGTTCTCTGGTGTCAGCAGTGTGCTAGGTGACAGAGTCAGAGGAAGGGAAGGCTGGGAAGGAGGTCAGTTAGTGCTTTTGATTTATCTTTTTTTACATTTTTTGATTTCTGACTATTTCCCCACTGATCCACATCACTTTAGAAAAATACGAACTTTAAAAGTCCTTGCAACCTTCTCCAACAGAGCCACCGTTAAGCACAAGCGTGTTCTTCACACCATCATCCAATAATTAATTACAACGCTGAAAAGCATTGGGACTGTAGTAACCATTCTTATTACTTTTTAGTAGGAGTTTTGCTTGTTCCAAATGTAGCAGTGTGGAAATACTTGTGAAAGAAAGGTTTTCTGTCACAATATTGGAACATTGCTCAGTCCCTGATAATGATCTCTGGTCACATTGTTCTCATTGTGCAATAACCCACCTCTCTGTTCCACTCTCCAGTATTTAGTGACCACAGAGAGATGTTACAGGAAGCAATGCCTCTAATTTGAGCTCAGCTTTGTAGTTTAGGGTTTTGTTAGCGATGCCCGCATGTTCTAAAATTTCTATTCACATTTACGGTGTGACAGAAACCACACTATGGAAACAATTCAGTACGGGTCAAAGGGTCGTGTGTGCGTGCTCTGGGCTGGAAGAAGAGTATCCGTTGTCTGTACATCTGTAGAGTGAAATAATGGCTCGGTGGGTGGCAGCTCAAGAAAACAGTAGTAGTCGTTCAGAATGGATAAATGTCATTTGCACAAATATTTTCTCTGGAAGCTTTTGATAACCGTAATTGAAACGTAGACACCACTGAGACAGGCAACAGCACTCAGAAGGACCACAGAGACATCTCGGGGTGATCAGAGAAGACCATAATCAGTCTCTGGTGTTAACTAAGTAGGAGATGGCGACCTGAGGTTTAAAGTGGTCAGGACATTGGAGCTAAACCCATCCTACTACTGCATAAAGTCCCATGGCTAGGGGCTTGACTTCCCTTGTAATTCTGGAAGGACATGCAACAGTACTGGGCAGCCCTGAACAGAAAGAGGGGGGATTTATTTGGTTTGCAGAGTTTCTTTCAACCCCCTTAGAGTTTTTGTTGTTTTCTGGCCGTGCAGTTGAACCATCAGAAGTTCTTAGCTTGCAGGACATTTCAAGGTCTCAGGCTGAAATAGGTTCAGTGCTTTGGAAGTCTAGATTTTCTTTCTAACTATTTGTTTTTTCTCAGTGTAACTTTGAGCAAAGTGCTTGACCATTTCTGTCAGTCCGGCCTGAAATGTATTTTTAGATACATGCTATAATTAGGTAGTTAGTTCTTTAAGCTAATGTCACGATGTGCAGGGGAATCATCTAGTGGGTAGGGGAATCAGAGAGGGAGACAAGGCAAGATTATTTCTCTCCGAGATGTCTTTAGAAAGCTTTGAGTGATTAAAACAATGTTTCCTAAAGACTAAATATTATTCTTGAATTGTTCAATAAGTGATCCAGAAAAAAAAGAAGCAGGGGAGACAGTTTTAAGTTAGCTTTTGGGCAGGGAGAACCAGTGTAACCACCTGTGTCTCCACAGGAGCAGAGCCTGGTTCCCCGAGGCTCTGTCATGAAGACGTTGCCAAAGACGTTTTGTTTCCCAGAAATAGGGATTATTATTTTTTAATTTAGGACAAAATGGCCGTTAGCAAGGAGTAGAAAATCTGAATGTGAAAGAAAAGCCTCTCAGCGTTAAAATACAACGGCAGACAGGCCTCAAGCTGGAAGATTGGTACTTAGAGATGTCCCAGCACATATTATGTAGGTTGATAGTTACTGTCTCTTCAACAGTCTCGTCTGAGTAAAGGCTGTTGTTACGTCTGCAGGAAGCTGCTTGTCTGCCTTCTTGACACTAATTTAATAAAGCCCCCTCGGTGGCCCATAAATAACGATGACAAGAGAAATGGTCACTGATAGCTGCGCGCGGCTTCCAGTCCAGTTCTTGGGAGGACTTAGAGACCCTTCACCCTTTGAATTCTCTCAGAAGATAGAGACAAAGCTTCTGAAAATGTGAAATTAAAGCTTTAACAGAACGTGAGTGCGACTCACAAAGGTAAAGATTGAGCAAAAGAATCTGAAATTCAAATCCCCATAACATTATTGTCAAGAATTAACTAGAGCTTCTGGCCAAAATCCAGGTGGATGACTCTGTTCTTGCCTACCTCGTTTTCCCTTGTAGTTTCACCTTAATCTGATGGTCTGTCTCACTGTCTGTGACGTAGTGTCTTGGTATTCCAGGCTGGAAGCAGGTGCATTTTAGCAGTTGAATACATATATATACATCTCTAAACACATCAGAGTAATAGGGAATAAAACCCAGACTAGAAAAACAGCTTGTTATTACCTTCGAGGTGTGTGTGCGTGTCCTCAGTGGGTCTCGTTATCATGTCTATCATGGGTTACAGCCTGATGAAACAGGACTGAATTGAGCCCTGTTATCCCATCCATCCTGAGTCATACTCATAGCCAGTAGTCGTGGCATTGAGCGCTCATGAAGCGCTTTTACATTTGCAAACTGCTGAACAAACATTAACAAATGGTTCTGGCTGAGGTTTGGTGAGTCATGGTTTGTGCTGACTGAAACTCCTCTGATATCAATAACAGCAATAATAAACAAGTAAGGAGTGACTGACTTTGAAATGTGCAGGGAAGTGCTGCACACTAAGCTGTGGAAGGATGAGACTGCGTTTTTATCACTTGCTGTCCTTCACAATTGAAGTCCAATACTTAATAAAACTGCGTTTAGCAGGGCTGAAGTGATCCAGAAGGGCTTGTATCATTTTCCTCTGGCATTACTTCTCTCTTATGTAGAGTATGGGGGGGAGTTCTGCCCCTCCTCATCTGGAGTCGTGTGTCCAGTTCTGGAATCCACAGCAGAAGAAGGAGAAGGAGCTGTTGGAACAGGTCCAGAGGAGGCTATAAAGATGATCTGAGGGCTGGAGCATCTCCCGTATGAGAATCGACTGAGAGAGTTGGGGTCCTACAGGGGACAGGACGAGAAGAAATGGCCTCAAGCTCCACCAGGGGAGGGTCAAGCTGAACATTAGGAAAAAATTTTTCACAGAAAGGGTCATTGGGCACTGGCAGAGGCTGCCCAGGGAGGGGGTTGAGTCCCCTTTCCTGGAGGGGTTTAAGGGATGGGTGGACGAGGTGCTGAGGGACATGGTTTAGTGATTGATGGGAATGGTTGGACTCGATGATCCAGTGGGTCTCTTCCAACCTGATGATTCTATGATTCTGTCACTACAAAGCTTTGTAAACAGTCCCTCCCCAGCTCTTAAAGCAAGGGCAGTCTCTTAAAACGAGTCCAGCTTTTGCCACCGTGGTCCCTAGCACTCAAACTCTTCCTGCTACTGTTTAATATTAAAGTACCACAACTGATAGTTGAGTTGCTCTTCAGGCGAGAGCTTTTGAGGGGGAACCGCAGCAGTTACGTTCAGTATTAGTCTGGCAGTCGTGATATGAGGTGGCAGCCCTTCAGCAGGGCTGATCCTGCCCCAAAGCCTGTGCAGCCTCCCTCGGGTGAGAGCAAGCAGCGGTTTCCCTGAAATGATGGGCACGGGTTTGCACGGCGAGAGGAGAGCTTTGGAACATGGTAAGAGCCTTAAAACAGTCCGTGGCCCCGGCTCAAGGTAGAGCCACAGGTACCGTTCGTCAAATGAGAAATTGCGGAGGGTGTAATGAGCTTCAAAAAGTGCTGATGCTTGCAAGTGTGCCAGGGGGAAAACATCCTTCAGTGGCTTTAACTGTAGCATTTAGGAGAAAAAAGTAAGTGCTAAAGAAAAAGTAAGTGCTAAAGAAAACAGTAAGTGCTAAAGTAAGTACTAAAGAAAAAAGTAATAAAGAAAAGAAAAAGCACTATATAAAAAAATAAGTACTAAATAAAAAAGTAAGTACTAAATAAATAAGTCATAATGACACCTGAAAATAAAGAGTTAGAACTGAATAGCGAACAACAATGTTATCTTTATTTTAGGGGCGCGTTGATATATTTTATACAGGTTTTTAGTAATTAGTTAAGAAGACTTCTACATGTGAGTGAGCTCTAAAAAGTGTAGCGAGAGCACTGAATGCCTTGTGTTGAGGTTTTCAAGTGCTCTCTCAGTCTGCAGGTGTCACGCTGGCTTACTCAGAATCAAAAAGAAAGGCTACCAGAGGTTCTGTCTCCCTCTACGCTTTGTAACCAGCCCTTCCAGCCTCTTTTACACTTCCTCTTGCTAATGAAGGTCTTGGGTTTGTATGGTTTGTGCTCTCCTTGCACGAGCTCGGGACTGCAAGATCGGAGCCTGTTTCTGTGCTTGGTTCCACTGACCGCAACTGGTGCCCAAGATGCAAAGAGCAAGAACGACAGAAAAAGCAAAACAAGTTTACATCAGATCTCCAACCTGTTTCCTCCCAGTTCATGTGGCAAACTCCAGAGATTAAACCGTTCATCTCTTCCTTTTTTTTTTTTTGCTTTATTTTTTTCCCTTCTTGCTTACGTGTTGGTTATTTTTATTTTTGGTTTTTTGTTTTTTTGTTTCTTTTCACGTTTTCCAAACTAGTGAGCGTGGAGGCGAGGCACATCAAGGCAGAGATGGGGAGTGAAAGAGCCCTTGTGCTGGACAGGCTAGCGAGCAACGTGGCAAAGCGAAAAAGCTCAATGCCTCAGAAATTTATTGGTAAGAACAAAAAAGCTTTTCATGTGCAACAGTTAAATATGTACAAGTCGGTAACCTATAGTTCAATGCCTCTGCTTATTTTATATATCCTCATGTTTATAATATAATATAATACAAAACTATATACATAAGTGATGATTCTGATGTGTTTATACTGATTTGTTGTATGGTTTTGATTAAAATAAGAATATATTGTGTTAGATAGTTAAACCAAGTGGAAGCTGCAATTGTGCTTTGTCTATGTAGGCAATTTTTAAATGCATACGATGAGTATTAACATCCATGTGTTATTTTCTGTACCTGTGCATTGGAAATGTTCTCTTTACAGGGAAAGAGCAGGAGGGCTTAATGCTGTTTAAGAGCCGAGTGCTCTTTCAAGTTGCAGATACTTGCAGGATGTGTGTGTGGAATAAGGCCTAAAGACAGAAAAGTATTGGATTTCTGTTAGTCATCCTGTTGAATTTGAATATTCTTTAAAATATCAAACCCTTTCTTGTGGCAATTGAAACAACAAGATGTTTCCATAGCATTTTCTTTGCATTTCGTTTTATATGATCAGGGTTTTGCATGCTGGGGATCTTAAATACCCATTGGGCAGGTTTGGTGTTGAAGTGAGCACCTGATCCTCTTGGCTGGTTCATTAAGTTGCCTTTTAAGAAAACAAAATGCAACTCTTGTGTCCCCAGTGCTGACTTAGTCAGCACTTGTACAATATTAGTGCTAATAATGCCTTATTTGTTCTGTTCTACGCGGTTATGCAAGGTCCCGAGCGCTTGTTTTATTTCCTCTGAGCTTTCCCTTCAGAGCAGAGCTCTGTGTGGTGGCTGCTGCTCATCACACGTGTGAGTGGGGAGGGGAGAAGCAGAGAGAGGGATGCTCTGAGGATCTGTCCTTAACCCCCCCAGAGCCAAGGTCCAAACCTAGCTAAAGCCTTGCTGCTCTATCTGTAGAGACGCACCAGCCACTTAATTATTACAGGTAAGGTAGAACTGACTGGATTTGGTGGGGAGCACTGGACTTTGATCTATGAAAGCTGGTAACTCTTCTTTAGCCATCTTAGTGGGGCTTTGCAGAGCTCACCTCGTTACACAGGAGAACAACAACGCCGGCACATGCCATCCAAGCGCCTTCAGGTACTTAATATTGAAACTGTTGACGGTGTGATTCAGACCTGCCATCTCACGCCGTGATTCAAACAGTAATACTAATGCAAATGGGTCTGAAAATCTCTAGCCTCCTTATTTTTTTAGCACCGAGAGCAGCTTCACCTTATCTCGTTTTGCAATTGCTGCCAGCTCAATCTTTGTGTGTTTTATTAAACACATCAGCGGCAGGACACAAGCGCTCAGCACATGAGTCAAGTCCTAGTGCTCTTCTGATTTGTTTTAGCAGCAACTTTTGTGATCTGTGACCATGCTCGGTAACGTGGGCTGGAGGTGGCATGAACTGATACTGCCTCACACAAGGGCTCTTGAGAAGCCGGAGGACACGGACAAAATCACTGATTCCTGAAACTTAGTGTTTTTCTAGAACTTGTGTGACCAGCACCTTCTTGTTAGTTAACGTGTGAAAAAATGACTTGCTGGGTGCCTTTTATCCCTGGGAAGCGTGTTTGCGAGAGCAGCCTGCCCAGCCTTGGTTTGACTTTTGTGGCTTTCTGAACTGTATGTGTAGGAGTGCGAATCTGCCAGGACAGCTTTGTGATTTCTTGGGAAACGGCGTTCTCGGAACGGGTGCTGAGTTTTCATTTTGTCAGGAAGAAGGGATAGAGATGTAGACTAACAAGGCATCTTTGTTTGGCTCCTTTCTATGAATGAAGCCTATTGATCAGAAAAAAACCCCAACACCCTTTATTATTATTCAAGGACTTTACAGGGATTCATACGAGCACCAGGAGGCTTGCCCAGTTTTTCCCGTTTTCATCTGGTGCACAAGTTTGAGTCTCAAATAAGGACACAGATCAGCAGACCATGTATGAGTCTTCACGTACATGAGTGTGTGTCATCCGCTACGTCTCATGTGCGAGTTCTGAAGAGGAAAGTTTTTGCATTGCACTGAGACAAACAAAAAGCGGAAAGCTGTTCTGCTAACCAGCGGCTGCTTGGTGAATGAACTCCAGAGAACCCCTACATTTAATTTTTAATGAAGTGTTTTTCAGTAACGTTGTGGCAAGTTGCCTGGTGCAGATAGCAGCTTAACTCACCATAATCTTTGACATTGTCCTGCTGGAAGCAAAGATTAAACATCAGCTGCTTTCGGCACAGCCCATCCTCCTCGTCCCCTGGTCCCCATATGCGCCTTGCTCTTCTTCTAAACCATTGACAGCAGCTTTCTCCTGCGTGGTTGCTGTCGTTTGGGAGTGGAGCACTGGGTTTTGCCTCTTTAAATGGAACGATTTGCTGTGTTTGGCTGTGAGGAAACAAAATAAACAATCCAGAGTGCCGTAACTTGATGTTCTGGGTACACAATTAGCACTTTCTGGGGCGCTTTCGTGCAGATTCAGCCTCAGATTCACTGAGGTATCGAAATCAGACGCGCGCTTGCCTCGAGGTGGCTGCTGCAGCGGAGAGAGAGCAAAGCCACTTTTTATATAATGCCTTTTTCTCCCCAAAGTAACTTAGCAAAGTCGCAATCTGATTTACAGCCAGATTTCTTGCCCTCTGCTATCGGGATGTGCCTATAGAGAGCGTACAGTGACAGGACACGTGGACGTGTGTCAGAAGAGCATTTGGGAATTTGCATTTCATTTGCGATATCTCTAAGGGAGGCAGAACGGGCTTTTGGGGGGGATTTTAAAAGCCGCTGGGATAGTGGAATAATAGCTTTAGTGATCATACAGCGTGGGTTTTGTCTCGTGGCAGTGACTCCCAACTCAAAATTTATAGGGTGTCCTCTATAATTCTGCTTTTCTTGCCATTTTTTTTTCTAATTTCACATTTGTTCACACCTCTCCCTTGCCTGGGGCTGGTTTTATGAGTCATACAAACGCGCTCTGTCGTTTTGTTTCCTTCTGTGCACTGCTGGATCACAAGTCTTGTTGAGGCTTGGAAGCAGTTACACTCTTGTGGTTCACTAACCTTTTTGAGTGTTTTAGAAGAGAAACGTGAGCTCCTGGCTTTGTGTCTCTGCAGTGAAACCTAGTGACTTTCATACACATTGAGTCATGTTGTCGACAGGTGACTGATAAACATCTGCACTATTCGAGTTACCGTAACTCAAAGATCAGTGGATCTGATGTTTGCAAGCTGCTTGCACATCAAACATTTGGTCTGGCCCATTTTTATTTTTTTTTATAGCTATGAAGGATTTTATGTTCTATGTAACTGCAGAATTCAGTTGCTTATTTCTAGACATTCACTAGAGAAGTGGCTGTAGCCCTTTTGGGGGGCAGTTTTCTTTCCTCCTTGCACCTGGCATGGAGAAAACTGGTTGCGGTGAGCTGCCCAGCCCGCCCTCCTGCCTCAGTCCTTGCTAGAAGAGGAATTCCAGGTACGTTCTCTTAGCTTTCCTCCCGCTCTGTCTAGTCTAGAGCTTTCAAAGCCCCAGCACACCCGGAGAGGAATGTATTTCACTTCTCCTTCACTACCCACAAATGAAGTGACCCTAAATGTGTTGTAACATCGTGTTGGATTACCTGAAAACCCATGTAGAGTTCAGAGAGTCTTGACGTGGTGCAGAAGAGCTGTAGTTGTCGGAAGGCAGTGGGAGAATTGACTTTGGTGTCAAAGGGCATAGAAAAGTGGCTCTATTAGATGGGTAAAAGTAAGGAAATGTGCATCAGATCTTCACTTTTTCTGTTAGAGAGGGGTTTACTTCTTGGGGGACAAGCCAAGAACAGAAGGTTGCAGTCTTGGTATTGAAACTGGAGTATTTTGGTTCATTATCAATGAACTCTCATGCAAGTATTCTCATTCATGTCTATTTACCTCTTTCTAGAAAAAAAGATGAGTAAAGTTGATCTGTGGAAGCTTTGATACTATTTTCCCCCTAAATCCCAAAACAGTTTAAAACATTTAGGGATGATTTGTCCAGTAAAGGTCCTCACCACCTCCTCTATTAAATTTTTGCATCTAAACTTGGACTATAAAAAATAAATAACAAAACCCTCACCCGAAAGCTGCTTGTGTGTATGAACAGCCTCTTTTCTGCAGAGAACATTTCATGCCTTTTTACTTTCCAGAGACTGCTGCCATTTAGAAAAGCATCACGGTGTTTTAATTCTTCTTTACCCACCCAGGTAACTTAATACCTCTCCTCTCTTGCAGGTGAGAAACGACATAGTTACGATGTTAACTATAATTCAACTTTTATGTACGAAAAGGAAAGCGAGATAATTCAAGGACGCATGATGGACCAGGCCATAAACAACGCCATCACCTACCTCGGGGCCGAAGCCCTGCGCCCTCTCGTGCAGACGCCGGCAGCTCCCACCTCTGAAATGGTCCCCGTCATAAGCAGCCTGTACCCCATCCCGCTGACCCGCGCCGACGTGCCGAACGGCACCGTGCAGGACGCCGAGAAGAGCCATCCCCACCTCAGGGACAAAAGCATCTCTTCCGACAGAGGTCTTTCCCCCAACAACAGCGGCCAAGATTCCACAGACACTGACAGCAACCACGAGGAGCGGCAGAACCCCACCTACCACCAAAGCCAGATGATCCCCGCTCCAGCCCGCAACGGCCTCCAGTCCTTGAAGGATTTCCCCAGGCCATACGACATCATCAAGCCGCCCGCCATATGCCCGCGCGACACCTTTAAGGTCATCAACAAGGAAGGCGAAGCCATCGGCGTCTACCGGTGCGACCATTGCCGCGTCCTCTTTTTGGATTATGTGATGTTCACCATCCACATGGGCTGCCACGGGTTCCGCGATCCCTTCGAGTGCAACGTCTGCGGCTACAGAAGCCACGACCGATACGAATTCTCTTCGCACATAGCACGAGGCGAGCACAGAGTGGTGCTCAAATAGAAGGACTGGTTTCCCTAGGCCGAGGGCTCTGCTTTAGCTCGAAGGGGAGTTTGGTTTGGTTGGGTTTTAATTAGTATAAAGGAATTCAGTGAGTGTTTTTCTATGCCGGTTTTTAAATGCGTGTCACAGGGAGGCGACACCTCTTTCCATTCCTCTTTCCAAGTCATTCCATGTTCTGTAGCATCTGTGCCTGGCTGCTGTGGTGAGTGGCACTGTGTAAAATACCAGGAGCAGAGACTGGATTTTAGACAAACTTTATTTTTGTGAAAGTTAAGAGTCGTTTCAGATGTTTGGTTTTTTATTTTTTCATGTGTGTTTGTTTTTATAACACGTGCTTTAACTCAGCGCAGAAGGTTTTTACACCCTGCTGCCACTTGCCCTGCTTGGTCAGGTGTAGAGGAGGAGATTTTTTAAGCTGTTATGATCCCAACAGCCTTCAAATGGCTGATCACTGAAACAAGAACAACGCTTGTCTGGGACGGATCATTAATTCCTCTCTAAAGGTTTTCCCCTAAGTCTTACAGCGAGCATGGCCCCATCACACTTTCATTTTTCTTACCCTTCTGCCTACTTTCTTTAAAGTCACTCCCACATGTGCCTTAGTAACAGCAAAATAAGAAACGAGACCTATTTTGTGGCTGGGGTTTTTTTAACAGCATGTATTTTTGGGATACCCAGTGAGGTCATCGGTTGGCTCATCCCTGCGGTCTGGGGGAAATCACTGTTGGAAAGTCCTTCTTTCTGCTGGATAACAAGAACGAGGAGGAAACTGCGCTGAGCGTGGTGGCTCCTTTGCTCCTGCTCAGCTCCAGCAGCCAAACTCGCAGCCGTGCTGGCCAGCCCTGGCACCCACATCCCTGTGGATGGGGAGAATCGCTGGGCTCGGAGCAGGAATCACCCTGTCCTGGCGGCTGAGACTGTGAGAATCTCCGTACACGAGTGTGTGGGAGCTGACAGCTCAGTCACTCTGTCTGCTTTTACGTGGGGATATCCCTCGGAGTGAAATGTGTTGCTTTGCAAGATGAGTATTTACCCTGACTTTGATGCTGGGTTTGAAAATAGTTCTTTGAATCTAATCGTTGCTCTGCAGCTGTATTATTAGTCACTGCGCTGAAGATAGGAGTTTGATAACAGTTTTGCTGAGTGAAGGTTTATTCTTTGCAAAGTATTTTTGTATAACGTAGAGTTAGGTGTGTTCGGATGGACTTTTTGCATCCATTGTATGGTTTGATGTCCTCGTTTTTGGGCTTTTTTGATGTTGCCGTGCCAGTATCCGTGGGGATTCATCCGTTTCCGTGAGAAAAGGCTGGGGCACAGAGGCCTCATTGGAGCGCTGGGTGTCAAGAAATGCTGAATCTCATTCCTCCCTCTGACCCGGGGTTGCTCTTTTGGCTCAAATACTTTCTCCCTCCCTGAAATTTAAGGTACAAAAATGAAAATTGTATTAGTTTTTCCCAAAAAGGGTAGGTCTGAAGAAGGATAAATTAGTCCGCAGGGGATCTGAGTATCTGAAGTGCTGTAGAAGTGCTAGATCCTAGATTCTAGATGCTGCTGGTCGTTAGGGGTAAGGAGAGCTGCCACCTTGTTATGTGCAGAGTCATAAAATAGGTGTAGGATCTTTTCCAATCACCTGTTTCCCATCACAAGGCAGAAAAGTGAGCGTGTGGATGTTGGTTCTTCCCTGCTGAGTATCGATTGTCATGACGTGAGAAAGGATCCTCTGTGTGAGGCTGCAGTTCCACCAAGGGCTTCACCCGACTGTCCGAGCTCTGCGTTCCAGGTGGCACCTGGGCTTGGAAAGGCTTCAGCTTGTTCCCTCCCAACTGATCTGAATCGCTCGGTAGCTCCATCTCTCCTGTTGTGCCTTCGTGGGGGAAGCAGCTGAGTTACCTGCACGTCGTGGCTGATGGAAACCCTCCTCATGGTTCAACAGAAATGAATAAGATTACGTGTAGTAAAAGGTAACTTGTCGTTTGCACAGGATGCTCCTCGCGTTGTGTCACGCAGCACAGCCTGTTTCTCTCTCACGCCGCTGCCGAACCCTTGAAAACCCTCTGCAGATGAGTCCCCCACGCTCCCCTCACCGCCAGGCAGGACTGCAGCCACCTAGCCCTGCTTCCCAGACGAGGTGAGCGATCGTCCCCTGCACCCTGAGCACCTCAGCACGAGCAACAGCTGCCAGGTTTATAAAAAGGCAGGAGGGAGGTTTCTCCAGACGGCACCGTTTTCCCACCGCCCCTGGGGCAGAGCCATCGTTTCAAGGTTGGCTGAAACAAAAGAAGTTCCCTGCGCTGTTTGGCGTTGGCGAGTGGTCCCCACGTTACAGCTCTGCTGTTCAACAATCCCACGTTGTGGAATTTTAAGCCAGTTGTTTATTAAAATGTATATATTTTTATGAGTACGGTTTATCTGCTGTGTGATGCTCGCCAAGCGGGTGCCTAAGGCTCCTTGAGCTGAGGCTGGAGCCTCCCTGGATGTGTCCTGGGAGCAGGGCTGGAGAGACCAGGACCCCAGCCCCCTGTGTCACCCGCATCAGCCCCTTCGATGCCTCCCTTGGCAGCACGGCCAGGGCAGCAGCCCCATCCCACAGCCCTGCAGGTGGAATCCCATGGAATTATCCCATATGTCAGAAGGTCTCAGGTAGGGCTGAGGCCAGGGGAGCTTTGGGAATCACCTCACTGGGAACACAGAGGGGAAAGAACCACTGGGGTTTGTTGTGAACCTGATTTATCCTGCTCCTGGTTTGGTTAATTTGGTTGGAAAGGAATTTCTGTTTGCCCCGTTCCCTTTGAACGTGCTCCAGCCAGGCGCTTCGTCTGTCTCGCTTGGTTTCTTTATTCACCCTGAATCGTACCTAAGAGGCAGCTCAGGAAACCAGCTTTTTAGCACTGAGAAACAGACTTTTTGTGCTTTAAAGTTTATTGGATTTCAAATTTTCGATAAGCTCTTGTGTACACAGTGGCTGAAGGGACCCCAGGTGCTGCACTCTGCTTCCCTGCTGTCCCATGAATAGAATCATAGAATAGTTTGGGTTGGAAGGGACCTTAAAGATGATCCAGTTCCACCCCTGCCATGGGCAGGGACACCTCCCACGGGATCAGGGGCTCCAAGCCCCATCCAGCCTGGCCTTGAAGCCCTCCAGGGATGGAGCAGCCACAGCTTCCCTGGGCAGCCTGAGCCAACACTCAGAGCTTGAAAGCGAACAGCAAATGCTGGTGGATGAGCAGGGGTGAGCTTAGGAGCTGCTGGCTCTGTTGCTTCTAGGACCTGACCATCCCAAAGAGGTGATGGAACCCGCGACCAGCCTGCAGCCACGGTGCTGCCGAGCTGGGGGGATGGCTGTGGTTGGCACGACACCAACCAGATACTCGGAGCTGATGCACTTCAGGAGCTAAAGGTGATGCAGTTTGCTCCTCTGACTGCTTAAAGATGGCAACGGTCCTCAGTCTGGGTTATAGGTGAGTGGTATGGTCCAAGGAAATATGCCTTGCTCTGACCTGGGGCTGCCACCAGCTTTTTTGGTCTCCCCAGCAAGCTCAGGACGAGTGTTTGAGGGAGAGGAGCAGCTCGAATTTGCCCTGGTAGAGCAGAAGCAATTCCTGCTGGATTCCCCGGGATGCCCACCTGAGTGTGTGGGCACACAGCTGCTCCCAGCCTCGGGACATCACGATGTGATGTGTCACAAAACGCCGTCCTCCTCCCCCTGGTGTTACCCAGCCCAGTCAGAGTGAAACTGGGCTCCGGTGGAGGAGCGAGGAGCCGCGTTGGCAGCAGCCTTGGCCGGGTTCTGAGCCGCAGCGCTGGAAAATACTTGCAGCTGGGTTAGTGCCTGGGATCCCAGGGCCCTGCAGGTGATGCTGGGTGTGTGCGAACGATGCAAGGCGACCTCCTTGCAGGCAGCGTGGGGCAGAGGAGCGGACACCCACGCTATGGATTCCTCCCAGTGCAGCCACGCTCTTGCTGCTCTTCCCGGCGAGGCCATTGGCAATCGCCGGTGTCCCCCGCGATCTGCTCCGCTGCGGATGTGTGGGGTGAAGGCACCGCTCAGCCCCGCCTGAATCCCCTCCAGCGGGCGCGAGGAGGTTCTCAGGGTTTCCACGGGGTGACGGGGGCTGCGCCCCCCACGCCGGAGCACGTCAGTCACACGGAAACGTCCCGGCAGCAGGGCGGGTGGAGGTTCACACCAACCCTCCCACAGCCCATTTTTAGCACCAGTTTTAGCAGGTTGATGTTGCTCACCCTCGTTTCGTGCTCTCCCGACGCCTTCTACCACAGGAAGCTGGACACACTTGCAACAAAGGAAAATAAAACCACCTCGGAGGATCCTTTGTTCCCTTTGCCTCCACTTCCGTCCTAATCTGGGTGAAATGCAAGCGCCAGGAGTTATTTTCCCCTCGCTGTGACGCTGCTGGGTGACTGATGGACTGGGTGAAACAGCCCTGGGACAGCCAAGGGGGCTTGGGGCTGGGGGCAGTGAATCCCACAGCACATCCCAGGCTGGCTTTGCCCTGGAGAAGAGGTTGTTTGATGCCAACCAGCCCTCTCCTGTCTGGAACCAAACCCCCTTTAGAGCACCAGGTTGAGAGAAACATTGGGTTGGTGTTATGACAGAGAGATCCTTATCTCCTGATATGCTGTAATTATGATAGAGCGGAGAGGAACTTGTTTTCCCCATTGTGTTTCCAGCCAAGAGCGACTCGTTTCCCCCATCGTGTTCAAACACGCTTTGTAACGCACAAAAAAATCCTTTAAAGCTCTGCCTGATGCTGAACCGCATCCTTGGAGCATCCTGGCTGGCTCCTACTCTGTCCAGCACCCAAAGACCAGCCGTGTGGGGAGCAGGATGGAGGGTGGGTGAGGGAGGACTGAGTCACTGCCACCACCTCCTCCTTGGCCCAGTTCTCCAGCCTTTCACTGGGTCACGCTCCACTGAGGACCCAGTGATGTTCCACAGCCCCACGTGTGGGCTGGGTGCCTCTGCCGGGCTCCCGCTGCCCCTGGGTGCCCACGAGGTTCCAAATCCATGGTGCGAGGTGGGAGTGAGGTTCCAAATCCATGGTGCGAGGAGGGAGCGAGGCACAGGGTCACCTCTGTGCATCCCTTGGGGTCTGACGGACAGCCGGATGGGTGCCCCCCATGCCAAGCCCCGTGCCCGATGCTGACACCACCGAGGGGGAGATTCGCAGCCCGGCACACGTAGGTGCCAAGGCTGAGATGGGTCCTGGGGCTGCGGGTGGTGGGGGCAGCAGGTTCATGTCACGCCCCATGTCCCCCTCGCTTTGCTGGGAGGGAAGTGAAGCCCCTGGGGAGCCGCGCGCTCCCGCATCACCGAGCCATTCCCTCCGGCGGGGTTATATCTGGCACCACATTTGCATCGCAGCAAGCCGGCACACCTGGGCGGCGAGAGAAATCCTCGGGGGAGCGGCCGGCGGTGGTCACACACAGGCTGGCTGGGGAAAGGAAAGTCCCAGCAGACTTTTTAGAAGAACCTGGTTCCAACCTGAGCGGCTTCACCCTCTCAGGCAGAGCCTCCACCCTGGCTGCAGGAAAGGGTGGGATGGAGATGATGCTCCTGGGCTCTGCTCCATGACCAGGGAGGATGCTCCCAGGCTGGAGATGATGCTCCTGGGCTCTGCTCCATGACCGGGGAGGATGCTCCCAGGCTGGAGATGATGCTCCTGGGCTCTGCTCCATGACCAGGGAGGATGCTCCCAGGCTGGAGATGATGCTCCTGGGCTCTGCTCCATGACCAGGGAGGATGCTCCCAGGCTGGAGATGATGCTCCTGGGCTCTGCTCCATGACCAGGGAGGATGCTCCCAGGCTGGAGATGATGCTCCTGGGCTCTGCTCCATGACCAGGGAGGATGCTCTTAGACTGGAGATGATGCTTCTGAGCTCTGCCATGGTGTTTCATGACCAGGGAGGTTGCTTCCAGGCTGCAGATGATGCTCTGGGCTCTGTTGGTGGTGATATAGGAGCCCCCAGACCCAGTTCAGGCCACGGCAGCTCCCGATTTCCCCTTGCTTTGCCTTGGATAACCTTCCCACTGTGGGCATCATGGGCTTTGAGCAGAGCTGAGGCCATCGCAGCGCTGCTGTCTGCAGGGGTTGGGGACAATCCTGTC
Organism: Phaenicophaeus curvirostris; assembly: GCF_032191515.1. NCBI lineage: Eukaryota > Metazoa > Chordata > Aves > Cuculiformes > Cuculidae > Phaenicophaeus > Phaenicophaeus curvirostris. The sequence goes on from NC_091417.1 coordinate 2,346,762, forward strand.
CCCCTTGGCAGCAACCCCATTGCTCCTTCCCTGGGGAGGCTGAGGGTGACTGGGGGGGCTCTGTCCTCCCTCAGCCCCATTTCCCAAGGTTGTGGCTCTGTGCCGAGGGGGGGGCTGTGCCGCAGCTGGAGGCCCCCCCTTATTGCTCCCTGGGCGCAGCCCCCCCATCCCTGCCCCCCGGAGCGGAGAAAGTTAGTCAAATCTGCAGAAACCGCAGCTGGAGGGGGGGAGGCTGCATCTCTGCCACCGCTTTGATGTCACCCCTACACGTCCCACAGGTGCTGCCGTTTCCGTAGCCCCGGGACCGCGGTCCCCACTGCTGCTTTGCCATTAACTCATCCAAGAAGGAGGGGGGGGGAGGATAATGCAAAAATATTTCCTCTTCCTCCCCGCCAACCCCCCCAGCTCATCCTGTCCCCAAGGTGCTCGGAGCCAGCTGGGCTCGAGGAGGCCACGTGCGTGGCACGGGCTGCTGCACGCTGCACGCTGCATGGGGCTGCAGCTGCCATCCAGCCCCTCGCGCGTGGGACTGGGGTCCTGGGTAGGTTTGGGGGGGGGCTGCACTAGTGACCCCACATCCATGCATCCCTGCACCCTCCATCCTGGGCACAGGTGAGGCCATGGGGTGTCCACAGCCGCACCGGGAAGCGTGGATGGAGCAGGGAAGGTTTCTGAGAAACGGCCCGCGGGGTTGAATCATGCCTGTGGTTTCCCCCTGCTCTCACCTCCCGGGTGCAGTCACGCCAGGCGCCCACGCACCAGCACCCTGCGCCCAGCCTGGGGGGGGCACAGGATGCATCCCACCCCCATCACCCCACCCTCGAGCTGGAGGGGAGCCCCTGGGTTGCTGAGCGCTTGGGTGCTCCTGGCACAGCTGCTCCTGCTGCCTGGTCTGCACCCATCCAGCACCCAGCATCCCTGCATCCACCCTGGAGCCAGCATCCCTGCACCCAGCACCCCTGCATCCACCCTGGAGCCAGCATCCCTGCACCCAGCACCCCTGCACCCAGCATCCCTGCATCCACCCTGGAGCCAGCAGACCTGCACCCAGCATCCCTGCATCCACCCTGGAGCCAGCAGACCTGCACCCAGCATCCCTGCATCCACCCTGGAGCCAGCATCCCTGCACCCAGCATCCCTGCATCCACCCTGGAGCCAGCATCCCTGCACCCAGCACCCCTGCACTCAGCATCCCTGCACCCAGCACCCGTGCATCCACCCTGGAGCCAGCATCCCTGCACCCAGCACCCCTGCACCCAGCATCCCTGCATCCAGCACCCCTGCATCCACCCTGGAGCCAGCATCCCTGCACCCAGCACCCCTGCACCCAGCATCCCTGCACCCAGCACCCCTGCATCCACCCTGGAGCCAGCAGACCTGCACCCAGCACCCCTGCATCCACCCTGGAGCCAGCAGACCTGCACCCATCCTGCATCCCTGCACCTACCTAGAAGCCAGCATCCCTGCACCCAGCACCCCTGCACCCACTTTGCACTCAGCATCCCTTCACCTACCTTGCTTCCAGCACCCCTGCACCCACCTTGCACTCAGCACCCCTGCACCCAGCACCCTTGCATCTTCTCTGCTCCCAGCACCCCTGCACCCACCTTGCTCCCGGTACCCCTGGACCTAGCACCCTTGCACCCAGCCTTCGCCTTGCGACCCACACCCCCTCTGCCCCATCCCTGCAGCTCCTTTGCGCATCCCGTGCACCCTCTGAACGCGCTGTGCATCCTTTGCACCCTCTCCCATCCCTGCGCCCCCTCCTGCACCCAGTGCCACAGCCGAGCCACCCTCCTGGTCCCCTGCACCCCCCTGTGCTGCCTCAATGCTGGAGTTGGGGCAACAAGGTCCGTCCTGGGGCATCACTGGGGTGCTGGCGAGGGGGAAGGAGGACGCAACCATCCCTGCTGGGACCAAGGTGGGGCTCTGGGATGCCCATGGATGCAGAGGTTGCAAGGTCACCGGGTGCCCCCAGGGAGCAGGAGGCAGGCAGGGGAGGGCAGCTACCAGCCCTTCCCAGCCCTGTCACGGCCGCTGCACTCTCGGAGGAAGCCGCTCTGCTTTTTCACCCGGCGTTGGTTAAAAACACCACTCCCGATTTTAATACAGCGGGCGCTATTTCGAGCGGGGAGCAGGAAGCGAAACCCCGTGCGGGTCCCAGCTCCACTTGCCCCCCAGCTCCAAGGCGCCCCCCGAGATGATCCTGGTGCCTCGGTGGCTGCGAGGTTATTTGAAGCCCAGCAGCCGGGCGCCCTCTTTCACCTTCTGGGCCTTCCAGCGGAGCAGACGGATGGCGCGGAGGCTGAGCCGCAGCACCGCGTCGTACTTGAACACCAGCTTGTAGAAAGCGTCGGTCATGAGGGCGCCGCTGGGGTCGGCGTGTTTCAGCGCGGCCATCGGCGTGTACGCCGCGTTGGTCTGGTGCCGGAAGGGCGGCCGGGCTGCCTCGATCACCCGCAGCGTGTGCTGCACGCGGGGACGTTACTGTCCCACTCCCGTCCCCATCCCCTCCTTGTCCCACCTCCATCTGCCTCCCATCCTCATTCCCTTTCCATCCTATCCACAACCCATCCCTGTCTCCATCCTAACCCCAACCCCATCCCATCCCATCCCATCCCATTCCACCCCATCCCATCCCATCCCATCCCATCCCATCCCATCCCCATTCCCATTCCCATTCCCATTCCCATTCCCATTCCCATCCTATCCCCATCCTCATCTCCATTCCCTTCCCCATTCCCATCCCCATTCCCATTCCCATCCCCATTCCCATTCCCATCCTATCCCCATCCTCATCTCCATTCCCTTTCCCATTCCCATCCCCATTCCCATTCCCATCCAATCCCCATCCTCATCTCCATTCCCTTCCCCATTCCCATCCCCATTCCCATTCCCATCCAATCCCCATCCTCATCTCCATTCCCTTCCCCATTCCCATCCAATCCCCATCCCCATTCCATCTCCTTCCCATTCCCATCCATCCTCACCCCCATTCCCATTCCATCTCCTTCCCATTCCCATCCATCCTCACCCCCATTCCCATTCCATCTCCTTCCCATTCCCATCCATCCTCACCCCCATTCCCATTCCATCTCCTTCCCATTCCCATCCATCCTCATCCCCATTCCCATTCCATCTCCTTCCCATTCCCATCCATCCTCATCCCCATTCCCATTCCATCTCCTTCCCATTTCCATCCTATCTCCATCCTTATCCCTATCCCTATTCAAACTCCTTCCCATTTCCCTCCTATTCCCATCCTCGTCCCCATTCCCATCCCCTTTCCCTATCTCCGCCCCACACCATCTAATCCTCGTTCCCAGCTGGGCTCAGCCCCATCAAGATGGATCTGTTGGGTGGGACCTCTGCCCCACCACCAGCTCAAGGTCACTACACCTCGATAATCAAGGCTCATTAAGGCTTCTCCCACCCCAGGGCTAGGAGCAGGATGGGGTGGGATGGGAGCAGCCCACCAGGGCCACCGGTCACCTCTGCGATGTCCTCAGGGGTCTGGCCCAGGCTAGCGAAGACGTCCCTGGAGTTCCTCAGGTAGAGGTTGGTGAAGATGTCGGCTGTCTCGGGGTCGGTCCGTGAGTAGTCGGCGCGCTCGGCTTCCTCGTACAACTTCACCTCGAACTCCGTCGTCACCGGCCCCGGCTCCACCAGGCTGATCCTGCCCAAGGACGGGGTGCTGGGGACCCCAACGCCTCCCAAACCCCTCCACCCCTGGTGCCCCTGGCACTCACGCCACGTTGAAGCGCAGCGCCTGCACCACCAGGCTCTCGCAGAACCCCTCCACTGCGAACTTGGAGGCGGCGTAGATGTCATTGAAGACGATGCCTGGATGGGTTGGAGGTCCCGGTCAGGGCTGGAGGGGGGCTGGTCCCACCGGGGCTCCCCATCCCTCCGTACCCTGCAGGCCCATGATGCTGCTGATGACCACGATGTGGCCGCTGCGGCGTCGCTTCATGTCGGGCAGCACCTCCTTCACCAGGCGGACGAGGCCGAAGAAGTTGGTGTCCATGAGGCTCTGCATGGCAGCCAGGCTCTGGCACTCCAGGGGACCCGCCATGCCCACCCCGGCGTTGCTGACTGTGGGCACGGGGTGTCAGTGGGGTGGCCCCAAGCACCCCATGGAGGGTCCCCAATGCTCGAAGGGTCCCCAGCAGGGGGTGGTCTGGGTGTGGATGGTCCCTGGTGCTCAGGGTGCCTCCAGCACAGAGGGTCCCTCATGTAGGATGTCTCCAGCAAGGTGTCAGGAGGTCCCTGGTGCTCAGAGGGACCCCAGCGTGGGATGCCCTGGGTCCAGAGGGCTCCTTGTGTAGGATGGCCCCAGCATAGAGTCATAAAATCATAGGATCACCAGGTTGGAAGAGACCCACAGGATCATCGAGTCCAACCATTCCCATCAATCACTAACCCATGTCCCTCAGCACCTCGTCCACCCGTCCCTTAAACCCCTCCAGGGAAGGGGACTCAATCCCCTCCCTGGGCAGCCTCTGCCAGGGACCAATGACCCTTTCCATGAAAAATTTTTTCCTTATGTCCAGCCTGACCCTCCCGTGGTGGAGCTTGAGGCCATTCCCTCTCATCCTGTCCCCTGTCCCTTGGGAGAAGAGCCCAGCTCCCTCCTCTCCACATCCTCCTTTCAGGTAGTTGGAGAGAGCAATGAGGTCTCCCCTCAGCCTCCTCTTCTCCAGGCTAAACACCCCCAGCTCTCTCAGCCGCTCCTCTTGTTCTCCAGCCCCTTCCCCAGCTTTGTTGCTCTTCTCTGGACTCACTCCAGAGCCTCAACATCCTTCTTGTGGTGAGGCATCAGGAGGTCCCTTGTGCACAGGGTGTCCCTGGCATGGAGGGTCCCCAGTTCTCAGAGGGCCCCTGGTGCTTGGAGGGACCCCAGCGTGGGATGCCTTGGGTCTAGAAGGTTCCTCGTGCAGGATGTCCCCACTGTGAGGGGTCAGAGGTCCCTGGTACACGGGATGTCCTTGGCATGGAGGGTCCCTGCAGCTCAGAGGGTCCCTGGTGCTCGGATGGACCCCAGCATGGGATGTTCTGGGGGTGGATGGTGCCTGCTTCACAGGGTGTCCCCAGCAGGGAGGGTCCCTGGTGCACAGGGAGCCCTAAGAACGGAGGGGTCAGGGGGTTCTGAGGGTCCCTAGTGAATGGATTCATGAAGTCCCTGGTGGAAGGTGTCCCCAGCACGGAGGGTCCATGGGGCATGGGGTCACTTGGTCCCTGGTGCAAGGTGTCCCAGGCATGGAAGGTCCTGGTGCACAGGGGGTCCCCAGAACGGAGGGTCCATGGTGCATGGAGTCCCTGGTGAAGGGTGCCCCTGGCATGGGGCTTCCTGGTGCAATAGCTCAGGGGATCTGGGGGGGTCCCTGGTGCACAGGGTTCCTTGGCATGGGGGGTCCCCAGCGCAAGGAATTGGGGTGGGTGGGTGCAAAGGGTCCCCATCGTGGGACGCGCTTGGCACAGGGCGTCCCCAGCGTGGGTTTGTCCCCTGGCACCACGGGGACAGGGTGGGACAGGGGTGCCGGGGCTCACCCAGGACATCGACGTGGCGCCCGGGGATGCTGTCGAGGCAGGCGCGGATGGAGCCCTCGTCGCACACATCCAGCTGCTTGATCTCCAGCGTCCGACCCAGCGCCGGCCCCGCTGCCGCCGCCAGCGCCCCGCTCCTGCCCACGTTCCTCATGGTGGCGATGACTTGAGGGACAGAGGCGGCTCAGCCCCACGCCAGCTCCCACCCGTGGGAATTAGGGGGCTCCCTCGCCCCCCGCTCACCTCGGAAGCGCCGCTGCTTATCCCGCGCCAGCCGCACAGCCAGCGCCAGCCCGATGCCGGAGGAGCAGCCGGTGATCAGCACTGTCTTGGGAGCCATGGCACAACCGCAGCCTCGCGCCACCACCTTTAATAGCAGCTGCCCCCCTCCCACCCTGCCCCCCAAATCCAAGACCCTTAATCCCCCTCTTAATCCCATTGGGATTTGCCGGCGGCCGCGTGGCTCAGCCGCACGTGGTGCCCGGGGTGCACAGAGGGGTCTTTGTGCCACACGCGGGGCTCTGTGGGGACACGGTGGGGACGATGGCAGTGGGGTCTGTGAGGAGTGACACCCCCCACCCCCAGCTCCGCCTGTTGCTTTTCCCTAGAGGAGGCGAGGCGGGAGCTCTGCAAAAATAACCTTTATTCACTGGTAGAAAACAAGTCCCAGTTCGACTGGCCTCGCGGGGATGTGGGGCGCACGGCAGTGGGGACGAGCCCGTGCCAGGGGCTAGGGACCCCCGAGCCCACCTGGCCCAGGGACGAGGAGCGCCGGGACCCCACGGGGAAGAAAGTGCTTGAGTTGGGGGGTCCTGGCAGCGCTGGCACCCCCGGATCCATCCTCGACCCTGTGCCTCAGGCTGGGCTGTGCCAAACATCTCTGGCAGTGCCGGGCTGTGCCAAACCGTGCTGGTGGGGCTGGGCTGTGCCGAGCTGCACCGTATCGGCAGTGCCAGGCTGTGCCGGTGGTGCCAGGCTCTGTTGGGTTGTGCTGGATGTGGCACGGGGTGTCAGGCTATGCCAAGCCGTGTTGGCGATGCTAGGCTGCGCCGAGCCGTGCCGTATCGGCAGTGCCAGGCTGTGCCAAGCTGTGCTGGTGGTGCCAGGCTGTGCCATGCCATGTGGTGCTGGCATCGCTGGACTAACGTGCCAAGCCGTGCCGTATTGGCAGTGCCAGGCTGTTCCAAACCGCGTTAGAGGTGCCGGGCTGTGCCCGGCCAGGCTGTGCCGGTGGTGCCGGGCTCAGAGTGCCACGCAGGTGCAGTAGTGCCGCAGCTTGCAGGGCAGGATGCCGCGGTTGATCTGGTGGAACTCCACGAGCTGGATGAGGTCGGCGAAGCGGGTCTGTCCGTCATCCATGGTGAAGTAGTGCCGTCCCTCCTCCTCGCTCTGGGGGAGGGGGGGGGACATGGGTCAGGACCCCACACCCCGGGCAACCCTGGCAGCCCCCAGCCCCGCGCCGGCACTCACCGGCAGGATGAGATAGTGCTTGACTCTCTGCAGGTGGCACAGGGACAGCACGAAGCCTTTGGGGTTGCGCTGGCTCTCCCGCACCAGGAAGACGCTGAGAGCACCATGGGTGATGTCACCATCGGCTCCGGGACCCTCTGTCACCTCTGGGGTCCCAGGTACTCCCTGAAACCCTGAGATCCTGCAGCCCTGGGGACTTGTCCTCCATCCATAACCCTTTCTCTCCCATGCCTGAGGACTCGGGGTCCCCTACAAACCCTGGGGGCTCCAAACCCTTCTGAGATCCCATACCCCCTACCCCAAGCCTCAAAACCCACCCTCCCATTCCTCCCAGGGTTCCTGCATCACCCCATGAGCCTCAAGGTCTTCTAACCCCCAGGGCCACGGACACCCAGGACCCCAGTGTGTCCCCCCCATGATCCCTGACTCCCCCATACCCATCCACCAAAGCCTGGTGGCCAATGAGCTGCTGGGATCCTATGCTCACCCCCCATCCCAAACCTCAGGAGCCCCCCAACCATGAGCTGCAGGGTCTTATGACCCCCCCATGTCCCCCCCCGATCTTCCTCATACCCATCCACCAAGCCCTGGCGGCCGATGAGCTGCTGGGTGTCCTCGCGGGAGATGCGGCCGTGGAACCAGGGCTGGGTGCGGTGGATGGCTGCGGGGAGATGGGGGTCAGGCGTGGGGAGCCCCCCAACCTTGGCACAACCCATCTCTGCTGGATGGGACCCAAGACGCGGGTGCTGCTCACCGGCACTGAGCGAGGAGCTCTGGCAGGCTGCGGGCAGGCTGTACCGGTGAGTTGTCTTCTTCTGGCCGTGCAAACGAAGAAGAGGGAGTTAAGGTGGGTTTGGGAGACCCCCCGCTCAGCACCTCAACACCCCAACTCACCCTCCAGGCTTGCGCCTCCTCCAGAGCCACCGTCAGCACCTCGCTGGGGTTCTCGATCACCCGCCCCGTGCACCCCGAGAAGTCCATGGCCACCAGTGCGTTGTCCGAGACGCTCCGCTGTGGGGGAGCCGGGGGGTGACAGGGGGGTCCCCACGGGATGGGGAGGGAGCAGGGGTTGGGGGACACTCACCAGGGGTGTGGGACCCAGCCAGGGGGGCTGGCTCAGCCGCGCCTGTGCTTGCTGGTAGTTGCGGTAGAGCTGCATGCCGTACTGCGGGGAAGAGCCCTGTGAGCTGGGGGGGTCACGCAGGGACTCCATCCCACAGCAGGGTGGGGGAGCACCCACCTGGAGTGGGGATGGGGACCTCCGTGTCCACCCCGTATGATCTGGGGACCTTCACGTCTACCCAATATGGGGACAAGGGCCTCCACATCCACCCAGTATGGGGTTGGGAACCTCCACATCTACCCAGTATGGGGTTGGGGACCTCCACATCCACCCAGTATGGGGTTGGGGACCTAAGCATCCACCCAGTATGGGGATAGGGTCCTCCACATCCACCCTGTATGGGGTTGGGAGCCTCCACATCCACCCAGTATGGGGTTGGGAACCTCCACAACTACCCAGTATGGGGACAAGCACCTCCACACCCACCCAGTATGGGGTTGGGAACCTCCACATCTACCCAGTATGGGGACAAGCACCTCCACATCCACCCAGTATGAGGTTGGGGACCTAAGCATCCACCCAGTATGGGGATAGGCACCTCCACATCCACCCAGTATGGGGTTGGGAACCTCCACATCTACCCAGTATGGGGACAAGCACCTCCACATCCACCCAGTATGAGGTTGGGGACCTAAGCATCCACCCAGTATGGGGATAGGGACCTCCACATCCACCCAGTATGGGGTTGGGAGCCTCCACATCCACCCAGCATGGGGTTGGGGACCTCTGCATCCGCTTAGTGGATGTGGAGGGCCATGGTCCCACATTCATTGTGGGGTCGGGGACTTCTGCATCCACCCACTGCAGGGACAGGGACCTCCATGTCTATCCAGTATGGGGTTGGGGACCTCCACATCCACTCAATGTGTGGCCATGGACTTCCGTGTCCACTCAGTATGGGGACAGGGACCTCTGTGTCCATCCAGTGTGGGGCCGTGGACCTCCACATCCACCCAACGTGGGGTTGAGGACCTCCACATGGGGAAGGGGACACCCATGCTGCATCTTTTCCAGCATCAGGATGGGGACATCCTTCAGCATGGGACACGAGCATCTACTCCATCATTCCCGCAGTATCCCCCAGCACCTGGAGAGGCCAGGGCTCACCTTGAAGAGGCGGAAAGCCGCCATCCAGCAGCTCCGACTCTGCTCATCCTCACTGCAGAGCAGCTTCAGGCCCTTCACGCCGCTCCGCACCTTGTAGGGCTGCGGAGAGAAGCTGGAGCCATCACGGGGCAGCCCTGGCCGGCTCTTGGGGGGCAGAGACCCCTTGGCAGGGGTGGGCAGGCCAAAGGGATGGAAACCCCAGCTCCCACCTTGATACAGAAGCCGAACTCAGTGGGCGTCCCGTAGAGCTTCTTGCCCTGCGTCACGTAGTAGATGTTGGACTCGGTGAGGTCGGCGAAGTACTGGAGGTGCCGGGGGTCCTGGAGCAAGGGAAGGGGATGTCAGGGCTGGCACTCTCACCCCCTTGTCCATGGTCCCCATCCGTCCCCTCACCTTGGAGGTGCCCTTGGTGGAGTAGTAGAGCCCCGAGCGGCGCAGGGAGAAGTAGAAGCGCTTCCAGACCTTGCGCCCGGCTTCCCGCAGCTGCAGGAAGCCCTGGACCTCGGGGCAGCTGCCAGAGTTGAGGAAGTTCTGGGGGGAGACAAGCGCTGAGGGGCACAGCGGGGTCCCCACGGCTCTGTGGGGTCTCCACGGCACAGCAGGGTCCCTGTGGCACCATGGGGTTCCCATGGCACCAGGGAGGTCCCCATGGGCCACAACGAGGTCCTGGTGGTACAGTCAGGTCCCCGTGGCCCACAGGAGTGTCCCCAGAGCACAGCAAGGTCCCTGTGGCACTGTGGGGGTCTCCATGCACAGTGGGGTCCCCATGACATGGTGGGGTACCCAAATGCACAGCAGGGTACCCATGGAATGATGAGGTCCCCAAATGCACAGCAGGGTCCCCATGGAATGATGGGGTCTCCAAATGCACAGCAGGGTCCCCACGGCATGATGGGGTCCCCAAATGCACAGAAGGGTCCCCATGGAATGATGGGGTCTCCATGACATGTCAGGGTCCCCATGGCATGGCAGGGCATGGCAGGATCACCGTGGTGCAATGAGGTCCCCATCGTCCCCACAGCAGGGTGAGCTCCCCATGGCGAAGCAGGCTCCCCACGGCACAGCCGGGTGCGGTGGCCACCGTACCTGGATGAGCTCGGAGTGTGCCATGCTCTTGTTGGCCTCCAGGCAGCTGGACACCATCACTTCAGGAAACAGGGACTGCTGAGGGGACAGGGGCATCAGGGGGGAACCATGAGATGCTCAGGGTCCCGGTAGGACATACAAGTCCCTGAGGGCCATCCAGGTCCCCATGGCTTTGCTCCGTTGGCCACCTACCGCGTTGCTTTTGAAGAGCTCATACTTAGCGAAGTTCTTGCGGAAGATGAAGCGACTGTCAGCCCCCGGGGGCCAGGAGCTCTGCACCTCCACCACCGACTCGTGGTCCTCCAGGCACCGCTCTGCGGGGGAACGGGGTTCAACAGGGTGGCTGCGGCGGCCCGGGGACACCCTGCGCCGTGCCGTGCCGTGCCAGCGGCTCACCCAGGGCCAGATGTTGGTGCAGCTCAACCAGAGCCCAGCTGTGGTCCTGCAGCGCCCGCGTCCTCCGCACCAGCGTCTCGCAGAGCTGCCGCGCCGTGGTCCCCGCCGACACCTCCAGCGAGCGGCACGCGCCGTCCTCGCCAAACACCTTCACCACCTGCCGGCACGCGCCCAGGTAGGCGTCGAGGCCCCCAGCGGGGTGGGACCGTGATGTCCCTCCTTCCCTATCCCCCCTACTCACGTGGGAGGTGGCTTCCCGAGGGGGTCCCTGCCCCAGGGCTGGGCTGCTGAGGATGGGGGAGTTGGAGGGGCTGCAGAGCTCGGGGAAGGGGTTGGGGATGCTGGGCAGCGACGAGGCACGCGGCTCCTCCACCGGTAGCTGCCGGCTGCGGGCAGAGAGGAGGTGAGATCCCAGAGACCACCCAGCACCAGGTCCTGTGCCTCCCTCCCCAAACCACTGGAGCACCCCTATTTCCATGGGAGAGCCCCCCCATTTCCATGGGAGAGCCCCAGCATCCATGCAAAGAGGGGCTGAGCTCCCCTAAACCACCCAGCACTGGCTCCTGTGCCCCCCCCAAAACCACTGGAGCACCCCTATTTCCATGGGAGAGCCCCAGCATCCACACAACGAGGGGCTGAGCTCCCCTAGACCACCCAGCACTGGGTCCTGTGCCCCCTCAATCCCCTGGAGCACCCCTATTTCCATGGGAGAGCCCCCCTATTTCCATGGGAGAGCCCTGGCATCCATGCGAAGAGGGGCTGAGCTCCCCTAAACCAACAATTATTGGCTCCCCAATCCACTGGACCCCCCCATTTCCATGGGAGAGCCCCAGCACACATGCAGAAAGGGGCTGAGCTCCCCCAGACCACTCAGCACTTGGTCCTGTGCCCCCCCCAAACCACTGGACCCCCCTCATCTGGGAAAGCCCTAATATCCAGGCAGAGAGGGTCTGAGCTCCCCTAAACCACCCAGTATTACCTCCTGTGCCCCCCCAAACCACTGATCCCCCCTCATTTCCACGGAGACCCCCAGCATCCGCCCCCCCCCACCCACCTGCAGCTGTGGATGAAGAGGGGCTGGGAGCGCTTGACCTCGGGGGGCCCCTCGCCCCCATCCTGCTCGCTGGGGACCTCCTCCTGCTCCGCGTCACCCGGCCCGGGGGGCTCCCAGAGGCTGCTCTGCTGAGCCCCCCCGTCCATGGCATCATCTGGGGGGGGGGGAGGAAAAGTGGGTCCAGCACCACACGTGGCCCCAGGGTCCACCTGTGGGCAGCCCCCCGTGGCCACCCTTGGCACCTTCCCCAGACAAGCGGTGAGTCAGCGCGTGGTGATGTGACTCAGCATCATCCCACCTGCCCCCTACGCCCCACGGGCTCTGGCCAAGCCCCATGGCAGTTGGCAAGGGTGTCTCCATCCCACCGTCCCCGTCCCAAGGCAGGAACTGGGGGACACAAGCGTGGGCACAGCCCTATACGAGACACCCGAGAACCCACCACCACCTCAGCATCCCACCAAGACCTATTCCAGGGCCTCGTGTCACCACCGAGAGCCTGGCAGCACCGGGCTGAGCTTTACTGGGGTGAGTTGTGCTGGGCTGGGCTTTACTGGGCTGGGCTGAGCTTTGCTGGGCTGAGCTTTACTGGGCTGGACTGGGATGAGTTGTGTTCGGCTGAGTGTTACTGGGCTGGGCTGGGCATTACTGGGCTGGGCTGAGTGTTACTGGGCTGGGCTGGGCTGGGCTGGACTGGGCTGGGCTGGGCTGAGCGTTACTGGGCTGAGCTGAGCTTTGCTGGGCTGGGCTGAGCTTTGCTGGGCTGAGCTGAGCTTTGCTGGGCTGGGCTGAGCGTTACTGGGCTGAGCTGAGCTTTACTGGGCTGTGCTGGGCTGAGTTGTGTTGATCTGAATGTTACTGGGCTGGACTGAGTGTTTCTGGGCTGGACTGAGTGTTACTGGGCTGGGCTGAGCTTTACTGGGCTGAGCTGAGCCTTGCTGGGCTGTGCTGAGCTTTGCTGGGCTGAGCTTTTCCAGGCTGAGCTTTTCCAGGCTGAGCTTTTCCAGGCTGAGCTTTGCTGGGCTGAGCTTTTCCAGGCTGAACTTTTCTAGGCTGAGCTTTTCCAGGCTGAGCTTTTCCAGACTGAGCTTTGCTGGGCTGAGCTTTTCCAGGCTGAGCTTTGCTGGGCTGAGCTTTTCCAGGCTGAGCTTTTCCAGGCTGAGTTTTTCCAGGCTGAGCTTTTCTAGGCTGAGCTTTGCTGGGCTGAGCTTTTCCAGGCTGAGCTTTTCTAGGCTGAGCTTTTCTAGGCTGAGCTTTTCCAGGCTGAGCTTTTCCAGGCTGAGCTTTTCCAGGCTGAACTTTTCTAGGCTGAGCTTTTCCAGGCTGAGCTTTTCCAGACTGAGCTTTTCCAGGCTGAGCTTTTCCAGACTAAGCTTTGCTGGGCTGAGCTTTTCCAGGCTGAGCTTTTCCAGACTAAGCTTTGCTGGGCTGAGCTTTTCCAGGCTGAGCTTTTCCAGACTAAGCTTTTCCAGGCTGAGCCGGCGAGCACAGCGCCGGTGGGAGCAGGAAGCGGAGCGTGGCGGCGGCCCAGCCCAGACACCTCCTCGGGTCCTGCCAAACCAGTTCTGGGTGCCGCTCCCAGCTCCGTCTCACCGCGCTGGCATCCAGGCCGGGGCGGCACGACGGGGGCGAGGGAGCTGGCGCCCGCGCCCACCATGGGAACTGCCCCGAGCCCGCCCGCCGGCGCGGCCCCCCACGCTGCCGCATCACCCCTCGCCCACGCTGCCGGTGCCCCGTGCCAGCGCCCACACGGTGCCACGGGGACACCGGCTGGGGCCCTGGATGTGGCCCCAAAATCATAGGATCATAGAATCACCAGGTTGGAAGAGACCCACAGGATCATCGAGTCCAACCATTCCCATCAATCACTAACCCATGTCCCTCAGCACCTCGTCCACCCGTCCCTTAAACCCCTCCAGGGAAGGGGACTCAACCCCCTCCCTGGGCAGCCTCGGACAGGGACCAATCACCCTTTCCATGAAAATTTTCTCCTAATGTTCAGCCTGACCCTCCCCTGGTGGAGCTTGAGGCCATTCCCTCTCGTCCTGTCCCCTGTCCCTTGGGAGAAGAGCCCAGCTCCCTCCTCTCCACAACCTCCTCTCAGGGAGTTGGAGAGAGCAATGAGGTCTCCCCTCAGCCTCCTCTTCTCCAGGCTAAACACCCCCAGCTCTCTCAGCCGCTCCTCTTGTTCTCCAGCCCCTTCCCCAGCTTCGTTGCTGTTCTCTGGACTCGCTCCAGAGCCTCAACATCCTTCTTGTGGTGAGGGGCCCAGAACTGACCCCAGGATTCGAGGAGCGGTCTCACCAGTGCTGAGTCCAGAGGGAGAAGAACCTCCCTGGACCTGCTGGCCACGCCGTGTCTGATCCAAGCCAAGATGCCCTTGGCCTCCTTGGCCACCTGGGCCACTGCTGGCTCCTGTTCAACCAACACCCCCAGGTCCTTCTCCTCCAGGCAGCTTTCCAGCCAGACTTCTCGTAGCCCCAGTGGGGCTGTGGGATGTGCACGGCGCTGGGCTAGCTCTGCCACGGCTCGGTGTGGCTCGGCACGGCTCAGCCGGCCCAGGCAGGGTCAGCCACAGCCAGACGAGGCAGCCCAGGGCCGTCCGGCACGCGGCACACGTAACACACCCCCGGTGGCACTCGGTGGCCGCGGGTATGCGCACGCCAGACCTCACCGTTCCCGGGTTAATCGTTCACCCGCTGCCCGTCCCCATCGCCGTCCCCTGCCTTCCACCCAGCTCAGGGTCCAAGTCCACGGCACGGCTGCCACCCCTGTCCCCAGCCCATCCCTGCCACGTCCCTGCCCCTGGCTGTCCCCTGGCTGTGCCGGAGTCGGGGGGACCAGGGGACAGGGAAGGGTCACCACGACGCTGCCCAACCACCCGCCAGCCCATCACCGTGGCCTCGGGTCACCCCGAAGCCTGGTGGACGCGATGGGGCTGAGATGGGGGAGTGATGGAGGGGGGAGATGGAACAGGGAGTCTGTGGGGCGTGGGATAAACAGAGGGACTGGGGCGTGGGGGCTATGGGGCAAGGGGACCAGGGCCACCAGGGTTATGGGGCTGGAGACTGGAAGGTGTCACAACTATAGGGCTGGGTCCATGGGCTGTCCTGGTTATGGAGCGGGGGAACCAGGAATACCAGGTCTAGAGGACAGGATCCCAGGGCCACCAAGCTTAAGGGAGGGAGCCCTAGGGCCACCAAGCTCAAAGGATGGGGTCCCAGGGCCACCAAGTTCAAGGGATGGGGTCCTAAGGCCACCAGGTTCAAGCGATGGGGTCCCAGGGTCACCAGGCTCAAGGGATTGGGTCCCAGGGCCACCAAGTTCAAAGGATGGGGTCCCAGGGCCACCAAGTTCAAGGGATGGGGTCCCAGGGCCACCAAGTTCAAGGGATGGGGTCCTAAGGCCATCAAGCTCAAAGGACAGGGTCCCAGGGCCACCAAGTTCAAGGGATTGGGTACCAGAGCCACCAAGTTCAAGGGATTGGGTCCCAGGGCCACCAAGCTCAAAGGACAGGGTCCCAAGGCCAGCAAGCACTGTAGGGCAGGGGGACTAGGAGATGTTGAGGCTATGGGATGGGGTCCCAGGGCCATCAAGGCTCTAGGGCAGAGGAACCAGGGCCATCAGGGCTACAGGATGAGGTCTCAAGGCCACCAAGAGCTACAGAAAGGGGATTGGGGCCACCAGTCTATAGGCTGTGTCTCAGGTCCACTGGGTTAGGGGACATGATCCCAGAGCCATCAGGGTTATGGGATGGGGTATCAGGGCCACCAGCAGTAGAGGGCAGGGGGACTGGGTCCACCCGAGGTGGGGGATGGGGTCTCAAGGCCACCAGGGCTACGGGAAGGGAACTGGGGCCACCAGGGCTATAGGACAGGGTCCCAGGGCCACCAGGGATAGGAACAGGATTGGGGTTATGGGATGGGGTCCCAGGGCCACCAGGGATAAAGGACAGGGTCTCTGGGTCTCCAGATGAGGCAGGGGTCCCGGGGGGCGTGGGGCTGGGGGACTGTGGGGTGGCGGCAGCATCGAGGCTTTGCCGGGACAGCAGAGGAGGAGGAAGAACAGGGAGGAAGGCGAGAGAGAAGGGGTTGGGGGGTGCGTGAGAGGGATGGGGCCGGTGTCCTGGGGTGGCCAGTGGCCCCATAACCCAGGGGGCCCCCGCCACGGCCCTGTTCCTACCTGCAGGCGCCCGCCGCGTCCCGCCGCCCTCCTGCTGGACCGGGGATTCCTGTTTCTCCCCAGCTTTATCTACCTGCGCCAGCTCCCGCCCCCGCCTGACATCATGCCGCCCCGGGCCTGCTGCCCTGCACCTGCCCCCCCCCAGCACCCAAAGGTGCCCCCCGACCCCCCGAGACCGGGATGGGGCATCCAGCCTAGCCCTGTGCCAGCCCCAGGGGGCTGAGCCCCCCCAACCCCATATCCCACCACCCCACAGTGGTGATGGGGAGTTTCCCACAATGCACTGGGGTGACCCCAGGAGCAGCTGAGCTGGGGGGCAGAGATGGGGGGGGTTCTTCTGGGGGTGCAGGTCACCAATCTACCCCTCCCCAGGGGTATTCCCAGGCCCAGGGTGGGGGGTTAGGGGGCAGGACTCCCCTAGGAGGCCACATATGGGGGGGCTGGAAGGGTCCCCATGGGGCAGGGGGTCCCACAATGTGAGCCCTACGGCTGGGGTAGAGGGGATGCCGTGGGGTGTCAAGGGGGGTTCACGGGGGTCTCATACAGATAGCAGCATCCCCTGGGGCTTGGAGCGATGTGGGGACCCCCTGGAGGGGTGGGGGGGGCATGGGATGAGGGGGATCCTTTATGGGATCCATGGGAGTCACGTGAGGACAGAAGGTGGGGTCCCTTGTGGGTGTCCTCGTGGGGTGTTGGTGTCCCCATATGGGGTGTGGGGGTCTCCGTGGGGTACTTGGTGTCCCCATGAGGGGGGTCAGGGGGTCCTGGTGGGGGACGCCGAGGGTCCCGTGGGCTGGGGTTGGGGGCACAGCCCTGTAGGGCTCCCGTGGGGGTGCTGGCAGGTGAGGGGGGGTCAGTGGGGGTCCCGTAAGGAGCAGTGGGGATCCTCTGGGATGACGGAGCTCCCACGGGGTCCCATGGGGTGGGTGCAGGTCCCGTAGGGGGGTCAATATGGATCCCATAGGGTCAATATAAGCCCCATGGGATGGATGTGCCACCCATGGGGGGGTCAACACGGGTCCCACGGGGTCCATGGGGGTCCTATCGGGGTCAATGTGAGTCTCCACTGGGCTGGTGTGGATCCCATAGGGTCAATTCGGATCCCATTGGGTCAACGCCCGTCCCAGGGGGGTCAATTCGGACCCCACATGGGTCAATGCAGGTCCCGGGGGGATCAATTTGGGTCCCGGGGGGATCAATTTGGGTCCCAGGGGGTTGGTTCAGGCCCCACAGGGTGAGTACAGGGGTCAATTCAGGTCCCAGGGGGTCAATTCGGATCCCAAGGGGTCAATTCGGATCCCAGGGGGTCTGTCTGTGTCCCCAGTGGGGGGGTGAGGGAGTGGATTTGGATCCCACGGGGTCCGTGCGGGCCCCCAGCGGGTCCAATCGGATCTAACGGGGTCTTTGCGGGTCCTCAGGGGGTTAATTCGTGCCCCAGGGGGTCAATTCGTGCCCCAGGGGGTCAACTCGGGTCCCCACTGAGGGGGGGGATGCGGGGACCCCGCGGGCTCCCGCTGCTGCTCGGTCTTCCCGCGAGCAGGGGGCGCTGGTGGGCGCCGCTCGGAGCAGACGAGAGGAGCGGGCGCCTCGCAAGCCGGAAGCGCCTCGGTCACGTGGCGACGACCGGAAGAGCCGCCGTCACGTGGCGGCACCCGGAAGCGGCGGCGATGAGCGGCGGGGCTGAGGAGGCGGCGGCGGCGGCTGAAGCTGAAGCCGAAGCTGAAGCCGAGTCCGAGCGGCGGGTTCGCATCGTGGTGGAGTATTGGTGAGCGCCGAGCTCGGGCTGCTCCCCGCGGGGCTGCTCAGGGGCCGCGGGGGAGGAGAACCGGGTGGGGATGGGGGGTGAGGGGCCTGGAGGGCGCTGGGGCGCCGGGGGCAGCAACTGGGGGAGCTGGGATTGGGGGGCTTAAAGCACTTGGGGGTGAAAGGGGAGGACGAGGAGGGGGAATAGAGGGAGGGTAGGAGAGGAGAGGGGGTTATAACGGGGTGAGGGCCCTGGAGGGTGCTGGGTGAGGGGGTATTGGGGTGCAGCAAATGGGGGAGTTGGGATGGGGAAGCTGCATGCTGGGCCAGGTTTCAGGCTCGTGGGAGTTGGGGTGTGAAGGGAGTGGGTCGTGGAGGGAGATATAGAGGGGATGGGGAGGTGAAGAAGGGTCATATGGAGGGGTAGGAGGGTGAAGGAGGGGGGTATAGGGAGCTGGAGGGCTGAGGGATGGGATATAGGGTGGTTGGGAGGCTGAGGAGGGTGTATATAAGAAGCCTGGAGGGTGAAGGTGGGGCTGAGGAGGGGGATATAGGAGTGCTGAGGGGCTAAGGAGAGGGACACGGGGGCCTGTGTTTGAAAGGAGAGCTGAAGAGGGGAATATAGAGAGCCTGGTGGGGGGATTAGGGTGTGGGGGAGTGCAGAGGAGTGGGTAGGTAATAGGATATAGGGGTACTGAGCGTGCATTCGTGTAGGAACTAGGCAGTGTGAGGAGGTAAGAGGCTTTTGGGGGGTCATGGATGGGAGTTCTGGGCATTTGGGGGCACGGGAAGGCTGTTATAGGGATGTGGTGGTACAGGAGGCAGCAGGGAATGTAGGTTCTGGGGTTCTTCTTAGGGTTGGGCAGGGAGCATATGGCAAGAGGTGCTGCTGGGGGGTCCCCGTGCTGTGGGCCCAGCCCTAACCCACCTTTTCCCACCCGCAGCGAGCCCTGCGGCTTCGAGCCCACCTACCAGGAGCTGGCGAGCGCCGTGAGGGAGGAGTACCCCGACATCGAGATTGAGTCCAGGCTGGGGGGCACAGGTAAAGGCCACCATCAGGCAGGGGTGCACCCCATTGTGCTCCTGCTGCAGTGCTGGGTGCCAGCCCTGTCTTTGCAGGCAGTTCGGGGGGCTGAGTTGGCTTAAATCCTGTGGTGACTCTGGGGGCTGCCCCTCACCAGGGTCTGGGGGTGCAGAAGGAGCCTCCTGTGCTCTCTGGGGGTTCCCTGTGTGCTCTGCCAGCTCGATTGCTGCCAGGGGTATGGTCTGGGGGTGCCAGTGCAGTGTTTCTACGTCCCTGACGCTTGTGCCAGGGGTCTGTGTGGCAGGAACGGCTGCGGGAGAAGCATGAGGGCTGGTGGCTCCGTGCAGGACAGGAGCACAGCTCACAGCTCGGCTCTGTCTGCTTTTAAGGTGCCTTTGAAATTGAGATCAACGGGCAGCTGGTCTTCTCCAAGCTGGAAAACGGAGGCTTTCCCTATGAGAAGGACGTAAGTACTCAGCTTAGCAGGATCCTTGTGTCACGTGGGGTGAAGTTTGTTCCTGCAGGGAGCTCCCCTGTGACGGTTTTGTCCCTCAGTGTCTCCTTTCGTTATCCACCAGCTCTGCCTGAGCTCCAGCAATGCTTGAAAATCCCTTCAGGTGTTAATTCCCTTCCTACCACCCTGCCAGGACCCTGACTAAGTCCTGCTGTGGTACAATGCGAGTCTGAGCACTGCTTAGCGATGGTTCCCGGGGCTCCAGCCTCAGTGTGGCTGTGATTTGAGCCCGTGGTCCTGCCTGACCTCCCCAAACTGCATCCAGCAGCTCCCAAACTGCTGCATCCCCTGCCAGACCTCGCAGCGAGGCCAGCCCAGAGCGCAATCGCCTCCCCTCTCTCTCTCTCCTCAGCTGATTGAAGCGATTCGCAGAGCGAGGAATGGGGAACCGCTGGAGAAAATCACCAACAGCCGCCCTCCCTGCGTCATCCTGTAGCCCCGTGCCCAGCTGGGATCTCCCAGTGCCCGGGAGCTGGCTCCCAGCCCCCTCGACGTCCCCAAGCTTTGCTCTTTGCTGGCTTCATTAACTTCCAGAGGACGGGGGACATCGGGAGGGCGTAAGGAGCGTCTTGGGGAATGCTACTGCGGCACAGGGGACGAGAGATGGCACGGGCAGAGCTGTGATACTGGTGTTACTGGGGCAGCTGTGCCATTCTGGCCGCTCCCTTCGTGTCGCAGCCCCTCTGGGTGCCGCAGTGGCACGATGTGGCTCCCCTGCCTGTCCTCACCATCCCCTTTTCTCTGCATTTTGCCTCCCCCTGTGCCTGGCAGTGCAGGGGAGTCTCCCCTCCCTCAGCCGATGGGGATTTGGGGCCTTTGGAATGCTCTGCCTAGCCCTTGGGGGAGCCAGGCCGGCTCTCAGAGGGGATTTTGCAGCTCCAGAGCTCCCAGCAGGTTAAAGGCAGAGGGAAAACCACTCGCTGTAAACTTGAGCGCGACTCGTTAATGATTAAAGTCTCTCCTGTCACTGTTTAAACCAGTGCGAGGGCAGCGGGGACCAGCTGCCCCGGCCAGGCATGGGAACCCCGGCTTGGCTCTGTCCCCACGGCCAAGAGGTTTATTTATTTAAGAGTTTCCCCCACTCCTCGTTCTCAGGCTCTTGGCTCTCGCTTTCCGCCTGTAATGACCCTGCCCTTCGCCACAGGGCGGCCGAGCCAGCGGAGGGCCCCTATTTATTCTATACTGTGTATAAACCCAACCTGAATAAAGGGCAGAGCAGGCGGCCCCTCACGTGTACCTGGAGGACGGGGTGGGACGCGGGCAACTGGGCGCGAAAAGCAGGGTTAGATCAGGTCCTGCCTGCCCTGCCCTTGGTCGGCAGCCAAGCGGGATCAGGACTTTTACCCTCCAGGTAAGCAGGTCCTGCCCTTCGCTGTGTCCTCCAGTGGCAGCAGCTGAGGCCGGGAGGGAGGAGAAAGGACACGATGGTCTTTGGGACATGGAACTGGGGCCTTTGCGCGAGCAACGGAGATGGGGGAACCACGCAGACAAGGGGAGTATTAAAAAAAACCAATGTACAATTACCAAATATACATCTCGGTGCGATACAGTCGGCTTCAAAAGAATCCAGGAGGAGCCGGGATGCAAACCCGGCGTCCACCCGCTCTCAGTGCAAGTCCGTGTGTCCCGGCGCGGCTGGGGCGCCAGGAAGGGGGGGGAGGGTGGCAGTAGTGGCGAGGTTTGCGGGATGAGCTGGACCAGGAGCAGCTTCGGAAGGGTGCGGGGTGGCAGAGGAGCCTTTGGGGTGATGTGGTGGGTTGTCCTTCTCCAAGCTGAGCCTCCTGGTTGCGGTTTTTTGCACTGTCCGGCTCAGCACGGCTTGTGGGTCACTCGTGCCGGTGCCCAGCTCCCGGGGAAGCCCAGCACAACACCTGGCATGAAGGGTGACCCCTCTTTGTCCCCACAAGTGCTGCCGCTCTGTCCCGCAGCATCCTGAGCTCGCTCAAAGCGTTCTGGGCTCCCCCAGCCCTCTGTGGCCGGCGTCACCCCGCGGCGTTAGCGTTGATGCCACCAGGCAGAGGGGACAGCCACCAGCTCACCGTGCCGTCCCTCCCCAAGCTGCCTCGGTGAAGTTTAGGGGGGTCTCTCCATGGCCTCGCCCTACGCGGCCGTGTCCTCAGGGCCGGCCAGGCCGAGGTACTCGGGGTTCTCAGCTGTGGGCGTTGTGCCAGGGCCGCCCTCGGGGCCCCCGGCCTTGGGGGGGTCCTGGTTCCAGTAGTAGGGGTTGTCGAAGGCCTGGCTGAAGGGGCTGGGAGCAGGCGGGGTGGGAGGCGCCAGGTACTCAGGATTCTCCACAGCGTGGCCGAAGGGACCCGGGAAGGGATGCTTGGTTTCCTTGATGAGCCCGTTCTTCCCCTGGTGCCCCTTGGGCTTGTCTGGTGGGGACGGGGGCGTGCGGGGGTGCCAGGGTGGGGACCGCCGCTCCCCAGCCTGATTCACGTACTCTGCAAGAAAGAGGGATGCGTTAGGGACCACCAGGGCCAGACTGGGACACCGAGAAGGTGGGAGGCTCAGCTGTCCCCTCCATACCTGGCATGGTGGTGCAGGGCACCGGGGTGGTGAAGCCCTCGGAATCCAGGTCTTCGCTCTCCTCAGCCACCAGCCCGGTGGGATCCTCGCTGTACCGCGGCAGAGTGCCGGGCTCCCGTGCCGAGCTCTGCAGGGCAGCCTTGGCCCCACCGTCCCCCTCGGGCACCTCCGGCACGGGACCCTCTGGCCCCTCTGCCAGGCCCTGGGTGGGGAAGGGGAAGGCGGCCAAACCTTCACCCTCCTCCACGTCAACCGGCGTCTCCGCTGTGCTCTGGAGGCGAGAGAGGATAGAGCTGGGCGCGTGCAGCCAACCCAGAGGAGCCAGTCCTGGTGCCCAGGGTCCACGTCTCCCCTTTTCCTGACACCAAGTCACCCCTTACACCTCTGCCAGGAGAGGTGGAGT
This sequence comes from Phaenicophaeus curvirostris, assembly GCF_032191515.1. NCBI lineage: Eukaryota > Metazoa > Chordata > Aves > Cuculiformes > Cuculidae > Phaenicophaeus > Phaenicophaeus curvirostris. The sequence continues at coordinate 2,368,937 of NC_091417.1, forward strand.
TCCAAGCCCACCTACCCGCGTGGAGGAGATGCGGCTGCGGTAGGTGGTGGAGGTCTCAGCGCTGAAGAAGCCCTGGTGAGGGACCAGATATTCCTCGGCGTCCACCAGGTCATCCATGTCCTCCTCCTCGAGCAGGGCTCGGTAGAAGGTGCTGTCGATGGAGCCGGGCAGCCCAGCCATGTCGTTCTGGAAGCAAGGGAAGCGGTCAGTGCCCGTGTCGAGGTGCTGGCAGCGGGGCAGGACCCCCGGGCACCCACGTACCTGGATGACCACAAAGCGTTGAGGGTCCCGGGCCATGCGGGAGAATTCAGTGACCAGCTCCCGAAACTTGGGGCGGCATTCGGAGTCGATCATCCAGCCTGGGGCAGAGCCAGGCAAGAGTCAGGGCCGGGAGCGAGGTGACACCGCAGCGCTGTGGCCCTGTGCTCTGTTTTTGTCCCCCTCCCCATGTCCTTGTCGCCCTCCCCGTACATTTCACCATGATCATGTAGACATCGATGGTGCAGATGGGCGGCTGGGGAAGCCGCTCGCCCTTCTCCAGCAGGTCTGGGATCTCCCGGGCTGGGATCCCATCGTACGGCTTCGCTCCAAAGGTCATCAGCTCCCACACAGTGACGCCTGAGGGGACAAGGATGAGGGTGAAGGATGTCCCAGGTCCCCATGTGCAACGCCCCAGGCTCCCCCGACGTACCGTAGCTCCAGACATCGCTCTGGTGCGTGAAGCGCCGGCGGAGGATGGACTCCAGCGCCATCCACTTGATGGGGACCTGGGAGAGAGCGAAGAGAGAGATGAGCAGGACTGGGAGAGTCTGGCTGGCCTCATCGTGGTCCCCATGGCTGTCCCCAAGCCACACCTTGCCACCGTCAGCGTGGTACTCGGTCTCATCAATATCAAGCAGCCGAGCCAGCCCGAAGTCTGTGATCTTGACGTGGTTGGGGCTCTTGACGAGGACGTTGCGAGCCGCCAGGTCCCGGTGCACCAGCCGCACCTCCTCCAGGTAACTCATCCCCTGGGAATGGCGCACGTCAGGCTGGCTTGAGGTCCCCCCGTGTCCCCCCAGGTCCCCTGCGTTCCCCCCCAATCCTACCTTGGCGATCTGCACACACCAGTTGAGCAGGTCCTGGGAGCCGATACGGTCCTTGTTCTCCCGCACGTAGTCCAGGAGGCAGCCGTAGGGCATCAGCTGCGTCACCAGCTGCACCGTGGATGTCAGGCAGATGCCCAGCAACCGCGACACGTAGGGGCTGCCCACCCCTGCCATCACGTAGGCCTCCTGCAGGCAGGGGTGGGAGCAATCAGGATGGGCTGGAGCCACCGCCGGCACCGCTCACCCGCCGGCGCGGCTGGCACACTCACGTCCAGGATCTCCTTGTTGGCTTTGGGGGATGTGTTCTCCCGCAAGACCTTGATGGCCACCGGGATCTTCACGCTCTCCCCATCGGGAATCCAGATGCCCTGGCAGGTGGGGACACGGGTGAGGGGGTGCAGAGAGGAGAAGGTCCCAGCCCACCGGCAACACCCCTTACCTTGTAGACGGTGCCGAAAGCGCCGGAGCCCAAGACTTTCACTTTTTTGAGCTCCGTTTCCTTGAGGATCCGCATCTGGGCCTGGTTGGGGAGGGCTCCACTGGGTGTCAGCGGCTCCACCAGCTGTGGGCATAGATAGATGAGGAAGACCAAGCTCTTGGGGTCCCCACCCCAGCACCAGGGGCCCATTCCAACCGGGAACGCCACCAGGTTCGGCATCCACACCTCGGTCTCCTGCAGCAGGCGCCGCATGGTGTGTTTCCGCTCCTGTTGCCGCCGGCGCTTGACGCAGACAACGGTTATGAGCAGGAGGACGACGACCAGCAGAGCCCCCACCACGCCGGCGATGATGGACGTCACCTGGCTGCGGGACCACAGGTGAGGGGGAGATGGTGACGGGGTGGGGGTCCCGGCTGGAGGAGCCCCCCAACATCCAGAGGGGTGGGGGGGCAGGGTGGCACAGGGCACCCGCGCTCGTACCTTGGCTTCTGGTCCACGGGACAGCCGTCCTCATCCCGGATCGTGCACCTGGGGACACAGGGTGCGGCAGCCCCCCCGTCAGCACCCCCCCACGCCCCTCCGCCCGTGCCCGGCTGGATCTTCCTCGCTCCTCAACTCACGAGTGGGTGCAGTTGGTGGGGCAGAGCTGGCAGACGCCGTCTTCGTCCGGGTACTTCCAGACAGGGACGAAGGAAGCGTCGGCCTTCACTCCGCTGGGGCATCGCCGCACACACTGCTGCGCGTCCTTGTAGTGGGCGCAAGCCACACACTGATCCGCCTCCTGCGGGGACATGGGGCAGGTGAGGGACCCCGGCATCCAGGGACACCTCCGTGTCATAGAATCATGGAATGGGTTGGGTTGGAAGGGACCTCAAAGCCCAGCCAGTTCCACCCCGGCCATGGGCAGGGACACCTCCCACTGGGTCAGGGGCTCCAAGCCCCATCCAACCTGGCCTTGAACCCCTCCAGGGATGGGGCAGCCACCCCTGCTCTGGGCAACCTGGGCCAGGGGCTCCCCACCCTCACAGCAAAACATTTTCCTGTAAGATCTCATCTCAGTCTCCCCTCTTTCAGCTTAAAACTGTTCCCCCTCATTCTATTCTTGGAAACCCTGACAAAGAGCCCCTCCCCAGCTTTCCTGGAGCCCCTCTCAGTGCTGGAAGCTGCTCTAAGATCTCCCCGCAGCCTTCTCTTCTCCAGGCTGAACAACCCCAACTCTCTCAGCCTGTCCTAGCAGAGGTGCTCCAGCCCTCAGATCATCTCCGTGGCCTCCTCTGGACCCGCTCCTACACTTCCATCTCCTTCTTAGGTTGGGGATTCCAGAACTGGACTCAGGGCTCCAGGTTTGGTCTCCCCAGAGCGGAGCAGAGGGGCAGAACCTCCTCCCTCGCCCTGCTGGCCCCACAACTTTGGATGCAGCCCAGGACATGCTTGGTTTCTGGGCTGTGAGGACACATTTCTGGCTCGTGTTGAGCTTCTCCTCAATCAGCCATGTCCCTCCTGTGTCTCCCCCATCCTCACCGATCCGAAGCAGGTCTCGGTGCCGTTCTGGGGCTGGCACTCGGGGTGGCAGGGCAGGCACCTGGTTCCGTTGGCGTGCTCCCGGATGGCTCTGGGGGGGCGAAGGGACGGGGAGGTGGACATGGGGATGGGTCCTGGATCCCTCACAGCGGGAAGATGCTCCGCCACCCATCCCCAGGGTGCTCCGCTCACCCATCCAGGAGGTTGCAGGAGGCCACACACTCCTGGCCGCGCAGGAACCGCTCGCAGGTGACGCACTGGGTCGGGCCGGGACCCCAGCAGTGCCCGTGGGCGCAGAGGTGGAAGCAAACGAGCCCCTCGCTCTCTGCAAAGGGGCTCAAAGCTCTCAGTGCTGCAGGGGGACCCCCGCGTTCCCCCCCCCAGCCCCGTTCCCCGCACGGCTGCTCCTTACCGCACTGCTCGGGGGGCTTGTTGTGGGTCTGGAAGAGGCGCTGGCGGGGGTTACGGAAGATGCTGTCCCAGGGCACCTTCTGGAGGAAGCAGAGCTGGGGGTTGTGGTGGATGAGCACCATCCCGCTGCTGATCTCCTGCAGGGAGCGCAGCCCCAGCGCCCGCACCGCCAGGTCCTGCAGCGTCAGCGAGTAGGCGCCGCTGCCGAGACACCGCGGGTGAGCGGGCGCAGACCCCCCTCCTGTACCCCACGTCCTTCCCCATGACCCCCCTCCCATGTCTACCCCTTATGTCCCCGTGTCCCACCCATCCCCATGTCTCCTCCGTGTCCCACACCCCTTGCAGCCCTCACATCCCCTCCCACGTCCACCCCTGTATCCCCATGTGTCCCCATCCACCTCAACCCCATATTCGCATCTGTCACCATGTCCTTCCCTGTGTCCCCCTCACCCCCATGTCCTTCCCAGTGTCCCTATGTCCTTCCCAGTGTCCCCTTGTCCTTCCCAATGTCCCCTCATCCTTCCCAGTATCCCCATGTCCTTCCTTGTGTCCCCATGTCCTTCCTTGTGTCCCCATGTCCTTCCCTGTGTCCCTTTGTCCTTGTGTCCCTATGTCCTTCCCAGTGTCCCTATGTCCTTCCCAGTGTCCCCTCGTCCTTCCCAGTGTCCCCATGTCCTTCCCTGTGTCCCCCTCACCCCCATGTCCTTCCTAGTGTCCCCATGTCCTTCCCAGTGTCCCCTCATCCTTCCCAGTGTCCCCATGTCCTTCCCTGTGTCCCTTTGTCCTTGTGTCCCCATGTCCTTCCCTGTGTTCCCCTCACCCCCATGTCCTTCCCTGTGTCCCCCCATATCCCAATGTCCTTCCCTGTGTCCCCATGTCCCCTGTATTCCCATGTCCTTCCCTGTGTGCCCCCCACATCCCCATGTCCTTCCCTGTGTTTCCATGTCCCACTCACCCCCATATCCCCATGTCCTTTCCCGTGTCCCCATGTGTCCCCCGTGTCCCCATGCGTCCCCCTGCCGCATCCCCCTCCCCGCTCACTTGTGCAGCACGCGGCCCCGGATGATCCGCAGGTTTTGGAAGACGCCCAGGTCGGACAGACCAGGTGGCCAGGCAGCGATGTACAGGAAACCTGTGGGGACACAAGTGTCACCACCCCATGTCCCCTGCTCCATCCGCAGCCACCCCAGCTCCCCTTGCTCTCACCTGTCAGCTCCTCCAGGCTCTCGAAGATCCGCAGAAGTTTGGGGTCCAGGGGAGGCGTGTTGGTGCTGGGGTCCCTGATGGGGACAGGAGGAAGGTTTGGGGGGTCCCGGTAGGGGTCCAGGGGGCTCAGGGAGTGGGGACAGCGCCCTTACCCAGCGAAGGTCTCGGGCAGGAAGGCCAAGCTGCCGAAGATCTTGGTGCAGCCGGTGAAGTGCTGGATGTTGGAGGCGTTGACGGCGCGGACGCCCTTGAGGAAATCCACTCCCAGCCCGTAGCACACTGCGGGGACGCAGCGGGGCTGGGGGGCTCCACCGGGAACCCCCGTCTCCCTTAAACACCCCGTGTCCACCCTGCCAGCCGCGAAGGGCACAACCAGCATCCCCTGGGGTCCCCAAAGCCCCCCGCCTTGAGGCACCGGGGGTGGCACTCACCCTCCGGGCAGGGCTTGCTGCACTTCTCGCACTTCTGGATGTTGTTGACCGTGACCTCCTGGCTGTTTTGGGGACACACCAGGGTGCAGGACCCCACCTCTGTCGCCAGGTAGTTATCTGAGGGGGGACAGGGGGTGGTCAGGGCCGCGGTGGCTCATCTCCAGACCCCCCCCACCAAGTCAGCGTGGGACGCACAGGGACACTGGCTGACGCAGCTGGCTCCGAACGTGTAGCGCCCATCGCGGTTGGGCACCGACTCGAAGGTGTCCGAGTTGTAGATGACAAGAGGGGGACAGTGCAGCTCGCAGATCCCGCTCCGGTTGAAGTTCAGACACGCCTTGGGGTGGAGAGGAGAGGGGAGCAAGGGTTGGTGTGTAAGACCCCCCCCCCTCAGCCTCCGGGAGCTTTTCCCAGCCCCATTCCCGGTGCGCACCAGGCAGTCGGAGTGCTTGGGGCCGGTGCAGCCGGCGGCACACTGCTCGTGGCAGCAATCCGTGGGCTTCGTCCCCTTGCAGCGCGGGCAGCCGTGGCAGATGCTGTTGGTCACTGAACGCGGCGTTCGGAAAAGGAACGTGGCAGGAATGAGGACTCCGCTGCCTCCACCCCGCTGGGTGGGTTCCCGGGGTGGGGATTTGGGTGCCAAATGGGGGATAGTGGGGGTCTGAGGGCAGGGATTTGGGTTCTAAATGGGGGATAGTGGGGGTCTGAGGGCAGGGATTTGGGTGCCAAGCAGGGAGCGGTGCAGCAGGGATCTGTGGGAGAGGGATTTGGGTGCCAAATGGGGGATAGTGGGGGTCTGAGGGCAGGGATTTGGGTGCCAAATGGGGGGTAGTGGGGGTCTGAGGGCAGGGATTTGGGTGCCAAATGGGGGGTAGTGGGGGTCTGAGGGCAGGGATTTGGGTGCCAAGCGGGGAGCAGTGCAGCAGGGACCTGTGGGACAGGGATTTGGGTGCCAAATGGGGGGTAGTGGGGGTCTGAGGGCAGGGATTTGGGTGCCAAATGGGGGGTAGTGGGGGTCTGAGGGCAGGGATTTGGGTGCCAAATGGGGGGTAGTGGGGGTCTGAGGGCAGGGATCTGGGTGCCACTTAGGGGGTAGTGGGGGTCTGAGGGCAGGGATTTGGGTGCCAAATGGGGGGTAGTGGGGGTCTGAGGGCAGGGATTTGGGTGCCAAATGGGGGGTAGTGGGGGTCTGAGGGCAGGGATTTGGGTTCTAAATGGGGGATAGTGGGGGTCTGTGGAGCAGGGATTTGGGGAGAGGAGGATCCATGGGGCAGGGATTTGGGAGGGTGATTATCCACAGGGTAGGGATCTATGGGGGTCTGTGGGGCAGGGATTTGGGTGCCAAAGAGGGGGTAGTGGGGGTCTGTGGGGCAGGGATTTGGGGAGAGAAGGATGCATGGGGCAGGGATTTGGGGAAAGAGGGGTAAGGATCCCCCGGGCAGGGGTTTAGGTACCAAGTGGGGGTCTGTGGGGCAGGGATTTGGGTGCCAAATGGGGGTAGTGGGGGTCTGTGGGGCAGGGATTTTTAGGCTGCTCTGGGAAAAGGGGTTGGGGGGGATCAGGGCTGGCCGTGCCCCCTACTCACGCGTCTGGCAGTCCTGCGGACCCTCGCCCCAGCAGTGCCCCTCGGCACACAGCGCCCGGCAGTCGGGACCTGTGCCGGGGGAAGCGTCAGTGGGTGATGCTGGGGGGCAACAACCCTCAGATCCCCTTCCCTGGGTCCAAATCTCCCTCCCTGGGTCCAAATCCCCCTCCCCATGCCAGGGTCGCGGTGCTCACAGCTGCGGTTCCGGGTGCTCTCCACCCAGATCTCGTCCCGGAGGTCGTTGTGCCGGTGGAAGATGTCAGCCCAGAGGATGGTCTCCTGGAAGCAGAGCTGGGGGTTCCTCTCGATGCGCACCCCTCCCTTCAGGATCTCTGTGCGGGGACAGGTGGAGGGGGCAGTCAGCAAGGGGTTGGGGTTGGGTGGGGGCGATGTCTGCAGCCCCATGGGGACACCCAGTCTAGTGCAGGGACCTGCCTGCCACCCCATGGGGACATCTTGACCCATGCAGGGACCTGCCTGCAACCCTATAGGGACACACAGGGACCTGCCACCCCATGAGGACACCTAGACCCATGCAGGGACCTGCCTGCAACCCATGGGGATACCTAGATCCATGCAGGAACCTGCTAACAACCCCATGGGGACACTCAGTCCCACAAAGAGATTTGCCACCCCATGGAGACACCTAGACCCATGCAGGGACCTGCTAACAACCCCATGGGGACACACAGGGACCTGCCACCCCATGGGGACACCTAGACTCACGCAGGAACCTGCTAACAACCCCATGGGGACACCTAGACCCAAGCAGGAACCTGCTAACAACCCCATGGGGACACAAAGGGACCTGCTACCCCATGGGGACACCAAGTCCCATGCAGGAACCTGCTAACAACCCCATGGGGACACAAAGGGACCTGCTACCCCATGGGGACACCAAGTCCCATGCAGAAACCTGCCTACAACCCCATGGGGACACCTAGTCCCATGCAGGAACCTGCCTACAACCCCATGGGGACACCTAGTCCCATGCAGGGACCTGCCTGCAACCCCATGGGGACACACAGGGACCTGCCACCCCATGGGGACACCTAGACCCATGCAGGAACCAGCTAACAACCCCATGGGGACACCTAGACCCATGCAGGGACCTGCCTGCCACCCCATGGGGACACCTAGACCCATGCAGGGACCTGCCTGCAACTCCATAAGGACACCAAGTCCCATGCAGGAACCGGCTAACAACCCCATGGGGACACCTAGACCCATGCAGGGACCTGCCTACAACCCCATGGGGACACCTAGTCCCACGCAGGGACCCGCCACCCTACAGGGCACACCCAGTCCCACACAGAGATTTGCCACCCCATGGGGACTCCTAGTCCTGTGCAATGACCTGCCACCCCATGGGGACACCCAGTCCATGGGGACATCCATTCCAGCAGCTCCCAAGACCGGGAACCCCCAGCTCCAAGCCCCCCCCACGCCAGGCGCTGCCACCCTGGGCAGGGTCCCTGACCTGTGAGGTGCCGCATGCCGAGCTGGCGCAGCCCCGGCGTGCCGGCGTTGCCCACCACGGCGAGGGCGTAACGGTCCTGGAAGAGCTGCGTCCCGCGGATGATGCGCAAGCTCTGCAGCTCCAGCTGGCTCACTTGGTTCTCCGCGATCAGCACGTAGCCCTGCACCTCCTTGATGTCCTGGGATGGGGGGGACAGGGGTGAGGCACCGGCTGGACCCACATCGTGCGTCCCCCGGGTGATTCAGAGAATCACCAGGTTGGAAAAGACCCACTGGATCATCGAGTCCAACCATTCCTATCAAACCATTCGCCGTCTTCGCACCTTGAGGAAGGTGGTGTCGGCGTCGGGGGGCAGGTAGGTGAGTTCCAGGTTGCCCTGGACCACTTGGCAGCCCTGGTAGAGGTGCCGCAGGGTCTCGTAGTGGCTCTCGGGGCTGGAGGGACGCAGCAGCTTCATGTCGGTCCCAGTGCAGACTGTGGGGGACAGAACAGGGGTTCAGTGGGGAACGGAATGGGGGTTGAGTGGGGAAAGAACAGGGGGTCGGTGGGGACAGAACAGGGGTTCAGTTGGGAATGGAACAGGAGTTCAGTGAGGATGGAACAGGGGTTCAGCGGGGACAGAATGGAGGTTCAGTGGGGATGGAACGGGAGTTCAATGGGGAGTGGAATGGGGGTTCAGTGGGGAAAGAATGGGGGTTCAGTGGGGAACAGAACAGGAGTTTAGTGGGGACAGAATGGGGGTTCAGTGGGGATGGAACAGGGGTTCAGTGGGGAATGGAATGGGGGTTCAGTGGGGACAGAAAGGGGGTTCGGTGGGGATGGAACAGGAGTTCAGTGGGGACAGAATGGGAATTCAGTTGGAAACAGGAGTTCAGTGAGGATGGAATGGGGGTTCAGTGAGGATGGAATAGGGGTTCATTGGGGATGGAACGGAAGTTCAATGGGGAATGGAATGGGGGTTCAGTGGGGAATAGAATGGGAGTTCAGTGGGGACAGAAAGTGGGTTCGGTGGGGACAGAATTGGGGTTCGGAGGGGACAGAATGGGAATTCAGTAGGGGACAGAACGGGAGTCCAGTGAGGATGGAATGGGGTATCAGTGGGGACAGAATGGGGGTTCAGTGGGGATGGAACAGGAATTCAGTGGGGAACAGAATGGGGGTTCTTGGGGACAGAATGGGAATTCAGTTGGAAACAGAATGGGAGTTCAGTGAGGATGGAATGGGGGTTCAGTGGGGACAGAAAGGGGGTTCGGTGAGGATAGAACAGGGGTTCAGAGGGGACAGAATGGGAATTCAGTAGGGGACAGAATGGGGGTTTGGTGGGGATAGAAGGGGAGTTCAGCGGGCATGGGACAGGGGTTCAGCGGGGACAAAAGGGGATCTCAGTAGGGACAAACCAGGAATTCAGTGGAGGACAGAACAGGGGTTCAGTGGGGACGGAATGGGAGCTCAGTGGGGGTTGGAGCGGGACCTCAGCGGGTCCCCTCGCCCAGCCCAGCTTCACCCCTGCAGGGAACCCAAGCCCGCGAAGCCACCGGCCTCCGCAGGAAATGCCGCGGCTCTGGTGGTGGACGTTTATCTCCGGAGCTGCTCCCAACAGCTTCCGATGGGTTTCCTGGATCGCCGGCACGTGGCGAAGCTGCTCCCGCTTTGGCACCCAGCCCTGGGCACAACTGGGGGGTCGACGTCGCCCCACGGGTGTCGAATGGTGCCGGGGGGCCAGGCTGGGACCCAGCGCCCCGTTGTGCCGTGCCGGGGGGCCCGGAGCGGGGGGCCAAGGCAGGAATGCGCTGCCCACGCCGGCGGGGGGGCTGCGTCCAGACAAGACACGATTGTTGAGCGGCGATGGCAGCCGGAGCGCGGTCGGCTCCATCCCGAGGGGGGCTGCTGGCCAGGGGACCATCCGCGGGGCGTGTGGGGTGGGGGGCACGGGAGCCTTGGGCTCTGTGCCGGGTGGGTGAGTCACGGTGGCCCGGGGCCCCCGCTTCGGCGAGAACCGCCTTTTCAGGTCGGGCATGTTTGGGGAGCAGCGGTGACGCAGGGCTGGCGGGCACGGCCCAACCCTGGCGCGCCCGCGGCCCCCGGCACCTCGCCACCGCGCCGTCCCCATTGCACCGAACCCCAGCACCCAGCCACCGCGCTGTCCCCATCACACCAAACCCCAGCACCCCGCCACAACGCCATCCCCATCGTGCCAAACCCCAAGCCCTCACCATCCCCCTTGCGCCAAACCCCAACACCGCACCGTCCCCACCGCACCGAACCTCAGCACCATGCCACCATGCTGTCCCCATCGCACTGAACCCCAGCACCTCACTGTCCCCATCACACCAAACCCCAACACCTCGCTGTCCCCATCGCGCCAAACCCCAGCACCCTGTCACCACGCTGTCCTCATCACACCAAACCCCAGCACCTCGCTGTCCCCATCACACCAAACCCCAGCACTGTGCCACCGTGCTGTCCCCATCGCACCAAACCCCAGCACCACGCTGTCCCCATCACACCAAACCCCAGCATCTCACCATCCCCATCGTGCCAAACCCCAGCACCTCACCACCACGCTGTCCCCATCATGCCAAACCCCAGCACCCTGTCACCGTGCTGTCCCCATCGCACCAAACCCCAGCACCTCGTTGTCCCCATCGCGCCAAACCCCAGCACCTTGTTGTCCCCATCGTGCCAAACCCCAGCCTGGCACCAACACCAACCCCGGCACCAACCCTACCACCACCCTGGTGCCACCGAGGCAGGGAAGGACACGGAGAAGGGGTTCAGAGTCCCTGTCCCTGTCTGGAGGGGACAACCAGCCATGCTATGGCTGAGTGACAACCCCCGGTGCTGGCAGCTGCCGGCGCGGCGTCATGGCTTGGGGACAAGGCTGGCAGCCGCCTCCTCCGCCTGCTCCAGGGCGGCCGAGCCGGGGAGACCAACCCAGGCATGGCCAGCAAGGGGGAAGCCCCCCGAATTTGGGGCTCGGCTCTGTGCCGGAGGGTCCCCCACAAGGAAAAAAAGCCAAAGCTCAAGGTCTGCCCTCCACCTGCCCCGTGGCACACATGGAGGATGCCACGGGCTCTCCCCGAGCGAAGGGCAGCAAGGCTGGATCCGTCCCGGGGGCTTCGGCTCTGCCAGGACCGGGGAGGGCAGGCAAGGATCCATCGTGCCCGGCTCGCCCCAGATGCCCGGACGGAGCCACCGAGGCATCCAGCAAAGCCCACGGGTCACCCCATCCCTGCCAGCACAGGGATCACACCCCAGCAGGGACAGTATCAGGGCTGGAGGGACACAGCAGTGTCCCCAACCTGGTGCCAGCGGCTCCTGCAGCAAACGCCTGGCGGGGCGAGCCGTGGGGTGCCAGGAGCAGAGGGGACCTGGTGTCCCCATGTCTCTGTCCCACAACCTGCGCCACCTCAGCCCTACGGGGCGTTCGCTTCCCCAGATTCCCACGGTGCCGCGTTTGGGTGGATGCAGCAGGCAGACCTGGGCTAGACAGCGGGGTCAAACCCTGGAACTCGGTTCTGGGGCTACCGGTGGCCACTTTGGGGCTACCGATGGCCACTTTGTGGCCACTGATGGCCACTTTGGAGCTACCGATGGCCACTTTGGAGCTACTGATGGCCACTTTGGAGCTACTGATGGCCACTTTGGAGCTACCGATGGCCACTTTGGAGCTACTGATGGCCACTTCGGAGCTACTGATGGCCACTTCAGAGCTACCGGTGGCCACTTTGGGGCCACTGATGGCCACTTCGGGGCTACTGATGGCCACTTTGGGGCCACAAGCCGTGTCCCCATGGCTGGCCAAGGCCTCGGGACAGGCAGGGCTCCTGCTCAGGCTGCTCCCGCTCCCTTGGCGGCCGCTCTCCAGGGCTGGGCAGGGTGCGGCACGTTGAGAATGTGGATGGGAGCGACGGGGACGCACCCACCCACCCACCCAGCCGCTCCGTGGGGCACCGCGCCTGCCCCAGCACCCCGAAACCTCTGCGAAGGCAACCTTGGGAAATTAGGGTGCCCCCCCCAACCCCATTCCTGCTTCCCTGGGGGTTACCGGAGCCCTGGCAGCGCCTGCAGCTGGGATGGGGGTGGGGGGTGACCCCAAATTCCTCCTGGGGCAGCAGATACAGGGCTTAACCTGCTTGGGGGGCCAAACAGCACCCAGGAATCCGAACCTGCAGCCCGGTGCCCGTCGCCCCCGTGCAAAACTTTGCTCCAAGTCCCACTGACACCGGAGGGGACGATCCCAAGGCCGGTGTCCCCCACCCCGGTGGCCCCCGGTTCCCTCCCGGTGCCCGTCGCTCCCGTGCAAAACTTGGATCACCAAGTCCTGCGGCTCCGTGTCCTCCAGGCTCCCGGTGTCCCCTCCCGATCCCAGCCCGGTTCCCTCTCCGTGCCCGTCGTTTCCCCGTGCAAAACTTTGCTCCAAGTCCCGCGGTTCCGCGTCCCCTCCCGGTTCCCGGTGCTCCCGTCCCGGGGCCGGTCTCTCCCGTGCAAAACTTTCCTCCAAAGTCTCGGGGCTCTGTAACCCCCCTCGCGTCTTCACGATCCCTCTCCGGTCCCCGGTGTCCCCTTCCAATCCTCTCCCGGTGCTCCCCGGTGCCCTCCCGGGGCCGGTCTCTCCCGTGCAAAACTTTGCTCCAGGTCCAGAGGCTCCGTAGCCCCCCTCCGGTATCCCCCGGTGTCCCTCCGGTCCCCCGTGTCCCCTTCCAATCCTCTCCCGGTGCCTTCCCGGGGCCGGTCTCTCCCCTGCAAAACTTTTCTCCAAGTCCAGCGGCTCCGTAACCAGCCCCCGGTCCCCCTCCGGTCCCCGGTGTCCCCTTCCAATCCTCTCCCGGTGCTTCCCGGTGCCCTCCCGGGGCCGGTCTCTCCCGTGCAAAACTTTTTTCCAAGTCCAGCGGCTCCGTAACTCCCTCCCCCGGTGCTCTCAGGTGCTTCCCAATCCCCTCCCGGTGCCGTTCATCTCCCGTACCAAACTTTTCTCGCCGCCCCCCCCCCCAAACCCCGCAACCCCGGTTCCCGGTACCGGCGGACCCACCGTGCCCGGTGGCGGGGCAGATCGCGGGCAGCAGCAGCGGCAGCAGCGGGAGGAGGCGGCCGGCGGGGCTCATGGCTCTCAGCGGGGTCCTCGGCCCATCGCCGCCCCCCTCCCGGGGCCGCTCCGGCGAACTTCGCGGTGCGGAGCCGCCGCCTCCCCCGCTCCCGGGCTCCGCCTCGCGGGGACGCGCCCGGGCTCCGGCTCCGCGCGGGGGCGCGCACCGGGCAGGGCAGCCCTGCCCCGGGGGAGCATCCAGCCCGAACGGGGCATCCCCCCCCGAACCGAGCATCCCACCCCCGAACCGAGCATCTCCAACCGAACCGAGCATCTTCCCCCGAACCGAGCAACCCCAACCGAACCGAGCATCCCTAACCGAACGAGCATCCCTCCAGAACCGAGCATCCCCTTCCCAAACCGTTCATCCCACCCTGAACCGAGCATCTTCCCCCGAACCGAGCATCCCCAACCGAACCGAGCATCTTCCCCCTAACCGAGAATCCCCAACCGAACTGAGCATCTTCCCCCAAACCAAGTATCCCACCCCCGAACCGAGCATCCCCAACTGAACCGAGCATCCCCAGCCGAACCGAGCAACCCCAACCGAACTGAGCATCCCTAACCGAACCGAGCATCCCACCCTGAACCGAGCATCCCCTTCCCAAACCGTTCATCCCACCCTGAACCGAGCATCTTCCCCCCAACTGAGCATCCTCCCCCGAACGGGGCATCCCCACCATACCAAGCATCCCTCCTGAACCAAACATCTCCTCCCCCAACCGAGCATCCCCTTCCCAAACCGTTCATCCCACCCTGAACCGAGCATCTTCCCCCCAACTGAGCATCCTCCCCCGAACGGGGCATCCCCACCATACCAAGCATCCCTCCTGAACCAAACATCTCCTCCCCCAACCGAGCATCCCCTTCCCAAACTGAGCATCTCTCCCCGAACCAAGCATCTTCTACTGAACCGAGCATCCCCTTCCCAAATAGGGCATCCCCCCTGAACCAGGCATCCCCCCCAGAACCGAGCACCCCACTCCCAAACTGAGCATCCCCCTACAAATGGGGCATCCCCCCAAACAGAGCATCCCCCCTAAATAGAGCATCCCCCCTAAACAGAGCATCCCTGCCCTCCAAACAGGGCTCCCTTCTTCCTCCAGGATCCCCTCAATCCCCCAGGGCCCCCCTCAACCCCAGGGATCCCCCCAATCCCCTGGGATGTCCCTTATCCCCCGGGCCCCCTCATCCCCTGGGATCCCCCCAATCCCCTGGGATGTCCCTTATCCCCGGGCCCCCTCATCCCCTGGGATCCCCCCATCCTCTGCCCCCTCCCTCATCCCCCGGTTTGGAGACTGGGGGACAGTTCTGGGAGGGGAGGGGACACACACGACACAGGTCCTGGGGGACAGGGACAAGTCCTGGGGTTATGGGGACAGTCCAGGACACGAGGACAGTCCGGGGCACGGGATCCAGAGGACAGGGACGGATCCTGCGGTATGGGGACAGGTCCTGGTGTACAGGGACAGTCCATAGGGTCCTGAGCATGGGGACACCAGGGCACGGAGACAAGTCCTGGGGTTCGGGGACATTACAGGACTTGAGGTCCAGGGCATGGGGACAGGTCCTGGGGTCCAGGGACAGTCCAGGGCATGGGGACAGTCCAGGGCATGGTTTCCAGGACACGGGGACGGGCCCTGGTGCACAGGGACAGGCCCTGGGGCACAGGGACAGTCCAGAACTTGGGGTCCAGGACACGGGGACACTCCAGGGCAGGGGGTGCAGGGCCTGGGGACAGACCCTGGGGTGCAGGGCCAGCCCGGGGCTCAGGGTACAGGCAGCCCCAGGGTCCTGCACGGCTGCGGCCTACAAGGCCCAACCCCAAGGCGGGGGGGGGACCAGGCTGTGTTGCCCCCCAGCCCCTCCAGGCCCCGGGGTGGCCTCGAGCCTCGCAAGGCCCCGGGGTCCCCGCACCCCCCTGGGCCCTGCAGCCCCCCGGAACCGGGACCCATGGCGGGGGGATATATCCCATGAGCCTCTGCGGCCGCAAGGGGGGGGCATATCCCATGAGCCTCTGCGGAGGGTGACTATATCCCATCATCCCCCGCGGCTGTATTGGAGGGAGCGTTATATCCCATAGGCCCTCGCGCCGCCCCCCACTTCCGGCTTGGACCGGAAGCGGCCGGGCCGGGCGGCGATGGCGGCGCGAACGGCGCTGCTGTTGCTGCTGGGGGCAGCGGCGGCGCCGGGCCCGGCCCGGGGCTCGCAAGGGGACCGGGAGCCGATGTACCGCGAGTGCCTGAGCCGCTGCGAGCGGCAAAACTGCTCCGGGGCGGCGCTGCGGCACTTCCGGGCTCGGCAGCCGCTGTACATGGGCCTGACAGGTACCGCCCCCCCGGTCATTGGTTGCTGCCCCGGGACCGCTCCCGGTACCGCCCACCCGGGGCCGCGCCCACACACGGGCCTCGCCTCCGCGGCCGGGGCTGGGGCTTGCTGGGCTGGACTGGGGCCGGACTGGGGGTTGCTGGGCTGCACTGGGGCTGTTCTGGGCTGCATTGAGGGGCGCTGGGCTGTACTGGGGCCATACTGGGGGGTACTGGGGAGCACTAGGCTGTACTGACCGCAGGCTGGGAGGCACGGGGGCTACTGGGAGGTAGTGGGGAGCACTGGAGCCTACTGGGGCCAGGCTGGAGGGCTCTGGGCTGCACCGTGGTCTGACTAGGAGGCACTGGGCCATACTGGGGCCAGGGTGGTAGGCACTGGGACTGGCTGCGGTCAGGCTGTGGGGTGCTGGTTCTGTACTGGGGGGTCACTGGGCTGTGCTGGTTCTGTACTAGGGGGTGCTCGGGCTATATTGGTGCCTACTGGGCTGTGGTAGTGCCTGTTGGGCCACTCTGGGGTCATGCTGGGGAGGGGCTGGGCTGGCCTGGGCCATTCTGGGGGCTACTGGTTTTTACTGGGGGAGATGCTGGCCTCTGTTGGGTTGTTCCAGGGGTCACTGGACCATTTGGAGGGACACTGGTCCCTACTGGGGGTTGCTGGGAGCCACCCGAGGAAGGGCAGGGTGGACAGCACAGCGAAAGTCCCTGAGCTCCCGCCAGGCTCCCCCAAACTGTGTCCTAGCCCTTCCAGCACCTGGTGTGCTGCCTGATGGTCCATACTGGGAGGGGCTGGGAGGGACGCAGTGGCCAGGCCGGGTAGCACGGCTCCATCTCCTCTCCTGCAGGCTGGACCTGCCGCGACGACTGCAAATACGAGTGCATGTGGCAGACGGTGCGGCTCTACGTGCAGGGCGGCCACAAGGTGCCCCAGTTCCACGGCAAGGTGAGCTGGGGGGAGCTCGGGGGGGGAGCTCAGGGGGGACCTCAACGTGCCTCTTTGCTCACGAACGCCTCTGCTCTCCGTTCCAGTGGCCCTTCTCGCGGTTCCTGTTCTTCCAGGAGCCAGCCTCCGCCTTCGCCTCCTTCCTCAACGGCTTGGCCAGCTTCGTGATGCTGCTGCGCTACAAAGCCGCTGTCCCCCCCGCCTCCCCCATGTACCCCACCTGCGTCGCCTTTGCCTGGGTGAGCCCTGACACCCCCTTTTTTCCTTCCCTGCGCCCCACAACCTCGCTGCTCCAGCTGGGGGGCGCTTCTTGAAGGCCCCGTGCTCCCCCTCTCACTGCTGCTCACCCCTCCAGGGTGACTTTGGGGGGCAGATCCTGCACTGGCCGAGGGCACCCAGGAATTCTCTGCCAGAACGTGGAGGCTTGGGGGCTTTTTTTACGTCCAGCGTATCCGCAGACCCCACGTAGATCCGGCTTTGGCCACCCCAGAGCCTCCGTGTCCAATTTTGGGGACAGTTGTCTTCCCTCACGAGGCTGTGTGGAACGTGACTCATCGTGATGCTGATACTCAGCCTTTCCTGCTCCGTGTTTCCTCGTCTCCCGCAGGTTTCCTTAAACGCCTGGTTCTGGTCCACCGTTTTCCACACGAGGGACACGGCTGTGACGGAGGTGAGTGGCGTCGCGACACCGTGGCTTTGTCCCCCTCTGTCCCCAAACCTGTGGGGATGGGGGGTGGCCTGCGTGCCCTGATCCTCCTCAAGCTTCCGACGTGGCTCATCCGGCCCCGATCCTGCAGAAACTGGACTATTTCTGTGCTTCAGCCGTCGTCCTGCACTCCGTGTACCTGTGCTGCGTCAGGTGAGCCCCGCCGTGGGGCAGCGAGCTGTGGGGCAGGGGCTTTGGGGGGCAGCCAGTGACCCCCCTTGTTCTTTCTCCTCCTCAGGACGCTGGGGCTGCAGCGGCCAGCCTTAATCAGCATCTTCAGGGCCTTCCTCCTCCTCTTCCTTGCCTGCCACATCTCCTACCTGACCCTTGTCCGCTTCGACTACGGCTACAACATGGCTGCAAACGCGGCCATCGGTGAGGAGGGGGGTTCGTACTCGTAGGTGGGTGCTCGCCTCACCCCGTGTCGTTGAATCATGAGTGGGTTGGCTTGGAAGGGACCTCAAAGCCCATCCAGTTCCACCCCTGCCATGGGCAGGGACACCTCCCACTGGATCAGGGGCTCCAAGCCCCATCCAATCCGGTCTTGAACCCCTCCAGGGATGAGGCATCCGCTGCTCTGAGCAACCTGGGCCTCCCCATCCTCACAGAGAAACATTTCTCCCTAAGATCTCACCTCAATCTCCCCTCTTTCAGCTCCCCTCATCCTCTCCCAGCCCTCCCTGATCAAGAGCCCCTCCCCAGCTTTCCTGGAGCCCCTTTCCATCCTGGAAGCTGCTCTAAGGTCTGAACAACCCCAACTCTCTCAGCCTGTCCTCATAGCAGAGGTGCTTCAGCCCTCAGATCATCTCCGTGGCCTCCTCTAGACTCGCTCCAACAGCTCCATCTCCTTCTTATGTTGGGGATTCCAGAACTGAACTTGGGGCTCCAGGTTTGGTCTCCCCAGAGTAGAGCAGAGGGGCAGAATCCCCTCCCTTGCCCTGCTGGCCCCGTAGCTTTGGATGCAGCCCAGGACGCTGTTGGTTTCTAGGCTGTGAGGGCACATTTTCTAGCTTGTGTTGAGCTTCTCATCCATCAGCACCCCAAATCCTTCTCTATCACCTCACACCCCTGTTAATCACGCCACCCTGCACCTTTTTTTTTTTTTCTCTGCAGGGCTCCTCAACCTCGCGTGGTGGTTGCGATGGTGCCTGCGGAACCGCCCCCGCCTGCCCCACGTCTGGAAGTGCGCGGCCGTGGTGCTGCTGCTGCAGGCGCTGGCGCTGCTCGAGCTGCTCGACTTCCCCCCCGTCTTCTGGGTGCTGGATGCCCACGCGCTCTGGCACATCGGCACCATCCCCCTCAACGTCCTCTTCTACAGGTCAGTGCTCCCCCAAAATGTAGGTGCTGGGCGCCCCTGACCTTAAAATGTGGGTGCTGGGAGACTTTTTGCCCTTAAAATGTGTGTGCTGCCCTCCCCTCCCCAAAATATGGCTCATAGGGGAACTCCCCCAACTTAAAATATGGGTCCTGGGAGGCCTTTGCTTTTAAAAATGGGTGCCAAGGGGGCCTCCCCACCTTAAAATGGGGGTACTGGGGGCCCAACTCCCTAAACCATGGGTGCTGAAGGCCCCCCCATCTTAAACCATGGGTGCTGGGACTCCCCACCTTAAAGTATGGGTGCTGGGAGCCCTCTTCCCCTTAAAATATGGGTGCTGGGGCCCCCATCTCTTAAAATAGAGGTGCTACCCCCTTGCTAAATATGGGGTTTGGGAGCCCCTGCCCTTCTCCCAGGGTGCTGGGAGCCACCCCCTTGAAACTGGGGTGCTGGGGGCCTGTCCTTGGCCTGTGGGATGTATGGTGCCCCCCCCTTCTTCAAATCGGGGTCCAGGCTGGGGCATTTCTTTGCAGGAACCTACTGCTGTTCCCGGGAGGTGCAGGGCCTGAGGGGTTTGGGGGGTCGGGGGGGCTCTGCTCCCCCCCTCAACCTCTCTTTTCCTCCCCTCTCTCCGCAGTTTCCTGATGGACGACAGCCTCTACCTCCTGAAGGCCAACTCCGACCTCTGCAAAGCGGACTAGAGCTGCCGGGGGGGGAGCGCAGCCCCTCGCCCCCCCCCGCGGTCCTGCCCTCCTGCCCTGTGCCAAGTGCCCCCCCAGCCCCTCCAACCTACGGGCTCCTGCCCCCCGTTGCCTTCTGAGGTTTTGCTTTCCCTTCCGTGTGCCCCCCGCGTGCCCCCCATCTCCCCTCCTTGGAGTCTGGGGGGGGGGCAGCACCCCCCGTGCTGGTTGTGTGGGGGCCCCCCCTGCTCTGCGTGTGTCTCCCCCCTCGCGAGTGTCACCGAGCCGTGCAGCCGCGAGGTGGCAATGGCTGCTGGGGGTGGGGGGGGATTGCTCAGAGCTGCAGGCTGCTGGGTGGCTTTTGCTGAGGTGGGGGGGGAATGTGTGGGGCTGGAGCGGTGCCTTGGGGGGCTGCGGGTGCCCCCCACCTCTGCCAGGGGGGCTGTGCCCCCACCCCCCCGGGGATGCGGTGTGTGTGTCCCCCTCCCTGCCTGAGTGTGTCGTGGGGTGTGAATAAAGTGGAGTTTGACCTGTGCTGTGTGTGGCTGTCACCCCCCTGTGCCACCTCCCCGAACCCAGCACCCCCTCTGCTTCCATCTAGGGACCCTGCCACCCCTTTGGGGCTCCCCATGTCCCCTCTGCTGGCCCCTGGGACCCTGCCACCCCCTGGGACTCCCTGTCACCTCCCCAGCCCACTCCCTCCAGGGACTCCCTATGTCCCCTCCACCCCCTTCAGGACCCTGCCACCCCCTTGGGGCTCCCCATGTCCCCTTTGCTGCGCGCTGGGACTCCCTATGTCCCCTCGGCGCCCCCCAGGACCCTGTCACCCCCCTGGGACTCGCTGTCACCTCCCTGGACCACTGCCCTCCCTCCAGGGACTCCCTATGTCCCCTCCAGCCCCTCTCAGGACGCTGCCACCCCCTGGGACTCTCCATGTCCGCTTTGCTGTCCCCAGAGACTTCCTATGTCCCCCCCCAGGCCCCTGCCACCCCCTTGGGACTCCTCCTGTCCCCCTTGATCCCCCCCCTTTCCCTTCCCCTTCCTCCAGGCTCTGCCATGCAGCTCGACCTTTATTTGTGGCTGGAGCAGGGGAGCAAAATCCGTTTTGGGGGACGCAGAGAGGCGGCGGCGGTCGGGGGGGTCACGGCTTTTTCAGGCTTCCAGAGGCTTCTGGGCGTGGGCGAAGAAGACGCCGTCGACGTCGTCCACGCCGGTGCGGAGCGCGGGGGGCATGGCGTACGAGCGGAGGTCGCGCAGCACGAAGTTGGCGTCGGCGAGGGCCCTGCGGACGTCGGCCTCGTCCAGCGGCACCACGGGCAGGCGCGCGGCCCCCGCCAGGTAAAAAGATTCCCCCAGAGCCCCCAGCAGCAGCGCGTGGCCCCCCGGCCGCAGGAGCGAGCCCACGTGGGCCAGCGCCCGGGCGAAGGCGGCTCGGTCGGGGCTGACGGCTTCCAGGCAGAAGGCGGAGAGCAGCGCGTCGGCCGGCGGGCGCAGAGGGGCACCCAGCGGGTCCGGCTGGTGCACGTCGATGGGCAGGATGCGCCGCAGTCGCCCCCGCAGACGACGCTCCTTCTCCTGCCAGGGCTCCCTGCGGGGACACGAGCCACCCAGGGGGATGTGGGGCTGGGAGCTTGGGGAGCAGCAGCGCGGGATCCCTTGGGGTCAGCCTGGCGGCTCTGGGGAGGTGGGACTGGGATCCTGCAGGGATCAATCCAGCATCCGCAGGGATGTGGGGCTGGGAGCTTGGGGAGCAGCAGCGCGGGATCCCTTGGGGTCAGCCTGGTGGCTCTGGGGAGGTGGGACTGGGATCCTGCAGGGATCAATCCAGCATCCGCAGGGATGTGGGGCTGGGATCTTTAGTTAACATCATCATAGGATTCCTTGGGATCAACCTGGCATCCACAAGGATCAATCCAGCATCCTCAGGGATCAATTCAGCATCCACAGGGATGTGGGGCTGGGATCCTGCAGGGACTAATCCAGCAGCCACAGGGATCTGGTAACTGCAGGGATGCGGGGCTGGGATCCTAAGGAAAATCATCAAGGGGTCCCTTGCCATCAGCCTGGCATCTGTGGGGAGGTGGGGCTGGGATCCTGGGGGGATTGATCCAGCATCCACAGGGATATGGGGCTGGGATCCTAAGGAATATCATCAAGGGGTCCCTTGCCATCAGCGTGGCGTCCATAGGGATGGGGGGCTGGGATCCTGCAGGGACCAATCCAGCTTCCACAAGGATATAGGGATGGGCTCCCCCGAGATCAGCCCAGCAACCCCAAGGGATGTGGGGCTGGGATCCCCCTGGCATCTACACGGACATAGGGTTGGGATCAACCCAACATTCACAGGGAGAGGATCCTACAGGACCCAGCGCTGCGGGAATGTGTGGGGGCTGTGATCCCGTGGGGATTTGAGGACACGATCCTAGAGGGGTCTCGCAGGGCTGTGATTCCCATGGGCTTCGGGTCCATTCCGGGTCCCCCCGCGCCCCCCGATCCCGGCAGCCCTACCCGCGCCCCTCGATCTTGCAGACGTGCTGGATGAAGGGGCTCCAGTCGAAGGTGCCAGGCTCGCCCCGCGCCCAGCGCCCCAACTCCTCCCGGTTCACCGCCAGGTAGTCGGTGGCCACGATCTCCTCAAAGTGGTCGCAGGCGCTCAGCAGCTGGTAGATGGTGGGGCCCGAGCCCACGTCGATCAGCGTGTGCCCCCGGATCTCGCCTGGGGGACGGAACGGGATACGGGGGTGTCTCGCACCAAACAGGGCACCATCCAAGGGGGATCCTATCCGGGGAGGGGTGGGGAGCAGCCAGGGTGGGTGCTGAGGTGTTCACCCACCCTGTGCCTCAGTTTCCCCACTCCCCGCCTTGGTTTTTCCAACCTGTGCCTCAGTTTCCCCATTCTACACCCTAGTTTTCCCACCCTGTGCCTCAGTTTTCCAAGCCTGCCCCTTGTTTTTCCTGCCTCATGTATGTTTCTGAACCCCGTGCCTCAGTTTCCCCACCCCATACCTCAGTTTCCCTACCTCTCACCTTGATTTTCCCACTCTGTGCCTCAGTTTCCCCATCTCATTTTTTTGTTTCTTACCTTATCCCTCAGTTCCCCTACTCTATACACTGATTTCCCCCCCGCTGTGCCTCAGTTTCCCTGTCCCCCATCTTGATTTTCCCACTCCTCACCTTGATTTTCCCCCCCTGTGCCTCAGTTTCTCCACCCTATACCTCAATTTTCCCACCCTGTGCCTCGGTTTCCCCATCCTATTGGTGGGTCTCCTACCTTATCCTTCAGTTCCCCCACCCTCTACCTCGATTTTCCCCCCCTGTGCCTCAGTTTCCCCACCCCATACCTTGATTTTCCCACCTTGTACCTCAGTTTCCCCACTTATGACCTTGATTTTCCTCCCCTGTGCCTCAGTCTCCCCAATCCTCACCTCGATTTTCCCACCCTGTGCCTCAGTTTCCCCACCTCCTACCTTGATTTTCCCCCCCTGTGCCTCAGTTTCCCCACATCCTACCTTGATTTTCCCACCCTGTGCCTCAGTTTCCCCACTCCTCACCTTGATTTTCCCCCCCGTGCCTCAGTTTCCCCACTCCTCACCTTGATATTCCCCCCCGTGCCTCAGTTTCCCCACTTCTCACCTTGATATTCCCCCCCGTGCCTCAGTTTCCCCAATCCTCACCTTGAATTTCCCCCCCTGTGCCTCAGTTTCCCCACTTCTCACCTCGATTTTCCCCCCCTGTGCCTCAGTTTCCCCACCTCCTACCTTGATTTTCCCACCCTGTGCCTCAGTTTCCCCACTCCTCACCTCGATTTTCCCCCCCTGTGCCTCAGTTTCCCCACCCCGCTGTGCACCCGGGGGGCTTCCCGGGACCCCTCACCGCTGGCGAAGGTCTCGGCCAGGCACCTCAGCTTCCATGGCACCACGAACTCCTCGGAGGAGAAGTCAGCGCGGGGCGGCAGGTAGTTGTTGTGCAGGTAAGCGCGGGGGTCGAAGCGCTCGTAGCCCTCGCGGAGGGCGGCCAGGCTGCTCATGGCGAGGGGCTGCGGACGCCGCCCCGAAATCCAACCTTATATATCGGCGGCGTTGAGCGACGGCCCTTCCCGACGTGGGGTGATGGAACCATCCATCGCCGGTAACCAGGTTATCCCAACGCCCCAGGCTGCGACGCTGCTGGATGCGGCCGCAGCGCTGAGCGAGAGCGCTGGCCTCACGCCCCGAGCCCCGAGCCCGGCTCCCAGCACGGTATCCCACTGAGTTTTGGACCCCCAGGAGGTGGGGATCCTGGATATGAGCCCCTCGTGTGTCCCATGGGATGGGGATGGGATTGGGTTTACGACTGGGATGGAGATTGGGATTGGGACTGGGATTGGGATGGGGATTGAGATGGGGACAGGGTTTGGGATTGGGTTTACGATTGGGATGGAGATTGGGAATGGGATTGGGATGGGGATTGGGATGGGGACAGGGTTTGGGATTGGGTTTACGATTGGGATGGAAATTGGGAATGGGACTGGGACGGGGATTCGGGTGGGGATGGGGTTAGGGACTGAGTTTGGGATTGGGGTGGGGACGGGTCTTGGGATTGAGATGGGGATCGGAACTGGGATGGGGAATAGGATTGAGTTTGGCATTGGGATTGGGGTGGGGATGGGATTGGGGACAGGGTTTGGGACTGGGATTGGAAATAGGATTGAGTTTGGGATTGGGATTGGGATTGGGATTGGGATGGGGACAGGGTTTGGGACTGGGTTTAGGACTGGGATGGGGATTGGAATGGGGATTGGGACTGGGATTTGGGTGGGGATTGGAATAGGGATGGGGTTTGGGACTGGGATTTGGGTGGGGAGTGGAATAGGGATGGGGTTTGGGACTGGGATTTGGGTGGGGAGTGGAATAGGGATGGGTTTTGGGATGGGGACGGGGATTGGGATTGGGTTTGGGATGGGGATTGGGATGAGGATTGATTCTTGGTTGGGCATTTGGGAGGCAATAGGGATTGGGACTGGATTTGGGATCGAGATGGGGATTGGGCTGGGGATTGGGATTGGTCCCGTTTTAGCTCTCCCTGGTGCCACCATCACCAGTGCTCCCAGTGCTCCCAGTGCTCCCAGCACCGTGGGATAAGGGCCAGTATGGGCTCCACTTATGGGGCTGAGGAGAAGGATGGGGATTAAAGGTCCCAAATCCAACCTGTGCCTGAGCTGTGGGTAGACAAAGGTGTCGGGGACAGAGAAGGGGACGGGAATGGGGGCTGGCAGCGGCCCAGGGACAGCGGGATCCAGCCGAGTGGGAACAGCTAATCTGGGCGCTGGCGTCGGGGCCATCCCGGACCCTGGCACCGGCCGGGCTGGCGATGGGATGGGGGGGGCGGTTACATAAGCAGAATTCCCCCCCTCACACCCCATTTCTCCCCCAATTCCCCCAAGCCCGTGCACAGTGCCTGAGTCCCTCCAGCTGCTGGCGAGGCTCTGTGCCTCAGTTTCCCCCATTCCCAGCATCTCAAATCTTGCCCCCTTCCCACACCGGCTCATGGGGGGGGGGTCTCATACCCCACTTTTTGCCCCCCCAGAATGATGCCACCATGCCAAGCTGAGCGTTTTATTGCTGCACCATCACTTGTACAACCCCGCAGCCCCCCCCGAGCCCCGTTCAGACCCGGGGTTGAGGGGGGGGTATGGGTCTCAGCACTCCTCATCCTCGCTTCCTTCTCTCTTTGCCAGGGAAACTGAGTCACGCCCCCCCAAAACACGGGCACTCGCTCCCCACCGGCCTCCCCGTCACCCGCTGCGGGATGGAGTCCCAGATGGATGTATGGGACCCCCTCCCCACCTGCCCCCCCCCCCTCAACTCCTTCGCTGCCTTTTCGGGGTGTCTGAGCAGATCCAGGCAGCCGAGCGCCCCGAGCATCGCGCTCCTGCCCACCCCCAGAGACCCCGTTTGGCCCCATCGGCCCCCTCAGCCCCGCTGCGCCTCGTGGGAGAGGGAGCGGGACAGGGTGCGTGGGACCCCCGGCTTGGCTCCGCGGAGGTCCTGGGGGGCGAAGAGGGGCAGGGGGAGGGTACGGGCGTAGGGCAGGAGGTGCTGGGCCAGGGGTTGCCCCAGGACCCCCACTCGCAGCAGCCCCCAGGGCGAGCGCTGCTCCAGCACCCGCGTCTCCCCGTGATGCTCCACCAGCTCCCGGTGCTCCTCGTCCACCTCCCGCCGGCACCACCTGGGAATGAGGGTTGGGGGTCGCGGGGTCCCTATTTCCCATGGGGACCACCCCCATGTCCCACCCCACCCCTCGGAGGTCCCTCTGTGTCTCTGGAGACACCCCCCCTCCCAGTGTCACCAACCCCATGGGGATCCTTGGAGACCCTCCAGGACCCTCACAGCCACATGGGGACAACCCACCCCTTGGGAGACCCCCCTCCCCAAATCGCTCCTGGACCCATGTGGATTCCCAGCCTCTCCCCACATCCCATGAAGACCCCCATCTCCCCACAGGAACCCTGGAGACCCTCCCTGGAGATCCCGTGATTCCATAAGGACCCTTGGAGCCCCCCTTAGAACCCCATGGGAACCCCAGAGACCCCTTGCACCCTCTATGTCCCTTAAAGACCTGATGGGACCTATGGACCCCCACCTGCAGCCCCCCCCATCCCCTAGAGCCCCACAGCAACCCTTGCACCCTCCCAGCAGCTCCATGGGGACCCTCGGAGCACCCCCCCAGGCCCAAGATCCTCCATCAACCCTTGAGGACCCTTCAGCACCCGGTACCCCCAGCACCCCCCAACCCTGGTGGCGTCGCCCCTCACCCGTCCTCAGGCCTGGTGCTGAGCTCCAGGTCGAGCCATTCGGCGCAGAAGGTCTCGCGCCGCCCCACGTCCTCCTCCCGCACCCGGCAGCCCAGGCGGGCGCCCGAGATTAGCCCCCCGCTGCGAACCACCGCGCTGGGCACCAGCATCGTGCCGCTTTGTCCCCCCCCGACACCACCCACCCCACTTATATGGCCCCGTCCGAGCTATTTTGGGATGTGTCGCTGGCACCGCGGGGACAAGGAGGTGCCAAGGGCCCCCTCGGAGCGAGCAGGCGGGTGGCACCGGGGACACGTGTGTTGTCACCCCGTGCGCGTCCCACCACGCTCACGCCCATGTGCCCGCTGCGGCGGGGACCCCCCGATCGCGGCTGTGTCCCCACCGTGGGATGTGGGACAACGTGACCCCGCGGGTAGGACCCCCCCTGGCACCCACCCAGGGCACGTCTGGCCTTTCCCTGCCCCTTGAGGAGCTGGCACTGGCCCTGGGACCACAAAACACGATGGATCCCGGAGGTGTTAATGGCTTGGTGGCCACACTGCCCTGTGCCACCTCGCAGGGCCCTCCGGGTCCCATCGCAGTGTGTCTGTCCCCCCAAGGGCAAAAGGGCAGGGGGGACAATCGTTAACCAGAGGGACACAGAAGCTTCACGCTGCTGCCGGTGCCACCAGGGGATGGTGGGCAAGGAGCCTGCAGGGCTACAGTTGGCCCCGAGCTCGTGGCCACAAGAGCTTGGAGGACTCAAGTCTTTGAGGATGGAGGCTAGAAGTGGCCCTATACCTGTGGCTAGAGGAGGGACTCATTCTTTGAGCCAAGGTGGGGCTACAATTGGCCCCAAGCCCGTGGCCACAGGAGCCTGGATAACCCATTCTCTGAGACTGGGGGCTACAACTGGCCCCAGACCAGTGGCCCCAGGAGCCTGGAGAACCCATTCTTTGAGACTGGGGGGGCTACAAGTGGCCCCAGGAGCCTGGAGGACCCATTCTTTGAGACTGTGGGGCTACAAGTGGCCCCAGACACGTGGCCCCGAGAGCCTAGAGGAACCATTCTTTGAGGACGGGGGCTACAATTGGCCCCGAGCTTGTGGCCACAAGAGCCTGGAGGACTCAATTTTGAGCCTGGGGGGGCTACAAGTGGCCCCAGGCCCGTGGCCACTCGTGCCCTGGCCAGGCCAGGGCTCCTCCATGCTTTTATTCACCCAGATTACAAAGGGGTGCAAACAGTGCAAGGCTTTTAATTTTGACGGGTGCCGGCTGGAGGCATCGCCCCTCGCCGGCACGGGGGGGTCCGGACCCCCAGGACGGGCTCCAGGAAGGGGGAAGGAAGGGCAGGGAGCTTGGGGGGCTGGTGTGGGTGCTCCCCGAGTGCTGCTAACGTGCACCCCCGCGTGCGGGGGGGCTTCGCGCTGCTTCCATTTATAGCGCAGAACACGGCACCGGCGCTCGCAGGTAGAAAGAAGCCGCAGTCGCCCCCGCATCCCCCACCCCCCCAAAAAAAAAAAAAAAGGGATAAAAAGTCTCTGCTTAAGGCAAATCACGCTCTGCCTCCACCAGGAGCTGCAGGCAGGCGGGGGACGAGCTGAGCCAAGCCCCAAGGGGAGGTTTGGGCACCACGGAAAAGCCTCACAACGGCCCCCGTGTGGCCCCCCCATGTCCCCTCCTGCAGAGAGTGGGGTGGGGGGCACAACCCTGGGGGGCGATGGCCGTGAAGAGGGACAAGAGCCCGGCCCGAGGCTCTGTCTGGACAGCTAGAGGGGACAGAGCTGTGTCTACACCCCAACGTGGCCTCCTCCAGCCCACCCCTCTCCTGGGGCACAAACCCAAGAATCTGTGGGGTCCCAGAGGAGCCCCCCGAGCCCTGCGCGAGGGGCAGAGGGAGGTCAGACCCACAGGAGGCAGGGGAGGGGTTTGGCACACGACAGTCAGTGGGTTCAGCATCCCGGTGAGGGGGAAGTGTTGTGGGAGAAGGGACCGAGCAAACCCCCAGCCTCATCTCAGCGCTGTCAGGATGGGGGGACCTGCTCGAGGGGACCCGCAGCGAGGCCCTGGGGCCGCAGTGGCTGCTCCCGGCTGTCCCCGGCCGCAGAGGAATGTCCGGCGAGGGCAGGTCCCCGCTGCTCACAGCTTGCCACAAAGCTCGCTGACCCGCTGGCGAAGGTGGAAGGCGAACTCGAACATGGTGGCAGCCAAGCTCTGGTGGATCAGGTAACGCGGCAAGCGACCCTGTGCGGAAAGCAGAGAGATAGGAGTTAGGGCAGCACGGAGGCACGGCTGGATTTGGGGTGCGGGGCTGGCCCCCATCCCACCCCGGCGATGGCAGCTCCGGCTGAGGGATCTACAAGCGCCGCAGCGGGGAGCTGCCGCTTTCAGGGAGCTTCGCTCCGGGGGAGGAACTGAAAAGCGTTTTGATTTCTCTAAAAAAGCCCTGCACGACTCAACCTCAACCGCCTCGGCCCGTGCTCCATTATGTGAAATGCATAAAAAATATAATCCCTGCCTCTGCGTGGGATGGGAGCTGAGGGAAAGCTGGGAGCAGCGCTGGGCCCTCGTGCAGGGTCCTGGGGCACGAGATGGGGGGTCCTGGGTGCAGGTAGGGACAAATGGGGAGTCAGGTAGGCACAGCAGGACCCCCCCCTTTGGATCTAGGGGTTCCAGCAGGGCAGGAGGCAGAGACTTTTCCCTTGAACAGGTTTTCCCTGTGACACAAAAACAGATTTTGGGCCCATTGATCCAGGGGCCATTTCAGGCACCTCCCTAAACTGAGCTCTGTGATGAAGCTCCATCACAGACACAAAAACACACACACGTGTGTGTGTAATTCTCACCCTTGGCTGCAGGAAGAGATGAGCCATGTGCTATAAATACTCCTTCAGGGCCAAAGGAAATAGCAAGACAGCAGAGAAGAGAGGTCTGGGCACCAGCAGAGCCCTTCAGGAAGATGGTGGGAGCAGGCGGGTTATTAATAGCTCGGCCGCTACGGCATTTCTTCCAGCAGCGGAGGCAGGCAGTGGGTGAGTGCTCTCCAGCCCGGGAAACGCAAGAAACATCTTTTCTTTCTGAATCCCATCTTGCACAACCAAGTGGGTTCGTTGTCCCTCCCGAACCACTCGCTACAGAGGGGCGGAAGAGGCATCAGAGCCAAGAAGGAAAACACATCTCCAGGGCAGAGGGGCAGGAGGCCACGCTCTGCTCCTGCTTTCACTGCCCAGGCAAATGCTTCTGCAAATCCTTTTCCAAGTGT
Source organism: Phaenicophaeus curvirostris (assembly GCF_032191515.1). Classification (NCBI taxonomy): domain Eukaryota; kingdom Metazoa; phylum Chordata; class Aves; order Cuculiformes; family Cuculidae; genus Phaenicophaeus; species Phaenicophaeus curvirostris. The sequence goes on from NC_091417.1 coordinate 2,398,185, forward strand.
CTCCCAAGGCAGGCAGGAGTGGATCCACTTTGTGGGGAGGGAGGGACGTGGGAGGGGAGGGGGCCGCGCAGCTTTGCAGCAAAGCGCTGATGAATGGAGCCTTTGTGCTCGCTGCTGCAGCGCCGTTACCACGTCAACCTTCAGCGGAGGAAGAAAACGGGCCAGCTCCGCTCCCCGCATCCGCCCGACCTCGGCTCCCTTCGTGCTCTGCCTTTTGTCCGGGCCACCAGCGAGGACTCGACGCGCGGCTCTGCAAAGAGCTCCAGATCTGGGTCATCTCTTACAGCCAAAGTGCCTTTTCCCGGGTGCGGACACGGGGCGGTGGGGTTTGTGACAGGGTGTCTGGAAGCAGGCCGTGCCAAGACAGGGAAATCGCCCCTTCGGCAGGGCCCTGGGAGAAGCAAGCAACCAGACACCACTTCACATGCCCCACTTTCAGTCCCCAGAGAGGATAAAAACCTCCTCTCCTCCAGTTCCTGCACACAGAGACGTGAAACCCCTAAGCAAGATCTCTGCCAGGTAAAAAAAAACCTTGTCCCCCTCGCACTGGGGCAGCTTCAGGGGGATAGAGGGTGATTTTCAGGTGGTGTTTAACCTCCACCAGCAAAACTCAAGTCCCTTGAAGGCAGCCTTTGACAAGGAGCTGCTTTTGGAAGCAGCCAGCAGGACGTGAGCCACGGGGAGCGGAGCTGGCCCTCGGCACGCAGCCCGCGCTGCACAGGGGATGCCGGAGCCCACTGGGAAGCTCTGCTGGGGACAGGATACGGCTGTATCGGCAAAGAAGCGCCTTTACCTTCAGGTCCGTGTTGAGAATCCAGATGAACGTGCAGACCCTGGGGTTGCTGGGACATTTCAGTACGATGAATCCTCCAGGCCCATTCTCACCCCTGCAGGGAACCAAGAGGACACAGTTAAAGCTGTTCTCTGACACTCTGGGGTGCACAGCACCGATCCGGCGCCGGCTCCTGCAGCAGCAGCCACCTCCTCTGCCTGGCAGCGAGGATTGGAGCCCAGGGGGCAGGAGCAGATGCGCAGAGAGCACGGGAAGGTGCCTGCTTTGGCTGCAGGCACACGGGCAAGCACGGCAGGACAGGTTTCCCACAGGTGCCTTGGCAGCGGTGGTGCCAGGGCTGCCGCAGGGCCGTGGGCTGAGAAGCAGCCTCTGCCTCTGGATCACGCCAGCGCAGCCGACACCGACTCTTCACAGCAGAGAGGTTTTCCAAGGCTCAGCCCTGTGGAAATGGGGTGCAAACAAGCAGGTCCCAGGAAAGCCAAGCAACCAGGGAAACCGTGTGCAGTCAGGACAGGTTCGGCACCAGGAGGCTCATCGCTGCAGCCCCCAGATCCTTCTCTGCACCATCTGATCCGCCTAGGAGACCAGAGCTGTGCTTGCACATGCAGCCCAAATACAAATTTCCCTTCCCTGTTCAGGAACACACTATTCTTGCTGCACATATCCGTAAAAAGATTTTTCTAGGCCCTGAAGTCCCCGACTCTTAAATAGACTGAGGCAGCTATAACGGCTCTGAGTTAAAATGTCAATTACTTTAACCAGATTATTAGGAAAAACAAAGTCAGCGTGCGCAGTGGCACAGCTGGGCCCCAGGCACCGGAGCAGACAGTAACAAGGAGCCCTTGTTTGTGGAGACTAATCCCACCGAGATCCATCACCAGCCGGGCGAAGCTGTCCCTACGGAAGGGGAGAAGCCAAAGACATGTGGACACTTTGGGAGCCAGTCCATCCTGACGCAGCTTGTTTCACCCACGGGACCATCTCTCAATGTCCGCAGCCTTTAAAGTCAGTAAGGGACTGGCTTACGAGAGGCAAAAGGCATTCGAGAGGCTCAAAGCAAGCCACAGTCAGCTGTTTACTGCCCCTCCGAAATGGCAGCGGGCCCCGTTCGGGAATTAACTGTTACATAAACAGGATGCGGACTGGGTTGGGGTTTGTGCTACTGGTCAGTACCCTCCACTCCCCTGAGCTGGGAAACGCCCGGGCAACGCTGAACAGCACGGAGAGTTTCTTTAACAAAGGAAGAAGAACAAGGGAAGCAAGGTTTAGCTCCGCAAATAGATTAGCTTCCTGCAAACGCTGCCAGAAAGACAGCAGGGTTTTCATTTAAGTGGCTCTTTGCCCTAAGCTTAAGCGAAGCGCATGTGTCAGATACCAGCTAAAAAAAAAAAAAAAAAAAGAGCCTTCCTCTTACCTGACATACTTGGAGAGCGGAGGCTTCAGGCTGTGCGTGGTCGACATCCCTGAGGAAATGTACCTGTCTCTTCTTCTCTCGATCCGGCGCACGTTCACAAAATCCCTAAGCAAAGAAAGGGTGCTGACTGCTTTAAAACGTGCACCAGGACTTGGAAGGAGCAGATCCTGCTCTCCGGAGCGGTGGGAAAGGCGGTGGCAGAGGTATGTCAACACACGGACAAAGCACAGCGCAGCACTGGTATCAGAGAGACCGACTGACTGACTGAGACGGATTTTGAGCTCCGAGACTCTTGCCAGAAACGTCTGGAGGAGAATTCAGGGGCTCCTTGCCTTTGGGAGCGGTAGCCGCACAGTCAGCCAGCCCTGCCTCGTGGGGAGTGGGAGCTGCCAGGGCAGAGCGCTCTCACTTCTGTCAGATGCTTCTCCCTGTGTTTCAGGAGGGGTTTTAGGGGCTCAGTACTAAGCAGACAGTGGCATAAACTGACCTTGGGGAAACGACACCGCCCGCAGCCCCAGCTGCCACATCGTATGAGACAATCGTGTTGTCTTCAATCCGCTGCAAGATCTGGGGTGGGGAAAAAAAGAGAAGAGAGGTTTCCTCAGACCGCGCCTGCACGTCCGGCTGTGCCAACAGCTGGGTGATACGGACTCTCCCCTAAAACAGCACCGGGATTCAAAGCCACCAGGGCATCTTTAGCAGCTGGTGGGAGGCTGAGGGGGACGAGCTCTTTGGCAGGGAGTGCATAGGTTTGTCTCCTGCTCTGGGATGGGTCACTCTGCTTTTCAGAGAGGGAATAGGTGTTGCCTCCAGATCCAACGGCACAAACCACCCAAACCCTCCCAAGCAAAAGCTGGCTTGGCTCAGCCGCTGGCCCATCTCCCTGCCCACCTCACAGGCTTTTGGATGGGCACACGCATGCAGCTGGCTACCACAGAGCATTCGGATCGTATGGATGAGCAGCGGAGATTTAACGCCTCAGTGATTCGGATCCAGCTAAGCTCCAGCAGGGCCTGGGCACCGCTGACAGCCGGTGTTGGACTGGGAAGCTCCATCTCTCCGCTCCAAGGAGCTCCTGTGATTAAGCCATCTTTGTCCGGCACGCTCACCTGGCAAGCTGCCACTGTTCTGTTCCACAGGATCATCTTCTCAGGCTGGAGAATAACCTCCTGGTAAACCGTTTCAGCAGAGCACTGCAGGAAAGCCTGAGGACAGAGCCAGAGCAGTTAGCCAGCCCCCAGCCCCACCTTGGTATGATTATTTTTAAGGAACATAGGGCAGATCCCAAAGAATAAATGCGATAATACAGGAGGGGAGTGGCAAGGCTCGAGCGCAGGCAATGCCAAGGCTGTCATCTCTCTGCCCTGTTCCCAGGGGCTTGGAGGGCGCACGTGGAGTCAGAGGACAGAGCAGACCTTGGATTTCAGCAGTCACTGAGCTGCTGCCTGACGAGGTGTAAAGAGAGGGCAAGTGCCTGTCTGTCCGTCTGCAACACAGCAAGAGAGACAGACCTGTGGGCTGACCCTCCTCTCCCACCCTCACCTGACTTTATCAGGAGCTCTGCTGCATACGCAATTGCTTTGGGAAGTTGCTGAGGAGCCGCTCTGAGCTCTAGCACAGCCAACATTCATTTCTCTACGTCCCCATGGGACAGGGGATCTTTGGAGGCAAACGGTTAATGCAGTAACGTAGGACCATCCAGCTTTTCCTCGGGAATACAGAGCTGCTCCATTGGCAGCTCCTGCCAGCGAGGCAACATATGCACTGGAACAAAGAAAAGCCACCGCAGCACCAATGCTTCATTAAAGCATGGTTTACAGCCAAGCCACTCCAGTGAGAGGGCACGGAGCAAGGCACTTCCGAGCAGCTCCTCTCGATGCCAGGCAGTAGCAGACGCACGCTCAGCCCTGGTCTTGCTGGCAATTAGTTGCAATTAGCCTCCTTGGTCAGATTAGTCCTAGATGCTGGGGTTGGAAGCGAGTCTTGCAGTCACCTGCTCCCACTTCTACCAGCAGAGACCAGGGCCCAGCATATTTGCTGGGGAGTTTGTCTGCCAGCCAAGGGGCTTTCCTGGAGAGATTCCCTAGAGCGTGCGGCGCGGTTCATCTGTCTCAAGCAAAGAGAGTGTGCTTTGCAGCCTGACCTGGCCTGCCAGGGGCAGGAAAGAGGATGAAAGCTGAGCCGTGGCTCTGAGCAGAGCAGTTGCTCTTTGCCTGGACTTCCATAGCCTTTGCACAGGCTATGGAAGAGATCCAGGAAGGTTCTTACCTTTAAAATAAAGGTCTTGCCATGGAAAGGTATTTCAAAAGTGTAAACAATGTCACCAAAGTCCTGTGCAAGAAATAAGAAAGTAACATTTGTGTTAGCAAAATAAATCGCTTCTCTACAGGACCCTCTCCAGCCTCCAGCCATCCCCCCCTGCCCAGGCTGTGACCCCAGCACGGAGCACGTTTCAGATGCACATGCACACATTTCTATAAACAAAACAATATCCAGAGAGGCAGCAGTGATGAGACAGAAAAAGAATCCACCCCGTGCCAGCCTGCAAACTCCCCATCAAGGTCAAATTCTCTTTGTAGCAAGCTACCAAAACCAGGGTAAGAGAAAGGGCTGAGTTTGCCAACACTGCTGTTGTTACCTACATCCGAGAAGAGCCTCCCTGGAGGGGTTAGGGATGGACAGATGATAACCTTTCATCATTAGCCCTGTGTTAAAGTCTGATTAGTCTATTTAAATCCTTCCCCCCTTTGGATAAAGAAAACAATCTGCCCAGCTAGTTTGGCATCACACAATGGATCACTTGACAGGGGAATTTTAAACACCAGATGAGACTGCAGTTTGCAGGATTCTCACCCCATCGGTGTTGCGAGCCCACAGGCAGAAAGCAAGGCTGGGTTTAGGGGGCAGAGACATTGCCCCTCTCTCTCCACCCTTCAGAGAGAGAGAAAGGAGCTCTAGGTACCCCAGAAAAACTCTACTGTAGCCCAGGAATGAACCAGAGCGGCAAGGAAACAGGCAGGGCAGGGCCCGCTTGGCTTTGGGTGCCTCTGTGCAGCCTGGCACGACTTGCAGAGCCCTTTGGCAAAGCCACAGTGGAAAGATGTGAGGCAGAGACAAGTCCCTGATTGACCCTCCAGCACCCACGAGATCCCTGTGGATCTCATGTAGGGGACACAAACAGCTCTGGAGGAGCACTCTGTCCTCCACGCTCTCCTGTGGGCTCCCAGAAAGGCCAGACCCCAGCTTGCCCTGGTCTCTCCAGCATCCCCAAAAGCAAGTTTCTGTGGATCAAGGGCAGAACCTGCAGCAATGGGGCCCCCCAGAACTGCTGCAGGACCAGCGCCTCCACTCCACCCCAGCCCAGCAGCCACAGCTCCAAAGGTGAGCCGTCCACCCCTGCCTGCCTGCAGTCTGGAGGGAGGAGTGACGGGCTCTCTCCTGTCAAACAGGAAGGCAATTAAACGTCTAATTAAATAAGAGGGGATTTTACATTTAACTGAACTGGAATAGATTCCTAATTCAATCAGGTAATTGTAACGCTTGTTAATTTTTCATGTCGCAAGGAGGTTTCAAAAGCCTCGTTTGTCCTCCCGTTTTCGCTAAGCCATCCGTGCTCGCTGCCCAGCAGGTGGGGCAGGGGGGACACTTGCATTGTTTTTCTCGAACTTCCAGTTCTCCTCCTGGGCAAGAATTTGGTCCACAACCTCCATCGCATCTTTGCCTTGTCGGACGTACTCTTTCTCCTAGGAAAGAAGGGAATATTTCATTAGCTGGGTTTGCGGAGAGCCTGAAGTGGGCGCGCAAGGCTTCTACCCCTCACTTCCAGGGGTGGCAGAGGGAAAAGGGGTGTCTCCCATCACCACACCACTGAAATCTCTTAATTTGGGTCACAGAGGCCTCATTTTGGAGCTCAAAGTCACACTCCCTGCCCTGGCTTGCATCCACACACCAGCTGCGTCTACCAGCGAGTCTCCTGCCTTAACGTAAGGCTTTCCAGCAGGCAAAGGGCTACGAGATGTGCAGAGCTTCCTTCTGGGGCAGAGCGGTAGCAGAACTGCTTGGAAAAGAGCACAAAGCAGCCTGTACCCAGCTGGGCTTCAGGGAGGCAAAGGACCCTTCTGTGAGCCACATTGCAAGAGGGGAGAGTTGAGACAATAACCTTCTCAGTGTGTGACCATGTAAACGGGGACCGAAGAGGGCAGGGGAGAGATGAAACAGGGAGGAGAAGAGCCAGAATTCAACCTCTGCGAGATGCTGCAGGGAAAGGCATGCAGCCCTGGGTCTGGGATAATGTTGGAACCCCCTCCTGCAGCAGCCACGATGCCACCAAAGCAGGGAACAGCCGAGGGGCAGGCAGAGCTCCTCAGGCAAACACCCTCAGAGCAGAAGGCTGCAAAATGAGGGACAGGAGGCTCTGGCGCTCTGTGGATACAGCACCTCGATGGGGCTGCAGGATTCTCAGAGGCTCCCACAGCCCTGGATCAGCCTGAAGCCAAGGGGCAGAGATACCCAGCCCCATGCCACGCTGCTTCTGTTTACCTGAGCTGTGAGCGCCTTCCTCCCTGCGCCTTCTTCGTCCGACTCGTTGTCCGACCCTGGGGGTTGGAAAGACAATTAACGCACAGCTGATGAAGACCCCACTTGCACAACCTCCCTCCGACCTTCTCGTGGGGGACAGATGGTGTCTGAACCCCGTGCCCTGTCCGATGGGAAGGGCTATCAGCAGGGATGACCCCAACACAGCCCCGGCCCTGCCTCCTCGACCGGTTCCGCGCTGCAGCCGGCAGGGCAGGCGCCACTCTGCTCTCTGGAAGGCTGAGCACGAACCGGGTGTCAGCTACACCGAGACAACTGCTCCGGCTGACGTCTCCTCGCTCCCGAGCATGGGAGGTCTCCGGAGCCAGCACGAGGCGGTGTCACAGGGCAGTGGCAAGCTGCCAGCTCTTATCCTCACCTGCTTGAGGCAACTTGCCCCCGTGCCCTCATCCCAAGGGCAGCATTTTTCAAGTACTTGAGACACAGCTATGAGCATTTAATCCCAAGACCACAAAAGGCTCTGGTTTCCCACAGAGCTGAAGCCAGGCATGCGGGGCTGAGAGCGCCTCCGCTCTGCAAATGGCAGGGAAACAGTGTGGCTGGGCCTCCTCTGCCCAGGCACAGAGCAAGGAGAGGGGAGGCTGCTCTGCAGTGTCAGTTCTCGGAGGCCCTGCCAAGGTTTGGGATTATGAGCCAGAGCTGAGAGTGGGGGAAGTGATTACGGAGGTGAGGAGACCCAGGAGGAGTGGCATAAGGAGAACGAGCCCAGCAAGGAGACAGAAGAAGGGGAGGAGAGCAGGTCTTACCTGCGAAGGACTCTGGCGGGGAGTAGAACTGCCCCTCGGAAAGGGCACCGGGGTAGAGCAGCGGGCCACGAGAGGCTGCAGCCTGGGCCGCCAGGTACCCTGCGAACCAAAGCACCAGGTTTTACACACAGAGAGTCCAACACTTCAACACCAAGGGGTCCTGGGACCCCCACCACATCCAGCTCAACTCAACCACCCTCCCAGCCATGCTATCCCAGGCAAAGCTGGTCTTCTCGCACTGACACCAGCCAGCCCACAAGCTTTTCAGCTCCTATTGCCTCATCTTTTGTTTGAGACATTTTATCTGCATGGAGATCAATGGGCTCTTTTGCCTGTCAAATCCAAAGGCGATTAAGCATCTAATTAAATAAGAGCTTCCCCTGGAAGCAATTTGGAACCTGAGCCTAATCCAATAGAGGCATTAAACACTTGATCATTTTTCATCTTAAAGCCTCCTTGCAAGACCCAAACATCCTCTGGTGTTTTCCAGTCAGGCAGTGAATTTCTGATGGAGCCCGGCTTGACAAAGGAATACTCCTTCGTTTACGTGCCATTTCCCAGTCATCATCCCTCAGTTGAGCCTGGGGGAGCAACAAATTCCTTCTGCTGCTTCAGGAACAGGCAGCTGTGCCAGTCCAGGCTGAGCAGCCGCTCCCTAGAAGGAGCCCTGGAAGTTCCAGGTGCCCTGCGTGGCAATTTGTAAAGCATTAGGTCAGGCTCGATCTCCGTTTACTCTGAGCTCAGCAACCAGAAGCTGTACGATTACACACACCGTAACTCAACGCTGCGCCCCTGCGATGTCTCCGGGACTGAAGCAATCCTGTTCTAAAAGGTCTCCAGCCCAGATCCAAAGACAGATATCAGAGGCAGAGAGTCCAACAGTCCGCCTGGCATCCATCCCACTGTTTCAAAACAGCTTCTCCGACGAGGAGGTGAGCTCTCGTTTCCAGCCCGTATGGGCTTCGGGATTCAGACATTAGGGAATCTGGCACGTTTTGCTCCACTCAATTAAAAGATGCTTTTTATAATCTGGTATTTTCTTCCCCTGAAGGGACTTATATACCATAACAGAATTGAGTCAGGCACTTCCCATCACAGCCAGCCTGGAGATCACGTCTCCATAAATGTCATCTCTGTCAAGGTGCTGCCAAAGCAGCAGAAACCCCAGGCCTGGTGGTTTGATCTGCCAGCTCCTACCGGAGAGGAGCAAAACACTTACATCGTTCTTCCTCTGCTTCCTGAGTTAGGACTTTAAAATCCAGGAACCACGTCTCCAACCAGGCAATGACAAACGAGACGATAGGAAGCAAATAGCCGAAAGCCCCTTTGGCCAGAAGCTGCGTGGAAGAAAGCAGAAAGCACAGAGAGTTTACACAAACGGGAAAAGAGCAGCGTCAACTCATCACAGAGCAATCCCCTGCGAGCCCACAGCAACCAACCTCAGAGAGGATGACCTTCACAATCAGGAAGGCACTGGATATCAACGTCGTGACCTGAAAATAAACATACACACTTCAGATCCCTGCAAACTCCAAGGAGAATGAGAAAACTGAAAACAGGAAAGGAAAAACTGCCTTCTTACCGCGATGACCCACCAGTGGCGCAGCTTCACAACTGCGTAGGCCAGCAGCAACACAAAAAACCGAAAGAAAGCCAAGACCTTTAAAAACAAAGAGCCACCGACACTCGTTACTGCCCTTGTCCCTCTGCCAGGTGCTGGGAGGATGCAGACATGGAGCAGCTCCCGAGGACATCACTGTCTGCACAAACAGGGTCAGGACAGGCTGAGATCTGCCTGATTTCATTGGGGTGGGCAAGGCTGCGAGGGGACCCCAGCCCTCCTAACACACAGACCCTCCCTGCCCAGCCTGAGCTCCAAAGCTGTTCCCTCACGTGCCGCAGTCTGGGATACTCACAAATATATCAAAGAAAGAGGTCTTGAATCTGTAATTGATGATTTCATCCTTCAAGTTCTTCTGGATGCCATCCTTCGTCTGAAGGGGAGAGAGGAAACCACAAAGCTATTGAGTGCGCTGATAAGAAACTAATGGGAGAAGGAACCCGGCCAAGCAGTGACCGGAGGTTATTGCCAGGTCAGGTTCTGCAGCGGGCATTCAAATGCCTGCTGCTGGCACAGCACGGGCTCATCTGCCAAGGCAGGGCTGGGGGAGGATACAACAGCCCATTTCACCCTCGGTTTCACAGTGAGGAGCGCAAGAGTCTGGTAGCCAGAGCCGGAGCAGCAGGCAGGTACATTAAACACTAGCTACGTGGGAACCGCTCCTCTGGCTCCGCACATCCAGTGCCGCCCACCACAACTCTCACGAACCTAAAGCCCGCGGCCAGACAACACCTCCCACAGTGCCCAGCGCTGAGCAGCGTGCTGAGGTGGCCAAGGAGGCCAACAGCATCCTGGCTCCTATCAGCCATGGTGTGGCCAGCAGGAGTAAAGAAGGGATCATCCCCCTAGACCTGGTGCTGCTGAGGCCGCACCTTGAATCCTGGCTTCAGTTTTGGGCCCATCAGTACAAGAAGGACATTGAGCAGCTGAAGTGCAATCAGAGAAGGGAACAAAGCTGGAGAAGGGCCTGGAGCACAGGGGTTCTGGGAGCAGCTGAGGCACTTGGGGCTGTTTAGCCTGGAGGAGGCCGAGGGGAGACCTCATCGCTCTCTGCAGCTCCCAGAAAGGAGGCTGGAGCGAGGTGGGTGCTGGTCTCTTCTCCCAAGTAACATGCAACAGGATGAGAGGAAATGGCCTCAAGCTGCACCAGGGGAGTCACCACCCCCGGAGAGGTTCAAAAATTGTGTGGACACGGCACTTTAGGACATGGTTTAGTTGGCACGGTGAGGTTGGGCTGGTAGTTGGACTAGATGAACTTAGAGGTCTTTTCCAACCTTAACAGTTCTATGATTCTATGATTCCAAGTCTGTCTCCAGGTGAGAGTTCAGCTGTGCAGAAGGAGATGTGGAGCAAACAGGAAAACTGCAGGAAACCACTTCTCTAGCACCTGAACAAAGCATCTCCCACAGCCAGACCACCAAGACATCTCCCCTGCGAGGGTTCTCAGAGCAGAGGTCACTGGTGGAATTTAAGCTGCGATCGTTCTCGTTGGGCAAAGCATCAAGGGGTCCCACCCCCTCCTTTCTTCCAGGCCAGCTGGCTTCCCACAGCTCACAGCAGCGCTGATCCGCCTTCCAGGAAATCCGACGGAGGAAGTCAACCGTACCAGCAAAGGGGAAGAGGGAGAAGAGGAGGACGAGGGGCAGACAGATACAGACAGACAGCAAGGAAATTCAGAAGAGTCAAAACTGCTTTCTGGGAGCGTGGAAAATGCTCACAGATGAGTTTTCTTGCCTTACCCCGCGACTACCTGGGGTCTGACAGCCTTGGTCCTTTTGACCCCATAAATCCTGTTCTCAGGAGCCTGGAATCACTGTTTATGAGAAAGCGGATGGCTCAGGTAACTGGAACAAATGCTTCACCTTTAGGCTATTGGTTTGAACGCAGCCCAGCTGGCCTGGAAGCTGGTACAGGCTGACAGCTGTTTGATGATCTGTGAGAAACAAGTTGGTGGATCTCAGGCCAGTTCTTGGCAGCTTGGTGTCCTGGCACCCTCTCATCAGACAGTCCAAGGACAGAAGAGGCAGCCACTGGGAAACGGTCCCTCTAGGTCAGGGCTGGTGCTTAATATTCCAGGAGAAGGGGACAGAGCAGTTCTGCATTACTGCTCTGCTGAGCTGCCACCAAATACCTCTTTCCTACAACAGGACCCTGCAGGAGGAATGAGGCACAAGGAAGGCTTTGGACTGCGCTTTCTGAGAGGCTTTTACACACAGGCTGCTGCAGAGGACAAGGAAGAAGAACCATCTGAAGCATCTCTCTGTCTCCGAGAGCAGCGAGCTCGCAGGATGACAGTCTGCAGGCAACAGACATTTAACGAGGGCCAATTTGCTCAGCTTATCTTGCAGCGAAGGAAACCGTTGATAAAAAAAGCATTAGTCATTGTATAAAAATCATTGCTCTTCATAACTAGGCAAATAAGCTCTCCTAATAGCTTTAAATATGCAGCATCTCGGCCCAGGGCCCAAATATCAGCAGTTAGTCACTCATTAATGGCTACCTGCAAGCCCTGCGCTCAGAATTGCCCTGGTGACCGTGCCGGTAGATTTATCTCCCTGGGGCTGGATATTTTGATTTATAAACAGCACCTCTCCAGAGAGCCAGGACGAGTGCAGGAGGCTGGGGTCCAGGACACCATCGGCATGGCTGGAATGTTGGCTGAGAGACGCTTTTTCCTAAGGGGGAGGGGAGCAGGGGTCTCTTCAGCTCAGTGTGGGCAGGGCGAGGGAGCTGCTGGCAATCTGTTAAGCGCAGACACCCAGGAGATAGAGGGCAGAGATAAAAGCTGCTAAGTGAGCGCAGGATGCAGTGCTGATAAATAAAAGCCAGGCACCGGCAGGGCTGCAGGCAGTAGCGCTGGGGTCTATCTGTTCATCTATGCTCAGGTTGTTCCCTAGGAGGACACGCAGTACCTAAAATCCGCCCCCAGCTCAGCTGAATCCAGCTGGGACCAGTTCAGGGAAAATAAACCAAAATACAGCCCAGGGAATTGCTCCAATTGAGGTAAATAAACTGGAATTCCCTGCTCGCTGCAACGGCTGACACACTGAGCAAACGCAGCAGCCCGCACAGGCGTGACAACACTCTGGAGAGGACCGAGCTCCCTGTGTTTCCCTTCGCCTCTGGCTTTCAGAAGCTGAGATGAGTTTGGGTGTGTTGGCAGCAAAGCTCAAGGGCCTTTTTGCCTCTGCTCAGCAGCGGGATGGGCAAGAGGAGGGTCCACACATCCCACCTCGCTCCTCCGGTGCTCCAGGAACAAGACAAAGCCGACGGCTGCTTGGCAAACACACACGAGGCAAGGGGAGGAGGGGACAAACTTGGCCAACTGCTCAACCTGGCGACTCCAAGGGCCCCAGATCTTGTTACACAACCACACGGAGCCCGACACACACGTTAACGACCCTGGACAGCCACGACAGGGCCCCGGCTGCAGGAAATAAGCTGGACTTTAGTTTACACCAACCACGCGGGGGTTTCTCAGCCAGCACAAATCAGCAGAGCGCTGGGAAGAACAAACAAAGACTTGGCCCGAGACTCCTGGAACGGAGCAATTAAAGCAGAGGGAACTGAGTTAACAAAGCACAGCTTAAAAGGGCAGACTCCACCGAGTTGTTTCCCCCAACTTACATTCAGTTCAATTATCCACAACAAAGAGATGAAGAGCAGGTCGAAGGTGACGAAGAGGCAGAAGGTCCGCCTCACGTCCGAGATGGCTTTCCTCTTCTCCGGAGAGAAGTAGCAATACGGGGAGAAGCCCTGGCTCTGGGAGAATGAGGTGCTGATGGACGCTATGGCTGGGAGGCTTCGTTCCAGGTCGTGCTGCAGGTCTGTCGGCTTGCTCATCCTTGACCCAAGCGACCTGGGTCCTACGTCAACTGGGGCAACATCGGCCAAGACAGGCTGTCACCTGTGGGGAGACACAAAGGGGACCCTCAGGTCTCCAGAAACCTTTTCTCAGGGCAAATATTCCCATTGGTGGATCAGATCATGCCTGTTTTATACAGTTCCTGAGGGAAAAGGCTAATACCAGCTTTTTGGGCTGCCAAAGAACCTCCCTCTCCAAAGCAAAGACATCCAGGGCTCCCCCATCTCACCCTGGAACTCCACGCTCGCCAGCACAGGCAGGGACCTTCCTTCCCTCTTGCTCACTGCAGGGAAGGAGGAATCAGCTGTGAAAGGCTCGGAGCTGTGTCGTGACCGTGAAGCCACCACAAGCGGCACTGGGACCCAATGGCAGCCACCACGAACGCGCTCACAGCAGGTTGAGCCAAGCTGGCGGCTACAGTCAGAGAAGCAGATGGTAAACCCGGCGGAGATGCCGCGGCAGCAGGAAAAGGAGCCTCAGGGTGTTTCCACAGAGGCCCGTGATCCAAAAGGGAACAGTTCCCAGGATCCCTGAGCCAGCCAGCCCTCTGCTGCACCGCACCAGCCTCCTCTACAGGGAAACGGGGAGCCGGTCATCCCATCAGCCATGGATCATCATGAATCATGCAATAGTTCGGGTTGGAAGGGACCCCAAAGCCCAGCCAGTTCCACCCCCTGCAATGGGCACGGACACCTCCACTGGATCCGGTTGCTCAAAATCCAGCCTGGCCTTGAACCCCTCCAGGGATGGGGCAGCTACCCCTGCTCTGGGCAACCTGGGCCAGGGCCTCCTCACCCTCACAGCAAAACATTTCTTCCCAAGATCACATCTCAGACTCCCTTCTTTCAGCTCAAAACCATTCCTGCTCATCCTCTCCCTGCACTCCCTGAGCCAGAGCACCTCCTCAGCTTTCCTGGAGCCCGTTTCAGTGCTGGAAGCTGCTCTAAGGTCTCCCTGGAGCCTTCTCTTCTCCACGCTGAACAACCCCAACTCTCTCAGCCTATCCTCGTATGGGCGGTGCTCCAGCCCTCGGATCATCTCCGTGGCCTCCTCTGGAGGAGCAGGAGGCTGCCTTCCATACCTAACTCCAGCCAAGTGGAGCAGCAAGGGGAGCAGGGGCAAGCTCTGCTCAGTCCTAGCGCAGCAGCTGGCAGTGCCAGGCACACGGCCCCGGGGGGAGCGAGGTGCTGAGGGCTGAGCACTGTTCTCACGTAGTCCATGCCAACCATTGTATTAAAATTCTTCCTCTCCGTCAGCACGGCACAAGGAAGCGGCTACGGTAATGGAGCGTGCTAGAGACAAACAAGGAAAGAGGATGCCAAAACAGGTCAGACCAGGGATCTGTCAGTCCCCAGCTCTGCCACCTCCGAGTCCCTTGTGGCAAAAGCACAAAACGCTCCCGCCCAAGGACAATGTCTCCAAAAAGCAAATTTTTTGCTGTGTTAGCGACTTCCCCAGCAGTTCAGCGTCCTCCAGGATCCCAGTGACGTTGGTTTGTCTACAACAGAACACACTTGCAACAACAGGAGGCTCTAGCTACGTGCTGTCTGAGGAAAAGAGCCCTGAGCGCGCCCAGACCAGTGGGAAGGGGTGACCCATGGGGCCAGCGAAGCTGGGGTGCTGTCAAGCCCCACCAGAGCCCCGAGCAAGAGCAGAGTACAACCTGATTTGGGGCAATTTCATGTCCCTGCACCAGCGGCTGCTGCATCCAGTGGCTGCCCTATCCCTGGAGGGGTTCAAAAGCAGGTTGGATGGGGCTTTGAGCAACTGGATCCAGTGGGAGGTGACCCTGCCCATGGCAGGAGGGTTGGAACCGGATGGGCTTCGAGGTCCCTTCTGACCCAAACCGCTCCACGATTCTATGATCCGAGCCCCCAGGGAGTGCCGGGGCTCGAGAGGGAACAAAGCTGGAGTCCTGTCAAGTCCCTGTAAGTCTCTCTCGGAGGCACGTTGGAAGGAGCTGGAAGCCTTGTCACTTTGGATCAGCTGCAATGACCGCAGCCCCTTCGCTGCTCGGAGCGAGGGGCCCATCTCGAACTGAGAAAAGTTAAAGACATCTGTGAGCACTGAATAATGCATCGCCTCGGGCCGGGGCTGCTGCTCCGCTTAGGCAGGGTGTCACCGCTGAGTCCCTCAAACACCGCTTTCCACTTACACGGCCCCCCCCTCCAACTTTCACAGCGCTTTAAAATCACCCTGCGAGACTCACCGGCCGCGTCCCCTCAATGCCGAGGCAGCGCTGGGGCTGCGGTGCCAGGGATGCAGCTGAGGATGGCAGCTGGCGCGAGCCCTGTGCAGCTCAACCAGCCCAAACCCTCTTTTTATTCAACTTCCCGGAGAGGTTTAGCACCACACGCTCATCCCAATCCAACCCGCGACAACCAACTCTTGGGGAAGAACCAGCAACAAGGGTTTTACCTTCAGAGCACCATGGGACACGCGGGGAGAAGCCCAGGTGAGCTCCCCCCGAGTGGAACCGTTCCGTCAGGCTCAGAAAGCTCAGAGCAGAAAGAGCAGGGGCTGATGCGAGCGTGCAGAAATGTGCCTGTTTCTGGGTGACAGATAAATTATTGAGCACCCCGGCGTTGTATTATGCATTCAGACAGCCCCCGCAGCTCCGCACCGGCTGCCGAGGCGCGAGCCGCTTTCGGGGGCTCTCAAGGAGCGCGGCTCTGACAGCCGACACGACAGCGGCACAGGGATCAGGGAGCCCTCAAGGATTTTTTTTTTGGTTAAAACCAAGGGGTTCTGGAGCCTCAGAGGAAAGATTTGGGTTCTTTTTGGTGGTGAGACTTGTTTTGAGGGGGAAGCGGAAGAAGCTGCAGAGACAAGAAGTGATCATGGAAAAGACCTCAAGCTCATCCAGTCCAACCATCAGCCCAAGCCCACCGTGCCAACCAAACCATGTCCTGAACTGCCATGGTCACACTGTTTCTGAACCCCTCCAGGGATGGAGACCCCACCACGGCCCTCAGCAGCTCTGCCAGGGCTTAACCACTCTTTCCGTGAAGGAATTTTTCCTAAAATCCAGTCTAAACTCCCCTGGTGCAACCTGAGGCCATTTCCTCTCATCTCACGGCTAGGGAGAAGAGACCAAGCACCCACCTCATCACAACCTCCTTTTCGGGAGCTGCGGAGAGCGATGAGGTCTCCCCTCAGCCTCCTCTCCAGGCTAACCACCCCCAGGGCCCTGTGATGCCACCCTCAGCAGCGAGCAAGCAAATCCCAGTGGGAAGCAAGCAGAGGGAAGGAGAGTGGGAAGGAGAGGGTGGCTGGTGAAATCCCAAGACAACGCCAAGCGCCGATACCCAGCGGGCGCTGCCGCAGAGGCTGTGAGGCAAAACACCAACAGCCCAGAGCCCATCCCCGGGAAAGGCCAGAGCAGCCCTGGCAAAGCTCGCAGCGCCAAACCCTTCCCTGTGCCACCCCATTCCCAGTGCCAAACCCTTCTTCGTGCCACCCCCTCCCTGGTGCCACCCCCTCCCCACTCTCAGCTTTCAGATTCAAATCACACGCTCCTCATTAGCACACGTTTGCATGTCAATGACACCTCTTACAGCAAGAAGCCTTTCCATCTTGTGACAGCTCTTCTCTTTTTCCTCCCGCGCCCCCGACTTCCCATTAATGCCTCTTCTCTGCTCACATGATGACTTCTACCACTAATTCTCGTGTCACCTCTTCTGAAAGCTGCAGCCTCTGCAGCAACGGCTGCACCAGGGGAGAAAACGCATGAAGATGGAGCGGGACGGAGCCTTTTAGAGGCACCAGCCACGCGTGTTTCCCTTAACACACGGCCAAGCTTCCTACATGGAGAGATGCCTTTAAATAAAAAAGGTGAATATTGAATTAGACACTAAACCTCAAGCCAAAAAAGCCAGGAGATGACCCCGCGCCTTCAGCAAACCACAGATTCCCTGGCACATCTGTAGCCAAGCCCCTGCAGGGCCAGGGCTGTCTGGGTTTTGAGCAGACCCAGATCCTGTGGTGATGGCTCAGTGTGGAGCTCTGCTGCGAGCTGTCCCTGCACCCATTTGGAGCATTCCTTACAATCACAGACTCATGGAATGGTTTGGGTTGGAAGGGACCTCAAAGCCCAGCCAGTTCCACCCCTGCCACGGGCAGGGACACCTCCACTGGATCAGGGGCTCCAAGCCCCATCCAACCTGGCCTTGAACCTCTCCAGGGATGGGGCAGCCACCACTGCTCTGGGCAACCTGGGCCAGGGCCTCCCCACCCTCACAGCAAAACATTTCCCTGAAAGATCCCATCTCAGCCTCTCCTCTTTCAGCTGAAAACCCTTCCCCCTCATCCTATCCCTGCACTCCCTGATCCAGAGCCCCTCCTCAGCTTTCCTGGAGGCCCTTTCAGTCCTGGAAGCTGCTCTAAGGTCTCCTTAGAGCCTTCTCTTCTCCAGGCTGAACAACCCCAACTCTCTCAGCCTGTCCTCATACAGGAGATGCTCCAGCTCCCACATCATGTCTGTGGCCTCCTCTGGACTCGCTCCAACAGCTCCATATCCTTCCCATGCTGAGGACTCCAGAACTGAAGCACCTTCTGGGGCTGAGCTGAGTCCTTGGAAGGGTCGCCCTGCCAGATCCAATCCGGGCTGGCTCCCCACACAACACTGACAGGGGACAGCGGAGTGACGAGGGGGATCAGGGCCACAACTTTCACCTGTCTGTGACACTTGCAAAAGGCCAGGAGCTGCCGCTGGGCGAGTTCAGTGTCCACGCAGGCACCCGGTGTGGGCACAGAGACCCTCGGGGAGCCCAGTCAGAAACAGGGAGACTCAGAGGGTGTGTGAAAATCACACTTCCCCAGAGCTGTGTTTGCTTGCAGCCCCTTTGCCCCAGTCCTTTCCCTGTGAGACACGTCCACAGAGCTGGAGGAAGCAGCTCCTGCTGTAGCAGTCCCTCTGACCCACTTCCCTCTCCTCGTTAGCTCTCTATACTAATTTTCAGAACACTTCAGCATCAGCGTGGTTCTCTGCGGCCACAGCCAGCACCGAGCCTCAGGTCCAGCCCCTCGTCTGCCCACCCAGGGGGCTCTGATGGGTGTCAGACCAGTAGCTGGGAATGGGGATCCCCCAGGACTGAGCCCCCAGGAGCTGGGAATCGGGATCCCCCAGGACTGAGCCCCCAGGAGCTGGGAATGGGGATCCCCCAGGACTGAGCCCCCAGTAGCTGGGAATCGGGATCCCCCAGGACTGAGCCCCCAGGAGCCGGGAATCGGGATCCCCCAGGACTGAGCCCCCAGGAGCTGGGAATGGGGATCCCCCAGGACTGAGCCCCCAGCGAGCTGGAAATGGGGATCCCCCAGGACTGAGACCCCAGCGAGCTGGAAATGGGGATCCCCCAGGACTGAGCCCCCAGAAGCTGGGAATAGGGATCCCCAGGACTGAGCCCTGGCGAGCTGGGAACGGGGATCCCCCAGGACTGAGCCCCCAGGAGCCGGGAATAGGGATCCCCCAGGAGCCGGAAATAGGGATCCCCCAGGACAGAGCCCCGGCGAGCTGGGAATGGGGATCCCCCAAGACTGAGCCCCCGCGAGCTGGGAATGGGGATCCCCCAGGACTGAGACCCCAGGAGCTGGGAACGGGGATCCCTCTGGCACCAAACCTGTAAAGCTAGGAATGGGGAACCCCTCTGGGACCAAACCGGGGTACTCAAGCACTGAGAACCCCAGGAATAAGACCCAGGGAGCTGGGAATGGCCTTCCCCCACTGGAGCTGAAGCTGAAGAGCTGTGAGAACAGGCCCCACCAGGACCAAACCTGGAGAGCTGGGAATGGGGAACCCTGGGCTTGAACCCCAGGGAGCCGGGAACCCCTCAGGACTGAACCCCAGAAGGCTGGGAATGGGGAACCCCCAGGAATGAGCCTTGAGGAGCCAGGAACGGGGAATCCCTGGGACAAAACCTGGGTTCTTGGGAATGGGGAACTCCTGGGAGTGAGGCCTGGGGAACCAGGAATCCCACTGAAATTGAACCTGCAGAGATGGGGACCCCCCCCCCCGGGGCCTGAAGCTCGGGGAGCCGGGACCGGTTCCCCCCGGGATCAAACCTGAAAGGCCAGGAACACGGAACCTTGTGATCAAACCTGGGGAACCGGGAACGGGGAACCCGCAGGGCTGAATCCCAGGGAGCCGGGAACTCCTCTGGGATCGAATCTAGAGCCTTGGGAACGGGGAACCCCCCGGGGATCCAGTAACAAGGAACACCCGGGACCAAACCTGGAGACTCGGGAACCGGGAACCCCCCCCGGATCGAACCCCCGGGGCAGCTGGGAACTGGGAACCCCCAATAGTGAGGCCCAGGGAGCTGGGAACGGCGAAAACCCGGGACCGAACCTGGAGACTCTCGGGAACCGGGAACCCCTAGGGCTGAGTCCCGGGAGACCAGGAACGGGGAAACCCCGGGACCGAAGCCCTGGGCCTCGGCGGCCCCGGGAGCGGGGCTGGGGCTGAACCCGCGGTACCGGTACCTGGTGCCGCCGCTGCCGCCCGGTGCCGGGCCCCGCCGGAAGCCACCCGAGCCACTTCCGGCCCCGCCGCCACCTCCGAACCCGGAAGTGAAATTCGAGGCGGCGCCGGCGCCGACCACTGGCGGCCGGGAAGGGGGGTTGGGAGAGACCATTCCCCATGGGGGGGGGTCAGTGGGGCTGGGATGAACCATTCCCTATAGGGAGGGATTCAGTGGGGCTGGGAGGAACCATTCCAAATGGGGGGGGTCAGTGGGGCTGGGATGAACTATTCCCTATAGGGAGGGATTCAGTGGGGCTGGGAGGAACCATTCCCTATAGAGGGGGATTCAGTGGGGCTGGGATGAACCATCCCAAATGGGGGGAATCAGTGGGGCTGGGAGGAACCATTCCCTATAGAGGGGGATTTAGTGGGGCTGGGATGAACCATCCCAAATGGGGGGAATCAGTGGGGCTGGGATGAACCATTCCCTATAGAGGGGGATTCGGTGGGGCTGGGAGGAACCATTCCCTATAGAGGGGGATTCGGTGGGGCTGGGAGGAACCATTCCCTATAGAGGGGGATTCAGTGGGGCTGGGAGGAACCATTCCAAACGGGGGGAATCAGTGGGACTGGGATGAACCATTCCCTATAGAGTGGGATTCAGTGGGGCTGGGAGGAACCATTCCCTATAGAGGGGGATTCAGTGGGGCTGGGATGAACCATTCCAAAGGGGGGGAATCAGTGGGGCTGGGATGAACCATTCCAAATGGGGGGAGTCAGTGGGGCTGGGATGAACCATTCCCTATAGGGAGGGATTCAGTGGGGCTGGGAGGAACCATTCCCTATAGAGGGGGATTCAGTGGGGCTGGGAGGAACCATTCCAAATGGGAGGCAGGGGGGGTCAACGGTGGCCCCTGTGTCCCACCCCGCAGCTCCAGGTGCCCAGACACCTCTCTCCCTCCCCTGCCCCACACCTTGGCCCCCCAAACCCTGGCCTCAGGGCCCCTCAAGCAGGCTGAAGCCTCTCTGTACAGCCATTTATTGCAGGCAGGGAGGGGGGCTCTGCGCAATGTGGGGGGGCAGGAGCTGTGGGCACCCCAGCCCCCACCAGCCCCCGGGGGGTCCCGTCCCGGGCACCGCTGTGGGGCGAGGGCGGCTGTGGCCGTGCGAGAGGCCTGGCCTGGCCCAGCCTGGCAGGGGCCAGCAGGGCGTGAGGGCGGCTGAAGCGCAGGCAGGGCAGGCAGAGGGCTCGGGGTTGGGGGGGACGATGATGCTGGCGAAGCTGCTGCAGCCGGCGTGGCCGGTGCCGGCTAACTGGTGCCCAGCGGGAAGGTGGGCGAGTGGCGCTCGGTGCCGATGGGGCGCGAGGGCACCTCTGCGAAGCCGACGTGTCGCCGCTCTGGGGATGGGAAGGTGGTGACGAGGGTCAGGAACGGGGCCCGATGGCACCGGAGCCGCCAGGGATCAAGGTTGGGGTGGGTGGGGGGGTGGGGGGTGATGCCCCACGTACCCCCGGTGCCGCCGTCCTCCTGCTCCTCTTCATCCCCCTCTGCTCCCTCGGGGTCCTCGGGGATCTCCGACACCGTCAGCGCCTTCAGGTCCTCCTCGCGCTCATCGATGCCGCCGGCAAAGGAAACCTTCTGCCCGCCTGCGGCCCCCAGGAGCCCCAGCTCTGGGGTCACC
Organism: Phaenicophaeus curvirostris; assembly: GCF_032191515.1. Lineage (NCBI taxonomy): Eukaryota > Metazoa > Chordata > Aves > Cuculiformes > Cuculidae > Phaenicophaeus > Phaenicophaeus curvirostris. The sequence continues at coordinate 2,419,363 of NC_091417.1, forward strand.
CCAGTGCCGGGGACCCCCAGCCCCAGCGCCCACCCAGCATCCCCGAGGAGAGGCTACAGCGATGTCCCCCATCACCCCTGTCCCCCGTGGTCCCCATCCGCACTCCTGTCCCCACATCGTTCCCGTCTCCTCAGTGTTTCCATCTCCCCATCATCCCTCTCCCTCCATCGTCCTCGTTGCCCCGTTGTCCTTATCCCCATGTTGTCCCCATCCGCTCTTATCCCTCGTCATAGTGGTTGATGGGAATGGTTGGACTTGATGATCCCGTGGGTCTTTTCCAACCTGGTGATTCTATGATCCCCACCCTCCCATCGTCCCCATCCTCCCATCATCCCTGTCCTCCCATCATCCCTGTCCCTCTCATCCCCATCCTCCCATCATCCCGGTCCTCCCATCATCCCTGTCCCTCTCATCCCCATCCTCCCATCATCCCGGTCCTCCCATCATCCGTGTCCCCTCTCATCCCCATCCTCCCATCATCCCCATCCTCCCATCATCCCTGTCCTCCCATCGTCCCTGTCCCCTCTCATCCCCATCCTCCCATCATCCCCATCCTCCCCCTGTCCCCATCATCCCTGTCCCCCCATTGTCCCCGTCCCCATCCCGTTACCTTTCCGCTTGTGTGCCTTGAGGCCAGCGGGGAAGAAGCTCCTCTCGGCTCTGCCCTGGCTCCCTGGGGCTTCTCGGGCGCACGGTGACGAGCGGGGGGCAGAGGGGGACACGTGTGGCACCACCGGCCACCACGCCAGCCGAGCGGCCGGGGCCCCGGGGGTGGCAGCAGGGCCCGGTGGGGACAAGGACACTGCCCAGCGGGTGGCAGGGCCAGGCAGCAGCCAGCCTGTGTCCCCATGTCCCTGCGCCCCTGGGCTCCAGCAGCCTTGTCCCCATGTCCCTGTGGCTCCAGCAGCCTTGTCCCCATGTCCCCTGGGCTCCGGCAGGTCCCTCCCTGTGTCCCCACATCCCCCAAGCTCCAGCATCCCTGTCCCCATGTCCCCTGGGCTCCTACAACCCCATCCCCATGTCCCTGCATCCCTCGGGCTCCAGAAACCCTGTCCCCATGTCCCCAGGGCTCCAGTACTCCTGTCCCCATGTCTCTTGGACTCCTACAACCCCGTCCCCATGTCCCTGCATCCCTTGGGCTCCAGAAGCCCTGTCCCCATGTCCCCACATCCCCCAGAGCCTGGCAATCCTGTCCCCAGGGCTCCAACAATCCTGTCCCCATGTCCCCAGCGCTCCAGTAATCCCATCTCCATGTCCCCAGGGCTCCAGCACTCGTGTCCCCATGTCCCCACATCCCCCAGGGCTCCAGCACTCCTGTCCCCATGTCCCCAGGGCTCCAGCACTTGTGTCCCCGTGTCTCCAGGGCTCCAGCAATCCCATCCCCATGTCCCCATGTCCCTAGTGCTCCAGCAATCCCATCCCCATGTCCCCACATCCCCCAGGGCTCCAGCACTCCTGTCCCCATGTCCCCAGGGCTCCAGCACTCGTGTCCCCGTGTCTCCAGGGCTCCAGCGCTCCTGTCCCCATGTCACCCCCAGCTCTAACAGCCCAATTCCATGTCCCCGTCCCCCTCACCAGGCTCGAGGGCGCTGTCGGGGTCGCAGTCACGGGTCAGCTCGTGCTCCCCGTCATCGGGCTCCCCGTCAGAGCTGTCACCCCCGGCCAGGCCACTCTCCAGGTGGGACTGCACGATGCGCTGCACCGCTGAGGAGACACCGACATCAAGATCTCGCTCCGGGCACTGGGAGCACTGGGAGCACTGGGGTTTCCCCACAGAGCCGCGTGGCGAGGCGTAAGAGGACCCCGTGCCTCAGTTTCCCCACCCAGACAGAGCCAGCCGGTACCTTTGAGCGAGGGCGGCGTGTAGGCACACGGGTTGGTCCTCTTTGGTTTCAGCAGGCAGCCCTCTCCGGAGCCGCGCTGCGGGAACGAACAGCGTTGGGGACAAGGTCCCAGCGTCCCCCGTGGGGAGCTGGGTGCTGTGACGGGGATCTCACGGTGGGGATAAAGATGCTGCGATGGGGGCTCCACGATGGGGACTCAAAGCTTACACCAACCCCTTCCCTGGGCTCCTTGAAACGGGGAGCAGGTGTTGGGGACCCCATGATGGGGACCTCACCATGGGATCCAGCATTGGCGACCCCAATATTGGGATTTCCCCATGGGAACTGGACTTTGGGGACCCCATGATGGGGACCTCACCATGGGGATCTAGCACTGAGGACCCCAATATTGGGATCTCCCCATGGGGACTGGACTTTGGGAACCCCATGATGGGGATCTAGCATTGGGGACCCCAATTTTGGGATCTCTCCATAGGGACTGGACTTTGGGGACCCCACGATGGGGACCTCACCATGGGGATCTAGCATTGGCGACCCCAATATTGGGATCTCCCCGAGGGGACTGGACATTGGGGACCCCACGATGGGGACCTGACCGTGGGGATCTGGCATTGGGGATCCTAATATGGGGACCCCACCCTGGGGATTGGACGTTGGAGACCCAGTGATGAGGACCTGCCATGGGAATCCAGTGTTGAGGACCCCATCACAGAGACCCACCATGGGGATTGGGCAATGAGGACACCCCCCACCGTGGGGATCTGGCGTTGGGGACCCCATGACAGAGGCCCCATCATGGGGATGTGGTGTTGGGGACCCTGGGGTGGTGTTCCTGTTCCCCACATCCTGGTCTGGCTCTGCGTTCCCGTCCCCATCACCTCAATGCCAGCGCCGTGTGCCCGTGCCGGACAGGGAACCAATAAGGGCTGGGGCCAGGCTGGGATGGGGCAGCGGGTGCCTGGGCTGAGCCCCGATAACTCCCTGGTGACTGAGGAGCCGTGGGGTGCAGGAGCAGGGCCACCAACTCACCTGGTAGGGCAGGGACTCGTCCTCTGGGTCAACAGCGCCGGGGAGAGAGGGATGAGTGGGACGGAGCTGCCGGCACCCAGTGGAGCCAGACAGGTCCCTGCCCACATCAGAATCCCCACCAAGGACCTGCCACCACGTCCTGTCCCTCCACAATGTCCCCTCCCTGCCACTGTGTCCCACCCCACCCATAGGTGACACCACATCCCATCCCACCATCATGTCCCCTCCCTACCAGCATGTCCCATCCTGGATATCCCATACCATGCATGACACCAGGTCCTGTCCCAGCCATGAGGTCCCATCCCTGCCACCCCATCCTATCAGTAATCCCGCGTCCCATCCTTGTCATCACCTCCCATCCCTGGACCAGTTGTCCCCTGCCACCACATCCATTCCCTGTCCAGGGTCCCATCCCTGCCCCGCTCACCTGGGGAAGAGTGCTCGGAGAGCTGGAAGAGCATGGCCGGCGTGGGTCTCCGCCGGCGGATCTGGGGCACAGAAGGATGTCACCAGCCATCTGGGGACACTGAGGTCCCCTGTCCCCTCCCCTGCACCCCAGGATCGACACCCCACGTATGTCCCTGTGTGCTCCACAAGCTGCAGGGAGCAGGGGACAGGGACACCCAGCTCCGGCCAGGGTGGGGATCCCTGGGGTGGGGGCTCCCCTGAGCCGGCGCCACTGAAAGTTGGGGTGTCCCATAGCAGGGTCACAACCCCATCCCAGGTTCCCCACTCTCTCCTGGCATCAAAAGAGCACCAGCTCCCACCCAGCGCCGCTGTGGGAGCTCTGTGTTTGGTGTGTCCCCTCAGCTGCACTGTCCCCCTGCGTGTCCTGTCCCCTTCAGCCCATCCCTGTCCCCTCCATCCCATCCCATCCCATCCCATCCCATCCCATCCCATCCCATCCGTATCCCTATCCCTGCCCTGTCCCCCTGCACAACTCTCCCTCTGCGCAGGACCACAGCTCACATGGGGGACCTTGGAGCTCTCTCATCCTCTCCCCGTCTCTCCCTTGTCCCATCTTTTCCCCCCACCCAGTCCTCTGTCCCCTCCTGTCCCATGCCCTGTCCTCTCTGATCCCTCTTGTCCCGTTCTCCTCATCCTCTCCTGTCCATCCTGTCCCCTCCAATCCCCCTTGTCCCGCTCTCCCCATCCCATCCTGTCCATCCCACCTCCTCCAACCCCATCCTGTCCCCTCCGATCCCTCTTGTCCTGCTCTCCTGGTCCCATCCCATCCATGCAATCCCCCTGTCCCCATCCTACCCATTCCAATCCCCGGTGTCCCTCTCTCCCCGTCCCATCCTGTCCCCTCCAAACCCCCTTGTCCTGTTCTCCCGCTCCCATCCCATCCATCCTATCCCCTCTGTCCCTATCCTGTCCCCTCCATCCCCATCCTGTCCCCTCCAATCCCCCTTGTCCCACTCTCCCCATCCCATCCTGTCCATCCTACCTCCTCCATCCCCTTCCTATCCCCTCCAACCCCCCTCACCCTGTCCTCCCCGTCCCATCCTCTTCATCCTATCCCCTCCAATCCCCCCTGTCCCACTCTGTCCCCGTCCCATCTCCTCCTGTCCCTCGTGCAGGACTCAGCTCACACCAACACCTTGAAGATCTCCTGTCCCCTTCATCCCTCCTGGTCACACTGGGGGTCCCTCGTTGCCCCGAGGTCACCGGCAGCGCTTAAAGCGCTGCCGGTGACCTCGGGGCAACGAGGGACCCCTGATGTGACCCCATACCCTGGTGACCCCCTCACCATCTCAACGGCGCGAGGGTCCAGCTGGCTCGGAGGTGCCGGCACGGAGAATTGGATCTTCTTGCGATCCTTGGGGTCCATGGCCTTGACCGTGTGTCACCCCCTTGGGTACCGGAGAGAGGAAGAGGTTGGGTGGTGGTGGGATCTCCGCCACCACCGGGGCTGAGCGGAGTTTGGTAGCACCCAGGGCTTGGGAAAGCGAGGACTGAGAGCGACGGGAGGTGGAGAAGGCAGAGCCGGTGAGGAGGAGGAGGAGGAGGAGGAGGAGGAAGGAGAGGGAGGGAGGACTTGGTTCCTACCAGGCGCTGAATTATTCATCCCCCAACCACGGGTAGGGGGGCTGAAGCCCAGGTAATGAGCCCTTGGGGAGCCCCTGAGGGGGTTCAGCCAACTTAGGGGGGGTGGAGAGGGGGGGTTAACCCCTTCCTTGCCTGGGAGATGTCTCCTGATCATGGGACAGGACTGGGATGGGACTGGGAGCCTCCACCTGAGTCCCTTATGCCTCAGTTTCCCTGCAGAGTATGTAGGGCATAGAAACATCAGGAATAACACACACCCCCCCCCCCCCAATCCTGGCTTCTCTGTGCCCCACAGACACCCTGCTCCCACCCCATAGGACAGGGACACTGCTCCTTCGGGACTTGGAGCCACCAGGGAGCGTGGCCAGGGGACATCCACGGGGACACAGGACCCCAGGGATGTCACATCACCTCCATGCCAGGGATCCCACCCCTGGATCCAGCCACAGTGCTGGGGGACTCCGTCCTGCCCTGGATCTGTCTTGGCTTTTGCGGTTTTCCTGCTGGAAATTCCAACCAAACCCAAAGTTTCCTCCTGGTGAAGCAGGGACTCGGCACCCCTGGGCACCGCTCGGCACCGGTGCCGCACCGGCTTCTGCCACGAGCCTGCCTGGAAGGACTCGGGCACCGAAACCACCTCTCTGGAGCAGGACAAGGTCTCCCACGTCGGGGACAGCGGGGTCACTGGTAGCCAGTGTGGTGGCCCCATCCCCTCATGGGGTGCCCTGGCCGGGGTGGGGCCACAGCCAGGGTGGTGTTGGCGGCGTTGGTGACATTGGGGCTAAAGAAGGTGACTCTGAGGAGGGACGAGGAAAAAGGAGCTGGGAGCTGGCTCCGGATCTCCCGGTGCTCCAACGGCTGCGGTGGCCGTGGGCCAGCAGCCACCGCTCCAGCAAAATATTTACCCGAGTGGCACCGTGCCACGGACCAGCCTCCCGCGCGGCAAAGCACGGCAAAGCACGGCAAAGCACGGCTCTGCGTGGCCAACCTCGGCTCTGCACGGCAAATCGTGGCCAACCCGGGCTCCAGGTGGCCACGTTTGGCCCACGCGGCCATGCCCGTGGTGGGGACAGCAGGGACGAAGGGGACCGCAAGGCTGAGATCAACGGGATGGGGCGAGGGGTCGCCCTGTGTCAGGGGTCACCGAGGTGGGCTCAGAGCATCATCCTCATCCCCATCCCGGCGCAGGACCCGAGTCGTTATGGCAACAGGTTCTTGGGCTCCTTCCCGCTGCCATTCCCGCTGGTTCCGCCCGCGAAGGCGCCGTGCGAGGGGGTGGCCGGGTCCCCTCCCCTCGCTGCGGCAGCACCCGCAGCCCCCCGGGATCAGCACCCACGCAGCCTGCGCCCGATCGGCACTGGGGGAATCGGCACCGTGCCGGAGAGGGGACACTGTGCCCAAGCCCGCTCCGTGCCACACGTGCATCGTGGCACGTGGTCCTCCTTGCTGCGTCAACGCCGTCCGGGCACCACGGGCACCGCGGCTGCAGAGCCACCAACACTCGTGCCATGCCAGGCCCACCGCTGGGACGTGCCATACCTGTCACCGTGCCGTGCCCGCGTGGCGCCACGCTGTGCCCACAGCCGCGCCGTGCCAATCGTCGTGCCGTGCCGTGCCTATTGCCATGCCATGCTGTACCCATCACGGTGCCATGCCCATCGCCGCGCTGCGCCGTGCGGTGGGGGCTGCAGCTCCGCCGCGCAGCAGCGAATCCTCCTGCAGAGAGAGTAAAAATAGCAGGAGGTTCGGGGAAGCAGCGCTCGCCGCCTCGTCCCCCGCCAGCGGGCACCGGCGAGGAGCTGGAGCCTTCGCCCGCTGGGCCGGACACGGCAGGGACGCGGTGTTGGGGGGCAGAGGGTGGTGAGGTGGATGGGGCAGCACGGGGCGTGGGGATGGAGATGGGGAGCAGGCACTGCGAGGATGGAGCGTGGAGGGGATGGGACATAGTGGGGTCCATGGGGACAAGGACAGGGCACCATGGGCGTGAGGCAATGTGGGGCTGGAGCATCATGGGGATAGGAGGACATCGGTGATGGAGCATCGTGGGGACAAGAGGACATTGGTGACGAGCATCATAGGGACAGGAGGACACCGGTGACGAGCATCATAGGGACAGGAGGACACTGGTGATGGAGCATCACGGGGACAGGAGGACATTTGTGATGGAGCATTGTGGGGACAGGAGGACGCGGAGGATGGAGCATCATGGGGACAGGGGGACATCAGCAGTGGAGCATCATGGGGACAGGAGGACATGAAGGATGAAGCATCATGGGGACAAGAGGACATTGGTGATGGAGTATCATGGGGATACGAGGAGACCAAGGATGGAGCATCACGGGGAGAAGAGGACGTTGGTGATGGAGCATCATGGGGACAGGAGGAGACCAAGGATGGAGCATCATGGGGACAGGGCACCATGGGGACAGGGCACCATGGGAACGAGACATCATGGGGCTGGAGCATCGTGGGGACAGCAGGACACTGGGGATGGAGCATCATGGGGACAGGGTGCCCTGGGGACAGGGCAAGGGGGTCAGAGCATCACAGGGACAGGAGGATTCTGGGGTTGGAGCATGGTGGGGACAGGACACCGGGACACGGATTGTCTGGTCCTAAAGGTGAGATTGAGGGGGGCTGGACTGGGTCATGGGGGGTCGGGTCTGGGGGGGCAGTGGGTGCCTGGGGGGTGTGTGTCCCCTCTCCTGGGGTCCCCCCAGCATCCTCCAGGCTGTGCACCCGAAGCCCCAGGATCCGCAGTGGGTGCAGCCCCCCAGGCTCAGAGCACCCCCTCCCCAGGCTGAGAGCTCCCTTCCCCCAGGCTGAGCCCCCTACTCAGTGCTGCAGGGGGGGCCGAGCTCCCCGGGTGTGGGAACACGCGTGGGAGCAGCCGTGGGAGCAGGAGGGGGCGGTGAGTGAAGTGGGGGGGGGCACCTTAACCCCTTCCCTGCTGGTACCCCCAGCCTGGGGCACTGCAGAGGGGAAGGGGGAGCTGGAGGTGACCAGCTGGGGCTGCAGGGGGTGGGGCTGGGGATATGGACACACACCCCCCCGCCCTCAGTGGGACCCCACTGTCCCACTGCCTGCATCACTGCTGGGGTGGGGGGGACCTGGCACCCTCTGTGTGCGATGGGGAAACTGAGGCACCGAGCAGTGCTGGGAGAGCTGCAACCCTATAACCCCATCACGACTGGGGGCTCCAGTAATGGGGTCCAGCCCCCCCCAGGACAATGCAGGGGGAGGGTGCATCCCTGTACCCCTGGAAAGATGCAGTGTTGAATCCCTGGAAGATATGGGAGGGGGCATCCCTGCATCCCTGGAAAGATGGGGGGCTCCAGCCCTGCTGCGAGGGGAGAGCACATCCCTGTATCCCCAGTGGGATGGGGGGCTCTGACCTCACCACCCCAGCAGGCCAAGGGATGCACCCCTCCAATCTTTCCAGGGACATGGACCCAGGGATGCACCCCCTCATCTTTCCAGGGACGCACCCCCTCATCTTTCCAGGGACACAGGGATGCTCCTCCAATCTTTCCAGGGACACAGGGATGCACCACCACCCCCAATCTTTCCAGGCAGACAGGGATGCACCCCACACACATTTTTAGGGATCCAGAGATGCACCCCCCCATTTTTCAGGGACCCAGGGATGCTCTGCTGGCACAGCCGGGCTGGCACAGTCACCCCAGCGCTGGCACAGCCGCCCGGCAAGCCCTGGGCACCAGCTCAAGGGCTTTGGCACGGGGCAGCGGGGGCTGGGGCCATCCCAGTTGGCCACCAGTGGCCCATGGCAAGGCTCGCACCCACGCCCTGGGGTGCTCCCAGTCCAGGACTGGGGGTGCCACTGGGTCTAGGGATGCTGGGGGGTCCTGGAGAGACACCCCAAGGTGGGTCCCAGGGGTCGAAAGGGAGTGAAGGGACAGGAGCGGGGGGTGGGGTTTGAGCTGCAAGAGGGGAGATTGAGATGAGATTTTAGGGAGAAATGCTCTCCTGGGAGGGCACGGAGGTCCTGGCCCAGGTTGCCCAGAGCAGTGGGGGCTCCCCGATCCCTGGGGGGCTTCAAGGCTAGGTTGGATGGGGCTTGGAGCCCCTGAACCAGTGGGAGGGTGGAACTGGATGGGCTTTGAGGTCCTTTCCCACCCAACCCGTTCCATGATTCTATGATTTGGAAGGGGATACTGGGGGGTTCAAGCCCTGAGGTCCTAAAGAGGGGGGGGCATCGCGGGGGTCTCTTGCTGGGGGCCGTCAGTGCCCTCCGTGCCTCAGTTTACCCACCTGTAGCATCAACCCAAGCCCCTTCCCTGCAGAGATGGGACCCCAGGGGACCCCAAACCCCATCCTGGTGCCCTGGTGGGGGTGCAGGGGGGGCTGCCATCCCCGCTGCCCCCCCGCCCCATCCCCACCGAGGAGCCCCTGGTGGGGAGGGGGCCCTCGCGGTGCCCAGCCGCCAGCACCGACCAGTTTGCTGCTTCCATTCCCAGAAGAAAGACTAAAGTTAAAACATCTGTTAATTTATAAACCAATTTAACCATGACTGGTTAATAAATAGCTACCAGCTGCCAACCCCCCACCCCGCGCCCGGGCGAGGGGCGCGCGGGGAGATGGGGGGCACGCAGCCAGGAGGGCTCATGTGGCCCCCCCAGCCCCCAGGTGCCACTGTCACTTGTCCTGGGGGGGGTCACCGGGGTCCCTGCTGGATGGCAACGTGGGGGGGGTCCCGGCAAAGGGGGTGCAAATCCATAAGGAGGGGACACATGGGAGTGAGGGGTCCTGGGGGGGACACAGGGACATGGGGACACTGGTGCGATGGGAGCTGGGCTGGGGAGCGTGCACGCGTGTGCAAGGGCTGGGTGTGTGTGTGCAAGCGTGTGCTAGGGATGTGCGTGCACGTGCATGCGTGTGTGTGTGCACGGAACTCTGTGTGTGTGCATGCTCGTGCGTGCCAAGGCCGGGCACGTGTGTGTGCAGGAGAGCGTGCATGCGTGTGCAAGCGTGCGTGCATGCGCCTGGGAGGTGCATGCGTGTGTGTGTGTGCACAGGATTGTGTGTGTGTGCGTGTGCCAGGGATGTGCGTGCACTGGAGATTTAGTGTGTGCACACGTGCGTGCACAGCAAAATGTGTCTATATGCAAACATGTGTGTGCACAGACGTGTCTGTGAGTGCACGCGTGTGCATAGGAGTATGCGCATGTGTGCACAAGCATGCTTGGATTTGCGTGTGTACATGTGTGTGTGCACATACATGTGCCAGGGATGTGCATGCGTGTGCGTGCACTGGAGATTATGTGTGTGCATGCGTGCGTGCACAGCAAAATGTGTGTGTTCAAACATGTGCACACAGATGTGTGCGTGAGCGCATGTGTGTGCCTAGGAGCACACACACGCATGTGCAAGCGTGCTGGAATGTGCATGAGTGTGCGCGCACAGGGGTCTGTGTGTGTGCTGTGAGCATGCCTGTATGCACCTGCAATGCGCACACGTGTGCGTGCATGCACAAGAGTGTGAGTGTGCATGTGCAAGTCCATCCATACGTGTGTATACATGTGTGTGTGCCCCAGGGAAGCGCATGTGTGCACAGGAGAATGTATGTGCACCTACACCTGTGGTTTTGCACACGTGCGTGCCGCTGCATTTCTTTGCGTGTGCACACGAGCACATGCGCACACGTGTGCGCTCACCTGTATAGGTGCACGCAGGGCACATTTACACGCGTGTCCCCACCCCGGCAGAGCCAGGTGACAGGTGGCACCCCCCCCAATCTCTCCCCATCTTGCTCCGTGTGGAGCATCCTTGGCACACGCGGAGCCAGGACGGACGCGGAGGGCGAAAAGCCTGGCCTGGATGGGACGAGGGAAACAGTGGCGGCCACAGCGAGGGGATGGAGCGATGGGGTCCCCACCTCTGCTCCCCAAATCCCTCTCCGTGGGGCCGGAGGGCACAGCGGGTTGTGGTACCCGGGCACGAGCCCCTTCCTGGCCGCACGCGCCCCGACACGTGTCGCAATAGTAATGTAATTTGTCTGTTAACAATGGGCAGCTTGAGGTTTATATTTAATTACAACGTTTGCACCAACCTGAACTCACCCTTATTCATCAATAATGCATGGGTTTGTGTTTATCGCTGCTTAATTAATCTGTGCTTACGACAATTAAAGGCTTGCAAAATCCCCAAAGGTGGCGGTGGGGAGCGGCTGCGCGGGGCTGGCACGGGCGCGGCGTTGGCACGGTTGCCGCTGCGGTTCGTGGTGCCGGAGCGGCCGCGGAGCGGGGTGACCCCACATCCTTGGGGTTGGCACGGGCACAGGCTGCATCCCCCGCTCCGTGCCTCAGTTTCCCCAAGCAGAACTATCGAAACCACCGGGCACCGAACCAAGCCCGCAGCCCCAAATTGCTGCATCCCCATCATCTTACTCTTCATTTTCCCTGTCCCATCGCCCCAGGGATGGGGGTGCCGGTGCCCCCCGAAGCCGGGCAGCGTGGCCAGGCCCTGGCACGCCAGCTCTGCGCCTTTAAGCGCCGCACGGCGCGGCTGTCCCGGATCAGCCGGAGCGCCTATTAAAATTTTATGCGAAGTGTAAATGGGCCAGGTCTCCAGCTTCCCGCTCCCTCCGAATGATTTATTACTCGCAAATACCACAGAACTAATTAGTATAGTAATTAATTAATACGAATTTGCATATTTGCATGTGCAATTAGTGCAGTGGAGTGATTACTCTGAAAATGAGAAGTTGGGCTTGTCAGATGGTAGTGTGAACTGGAGTGGAAAAGCCTCGTGCAAATGAACCTGGGCGGCGGCGGCGGCGGCAGCAACGGGCACGCGGCGGCACGCGGTGGCACCGTCCCCGTGCCGGGAGGCCGCGAAGCACCCCGGGTAGCGTGGGGTTGGGTGGGGAGGTGGATCCAGCCCTAGGTGCCCCCCGAAAAGTCCTCAGCCCGGCCGTGGGCCCCCCACCATGGGGACCGCTCCATCCCTTGGCCATCACCATGGCGACTGGCAGTGCCAGGCGCGTCGCCATGGCAACGGGCTGGGCCTCGCCATGGCGACTGTCGTCATCGGCGCCCCGTCGCCATGGAGACACCCCCCCCCCCTCAACCTCCCTCCCCAAATCCACTCCCTGCCGGGCCCCCCCCTCCCCTCCTCAATCCATGACACAGGGGGTTGGGATGGGATGGAGGGGCTCATCAGCAGGCTGGGGGTCCCCAAAGCCACCCAGGATGGGGGTCCCCGATACCCACAGGGATGGGGGGCACAGCCTGATGCCCTCCTTGTGTCTCAGGGCGGGCAGGGACGGTGATGGCAGCGCCAGACTGGATCATCCCCCATGGATTTGGGGTCAGAGACCCCCCCCTAGGGTGGGAGCCTGGCACCCACCACCCCAAATCCAGCCCTTCGCCTTTGTCCCCAGTGCCACCTTGGTCCCCATCGCCCATTGATGGGGCCTGAAGCCGCTCAGTGAATTTTAGAGGGGGGCGATGGCATCAGCGCAGAGGGGCAGGGGGGGCGATGGAGGGGGACGTGGTGCCCCCCGCCACCCCCGCGCCCCACCGGCTCCCTGAACCGGGCCCAAGCGGATGCCATCTGCCGCGGGGGGGCCGGTGCCAGCAGCGCTCGTTCATCCGCGCCGCGTGCCGTGTGCCCACGCCGGTGGCACCGCCAGGCTCTGCGCCAGCCCCCTGTGCCCCCCCCCAGCCCAGCTGGGGCAGCTGGGGGTGGGGGATCTGGTCACGGGGGGGGGTGATGTGGCCACAGGGGCTCTCGTGGCGTCGCGGAGCAGTGGTTTTGATGTCACAGCCCGTCGTGACCTCCCCAGCGTGACCCGATCCGCTGGTGACATGCTGGCATCCCCCTCCTCTGGCCCTGGGTCCCAGGTTGGGGTCCCACTGTCCCACCACCCCCATGTCCTCAAAACACCTCTGACCCTAGCAAGGGTGAGCCCAGCGACCCCAGGAATATGGAGGTGGGGGCCACGCGTCCCCCTGTCCCAGGACCCCCCGTCCCACCCGCAGCTGTGGCTCCAGCAGTTTCCCACTGGCCGATTCCCAGGGCGCCGTTTGTCTAATTAACAGCGTGTGTCTTAAAAACGGCTGGACAAGTCCCCTGGGGGGAGCAGCAGTGGCCAGGGGGGAGTGTGGGCAGAGGCTCCTAGGGGCAGGATCCAACCTTGGGGGGGGGTGAAGGAACCACCTCGCAGTGATGGGGGCTTCGCTTGGCCCCCCGGTCCCAGCGCCGGGGTTGGCACAGCATCTCCTCGTCTTCACAGAATCACGGAATCACTAGGTTGGGAAGGACCCACTGGATCATCGAATCCAACCATTTATCTTCCTCCAGTAAAAGAGGGATTTGCTAAAAGCGTCTCCAGTCCCTGCTGAGTCACCACCTCTGCTTCCTTCCTTCCCTGCCTCAGTTTCCCTCCACTGTCAGCTTCCTCCTCCTGGGCTCCCCAACCTTTAGGGACACGGGGATGAGCAGAGCACCCGCAGCCTGCAGAGACCCACAGAAGGGGGTTGCTCACCCGGAGGCTGGAAGACACCCAGGGATGGATCCCACGAGGCAAAGCGGCTCTGGGGACCCAGCCCAGGCCGCTGCGTCCCCAAAGGCAGCGGGGATGGGGACCAGGTTGCTCTGCTCCCCTCGGCTGCCATTCCCCGGCGGTGGCTCTGCCGCGCGTTACCGCATCCATCTCTCCCCAGCCTTCACCTCCCAGAAATATTGCAGCTCCGAGCTGGCTCCATCTGGCAAGGCGGCCCCCGCCTCCCCCCGCCACCGCTCGCGGGGAGACGCCGGAGCTGGCTTCTCCACTCAGGCCTCCATGGCTCGGTCCCACCAAGGGGGCTCAGGGCCCCCCGCCTAGGTGAGAGGGTCCAGTTTCGGTGCCCCCAGCCCTCGCTGGGCAAGGGATGGCACATCGCGGCGGCAGCCGGCTGCGGAGCTGTGCCCAGGCCCCCACGCTGGGGATGCGTCAGCCGGCTGAGCCCCAGCAAACTCATCCCACGCGGGGCCCCTGGGAGCTGCCCTGGGCCCAGCTGGCTCCCAGCCGGGTCCCGGCACCATCCCAGTGCCCAGCTCCCACCCCCAGCTCCACCCGTGCCAACCCGCATCCATGGCACCAGCTCATCTCTCTGGATGCCACGCACCCCCCGGCACCCACCTCCAGGATGGAGCCCCCACCGCCCCAGGCAGGGTCTCCATCCATCGCAGTCCTGCTGAAGGGAGGGGAAGGGAGACAAGGCATGGATTTTGGAGGAGGAAAGAGCTTCGTGTACCAGCCCAGCGCCCAAGGGACCCGGCTGGGGTGGCTGGAGGTGGCCGTGCTGGGCAAGTCAGTCTCTGTGCACAAGGAGCAGCAGCCGGATGGGGATCAGAGCTCTGGGGTCACTGGGCTCAGCTCCTGCAGCCCTCAGCTACCTGAGTAGAAGACGCTCACGGAGCACTCGGAGCACCAGCAGTGCCAGCCCTGCCCCAGCTCCCACCATGTCCCCCTCGAGCTGTGCCCGGTCGTAGCTTCACCCCAACCTCACCTCCTCGTGCTGCCCAGAGGGGCCCTGATTCCCCAAGGGACGGATCCTGCCCATGGAGCCGTGATGCTGAGAGCCCCATTCACCGCCCTGGCTGAACCCCAGCCCTGAAGGCACTTGAAGCCCCCAGCAGAGAGCAGGACGGGGCTGCCCCTGCCTCGCTTTGCCCCGTGCCACCCCCAGCCGTGGCGGAGGTGACAGCGTGGGGACAGCCTTGGGAGCCCAGCACAGGCCATCCAGGGCCCCCCAGCGCCGCCCCGGCCGCGGCACAATGCAGTGGTTTGGGTTTTCATCTCCCTGCTCCCCTTTCATCTCCTCTCCCCGTTTCATGTCTCCACTTTCTTCTCCCTCCAAGCGCTGTGCATGCTGATGAGGCTCACGCCGGCGCCCACCCTCGCCGCTTGCCGGCTGCTAATTAGGCTGTAACGGATACACCGGGCCAGGGGCTTGTGGCTCTCCCCCCTGACCCCATCCTTGTCCCCATCCTTGTCCCCATCCTTGTCCCCATCCCTGTCCCCATCCTTGTCTTCTCATGGCTCACACCATGGCATCACCTTGGACCCCGCGGGAGCCGTGGCACCACTGGCTTTGCTGCCCTGACCCTGGGATGCAGCCGAGCCACCCGACAAGAACTTGGGGTCCCCGGTCCTGGGAACCGCGGGCGGCGGAGCAGGGACTTACCCCGAGCTGGCAGGAACGGGCAGCACCAACGTGCCACGGGCACGGGCCGAGGGTGGGATCCAAGGGCAGGGGGGTGCCCGCCTGGCACCCATCTGGAAGATGAAGATGGAAACAGAGGGAGCTGAACGGTGCCGTGGGAAAGGCTGCAATGAGCGGCGAGGCTGCCTGAGAATCGGTGCCCCGGCACGGCACTGGCACCGGCACACGGCCGGGGTGGGCCCAGCCTCCCCACAGGCCGGCTCCAGCCCAGGTGCCATCTGCTCGGCCGCAGCCGTGAGTGACAGTCAGAGGGTTCGGCAGCGCGCGGGGGGGACGCTCGCGGCTGGTGGAGGCCCCTCTGTCACGTGCCAGCCCCGGCACCTGCACCGGGGGAGCGGGCACCGCCACTGCCGCTGGCACAGACCCAGTGGCCGGCTACGGCCAGCCCTTTGTCTGCACGTGGGCGCAGCCCTGGCCACCACGGCCACCGTGTCCCTGCCTGTGCCGTGGTGGCCGTGCCACCCTTGCCACCACCACCACCGTGTCCCTGCCGTGCCCGCGCCGTGGCCCTGATGCTGTTGCCACCACAGCCACCGCGTCCCTGCCACGGCTGTGCCACCCTTACCTGCTGTGCGTGGCCAGTGGGAGCCCGTGCATGGCAACCTGCACCTGCTGCCCCGTCCTCTACCTGCATCTCCAAGCCCGGCAGGTCCCCCTGAGCCTTGGGGACAGAAGGGATGCAGGACATCATCATGTGCCTTGGCCTCGATGGCTGCAGCCAGAGCTGGGCACCGGCTGGTGGGATCTGGCTCCCGTGGACACAATGACCCCGACACCGGCTCCCCAGTCCTGCTGCCACCGGCCACCGGCCCGAGGGAACGGGCAGCAGCAATTTCTGGCTTCACGTGCGTTGTGGTGGGGACAGAGCCAGGGGTTAGGGGGTGACGGGGCACTGCCGAGCTGGGGCACGGGGCGGTGGCACGACGAGGTGCCTGGCAGACAAAGGCCTCGCCGGCTGCGCCACGGCACAACCGGGGCTCTGCCACCGC
Organism: Phaenicophaeus curvirostris; assembly: GCF_032191515.1. Classification (NCBI taxonomy): domain Eukaryota; kingdom Metazoa; phylum Chordata; class Aves; order Cuculiformes; family Cuculidae; genus Phaenicophaeus; species Phaenicophaeus curvirostris. Next base: position 2,435,509 of record NC_091417.1, read on the forward strand.
CACCGTGGCACCCGCACCCAGCGAGGGCTCGGACCCCTCGTGCGCTGGGGAGGGCACGCGTGTGCAAGCGTGTGTGTGTGTGCGTGTGGGAGCGTGCCGGAGGCTGGTGCATCTGTGCGCGCCAGGCTGTGCCGTAGGGTTGCAGAGAGAGGCTGCCGCGGCTGTGCGGCCCAGGGGGTGCCGGCGGGGGGCTGCGGGGCGCTGGGCAGCCAGCGGGGCCACGTGCCATCTGCGTGGGGACCCACAGCCCCGCGGCCACCAGCCGTGCCGGCCTCCACGCTCGCAGCCCGCGCTGGCGCGGCCAAAGCGGGCAGTGCCACCGCCGCCACCTCCCCAGAGCCCTAGCCGGCTACACACCCACCCCAGGCCCTCGCCGTCGCCTCCGTGCCCGCTCGGCTGGTGCTTGACGGGAGGGTTGAATCAGGGCGAGCCGCCGCGGTGGTTTGCGGCGAGCCGCAGATGCCAGCTCCCAGCGACAGGCCCCATGGCATCTCCCCCTTCGCCCCGGTGCCCGCCGGCTGCCCTCGCTACGCTCGGCCCAGGCGAGCTGCCCCACGTCCCGTGCCGCTCGCTCCATTGTTCATCCCGGCCTCGCCATCGCCTGCATCTCGCCCGGGTCCCATTTTGCGGCGTGTAGGCAGAGCTGGAGATTTGGAAGAGGGTTTTTTTTTTTTCTTTTTTTTTTTTTCCCTTTTTTTTTTTTTTTTTTTTTTGAGTACAGAGTGACAGATGGCGAGTCCTCCTTCCCCAGAGAGACAAATCTCCCTGAATGCAAGCGCATGTCAATCATTAGCTCTCATGTGATAGCTCTCGCGCATGACGTGCCAACCATATGGCACTGGCAGCAGAGCTGGTACCCCCTTTGCTGGGTAGAGATGCCACTCTCGCCTCCTTTTGGATAGAGGACTGCAGGAGGCTGGAGAACCTCAAGGAGCCGCGTCCCGGGTCCCAGAAGATGCTGGGAACAATGAAATAAGAATTCCTCCGGTCCGCCCGAAGGTGAGTTATGTAAGAAGTGGAGGGCTGGGAGGGCAGAGGAGGAAACTTGAATGGAGAAAAGGCAACTTCCATGTTGATTTTGTTTCTCCACCACGTCTCGCCCTTTTTTTCCCCCTCCCCACCCCGGTTTTTCGTTCTTCCCCCGGCCCTCGGCTTTTGCCGCTCCCCGGCGGCCCCGACGATGAGCTTCACGCCCCCCTCGAGCCCAGGAGCCCCCCCCCCACTCCCTTCCCAGGGGGGTTGATGGGGCTCGCTCCCCTCCGCCCCCCCCCCCGCACCACCCCCCCCCCCCCACCCCTCCCTCCCGGCTGGGCGCGCCCGGGGCGCCGCGGTCCCGGTGGGACGGAGCGGGCAGCGGCGGCCAAAGCGGCATCAACGAAATCAGCGCCGAGCCGCCTCGCCGCCGCCTCCGGGGACCCCGACCCGGCGGAGCCGCCTCCCCGCTCCCCCCCGGCGCCCCCCACCCCCCGCCCCGGGCGGTGTCCCCCGGGCCCCGGCCCCGCCGACACCCTCCCCCCCCCCCCAACCCCAAACCTCCAACCCCCGGGGGCGACCCCGGGAGCGCCGCCGCCCGCAACCCCCGCGTTGCCCCCGTGGGGGGGGGTAGGGGGCGGTTGCTGCTCCCCCCACCCCCGCCGCCGTTTGATGCCGCCGCAATTTACGGGCCGAGCCCCGGCGGGCGGGGGCAGCCCCGGGGTTGAACGGGGGGGGGGGAGCCCCGAGAAGGGGGGGGGAACCGGACAGAAGGGGTTGGGGGCTCCGGGAAAGGGAGGGGGGGGCAGCGGCCGCATCGCTCCGGCCCCGGGACGGTTGGAGCCGCCCCCGGCGGGGAAAAGTTGGAGGCGTCAAAAAAGGGCCGGAGGCACCGGGACCGGCCGGGGGGGCCAACCGGGAAGGGGGTGGGGAACCGGCTGAGTCGGGGGGTAGGGGGGGAGAAGTGGAGCGGGGCGCGGGCGGCGGCCACGGGGAGCTGGGGAAAAGCGGGGAGGGGGGGGTTGGTGGTAGTCGGAGGGGGGGGGGTAGTCGGAGGGGGGGGCATCCCGGTGCCCGGAGGGACCCCCGGTGCCCCCGGGTTTGGGGAACCGGAGAGGGGGGCTGCAGCCCTCGCCCCCGCGCTCAATTCGTTTTCGCCGCTGGCAGGGATGGAGATGGAGATGAAGGGGGGGGGGGGGAAGGTTTGGGGGGGGTCGGGGAGCGGCGGGGCCCCCCGGTAACGCCTGGCTCTTTGCCCCCCGCTGCAGCCACCATGTTGACGCGACTTTTCAGCGAGCCCAGCTTGGTCCCCGAAGTCCCGAAATTCCCCGGTTGGGCCGAGGAGTGCGAGGAGGATGCGCGCAGCGAGAAGGAGGAGCGGGCGGGCAAGGGCTGCGCCCTCCCGGAGGAGCCCCCCGAGGGCTCCCTGGGGGAGAGCAAGGAGGAAGGCGAGCTAGGAGGGGACGAGGAGGAGGAGGAGGAAGAGGAGGAAGGCTTGGAGGAAGCGGAGGGCGAGAGGCCCAAGAAACGCGGCCCCAAGAAACGCAAGATGACCAAGGCGCGGCTGGAACGCTCCAAGCTCCGGAGGCAGAAGGCGAACGCCCGGGAGCGCAACCGCATGCACGACCTGAACGCGGCCCTGGACAACCTGCGCAAGGTGGTGCCTTGCTACTCGAAAACGCAAAAGCTCTCCAAAATCGAGACCCTCCGCCTGGCCAAGAACTACATCTGGGCCCTCTCCGAGATCCTGCGCTCGGGCAAGCGGCCCGATTTGGTTTCCTACGTGCAGACTCTCTGCAAGGGTTTGTCCCAACCCACCACCAACCTGGTGGCCGGGTGCTTGCAGCTCAACTCGCGCAATTTCCTCACGGAGCAAGGGCAGGAGGGGCCCCGTTTCCACGGGGCCAACGCCTCTTTCGCCGTGCACCCGTACCCGTACCCCTGCTCGCGGCTGGCCGCGGCGCAGTGCCCCCCCGCCGGCCCCCCCCCCCCCCCCCCCTCCCGGGGCGCACGGGCTGAGGACACACGGTTACTGCTCGGCCGCCTACGAGAGCCTCTACGGCAACGCCTCCCCCGACTACAACAGCTCCGAGTACGACGGGGGGGTCAGCCCCCCCCCCGCTCTGCATCAACGGCAACTTCTCCCTCAAGCAGGACTCTTCCTCCCCGGACCACGACAAGAGTTACCACTACTCTATGCACTACTCGGCCCTTCCCGGGGCCCGGCCCCACGGCCACAACCTGGTCTTCGGTTCCTCGGGGATGCGCGGGGGGGTCCACTCCGAGAACCTCTTCCCTTACGACGTGCACCTCCCCCACGAGCGGGGACCCATGTACGAGGAGCTCAACGCCTTCTTCCACAATTAAAAAAAAAAACAAACAAAACCCACCACCATCCCCCCACCCCCCCCCACCCCCTGCTCCCACCCCCCACCCCCCCCTTCTCCCCGACCGGCAGCCCCAGCCCCGAGATGTGGGGAGCAGGAGGAAAAGGGGGGGGCGCATACACACGCAGCCCCGTCGAGCCCCCCCCCCACCTTCAACCCCCCCCCCCGCCGTGGGCTTTGGTGCAATAGGGGGGACAAAGTGCTTTTTGGGGAGGATTTCCCCTTCTCCTTAAATTATTGTTATTTATTATCGGGTTAATTTATTCTTTTTAATTTTTCTAGTTGAATTATTGTTATTTCTTTATTTATGTTGTTGTCATTCTTATCATTATTATCGCCGTTTATATTCTTATCACTATTTATATTCTTATCACTTTTTATATTCTTATTATTTATGTTCTCATCACTATTTATATTCCTATCATTATATATATTCTTATCATTATATATATTCCTATCATTAAATTCTTATCATTATATATATTCTTATCATTATTTCCATCATCATTATTATCATCATCGCTACTCTACCCCTTATCCCTGTTATACCTTTTATCCCTATTATTACTATATCCCTATTACTACTATTCTCACTATTCCTACATCCCTATCATTACCATTATCCCTATTATTCCTACATCACTATTAGCACCATTATCACTATTATTACCGTTATCTCTATAATTATGACATTACTATTAATACCATTATCACTATTATTACCATTATCTCTATCATTATGACATCACTATTAGCACCGTTATCACTTTTATTAGCGTTAGCCCTATCATTACGACATCACCGTTATTCGGATTATTACATCACTATTCATATTATCACTACTATCCCTATTATTACCATTATTCTTATTATTACCATTATTCCTATTACCATTATTCCTATTACCATTATTCCTAATACCATTATTCCTATTAGTTCTGTTATTCCTACATCACTATTATTCCTCCTATCCCTAATATTACCATTATCCCTATCATTACAACATCACTATTATCACCATTATCACTATTATCACCATTATCACTATTATTACCGTTATTCCTATTATTCCGACATCACTATTCTTATTCCTATTATTCCCACGATCCCTACATCACTATTATTCCTCCTATCCCTAATATTACCTTTATTCCTATTATTACTACATCGCTATTATCACCATTATCACCGTTATCCTTATGATTCCTATTATAATTCCTATTATCACTGTTATCACTACTATTTCTATTATTATTATTATTATTATTATTTCCCGGCGGAGCCGCCCCCGCAGCCCAACCCGCCGGCTCGATCCGCTTTTTTTTTTTCCTTTTTAATTCGTTCAAATTCCATTTTTTTTTTTTTATTCACCTTCAAATTTTTTTTAAAAAAATTTTTTAAATTTTTTTTTAATTTTTTTTTTGCCCCTTTCCCCCCATTCCGGGCCGTTTCTCCCCTCTGCAGCCGTGACCCCCCCCGCACTATCCCCCCCCCCCCCCTCCCCGGTATTGGACACCCGCTGCCCCCCCGGCCCCTGGGAGCGAGAGGAGCGACCCTTTCCGAAGCAATAAAGGAGGCGAAGGGAGGACCCCACATTTTTCTATCTATGCAAGCGGAGGACGCTCAGAGATGCACTTTTTGCTTTGGGGGGGGCCCCGGCCCCGCTCCCACCCCCGGGAGCTCCTTTCGCAGCGCGTGTGTGTTCAGGACGTTTTTTTTTTTAAAAAAAAACCTGTTTTAAAAAAAAAACAAAACTTGAAACGGAAAACAAAACAAAAAAAAGAAAAATAACAATAATTAAGAATTCAAAGCACCCCCCTCCCCGTCGGAGGAGAAGCCCACAGCTATGCAACGGGGCTCCGGGGGGGGGGTCGTGTCTCTTCGTCCCGGTTCGCCGCATTCCTTGAGTCGGGAGACGCCGTAAAACCGGGATAACGCGCTTTTTTTTTTTTTTTGGTTTTATTTTTGGGGTTGATTTCTTTTCTTTCTTTTTTTTTTTTTTTGGAACCTGCCCGCGCCACCTTTGAGAAACCAGCATTTTTAGAGAGGAGGAGGAGGAGGATTTCTGAGAAACGTTTTCGAAACGAAAAAAAAAAAAACAAAAACCAAACAAAACGAAAAAAAAAAACAAACAAAAAAAAAGAAAAAAGAAAAAAATCAACGAACAAAAAAGTTTTGCAAAAAAAAAAAGACAAAAAAGGGGAAAAAAAACTAACAAAAAAAAAAAAAAAAGGAAAAACCCACAAACCGTTGTAGCAAAGGGACCCGCCTGTCCGACACCAGAAGTGCTTTCGTGTTTCTGTTCCGTTTCATTTCGATTAATAAATATTTATGGCCAACGATATGCAAGAGCCCCCCCCCCCCCGCGCCGGGAGCCCCCCCCTCCCCCCCTGCCCCCCCCCCCCCCCCCGCTCCCCGCGGCCCCGTTCCCGGGACGCTGCCCGGTGGCGGCGGGGCCGGGGGGGGCTCGGCGAGAACTGCATGCACCGCCCCCTCCCCCCTCTTCCCGGGACACCCCCCCCACTCTCTTTTCCCGGGATCCCCCCCCCCCCCTTCTCCTTCTCCTTCCTCCCGGCCCCGCTGGACGCTCGCAGCCGGTACCGAGCGGCCGCCGGTGCGATTCGCGGCGACCGTGTAATTACCGAGCGTCCTTCGACGGCGATTAATAAATATTCAATGTTGACTCCGCCGCTTTCGCCGATTTCCTTGCCCTCCCCCCCCCCTCCCCCCCCGCCACCTCCAACCGGGGGCACCGGAGGGCACCGGGCACCCCCCCCACCCCCCCCCATCCGCCGGTACCGGAGCCTCCGCCCGAGTGCGCGGCCCGCGGAGCGGCGGCGGCGCTGATATAAGGCGGCTCGGCCCCTCGGGGGTCCCCCCCGGGACCGGGGAGGCGGCGGCCCCCCCCCCCCCCCACCGGCCACCGCCAATAAAGGCACCGGGAGCCGCTCCGGGCCCCCCGGGAGCTCCGGGGCTGCCAGCGACCCGGTGGCGGGGGGCAGCGGCCGGGTTTCTTCGTGGTAGCCCCGGGACACGGCGGGCTCCCCGGTTTCACCGCCGGTTGCCGGGGTCGGTGCCCGGTGGAGCCCCGGGAGCTCCCGCACTGTGGCCGGTTGTGATGCTGGTGCCCGGTGCCGGTGCCCGTTAGAGCTCCGGGAGCTCCGGTGTGGTGCCCGGTGCCGGTACCCGTTAGAGCTCCGGGAGCTCCGGTGTGGTGCCCAGTGCCGGTACCCGTTAGAGCTCCGGGAGCTCCGGTGTGGTGCCCGGTGCTGGTACCCGTTAGAGCTCCGGGAGCTCCAGCGCGGTGCCCGGTGCCGGCGGCCGCTCCCGGTGCCTATTCGTGCTCTGGGAGCCCCGGCACGGTGCCCTGTGTCGGTGCCCGGTGCCCGTTGGAGCCCAGGCAGCTCCGGCTCCGTGCCCGGTCCCGGTGCCCTATGCTCGTTAGAGTTCCGGGACCTCCGGCACGGTGCCCGGTGTCGGTGTCTGCTCCCGGTAACCATTTGTGCTCTGGGAAGCCCGGCATGGTGCCCGGTACCGGTGCCGGTTGGAGCCCTGGGAGCCCCGGCACGGTGCCCGATGCCGGTACCGATGCCCATTGGAGCCCTGGGAGCCCCAGTATGGTGCCCGGTCCCGGTGCCCGTTGGAGCCCTGGGAGCCCCATCCCGGTGCCGGTACCGGTGCCCGGTACGGAGCTGTCCACCCCTCCGGTGCTGAACGGTCGCTCGGTCCCCGCCGCCTCCCCACGCGAACGGGCCCCGGTTTCTCTACCGCCCGCCCCACCGGGGCTCGTCGCCGCCCGACGGCACCGGGCAGGGCCGGGCCCCGGGGTCCCAGCAGCACCGGAGCCGCGGGGACGGAGCCTCCCGGGTTCCTCCCGGGAGCGGCCGCCGATCCCAGCGGTTTTTTGAGGGGAATTCGGGGCCGGTTTGGGGCTGGGAACGGGCACCGGCGGCCCAGGGAGGGACCGGCGGGGAACCGGGACCGGGCGAGGCCTCTCGGAGCCCCCCCGGGAGCCCCTCCCGAGCCCCGCCCCGGCCGGTCCGGTCCCGCCGCTCCCCGCAGAGCACGAAGCCTCTTCCGACGGCTCCGGCCCGAGCATCCTCCGGGGCTCCGGTCCGAGCATCTTCCCGGGAATCTCCTCGTTTCTCGGGGGGAAATGTCCCGGGGGGGGGGGGCTCCGGGGGACCCTTGGGCCGCCACCCACCGCCGGTGACACGCTCGGTTCCCGGGATTTGGGCTTCCCCCGGCCCCGCCGAAGCGGCTGCTGCGGGAGAACCGGCCCCGCATCGCGGCCCCGGGGCTGAGCTCCGCGGGGAGGTCTCGGGATAACGGTCCCGGTGGAAGGGGTTTGGTTTAAAGCTCCGATGCTCGGCCCTGTGCAGAGCTCCGGTGCTCAGCCCCGGTAAACGCTCCGGTGCTGAGCTCCGCAACACGGTTTCGGTAGAAGGCCCCCCGGTTCTCGGGCCCGGTGCACGGCTCCGGTGCAAAGCTCCGGTGAACGGCCCCGGTGCACGGCCGGGTGCAAAGCCCCGGTGCAAAGCTCTGGTGCAAAGCTCCGGTGCAGAGCTCCGGTACCGGCCCCGGTAGGAAGCTCCGGTGCAAAGCTCTGGTGCAAAGCTCTGGTGCAGAGCTCCGGTACCGGCCCCGGTAGGAAGATCCGGTGCAAAGCTCTGGTGCAAAGCTCCGGTGCAAAGCTCCGGTACCGGCCCCGGTGCAAAGCTCCGGTGCAGAGCTCCGGTACCGGCCCCGGTGCTCGGAGCCCCGGTTCTCAGCGGCGGCTCCCGGGGAGGGAGGCAGGAGATCACCGGGATCTGCGAGGGTTTTGCGTAACCGTGGGCTCAAAATCACCTCGGGGTGGGGGGTGTCGGGGGGGGGGGGGGGGGCTGGTGTTACCGGGGACCCCGCACGCTTCGGCGGGGGAGCGGGGCCAGCACGGCGGGGACCCCCCGGTGGCGGCTGGACCGGGCTCAGCATCCCTGTTTGGAGGCAGAATGAGCTGAGGAGGGGGGGGGTTGGGGGGTTTGGAGGTTGGGGGGGGGGTGGGCTTGGAGGGGGGTGGGTTCTTGCCGCCCCCGGTGCCCCCGGTTGGTCCCGGCGGGGGCACCGGGGCGATCGCCAGCTCCGAGGTCGCCGCTGCCACCGGCGAGTGCCAGCCGGGAGGGGGCGGGGGGGGGGGGGATGAGGAGGAGTCATTGCTTCAGTTTAAATTTCATGGCATCTGTTCATTATTATACAGTGCGGATTTTTATATGGACAGCTAAATTAAAGACAGATTTCTGCCAAAATTGCAGATACCATAAAAAAAAATTAAAAAAAAACCACAAAAACCCCCAAAAAACCGGAGGATCTCGGTGCTGGGCGATCGCCGCGATGCGGAGGCGGCTCCGCTGCCCCCCCCCGACCCCGCCCCGGGGGCTGGGGGCTGCCCGGGGGTCGGGGATGAGGGGCAGGGGGTCGAATTAGGGGGGCTGCCCCCCCCTCCGGTTTTGTGCGAGGGGGGGGGTGCTTGGGGATGGATGGAGGGCAGGGACATCACCCAGAGAAATAAGGGGGGGGGGGGTCCCGGGGGCGGATCGGGGGGGGTCTCCCGGGGGTCGAGAGGTAGGGGATGGGGGGCTGCCCCCCCACCTAGAGATGGGGAGAGGGAGGGGATGGGGAGATGGAGGGGATGGGGAGAGGGAGGGGATGGGGATACAGGGATGTGGCCCCGAGGTTGGGGTGGGGAGGGTGCCCGGAGCCCCGGGCAGGGTTGGCATCGGTCCCCCCCTCGCCGCACAGGGGGCTGCCCCCCCCCCCCCCCCCCAATCCTCCTTTCCCCCGCCCCAGCCTGCCAGGCTCCATCGCAGAGGAGTTAAAACAAGGACATCTGTGCCTGGAATCGCTGCGAAGCTCCAAACCTGCCAACGCCTGCTGGCACCGGCCGCCAGCAAATGCCGCTTCTCCGGAATGCGGCACCGCCTGCAGCCCAGACTGGGGGGCCCCGGCCACCCCCGACCCCCCAGAACCGTGGGGCACAGCCCCATCCCGGCCCTCGTGGCTGCGGGGTGAGGGGAGGGGGGGGTCAGCCTGGCTGGGTGGGGGGGTCCCAGTCTGGAGGGTGCACGGAGCTGCACGCGTCCCCATCGTGTCCCCGGTTCAGGGGCTCCCAGACACCCTTCATCCCTCCTTGGGGTCACACCCCCCCCCCCCCATTTACCCCCTGCCCCCCCACCAGTGTGGGGCTCAGCTCACAGCCCTGTCCCCAATCCCCCTCCGTGGCAGAGGTGGGAGATGCTGGGGGGCAAAGAGAGGCCCCTGCGCCCCAGCGGGGCATGATCAGCACTGGGGGGGCTGCACGGATAGGCTGGGAGGGGCAAGAGCAATGAGGGGGGCAGGTGGTCCCCAAGGGAAGGGGTCACCCAGGGCTGGGGACACCTGGACAGCCACAGCCCTGCTGAGCAGCTTGGGGGTCCGCAGCCCTAAGCCTCATGGAATGCAGGGAACCTGCCCCCAGCCCTCCCCTGGCCCAGGAGGCAAAACCCAAGTGGGGCCAGCAGGGGAGGATCCAGCAGGTGTGGGGCCAGCCCTGTCTGGGAACACCGGAGAGCAGGTGGTGCCCACCTGAGCACCCACTGCAGCCAGCCCCCTTCCCTTCCCTTCCCTTCCCTTCCCTTCCCTTCCCTTCCCTTCCCTTCCCTTCCCTTCCCTTCCTTCCCTTCCCTTCCCTTCCCTTCCCTTCCCTTCCCTTCCCTTCCCTTCCCTTCCCTTCCCTTCCCTTCCCTTCCCTTCCCTTCCCTTCCCTTCCCTTCCCTTCCCTTCCCTTCCCTTCCCTTCCCTTCCCTTCCCTTCCCTTCCCTTCCCTTCCCTTCCCTTCCCTTCCCTTCCCTTCCCTTCCCTTCCCTTCCCTGGCTCCATCCCCATTCCCGCAGCCCCTCAGGAGCCCCTCCTGGGGGATCCCACCCTTCCCACCCCCATCCCGGAGCGTGGGTTCCCGTCTCCCCCCTCTCGGTGCCAGGCGGTGGCTCATTTCATATGGGAAATGTCCATTTTGCTTGCTACTTAAAAGCTGATTTACGGCGGCTGCATCCCAGCCCTGCCTTGGCCTGCGTTCATCCCATCATGTGCCCATTTCTCTTGGCAGCTCTGGCTCGGCCGGGCTGGCCGGAGCTCCGTGCCGGGCGCTGGGAGCCCCCAGCCTCCTCCTGCCACCCCCAGCTCCTGGCCGTGCTCCCCCCCTCCCCACCCCCGGCAGCCTGGGCCTCGTGCAGCTGCTCACAGCTGGATCCCATCTGCTCCCAGCGCACCCTGACAGCATCACCCGGGCGATGCCGCCCGCATCTGCTGGTGGAAGTCGGGGGATCCAACACCCTAAAACAGCCCCGAAACACCCTCCTGGGGCTGTGGGGATGGAGGGGAAAGTGAGGGGGTGGATTTCCATCACCCTGGCACAGCCAAGACCCCTCTCTTCATCCATCTCTGCCTGGGGATGGAGCTTATGGGGTCCATCCATCCATCCATGCATCATCCTTCCTTCCTTCCATCCATCCATCCATCCATCCATCCATCCATTCATCCATCCACCCACCCACCCATCCATCCATGCATCCTCAATCCATATATCCATCCATGCATCCTCAATCCATCCATCCATCCATCCATGCATCCATCCATCCATCCATCCACCCATCCATCCATGCATCCTCAATCCATATATCCATCCATGCATCCTCAATCCATCCATCCATCCACCCATCCATCCATCCACCCATCCATCCATCCATCCATCCATCCACCCATCCATCCATGCATCCTCAATCCATCCATCCATCCATCCACCCATCCATCCATCCACCCATCCATCCATCCATCCATCCACCCATCCATCCATGCATCCTCAATCCATATATCCATCCACGCATCCTCAATCCATCCATCCATCCATCCATCCATGCATCCTCAATCCACCCATTCTTCTATCCATTCATCCATGCATCCATCCATGCATCCTCAATCCATGCATCCTCAATCCATCCATCCATTCATCCACCCATGCATCCTAAATCCATCCATGTGTACATCCTAAATCCATCTATCCTTCCATCCATCCATCCATCCTCAATCCATCCATCCATCCATCCTTCCTTCCATGCATGCATTCTCCATCCATCCATCCATCCATCCATCCATCCATCCATCCATCCATCCATCCATCCATCCCTCCATCCGGACAGACAGACCCCACACCCAGACAGACCCCATCGATGTGTGGGGCAGCACCAAGACCCAAGCCAAGGTCCCAGCCCAGTGGCTGCCGGCGGTGAGCGGTGTCCTGGCTGTCCCAGCCCTCCCACGCGCTTCTAATTAAATTGTACCCAATTATTAATCTTTGGTTTTTTTTCTGTTAAATGTAATTGAAAAAAAAAATCCCACCTTTGGAATCATCACATTAACCCGGCGTCTGCTTTATTAGAGTAATTAAAACCTTTCTCAAGTTAGCGCCGGGCGGATCGGCCGGATTGTGCCGTAATCCCAGCAAAGCAAACAAGTTCAGAGCAAAAACTAATTACATTTAGAGCAGCTGTGATAATAATCCTAATTCAACCCCATTTGGTGCCTAAAATCCGGTGATCCGGCAGTGAAAGCTGGGGTGGGAGTGGCCCATCGCTGCCCTCCAGCTCGTCCCCCACAGCAGCAGTTGTCCCAGAGCCCGGAGGGTCCCCGAGGGGTCCCTCAGGGCAGGGAATCCTTGCCTTCATCCCCATCACCCTCTTCATCCCCTTCATCGCCATCACTCTCTTCATCCCCTTCACCCCCTTCAACCTCTTCAACCCCATCATCCACTTCATCTCCATCACTCTCTTCATCATCATCCTCCCCATCTTTTCCTTCACCCTCACCGTCCCCTTCACCCTCATGACTGCTCTTCATCCCCTTTACTTCTATGACCCCCATCATCCCCTTCGTTCCCACCACCCTCTTCATCCTTAGCCCCCATCATCCTCATCACCATTGATGCTCCCTTCATCCACCTCACTCCTTTCATCCACCTCACTCCTTTCATCCCTATCACCCTATTACCCTCCTCATCCTCATCACCCCCAGGACTGCTCTTCATCCCTTTTACTTCTATGATTCCCATCATCCCCTTCATCCTCTTCATCCCCATCCTCTCCATCTTCTCCTTCATCCTCACCATCCCCTTCATCCCCATCAACCCCATGACTGCTCTTCATTCCCTTTACTCCTATGACCCCCATCATACCCTTCATCCCCACCACTCTCTTCATCCTCACTCCCCATTGTCCTAATAAACCTCAATGCTCCCTTCATCCCTATCACCCTATTACCCTCCTCATCCTCACCACCCTCAATCCTCCCCTTTATCCTGATCATCTCCTTGATCGCCATCACTCCCCCTTCATCCCCATCACCCTCTTCATCCTCATCAACCCCATCATCCTCATCACTCCCTTCATCCCAATCATCCCCACTACCCTCTTCATCCTCACCCCTCATCATCCTCATCACCATCAATGCTCCCTTCACCCACCTCACTCCCTTCATCCCCTTCATCCCTATCACCCTATAACCCTCTTCATCCTCATCACCCTCATGAGTGCTCTTCATCCCCTTTACTTCTATGACCCCCATCATCCCCTTCATCCCCATCACCCTCTTCATCCTCACTCCCCATCATCCTAATCACCCTCAACAGTCCCTTCATCCCCTTCGTCCCTATTACCCTCTTCATCATCATCCCCATGACAGCTCTTCATCCCCTTTACTTCTATGACCCCCATCATCCCCTTCATCCCCACCACCCTCTTCATCCTCACCCCCATCATCCTCATCACTCCCATCATCCCCTTCATCCCCATCAACCCCATGACTGCTCTTCATCCCTTTTACTTCTATGACCCCCATCATCCCCTTCACCCGCACCACCCTCTTCATCCTCAGCCTCCATCATCCTCATCACCCTCAACGCTCCCTTCATCCCCATCACCCTATAACCCTCCTCACCCTCACCACCCTCAATCCTCCCCTTCATCCCGATCATCTCCCCGATCCCCATCACCCCCGCTCATCCTCGTCACCCTCTCCATCCTCATCAACCCCATCATCCCTTTCATCCCCATCCCCATCACCCTGCCTGACCCCTTGCTGGGCGCTGCCGTGCTCGGTGGCTCATCCTGGCCGGTGGGCACGGTGCCCAGGCCCCCTCCACCTCCTCCCCGGGGACGGGGGGGGTGGATCGAGCGGCCGCAGCTGGCGCGCGCAGCCGTAATGGCCACGGCTGGGCTGGCACGCCAACCCCGCGCCTGTGGGCACGCGGGCAGGAGCAGCTTGTGTGCGGTTTGTCCTTGACTGGTCCCTCGGCGGCCGCCCCGGCACAAAGCCCCCACGCAGCCGAGACCCCCCAGCTCATGCCACGGGTGATGCCGACGCCGCGGCGGCTCAGCGCCGGCGCCCGGGTATCTCCTCGGCGTCTCCTCTCGGTGCCGGCGGGCACCGGGCGGGGATGCGGGGAGGTTATTTGCCTTCCTTGGGGAACGTTTGCTACAAATGTACATGGGAGCTTTTTTTTATTAAAGTTGCCAAAAATTTGTGTTAGCTAATGGCTTCTTAATTCTGCCTAAAATGAGAGAAGGAAAATGATGCCATTCATCTTGTATTGGTTTGAAATCACATCTGACAACTAATCGATCATACTGTGGGACATTAACTCCTTTGGATAGGGGCCCAAAGGCTCCTCGCTCCCGCGCTGGATTCATTTAACTACTTTACTGCTGGTATTTTGGCACGTGGCTCGGCGGGCTGGTTCCTCTCCGGTTGGTGCCGTTGAATTATTTGCCTTTCTCCGGATACAGCTGGCACGATGCGCGGCGGCAGCATCCCCCCCACCTCCTCGTGCCACCGCCCTTCACCTGACCTTCACCCCACGACCTCCTCCTGCTGTGGGGTCCGGATCCACCCCGTGCCATGGGGGTTCCCCAGTCTGGGCATCGCGGGGTGGTTGGGGTGAGCGTCCAGGGACGGTCGTGGGGATAAAGAAGGCACCACGAGGAGGATGAGCGTTCAGGGGTGGTCGTGGGGACAAAGGGGGGACCTCAGTGGTGGTGAGCATCCTGGGACACCCAAGGGGACAAAGAGGGGACCTCAGTGGGGGTGAGCATCCAGCGATGACCGTGGGGATGAAGAGGGGACCCCGAGGGTGATGAGCATCCAGGGATGCTTGTAGGGACAAAGAAGGGACCTCAGTGGGGACAAGCATCCAGAGATGACTATGGAGACAAAGGGGGGACCTTAATGGTGATGAGCATCCTGGGACATCCAGGGGGATGAAGAGCAGACCATGATGGGGGTGAGGATCTGGGGATGCCTGTGGGGACAAACAAGGGACCACGATGAGGGTGAGCATCCAGGGATGCCCATAGGGACAAAGAGTGGACCTAAGTGGGGGTGAGAATCCAGGGATGCTTGTAGGGACACAGGAGGGACCGTGGTGGGGTGGCTTTTCTCCCTGGCCCTGCAGTGGCCCCAGGTAAGCAGTGCCTCAGTTTCCCCATTGCTCCTTGAGGAAGGGCTCTACTTTTCCTGCCTGGGTGGTCACAGGGACAGGCGGGTCCCCAGGGCAAGTGGAGGGGCTGGTGGCTCCTCACAGCCAGGAGCGAAGGAAGGGTGGCTCCATCTTCTGGGCGTGTGTCCTCCCCCCGAGGTTGTCCAGTCCCCTACGCGGGGACCCTCGAGCATGGATTAGGGTGCCTGGGGGCATCTCCACCTCCTGCCACGAAGAAAAGAAGAACCCAGAAGGTCCACGAACGCCTTGAGCATCCCTGGTGGTGCCTTATATACCTGGGGGTGGGAGGGGCCAGGGGCGGGGAGCGCTGCGATTGGCCAGCAGGACAAGCCCTGGAAGGGGATTGGCTGAGGTGAGTCCTCATCCCTCGGGGTCAGTGTGGTCCCTGGTGGCCACTCCGTGATGGGTCACCTGCTGCTGGGGACCTTGGCGTCCCAGGGGACCCATTGCCCTCATCCCTCTTGTCCCACGGGACCCTGTCCTTCATCCCTGTCCCCAGGGTGCACGGCCACAGCCCAGGGTCACAGCCCTGCGTCCCCCAGCGGGTCCCCAGTGGCACCGGCGTCAGTAGGACCCCACAGAGGGATCACAGTGGGCCCAGTCCCTCCTGGGGCAGAGGACTCACCAGCCTGTTCTTGTGAATCCTAGCAGAGGAACATCAACCCTGCCTACAAGCCCATCTGTCTGCACACCCACGTGTGTGTCCGCCTGTCTAACTGTCCACCTGCCTACCCAGCCATGCTTCTCTCTGTCCGTCCCTCTACACATCACCTGTCCATCCATCCTCTCATCCATGTGTGGGTCTCTGCATCTACCCATCCACATATCTGTCCATCCATCCTTGCATCTGTTTTTCTGTCCATCCTACCACCCACATGCTCATCTACCTACACATCCATCTGTTCGTCCATCCATCCATCCATCCATCCATCCATCCATCCATCCATCCATCCCCATCATCCCCTTTGTCCCTTCATCCATATCATCCTCATCACCCTCTTCATCTCCATCATCACCCCATCATCCCCATCCCCCCTTCATCTTCTTCACCCCCTTCATCCCCACCACCCCTTCACACTCTTCATCCCCTTCAACCCCATCATCCCCTTCATCCCCATCATCCCCTTTATCCCTTCATCCATATCATCCTCATCACCCTCTTCATCTCCATCATCACCCCTATCATCCCCATCCCCCCTTCATCTTCTTCACCCCCTTCATCCCCACCACCCCTTCACACTCTTCATCCCCTTCATCCCCTTCAACCTCTTCAACCCCATCATCCCCTTCAGCCCCATCATCCCCTTTGTCCCTTCATCCATATCATCCTCATCACCCTCTTCATCTCCATCATCACCCCATCATCCCCATCCTCCCTTCATCTTCTTCACCCTCTTCAACCCCATCATCCCCTTCATCCCCATCATCCCCTTTATCCCTTCACACTCTTCATCCCCTTCACCCCTTCAACCTCTCCAACCCCATCATCCCCTTCAGCCCCATCATCCCCTTTACCCCTTCATCCATATCATCCTCATCACCCTCTTCATCTCCATCATCACCCCATCATCCCCATCATCCCCATCATCCCCACCATTCCCTTCACCCTCTTCACCCCCACCATCCTCTTCACCCCTTTCATCCCCATCATCCCCTTTGTCCCTTCATCCATATCATCCTCATCACCCTCTTCATCTCCATCATCACCCCGTCATCCCCATCCTCCCTTCATCTTCTTCACCCCCTTCATCCCCATCACCCCTTCACACTCTTCATCCCCTTCACCCCTTCCAACCCCATCATCCCCTTCATCCCCATCATCCCCTTTACCCCTTCATCCATATCAACCTCATCGCCCTCTTCATCTCCATCATCACCCCTATCATCCCCATCACACTCTTCATCTTCTTCACCTCCATCATCCCCGTCATCCCCTTCACCCTCTTCATCCCCATCTCCCTCTTCGTCCCCATCGCCCTCTTCATCCCCATCGCCCTCTTCATCTCCATTGCCCTCTTCGTCCCCATCGCCCTCTTCATCCCCATCTCCCTCTTCATCCCCATCTCCCTCTTCATCCCCATCGCCCTCTTCATCCCCATCGCCCTCTTCATCCCCATTGCCCTCTTTGTCCCCATCTCCCTCTTCATCCCCATCTCTCTCTTCATCCCCATCACCCTCTTCATCCCCATCTCCCTCTTCGTCCCCATCGCCCTCTTCGTCCCCATCTCCCTCTTCGTCCCCATCTCCCTCTTCATCCCTTTCACCCCCATCATCCCCTTCATCCCCATCATCCCCTTTACCCCCTTTGCCCTCTTCATCCCCATCTCTTTCTTCGCCCCCATCCCCCCCCATCCTCCCCTTTCCCCCTTTTTCCCCCCCTTCACCTCCATCCTCCCCATCCTTATCCCCCCCTTTTTTTTTTGATTTCCGCCGGGCGCGGGCGATGAAGACGCAGACCCCGAGCGTATGTCAGGAATCAGTGCCTGTCGCCGCCGCCTAATCTGTTTTTCTAAGCCGCCCACGAGCAGAATTAGGCCGACAGCTGCTACGGGTCCTCTCCCCCTCCGTGATGCCCGCACCGCGACGCCTGCCGCAGATGCCGAGGCCGGGAGCGGCGGGTACCGCCGCTCCCGGCCTCGGCATCTGCGACAGGCGTCGCCCGCCTCGCACCTCCCGCCGCTCGGTCTCGGCACATGGACATCACCACACGAAGCCCTCGAACCTCACCGGGGCGCGTGGCACCCAGCCGAGATCCCGCGGGAGCTCCCGCATCCCCTTTCTTTTCTTCTCTATTTTTTCTTTATTTTATTTTTTTTTTTTTTAAGAGAGAGCGGTAGAATGCAATATGCAAATGAGATGGTTATTACCGCAATGTTCGTCAAGCTGAGCTGAGAAGACATTAATAGCCTGATGAATATGCATGTGAATTTGTTAATTAAGTTAATTATTCTGCTGAAAATGCATTCGTCTTCCAAGGACATTTTCCCAATGATTTTTACATGCTTCAGTCATTAGTCATGCTATATTTTATCAGGGAAATGAGTTTGCTTTAAGTTGTAACAAAATAAAAGGCGAGAAAGAAAGAAAGGAAAAGGAAAACGAAGGGAAAACAAAAAGAAAAAAATAAAAGGAGGGGGGAGAAGAAAAGGAAAAACAAAGCAGGAACATCACGGGAGGGAGGGGGAAACTTTCAGAATGAACCTGGGCTGCAGGTGGGTGCAGGTGGGTGCCGGCCCCCCCCTTCCCTTCAACCTCCCCCCCTTTTTTTTTTCTCTCTGATGACAAACTTTTGGGTTTTGTTTTTTTTTTTTTCCTTTTCCTTGCCAAATTTCCAACACATTAATTAATTGTTGTAGCCAATTAACTGTAGTTGTGCAAATGAGTTTAGCACTAATTACCATGCAGTGCCTGTAATCACATAAAAAACTTGCTGAGAGGTGGAGGGAGCTGGGGGGGAGCAGGGAGCTCGGGGAGGGGGCGCGTGGCCGGGGCAGCGCCGTGGCACCTGGTGGTGACACCGGTGTCCCCAGCGCTGGCAGGGTCTCAGCGGGAAGGGACGAGGAGGGGTTGGCCGCGGCGAAGGGCACGAGGGGCTGAGACCCCCGTGTGCCGCGCCGTGCTGTGCCGTGCCACGCTGTGCCAAGCTGTGCCATTCCACGCTGTGTAGAGCCGTGCTGAGCTGTGCCACGCTGTGCCACGCTGAGCCGTGCCAAGCTGTGCCGTGCCACGCCACGCAGAGCCGTGCTGAGCTGCGCCGTGCCACGCCGAGCTGTGCCACGCTGTGCCGTTCGGAGTTGTGCCATTCCACACTGACCTGTGCCATGCTGTGCAGAGCCGTGCCGTGCTGCGCCACGCCGTGACATTCCTTGCTGTGCCACGCAGAGCCGAACCGAGCCACGCCGTGCTGTGCTGTGCCACGCTGTGCTGAGCTGTGCCAATCCACGCTGAGCTGTACCACGCTGTGCAGAGCCATGCTGAGCTGTGCCATTCCATGCTGAGCTGTGCCGTGCTGCACCACGCCATGCCATTCCGTGCTGTGCCATGCAGAACCAGCTGAGCTGAGCCATGCCACGCTGCCCCACACCGTGCCACGCCATTCCACGCCGCCCTGTGCCACGCTGTGCCCTGCTGAGCTGTGCCAGGCTGTGCTGCCACAGCAGGATGAAGCGGGGGGACATGTGGCCCAAGGGGAGCGTCCCCTCCCCACGCTGCTTGGCCCCTCAGTGCCCAGCATCACCGCGATGCCTCTGCCCACCAAATCCGCGGGGGCACGAGAGGGACCCCCGCGCCGGTGTTCCAGCAGGGCCAGGGTGTCCTCGAGATCCCCCGATGCTGGGTTGGCACCTCTTGGCGAGGGGGAGCTGGGGTTGGCATCCCCTCTGGCAGCCGGGGTGGGCGGCAGGTGGGCACCGGGATGGGCTGGCAGGCTGCCCGCGCCCGGGATTAGCCGTGCCATGGATACCGACTCCCCGGGGGCGGCCGTGATGCCGGGCTGGGGCTCGGGGTGGCCTGGCCTGGCACGGGAAGGCATAGCGTGTCACAGAATCACGGCACGGCTCAGCGTGGCACAGAATCACCGAATGGCTAGGTTGGAAAAGACCCACAGGATCAGCGAGTGACGCTACGGTACGGTGCAATGCGGTACAGCACGGCATGGCCTGGCACGGTAAGGAATAGCTTGGCATTGCACGGCACGGTGAAGTGTGGCTGCTGTGATGCCGGGCTGGAGGTCTGGGTGGCACGATACGGCACAGCACGGCACGGCGTGGCTTGGCAAGGTAAGGAAAGGCACGGCACGGCTCGGTAGGGCACAGGATGGCATGGTTTGACAAGATCAGGGCTGGCACGGCACTTCATGGCATGGGATGCAATGGTTTAACAAGGTCAGGGATGGCACGGAACGGCACGGCACGGCTCAGCGAGGTTAGTAATAGCCTGGCACGGCTCAGCATGGGATGGGATGGCATGGGATGGGATGGGTTGAACAGAGGGGATGGGATGGGATGGGATGGGATGGGATGGGATGGGATGGGATGGGATGGGATGGGATGGGATGGGATGCAATGGGTTGAACTAAGGGGATGGGATGGGATGGGATGGGATGGGATGGGATGGGATGGGATGGGATGGGATGGGATGCGATGCGATGCGATGGGATGCGATGGGATGCGATGGGATGCGATGGGTTGAACTGAGGGGATGGGATGGGATGGGATGGGATGGGATGCGATGGGATGCGATGGGATGCGATGCGATGGGATGGGATGGGATGGGTTGAACTGAGGAGATGGGATGGAATGGGATGGCATGGCATGGTTTGGCAAGGTCAGGGATAGCCCAGCACAGCTCAGCATGCCATGTCGCCCGCCCCCCACCCCGGTCCGGCAGGCAGAGGGTTAATGTCCCCGCTCCGGTGGTTGGGGGGGGGGTTTAGGGGGGTTTGGGGGGGAGGTTGGGGGGGCCTGGGCGGCAGCCAGCGCTGTCTCTGGGTGACAATAAACACCCGGGCAGGAGCAGCTGCCTCCGACTCCCTCTGCATCACAATGCTGCTCGCTCGTAAAGCTGGGGCTGGGGTCCTGCTGTGGGGCTGGGGTCTGGCTGTGGGGCTGGGGTCCTGCTGTGGGGCTGGGGTCCGGCTGTGAGGCTGGGGCTACGGGGTCAGGATCTGGCTATGGGGCCAGGGCTGTAGGGCTGGGGTCCCTTGGCAGCTGCCCCCACAGGTGCTGGGACCCAGCTGTCCCCATCGCCTGGCACAGCCATGGCCCAGTGGCTCAGTGGCCAAAACACCAAGGAACTAGCCCAGTGGCTCAGTGGCCAAAGCACCAGGAAACTAGCCCAGTGGCCCAGTGGCTTGGTGGCCAAAGCACCAGGGAACTAGCCCAGTAGCTTAGTGGCCAAAGCACTAGGAAACTAGCCCAGTGGCTCAGTGGCTCAGTGGCCAAAGCACCAGGAAACTAGCCCAGTGGCCCAGTGGCTCAAGCACCAGGTAACTAGTCCAACAGCTTAGTGGCCAAAGCACCAGGTAACTAGCTCAGTGGCTCAGTGGCCAAAGCACCAGAAAACTAGCCCAGTGCCACAGCCCACAGACTGGGACCCCAGGACCCCCCTGTCCCCTCCCACCAGTGGCCGGTGGCTTCGAGAGGCCAGGGCTTGGCCACGTTTCACACCTCCTGCCCCCCACTTTCCCCCCATGCTGGGGGTCCTGCTCCTCTCCCCCCGTGCCCCCCACTTCTCCCCGCGTCCCCGCAGGCTGCAGCTCGCATTCCAGCGCAGGAGGCAGCTGTGACCCCCCCCCAGGCCCCCGAGCCACTAAATATTAATGCCTGCCCTACATCGCGGCACCTGCAGCCGGCGAGCCCCCCCAGAGCCCCCCGGCTCCCTCGCAGGGCTGGGCAGATGCCCGACCCCCCCGGGGCTCTGCCAGAAGGTGTTTGGGGGGGGGGGGGGGGAGATGTGGAAATGAACCAGCTGTGCCCCCCACCCCCCCCAACCCAGGGCTGGGCAGGAGGAACAAAGCGGGGGGGGGCATGGGAATGGGGGGGCAGCAGGGTGAGAGCCCCCCCAAAGTGGGGATGGTGGGGACAGAGGGGCTGGGGGCTTCCCTGGGGGTCCGGGATCCCCCCCCCCCCCAGTCCCCATCGTAAGCCCCCCAGGACCCAATTCTAATCCAGTGGTTCAGGAGACCCCAAGACCCCTCCCCAGTCTGGGGGTCTGGGAGCCCCCTAGACCCCCAACTTGAGCTGAGGTTCCCAGAGTCTCCATCCTGATCTGGGGGTCCAGGAGCTCCCCAAGACCCCAACCCAATCTAGGGGTCCAGGAACTCCCCAAGACCCCATCTGGATTTGGGGGTCCAGGAGCCCCCCAAGACCCCAACCCCATCTGGGGGTCCAGGAGATCCCCAAGACCCCATCCTGATCTGAGGATCCAGGAGATCCCCAAGACCCCAACCCCATCTAGGGGTCTGGGAGCTCCTTAGACCCCCAGTATGACCTGAGGTTCTCAGAGACCCCATCCCGATCAGGGGTTCCAAGAGCCCCCACAAGACCCCATCTGGATCTGGGGGTCCAGGAGCTCCCCAAGACCCCTGCAAGAGCATCCAGGTGGCAAAGCGGGAGGGGGTTTGTTGGTGAACCCCGCGGCGAGGGACTCGGTGCCCGCACGCTCCCCCTGCCACCACCAACCCCCCCCCCCCCCCTCCAGGCTGAGGCCGTGCTGCTCGTCACACGTGTGTCCCCACCGAGCACTTTGAGCCCCAGCCAAAAGCCTCGAGCCGAAAAGTAGGGGGTGATTGATGGTGGCGGTTGCGGCTAAGCGCACCCCGCGGCCCAATCCTCCCACCTTCCCCAATTCCTCCCCTGCCCCTATTCAGAGATCGTGTTGTCTCATGGTGGTCCCAGAGGCGCCATTAATTAAAAATACATCCAATTAAATGGCAGGTGAAAGCGTGCAGGCGCAAGGCTCCGGGTTCCCCCCTCGCCGTGGCTCAGCTGCGGCGGCGGGGAGGGCGTTGGGTTGGGGGCCTTGAGTGGCCATCGGTGAGTGGTGGCCGCGGGGTTTTGGGGGGTCACCCTGCCTCTGTCCCCCTCCCACAGGCCAGAGGGCACCGGGGGTGGTGGGGATGAGAGATGGAAGGAGAAAGTCCCCCAAGAGGAGATGGGCTCGGTCTTGGCTTGACCCAACGCAGCCCAGAAACCAACCACATTCCATGTCTAAAGCCGTGGGGGCAGCAAAGCGAGGGAGGGGATCCTGCCCCCCTGCTCTGGTGAGCCCCGAGTCCAGTTCTGGAGTCCCCAAAATAAGAAGGAGATGGAGCTGTTGGAGCCCAGAGGAGGCCATGGAGATAATCCGAGAGCTGGAGAACCTCTGCTAGGAGGACAGGCTGAGAGAGTTGAGTTGTTCAGCCTGGAGAAGAGAAGGAGACCTTAGAGCAGCTTCCAGGATGGAAAGGGGCTCCAGGAAAGCTGGGGAGGGGCTCTTTGTCAGGGTTTGCAGGGATAGGATGGGGAGGAATGGTTTTGAGCTGAAAGAGGAGAGACTGAGATGAGATCTTACGGAGAGATGTTTTGCTGTGAGGGTGGGGAGGCCCTGGCCCAGGTTGCCCAGAGCAGGGGTGGCTGCCCCATCCCTGGAGGGGTTCAAGGCCAGGTTGGATGGGGCTTGGAGCCCCTGATCCAGTGGGAGGTGTCCCTGCCATGGCAGGGGTGGGACTGGATGGGCTTTGAGGTCCTTTCAAACCCAAACCATTCCATGATTCATATGATGCACAGGTGCCACCTCGGTGTGGGGACATGGGGACAATGCCAGTGGCCGCAGCCCCAGCCAGTGGCTCTGGGGGGGACACCGGGGCTGGGGAACCCCCCGGGCTGTGGCGGCTTCTCTTTCCCACTAATTGGAGATGCTAATCTCGGGCGCCTTTCCGCTTGGGGTGCTGGCAGGAGGCACCAGCTGTGCCACCTTTTTAATCAAGCTGCCGATGCGGCAGAGCGGGAGCGCGGGGGCTCACGGGGCCGAGCAGCCCCACGGCACAGGGACCGTCACCCCGCTGCTGTCCCCCTCGTAGCAGGGACCAGGCAGGACCCTTCCCAATGTGCCACTGCAAAGGGATGGCGGGCACGGCCCGGTGATGCCATCTGAACTGCCACCACTGTCCTGAAACACGTTCCGAGTGCGGCACCGTGGGATGGAAAACACTGGTTCCCATGGGATGGGAAGTGCTGGGATTTATGGGGTGGAATGAGCTGGGTCCTGCGGGATGGAAAATCAAAGAATCAGAATAGTTTCAGTTGGAAGGGACCTCAAAGATCATCTGATTCCAGCCCTCCTGCCACGGGCAGGGACACCTCCCACTGGATCAGGCTGCTCATGATAGATCCTGTTGGATGGAAAGCAGTGGATCCCATAGGACGGAAAGCTTTGGATCTCATGGGGTAGCAAGTGCCAGGTCCCACGGGATGGAAAATGATAGATTCCATGGGATGGAAAGCGCTTGGACTTATGGGGTGGAAAGACCTGGGCCCTGTGGGATGGAAAACACTAGATCCTGGGGACAGAAAGTGTTGGATCCCGTGGGAAGGAAAGCACTGGATCCCATGGGATGGAAAGCACTGGATCCCATGGGAAGGAAAGCTTTGGATCCCATGGGATGGAAAGCACTGGGTTCTGTGGGATGGAAAGCACTGGATCCCACGGGATCCAAAATACTGGGTCCAATGGGATGGAAATCACTAGGTCCCATGGGATGGAAAATGCTGGACCTCATCAGGTGGAAAGCACTGGATCCCATGGGATGGAAAGATCTGGGTCCTGTGGGATGGAAAATGCTGGATCTCATCAGGTGGAAAGCACTGGATCCCATGGGATGGAAAGATCTGGGTCCTGTGGGATGGAAAACGCTGGATCTCTCAGGACATAAAGTGTTGGATCCCATGGGAAAGAAAGCACTGGATCCCATGGGATGCTTCAGCTCACGCACCCATCTTTCCCCCCCGAACCCCAACCCCAATGCTTGCCTCCTCTCTTCCTCCTCGGCACAGCGCGTCCTCCAACACCTCCGCATTTTCTTGCTGATTTTCTCCCCGGTTCCTTTCCAATCCTTTTATTTCCCCCCCCATTCCCGTCCTTGCAAATGCCAAGGAAAGGTGTTAACGGCTTTTTGGAAGGCAACGTCTAAATTGCAAGAGAAATAGCGACAGCCAGAGCAGCTGGAAGGACAAATATAGCTGGGAAGGAGGATGGGGAACGCGGTGGGAAGCGGTGGCCGTGCTGAGAGCGACACCTGGTGACTGGCAGACCTGGACACGCGTGAACACGCATGTGCACGTGCCCCAGGTGTGCGCACACGCGTGGACACGCGTGTGCGCACACCTGGGGCGCGTGCACATGCGTGAAAGCATGGTGGGATCCATGGTGCTGAGCTTCTCCAGGAAGGAGAGCTGCTCAGTCAAGGACCATGGGAGCAAACTGGGATGAGTGGGATAGCTGCTCAGTCAAGGACCACAGGAGCAAGTTGGAATGAGTGGGAGAACTGCCCAGTTGAAGACCATGGGAACAAGCTGGGATGAGGACAACTGCCTACATGAGCATGTGAGCAAGCTGGGATGAGGACAACTGCCTACATGAAGATGGGAGCAAGCTAGGATGAGGACAACTGCCTACATGAGGATGGGAGCAAGCTGGGATGAGGAGAACTGCCTACATGAGGATGGGAGCAAGCTAGGATGAGGACAACTGCCTACATGAGGATGGGAGCAAGCTGGGATGAGGAGAACTGCCTACATGAGGATGGGAGCAAGCTGGGATGAGGACAACTGCCTACATGAGGATGGGAGCAAGCTGGGATGAGGACAACTGCCTACATGAGGATGGGAGCAAGCTGGGATGAGGAGAACTGCCTACGTGAGGATGGGAGCAAGCTGGGATGAGGAGAACTGCCTACATGAGGATGGAAGCAACCTAGGATGAGGAGAACTGCCCCACCGAGGTCCATGGGAACAAGGAGGGCTGTGCCAGATCCCACAATTTGGCCCCTCCGACAGCACCGTGAGAAGCCAGGAGCGGTGAGACCAAGCAGTCAGGAGAGCTGTGGCTCTGCCGAGCGCAACCCAACGGGGAAGAGGTGAGCGCCGGAGATTTACAGCGCCGCCTCGGCCAGCACCGCGCAGCCCCCAGCCATTTGGCTCAGCAGCTGCTGCCAGGGAATTCAATGCGAAAAAGAAATTAAATAGGATAAAATTCCCTGGTCACCTTGGGACGGCGAGCGGGATGCCACGGGAGCACGCGGCGATGGCTTTGTCTGCGCGTGGCAGGATGGTGGGATGCGATGGAAGCCAGGCCGGTATCGTGCTCGGACTGGGTCCCTTCTGCCGTGCCAGGGCGATGCCCGCAGCCGAACGGAGCAGCCCGGCCGTGCCCTGCCCGCGGCAGGGACCAGGAGGCTGGATTAGCGACCCAGCCGACTGCACGGCTCCCAGCTGCCCCGCTAATAAATCAGGAGGAGGGCGGCCGGGTTGGGCTGCTCGCAGGCTCGCTCCTCGCTTTGGGAGGCAAGGGAAGCACCCGGCGCCTCTGCCGCCTCCGCCCCCCCCTTGCCATCTGCACAGGGATATATTTTAAGACATGTCAGTGGCAGGGATGCTAAATCAGGCGAAAGGAGAGCGAGAAAGCCGGGGCTGGAACTGGAGATGATGGCCAGGCCGGGGAGAGAGGGAGACGAGGCACAGCAGCACCCCAGCATCACCCCTTGCCTCGTCCTTGCTCTGCGACTGGGTCACTGGAAAAGGGAAGCAAGGGTCTGGCTGAGCAGAAAGAAGCCGCTGCTGAGAAGCAAATGGAAGCTCAGGAGCAGGACCAGGCACTGCCTGCACCCTCCATGTCTTCTGCCATCCTAGATCCTGCCCCTTCTCCTTCCCCTGCCAAAGGAGTAGGGAAAAGCCTCCTCCAGCTATTCCAGGAGCCAGGCTGGAGCGGGGAGAGGTGTGGAGAAGCACCAGAGGAAGGGAGATGGATGGACTGAGGGATGGATGGACGAAGACACAGATCCCACCCTGTGCCATCAGCACCAGAGCAGAATCCACCCCCCACAGCACCCTGGTGTCCTCTCCAGAGGCTGCCAGGAGCTCAGGAAAGCTTTGGAGACAAACCTTATCCGCGCTGCTTCCCCTTCTGCTCCCTCAGCACCATCTCCTCTCCCAGCTTCGCTTCAGCACCACGAGTCCTCCTTCCCACTCCCACCAGAAATGAAGCAGCCTCCGTGCTCCAGCTTGGATATCTCCGATCCAGCCTTGCAGGGTGAGGGGCGGCGATGCCACATCCCAGTTGCCCTCTCGGGGCCAGCACCAGGGCTGAGCTCACTTCCCTGGGCACCAGGAGAGGAAAAAAGACTTTAAGGAAAACACAGTTAAGGTATTATTTGTAAAGGCTAGAGGAAGCAGTGTGATAATTCAGTGCAACGGAGCAAAAGGCGATACAGTAACAGGAAATATTTAATTTTCCAATCTCCACTTTCCATTTTTATAAACTGAAAAGAAAAAAATTTAATATATTACAAAATATCTGTACAGAGACAAAGGTACAACCAAAAAAAGGTGCGCTCAGTCTCAAACCGAAACTCGGGAGAGGTACAGCGAGAGCCTCCCCTGACGCTTCTCTGCTGGGTAACCGGCTGCAGCGTTAGGCATCGGCATGGAACCCGGACCCGATGCGTGTGGAGGAGGAGAGGAGGGGTGAATTCCCAACTCCGTAACCCGCACCGCGTTCTAAACCCTTTTAAAACACACATTCCCCCTCCCTGGTAAATCCTTTTGTCTGCTTCATACAGAGACCCTTTAAAAAAAAGGGAAATAAAGACAAACTAGAAGAGGGGCTGGGAAGGCGCAAGCAGCCCCCACAGCCCAGATCGGGGAGCAGGGGCCACGTCCTGGCCCCCACGTCCACCCTTCGCCCTCGCCAGGACTGAAAACCTCCTCTTGCTGCGACCAGTTATGAAAAAGCCACCGGGGATGGAGCAGGGTCCCCCCCAGCACCACAGCTCAGCCCAAAACTGGTGCTCGGAGGAGGGAATGGTGAAACCCTCGTTCGGCAGGAGCTCAGGCTGGCCTGGTCCCATGGGGACAACGGCAAATGCCATCGGCCACCTGGAGCAAGGGATGGAGGTCTGGGTGCTTGTCCTTTGCTCCGGGTGGGACAGAGGGGCAGGAGCCCACCTCGCAGGCACCGGCATTACCGAGGGCATCAGCACATTCGCAGCCCCTGCAGCAAAAAGAACCGGGGCCACCGAGGGGCTGGTGGGGTCCTGGTGTCACCGGCACCACGCCGACAGCTACTGGCATCACATCAACAGCTACTGGCACCACCAGTGCCACGGAAATGGATACTGGCTCCACCAGCACCGCAGCGATGGATACTGGCATCACGCTAAGAGATACTGGCAGTACCGGCACCACACCAATGAACGCTGGCACCACAGCAGTGGACACCAGCATCACCAAGACCCTGTTGACGGACACCAGCACCTGCTCTGCCTTTGCAAAACCAGGCCCTTAAGCTGAGCTTCCAACCAGAACCCCAAGGCTGGAGGAGCTTTAGCAGCGAGGAGCGTGCAGAGCCTGCGGGAAGGTCAGGCTCACGGTGTCAGTCTAAGAAGAGGCTCCTCAGCAGGCTTCCCTGGGAACCTGCCAATTTGGAAAGACAATAAATAGGCACCAGCTTCCTGAGAGAGGATTCAGCGCTGGAACATGACTTTTCCCTTCCAAATTGGATGGGCTTGGGAAGAAAAGCCTGAAAAACAATCACCAAAGCTCCACCATGGACCCAAGCCGGCGGCTGCGCAGCAGAGAGAAGAATATACAAATTACCTCCCTGACTAGGCGACTGGTTTATTCAGTGCACTCTGCACCTTACAGAACTCCTTTGTTATTTTCTTTTCTTTTTTTTTTTTTTTTTGCCTGCATGAAAAAACAACCCACCAAATCCCAGACCCCAACAAATTGATACTTGGAAATTTGCAAACTGTGCTGCTCCTGGGTGCTGGTCCCTGCACATGCAGTGCGGATGTATATATAGGTATTTCTCTCTCCCTCCTCTCCTTCCTCCAGCGCATGGGGGGCTCTGTAAGGCAGGTTTTACCCTCTGTTAGAGAAGCACCACCTATTCCGGTGCTTTTTTAGTTTGAAATTTATCTCTCTGTATAAAAAAAGAAACAAAATCCAATCCTGTTAGTAGCAAGAAGGTCTCATCCCCCCCGAGTTTAAGACCTCAGAACACTCCCATCTCTAAAATTAACCTACAAACCATCATGTTTTCCATAGGAAAGGCCTACTCAGAACAAAAAAAAGCTCATAAATATGTACCTTTGTTTTATTCATCTCTTTTGTTTAAGTCTCATTGAAATGGACAACATCGCAATGGGCTTCGGAGAAGAAAATTCATTGTAAATAGGGCCTTGACAACAACAAAAATAGATGCTGATAGGGAGGATACAGCAACGCCTGGGAAGGCTCAAAGTACTGGGATGCTGCTCGGGGAGTGCGTTTGGCTCTGCTGGGACAAGCACACCGGTTCCAAGGGATGCCGGGTGCAAAAGATGCTCCTGCCTGGTGCTGCTTCTCCTCAGAAGCCGGGTTTTCTTTAGTTTTGGAGTTACAAAGAAACAGAGATTTCAGTGACACGTTCTCTTCAGCTCTTAAAACAAAAAGAAGAAGAAAAATAAGACCATTCCCACCACAAAGTTATGGCAGGAGAGAGACAAAACCCAAAGAGACCCTTCACAAAAGCCAATTTACTAAGGCTGCCATCAGATGAGATGGGATCTGGATCCACCCAGCCCCGGCGTGGAGCCGGAGGAGAGGGACAGACGGATGCTTTATGGAAAGAAAGCACTGTTGGATAAATAGAGCACAAGCCAGTGCCACCTCCTGGGTCTCCCCAGCCAGGGGAACATACACAGGCGCCTCTGCATCCATCTATTCCCATTTATTTCTTTTTCTTTTCTCCTCTATTTTTATTTGTCAAAAGGGGATTGGGAAAAAGAAACCAAAAAAAAAAAAAAAAGAGAATTGCTTTGGGAACCACATTCTCCCAGCCCTACCTGAACACCAGCCCATGCTTCCCTCACCAAGAAGTTATTTCCTTCTTCCCACACGGGTTTTTGTTTCATTCCTCCTATTTTTAAACGATCCCCCCTTCCCCTCTGGCTCAGGGCAGAAAGCTCCCCCCGCCGTTTGCGGGAGGGTTTGGTTTTGTCACTAACCAAGCGCGGGAGGTTTCAGCCGGCGAGAGACGCGAGCGGGAACGCCACGGCGAGTCCCGGGATGCCCGCCGGCAGCCTAGCAAGGAATACAACAGGGAGAGCTTTGCAGCAGCTGAAATGCGGATGAGACCTTGCTCTGGCAACAAAAGAAGTCATGTCGCTAAGGGTGGAGAGGCGAGGGAAGGGAGGACCTGCACGCGAAAGGCGCAGCTCTCAGTAGGGAACTCCTCGTCCCCGTCCCCCGCGCGGAGGCACTCTGCCGGGCCCACGGAACGCCTTCCCGTAGGAAGAAGTCGCCTGGCTTGGGGCACCCCAGCTGTGAGCTGTTCCTGCCCCGCTGGAACCGGCGCTTCCTGCTCCCAGCTCGCCGTAGTTTTGGATTTTGGCCTCTGGATGTCCCAGCGCGTTGTTGCTTCCCTCGGCTTTCGTAAAAGATTGCCCAACCGAGTGGACGGCAGCGGGGACTCTGGCAAAGCGGAGGTCCTGGTCCCCTGGAAACTGGACAGATCCTGTGCCCTGGTAATTGCTCGTCTCCCCGAGGTGGCTCACGGAGCCCAAGAAGGTCCTGCTTTTCCCCAGAGGCTGGGCAGAGGGTTCTAGAAGCGTCTGGCCTGAATTCAGTTCCTCAGCACCAAATCCCCCCTCTGAGCCCTCGGCGCTGTAAGTCCTGGAGGAGTGGGACCTGCCGTAGTCCGTGGCTCTCGAGGCTTGGTGTTCATGTGTTGTGTGGCTGAGCGACTCGGCTTCTTGCTGGGAAAAGAGCTGCAGGAGCGCAGCCGTCACGGCCGGGTTCAACTCTTGGGCTGCGCTGGAGAGATCGCCCTCAGGCAGAGGAGGTGGTGGCGGCGGCGGCGGTCCGGGGGGCTCAGGGGGTCTCTTCTCTGGTGGGAGAATGCGAGGAGGACATGCTGTGGAAGGGTTACTTCTTTTAAACACCATCTTAAAACATGACATGATCAGAAATAAAGACATTTCTATGGAAAATAAAAGAACCAAACAGCCTACCGAGACAGTCCGCTTTCTAGGATGCGCTGGAAAAGAGGCGGAGAGGTTTAAAAGCTGGCATTCCTTGCAAGATCAATGCACACGTTCATTAACATTTCCCGGTACTCATCCCGTCCCCCACGCTCCCAACTAGTTGGCAACAGCTGTCCTAACACATGGGCACCCGTGGAGGGAATTCCTGCTCTCGGATCAAAGGCTAACACGGAGCGGGAGACAGATGTGGAGCCACATGACAGCACGTGTTCCCCGAAAGCGAGCTCTCCCGCTGCAGAGGGACGTCGGGCCTCACTGCTCACTGGCTGCGCCCTGATAGAGCGTGGGCCTGATGTATTGGTTTAGAAAAAACACAAAGCCAACCCCAAACCCATAGGTACCAGGCCCTGCCTGCACCCCAGACTGCAGGGAGTGGGTGCCCCGTCTCGTCTTCCCCCTCTTTGCTTCTCACCAGAGCCAGCCCTGCTTTCGTCTGGTTTTTGATCTTTCTACAACATCCATTTCCAGCACATGGCCCAAACCCACAAATATTGGCATGTAACATAGAGACTGTCCTGGAGAAGGAGAAAACACCTTTTTGTCCCCTCCACTGTGCCCTTCTCCCCCCACCTCATCAGACCTAAAGTCACAAGGCTTTCAAAGTCAAAGAGCCCCCTCGTAGGACACCCCCAGCATTACCACTCGCTCTCACTACTTTGTGTTGCTGCTTTCAAGGCAGCAGGAAGGACAAAGCAGTCCGGTTAGGTGGTGGGAAAGGCAAGGAGAGAGCTCTGGTCCTCCCCCTGCCAGGGCTAGAAGTGACAGGGCAGAGGGGAGGATGCAGCTTCCTGGAGGACACATCCGCTCCTGGTGTCTCACGTGCCACCTTCGTTCACAAACCCAGTCCTGACTCCTACAGAGCACAACTGAACTGACTCGTTCATCAACAAAAAGATCGGCTACGCAGTGATTAAAGTCATGACTGGTGATGACACACGAGGCCACGAACACCCTGGTTGAATCAGATCCTCAAGTCATTTGCAAAACTGGTTATTAAAAAGGTCAAACTTTATTGTGAAAACCAGTAGTCTTCCAGGCTCCCCCCTCCACCCATACCCGTCACTTGAAAGCTAGATTGTTTTTGAATCCAGAAAACAATCTTCAGGGAATTTAAAAGCCAAGCTGATTTGGGGGCAGCAAATCATTTAAAATAATTATAAACAGAGAACAATTATATTTAATTGAGTCTGCTCTAGAGTAACCTAGTTATCTTCAAGTACTGGGGGAAGAAAAAAAAGCACAATCACAACTGGTTTGTGGTGGGCGGGTGTGTTGAAGGCACGAGAACACAGCACGTTCAGCTACATTGCAGAGGAGTTGTGTATCGGGCCAAAAGAGGCTCCCCGGAGAGTCTGAGACAAACTCAGGAGGCGCTTCTAGAATTGGGTGAGGTCATCACAGGACGTAGCTAATAAGTCAAAAAATTAACAGAAACAGAAGACACGGAGATATTTACACTCACCTTTGAGAAGGAAACCAGAATTCAACCGATACAATCAGCTCTTTTACACACAACTCTTACCCTACATGAATGAGCCCTTTAACTCAGCTTCAGGACTCACAAAAGTCAACGCTGGGTACAACCAGGTGCACCAAAGCCGGCTGCATGAGTTCCTTCTGTATACAACTCCCACAGTCCCTCCCTTCACTGCTCACCAGAATTTCAGTTCTCATGGTTTTTAAAATCATCTCTACACAAGGTTTGGGGTTTTTTTTGAGAGGGCAGGAAGGGAACGGTGAAAGAGTTGGGGCAAACAATAAGATGGGAAAATCCACAGAGACTTCTTTCCAAGATCTCATCTCCATCTCCCCTCTTTCAGTTCAAAATAGTTCCCCCTCACCCTATACCTGCACTCCCTGATCCAGAGTCCCTCCCCAGCTTTCCTGGAGCCCCTTTCAGTATTGAAAGGGTGCTCTAAGGTCCCCCCCGGAAGCTCCTCTTTTCCTTCAGGCTGAACAACCCCAACTCTCTCAGCCAGAGGCACAAGCAACAGTCATGATTATTTACCTGTACTTTCCTCCGGATGCACTGTCGGGGTTTTTCGTGGCCCCCGTTGCTCATTGCTCTTCTCCCCGTTGCTCTCCTCCAGGGGTAACACAGGCTCCTGGGTCTTCATCAGTTGACTCAGCAGAACAGCCAGCACGTTCTGCATATCTCCCTGAGCGCTGGCTGTTTCTGGAGTCACCTGCTCCTCCGGTAGCTGGGCCTCCGCAGGTGGCTCTTCTATGGCTTCCTCTGCTGCTGCCACCGCCTGAGATTCCTGCTGCTGCTGCTGCGCAGTGGCCTCCGTCAGAGCGTTGATGGACTGGTTGAGAGCCTCCAGCTGCTGCTGCATCTCTGGGTTAGAGTGCACATTCAACAGCTGAGCCATCTGCGGGACACTCAGATCCGTCTGGCTCTGCAGCAAGTTCAGTAAAACAGCCAGTTCGCTCTGGTTCAGCTGCTGGGTGATGTCTCCAAGGCCTGCTGGAAAAACGGGAAGCACCACAGGAACGTTAGGCGAAGCTACCTCATGGTTTGTAATCGTGATGCTGCACATAGCAATGAACACCTCTTTCTGTGTCCCCCAACAAGGAGGCTGCAGGAGGATTCCAGGACAGTTTGCTCTTATTTCCACCACCAGCTTGCCCCCTCCAGACTGCGATCGGCTCTGCGCGGCACTGCAGCAGCACCGCGTGGTACCGTGCACACACTGCACACACCCAAGGCTGGGAACGGCTCTGTCTGCTGCCCCTCGGCTGAGCCAAACCTCCCCACTCCCCAACCAGCTAAGGAAGGGCATCCCAAGAATCCAATTCGTGAGGAAGTATCCCACCAGTTAGGGCAGCAAGTCTGAGGGCGTGTGATGAGGGCTGGAACACCTTAGCCCTCTTCAGTGGTGATCAGAGCTGAGTCTGAACGCAGCTCAGTCCCTCCAAGGTCTCCGTGGATCCCTCCCGCACTGGAAGGTGGGTTTCTCAGGATGGAGAAGGGTGTGTTCCGCTGACGCAGTGAAAGAAATCAGGTCAAGCAGAAGGCAATTCCTTGCTGAAAGACAGCCTAGGATCACAGCAGACTGTCCTGACCTGCACGTACCCAGGTTAGCCTAAATCACAATTGGTGAGCAGCATCGCCACCCTTCGCACCACACTAGAGCAGAGTCAGTGAGCGACAAATTACAGGTCTGGCTCTTTACACTGACACTGACTTTGTAAGGCAAGCTCTTTGGGAAGAGGGGTGCAAAGGTTTGGGTTTAGAAGCTTAAAATTTCGGTCCTTTTGCTGGTAGGAAACTTAGAACGTGACACTCGCATTTCACAGCTGTTTGTTAATCCAACCACCACCCTTTGTCCATCTGCCACGTTTCAATGAACACATGGACTGTGCATTCCCTGGAGCAAGAACTGTCTTCCTTGTTACTTGTCAGCACAACATTTGACACAAAGGAAGCTTTAGCCCCTATCTGGGTTTTTATAAGGCATCTACACAACGATCAGCACCACCTGGGCAGCTTTGTGCACCTCTGCATGCCTAGAAATCAAAATAGAATCGTAGAATGGTTTGGGTTGGAAGGGACCTCAAAGCCCATCCAGTCCCACCCCTGCCATGGGCAGGGACACTTCCCACTGGATCCGGTTGCTCCAAGCCCCATCCAACCTGGCCTTGAACCCCTCCAGGGATGGAGCAGCCACCACTGCTCTGGGCAACCTGGGAAAAGCTGGCACCCTCACAGGAAAACATTTCTTCCTAAGATCTCATCTCAATCTCCTGTCATGCAGCTTAAAACCTCTCCTCCTCATCCTACCCCAGCACTCCTTGATCAAAAGCCCCTCCCCAGCTTTCCTAGAGCCTCTTTCTGTACTGGGACAGTGCTCTAAGGTCTCCTTCAAGCCTTCTCTTCTCCAGGCTGAACAACCCCAACTCTCTCAGCCTGTCCTCATACAGGAGGTGCTCCAGCTCCCACATCATGTCTGTGACCTCCTCTCCAACTATTTTCTAGACAATGGAAGGCTGGTCACAGCTTTGAAACCCGTGCTCAAGCCCTGGTCTCGCAGGTCTTTATGATCAAGCGATCTTTTCTACAACAAGCAGAGTGCAATAATGTAGACTCCTGCCCGCACCCACCAGTCTACTCCATCCCATGCCTAATCCTTTATGCAATTTGATCAACCACATCGAGCTTGAGCTCACTTTCACACCCTTTAACTCCTGTACCTTCCAGCTTATTATCTGTTACTTTGCTGGCCTGACTCAATGACTCCTTTCATGATTCTCTGTCATAGCACCCTTCAGAACCAAAAATATAACTCACAGCAAATTCACAGTCAGCTCATCAGTGAGTGACTCCTGAAGAGCAGCCAGAATGCTCTGCAGCCAAGTTTTTATGGCAGAGAAAAGAATAGAAAACGAGAATAGGAAGATTCTGGAATGCTCTTTCTGTAGAAATAGGGGTGAAAGAACCAGATTAGCTTGAAAATAGAGATAAGCCTCCCACACCCAGACCTCAGGAGCCTTTACAGCCCAGCCTGGGCACTGACCTATTGCGTCTCCAGTGCCAGATTCTGTTTTCTGCTGGGCAGGCTGGGGGGGCACAGGACTGCTGTGGTTTTTGACAGGATCTGTGCTTGTAACAGAGGTAGTTTCTTTCCGAGAAACTTTTGATAACGGCGGCTCCTCCACTGCAATCCCGCTTTGCCGCTGCCGCCGGCGTTTCTTGCTCCACAGCTCGTGGCAATCCTGCCAGTGGGGAAGGCTGGAAGGGAACAACACTGAGCAGTTAAGAAACATGACAAGAAAGCCCATTTAATCCTCAAAGACCACAAAGTTATTAGTGCTGTAAGAAGAGCACAGATGTTCCTGGCTGCAGCCACACTATTAAACTGAGAAGGGACAAGTCCTGCAGCCAGGAAAGGCAGCATAATTGCTTGCGAATCATTTAATTTGCACTGGGATCTCACCCACGAATGGACTGTTAGCTACAGCGCACACAAACCCCTGTGAAGACAAGTCCACCCAGCTTTGAGTCTGGTGGCTGTAAGAAAGCAGCTGCCTATAGGAACTCTGGGATGGGAACAGGAATCTCAACAGCCACTGCCATACTTGCACACAAAGCAGCTACAGCAAAGTTTTATATTCTGTTTGACTGGAGGGGGAGAAAAGAGCTGAAAACAGTGCAATGCTGCTCAACAGCCACTCTTCTAGTCAATTAATGAGCAGCATAAACGAGGCCTGGCCCGTCCTCCCCAGCACAAAGGAAAGGGATATGCTACATGCTATTTTTGTGCTCCTTCCAACAGCGTTTTAGAGCATCTTACAAGCAATAAACTGAGCTTCATAAACCCAGTCTCTTCTCAGGCAGAAAACCAACAGCAGAGGAAGAGCTGTTTGCTCAGCCATATGACAAAATGCAAGGGCAGAGTCGAGACAGGAACCCAAAAATAACAGCTTAATTCTGACTGGAAAAAAAACAGGGCCAAACCGGTGGCTCCTTCCCAAAGCTCATTAGCAGAGAGTCCACTGTGGTGGGGGATGCCAGCTGGAACTTACTCTGGAGGTGCCATTTTGCTGAGGTCAACATCCTTAAGGAAGTCGCTCTGCAGGGCCTGTTCTGCCGTGCAGCGCTTGCCGGGGTCCAGCGTCAGCATGTGGTCCAGCAGGTCGAGCGCAGATGAAGGAATGCTGCGTGGAGAGGTGGAAATAGGGCTGAGTTAAGGGCTGAATAGGAGGAGAAGCTTGCATTTAGGGACACCTCAGGCTTCAGGGAAATCCGTGCAGTCAAAATGTATCACTAAGTGAGGCAGCAGCTCAAAGATATCATCAGAACTGGCACCTGATATGCCATTTTTGCCACTGATAAAGAGCAGCTCTGCTACAAACCCCATGGGATTATCACACAATCATACTCCTCCCACGAGAGTGCATCCCTGAAGCATGGAAAAGGGCTCCAAGAGAGCTGGGGAGGGGCTCTTGATCAGGGAGGGCAAGGACAGGATGAGGGGGGATGGTTTTCAGCTGCAAGAGGGCAGGTTGAGATGAGATCTTAGGGAGAAATGTTTTCCTGTGAGGGTGGGGAGGCCCTGGCCCGGGTTGCCCAGAGCAGTGGTGGCTGCCCCATCCCTGGAGGGGTTCAAGGCCAGGTTGGATGGGGCTTGGAGCACCTAGATCCAGCGGGAGGTGTCCCTGCACATGGCAGCAGTTTGGGCTTTGAGGTCCCTTCCAACCCAACCCATTCCATGAGTCTATGAAGTCAAGACAGCCGCAGGCCCCTGGGAATGCTATGCAGCTCAGTGTGCTTTCCAGGTGCGGAGCTTGGCTAGAAGAGTTAGGAGTGTGCAGAGCCAGGAACCCCTCCAGAAGGCCCTTGTGGCACATCAGATAATCAAAGGGGACAGTGACCCCATTTCCAGCTTTCCCCAGGTGGGAAAAGCTCTCCTGGAGAGGGCTGCCTGAGGGCAGAAGGTAAGCAGGGAAGCACTGCTTTATCCTGTCAGGCAGACTACAGCCAAGGACAGCAGACAGTCACACAACGAGTCACACAACGTAACAGAAGGCCATAAGGCCCACACGGCCACTGAGCCACTCTTCTAACAACACTCACAAGGAGAACTCCTCCCGCAGGCGCCTTCGGTATTGCTTCTTCGGTTTCATAGTGTTGAAGTAGGGCAACTTGATGACATCCGGCCACACCGCTGGACAGGGGCTCCCACAGAGCCGGCTAAGAACCAGAAAAGCAGAGTATGGTCAGCAGGTGAAATTCAGCCAGGAGGAGAGAAGTCACCAAGCTGAGTGAAAACATTTCCTTTCTAAACAACTTGGTGTACTAGTAACATAGGACTGGGCACACTTCAAAGATGAGACAATCCTCAGGTTAAAAAGGAGGCACCAGGAACAGGAAAAATGCTTACCTCAATTCATAAACCACCCAACACAATGGATTTTCAGCGTGAGATGCAATTTAGATTCATGATTTTCACACTGTACTAACAGCAAAGTTTACTGAGGGTGCACACATTAGCAACCACATATTTGATGGCAGGCATGGACCCAGGGATGCTTAACTATTCACATCTGCAGTTACAGCCGTTTGTGGGTCCTATTTTACAGATTAGGGAGAGAGGGCTCTTATAACAGAGAGACTGTGTGCATGAGCAGTTCCTGCAGCACCTCTTCTCATAGGCATGCATGTGCAATGCTTTACCTGATTAATTCAAGCTGAGCCAGTTCCAGATTGGCTTGAAAAATAGGCTTCTTTGTAAACAGTTCCCCAAGGATACAGCTGGAAAGAAGAAAAGCAAGAGGTCACGACAGCAAACCCTTGGGATGATCGTTTGAACACTGCAGCGTTTCTGTTCAGGAGCCGGTTTGCCTGAGGAGAGTTATTTGCATCAGGGCTTGTAGTTGAGAACTGACAAACTAACCTGCGTGTACAGAGTCACCCGTCCCAGGCAGCTGGGAAATAGCATTAAGTAGCGGGACGGTGAACACGTCACAGGCTTTAACTCTTTGCAGGGAAAGGAGGATGTGTCAATAGCGTGACAAGAAAAGCCAGGCACCTCATTTTCCTCTGCATTCAGCCCATTTATCTATTCAGCTTTACTGGAGGAGACCTACTGGCTTGAATTGCCCTCACCTGCCAGCAGCTCACTGCTTGTCACCACCAAGCATAGGATACAGCCCCATATGCACAATGTTTGTGTAACTACACAACATTTGTACAGCTCGAAGGGAAAGAAGAGAAGGAGGGAGGGGACAGCTCTGACTCATCCAGTCCTTAACATCTCCCCTTAAGACAGGAACGATGATCAGTACCGAATATAGCTGTGGTCCAACAGAGGCACCTGTCTGGAACTGGGCTAACCCCAGGTTGGCACACGACACCCAACAGCAACTGGACCTCACACTGGGAGTTTCCAGAAGTAATTAGCAGGGTCTGACTTTCACAAACCTTTGTTGCTTGCGTATTAAGCTTTACCGAAAGTTTATCTGTGAATATCACAGTGGTAAGTGGGAATTTGGGACGTCTAGCCCCACTTCTGAATACTGAATCCTTGAGACTGGATCTGAATCACTTGGAAAATGTTCCATCTATGTGGCTGAACTGCCCAGACACGTCCTGTTCATGAGGCTCCCTAGGTTATGACCAGCACACAGCAAGCTTCTCGCCCCTTCGGATCTCAGTGTATGTCATTGGAATCATGGAATTGTGGAATGGGTTGGGTTGGAAGGGGCCTCAAAGCCCAGCCAGTTCCAACCCTGCTAACGTGGGCAGGGACACCTCCTGCTGGATCCGGTTGCTCCAGGCCCCATCCAACCTGGCCTTGAACCCCTCCAGGGATGGGGCAGCCACCACTGCTCTGGGCAACCTGGGCCAGGGCGTCCCCACCCTCACAAGAAAATATTTCTCCCTAAGATCTCATCTCAGACTCTCCTCTTTCAGCTCAAAACTCTGCCCCCTCCTCTTCTGGACTCTCTCCAACAGCTCCATGTCCTTCCCATGCTGAAGACTCCAGAACTGGACTCAGGGGTCAAGGTGGGGTCTCATCAGAGCAGAGCAGAGAGGCAGAATCCTCTCCCTCAGTCTGGTGGTCCCACTGCTTTGGATGCAGCCCAGGATACAGCTGGCTTTCTGTGCTGCAAGCACAATCAAAGGCTAGTTGATTTGGCTTTTAAATAGTGAGAAGAGATACCTTTTATTCTCCCACATGTCAACACCAGTTGTTTTTACTAGATAGTCTGGCTTTAGATAGGTGACACACCTATTTCCTCAAAGCACAGACTCCTGAAGTATCCCTACCCTATCACAACACTCCTTGCCCAGATGGAACAAGCACAAGTGCAGAAATTGGCAGGAAACAAAGACCTCCTTCCACTAGAACGTGTTGCTGACATTCACAGCCCAAACAGGAGAAGACACGACCCAGGAACTTACCCACAACTCCACACATCTATGGCTGGTGTGTAGCGCTCCTCACCTAGCAGCAATTCTGGAGGTCGATACCATAACGTAATGACTTTATTCGTGTACGGACGGCTGGAAAGCAAAGTACAAATATAAACGGATGACAAGAACCACAAAACCCTTCCAAACAGCAGAGTCAGGTATGTAAGGAGAAGCTTTCCAGTACCCAGACTTCCACGGCAACCGCTCAAGTTAAATAAAGCTGATGAGCTATCCCAGATTTTACAGCTCTGCCTGTGTGCACAAGACTCGAAGTTGTAGTGTCAGTGTCAAGACAAAAATCCTGACCCGAGACAGGCAGTACCAGGCTGCTGTGACTCAGTAGTGACCAATCGCAGGGCTAAACATGATCTGTGGCAAGCAGAGAAGGCGTTTTGGTTCCTTATTAGCTGGTTTGTCTAAGGAAAAGTGATTAATATAATTTTTTTCTGACAGCTGGAGCTGCTTTATGCCACTCACACCACACTGAAAATCATTTATGATGCTACTCCAGGACTTCCAAGTGAAGGGACTACATGGACGTTAAGAAGAAAGGAGCCCATCCCACCCACAGAAGCCCCTTTCCCTTCCTCCACCCCACTGTGCCTCACCTCTCCTCTGAACTGTAGAGTCGGGCAAGTCCAAAATCTGCAAGTTTGATTTGCCCACTGAAAGACAAAGAACAATCACTTGTTGGAATCACAGTCGGGCTCACACACTGCGAGCAGTGAGAGGTAAGGAAATCCCCCCACGTAGCAGAAAGCCCTAACAAAGCGATGTTTGCCACGATTACTTCTGGATACGCCACTCTTAATTTTTTCAGTCCCTACTCAATGCTTCGAATGAATGAGGAGAAAAAAAAAACTAATATTCAGTTTTATCTCTAGCATGAACCCTTCCCAACAGACCAGTGTCCCAGAGGAATTTTTTAGATGGATAGGCAGATACATGGATGCAATTATGCGCAGTATTGTTCTCACAGGCTCCGAGTTTTCTTATGGGTATCCAGATAAAGACTTGAGAATTAACAGCAAATGGGTAATTGTCATGTATTCTGTGACGAACTACATTACTGCCAAACACTGCTACCCAGAGAATTGCGTTCATGGAGAACTGCTGCTCCCTACCTTAACCCTCAGCGGTTTCTCTGCATTCAAGCACTTTCAGTAAACACTACTTTTGCCAAAATGCCATGGAGACCAAGTGTACACAGAGATCCATTTACTTCAAGTCAACGCGAAAGAAAGTTAGCTGTAAGGAGGTGCAAACCAGTAAGCATCGGGCCTCATGTAGAGGGACAAACAAGTTAAGATTTTTAGGGTTGGTTACCCTTCCAGCAGGAGCTGTGTCCTCAGCCAACAGCAGCATCCAGAAAAAAAACACACTTAATCATCACTCTTTGTCACACCACTGGGGAAAACGAGCAGGGCTGTATTCCTACCTCAGAGCAACATTTCCTATTCCTTAGCACACTCATGATGAGGACAACTGTGTGCGCTCAGCTGAGCCCAGGGAGAGCAGAGGGAGAGCTTGGACAGAGCCGCATCTGCTCCCAGGTTACCTGTTGTTCAATAAGATGTTGGAGCACTTAATATCTCGATGGAGGAAGTTCTTCTTGTGACAGTAATCCAGCCCCTCCATTAACTGTTTCATGAAAGACTTGATATGGTCCTCTGAGAAGTGTACCAAGCCAGATTCTAGCAGCCCCATTAGGTCATGGTCCATGTACTCAAACACAAGGTAAAAGGCACCTGGGGTAACAAGGAGAGAAGTGATGTAAGACAAGAGAGGCGAGACCAAGGAAAAGAAAGAACAAAAGTAGATTCAAGTGCTGAAATATTTTTTTCTGTGCACTGTTGAGCGTATTCTGCTGATGTTTTCTTTAATGGAGCCCTGTGATATTTCAGGCTTCCTGGGTGTCCCACAAGAAACTTGTCCTCAAGAGGAGAATAGAGCCAAAAACCTAAGCAGCCCCTCTAATGCATCGAGCTGAACATCTGGGATCAAAATATACCTCCTAAACAAACTCCTGTGAAATCCTTATCAGACTGACTCATTCAGTCTGGTTTTTCTTTCAAGCCAGTCTGTTTCATAGATCACTGCTATGCACGGCCTGAGCTGACGTTTGCATTCTCCCCTTCTCTAACAGAAGGGAAGGCCCCAAACAAAAGCCAGTGGGCTGCTATAATGCCCTTCTTCCACAGGGGTAGAGGACAGAAGGTTTTCCATGCTATCAGTGAGTCTGTCGGCATTATTCAGTGCTGACTGACCCTGCAAAAGGCTTTCTCCTAAGACGGCTCTTTCCTGACTCTACGGAACAAATGCAATGCATTGCTTTAAGCCCGCGCCTGCCTCCACTCTGCAGTGCGACAACTCCTTTGAACGGGAATCTCTCCTTTGATGTAAG
Organism: Phaenicophaeus curvirostris; assembly: GCF_032191515.1. NCBI lineage: Eukaryota > Metazoa > Chordata > Aves > Cuculiformes > Cuculidae > Phaenicophaeus > Phaenicophaeus curvirostris. The sequence goes on from NC_091417.1 coordinate 2,477,536, forward strand.
GCCAAATCCTGATGCCAGATTTGCATTCCTCCTTGATGCACAGCTCCAGCAAGAAAGAAAATCTACACCAGGATTTAGATTTTTAGTTTTACACTAAGAATAAACGACTGGCGTTGCATCACTTCTTTGGCTGATCAAAACCACACCCTGCCACAAACATTACCTTTGTCCTTCTTGAAATCCAGTGCATCTTGTTTGTCCGTGACAATTTCCTTCATGTTAACAACACTGCGGTGGATGAGTTGCCGGAGGATTTTGATCTCGCGGATGGCCGTGATGGGGAAACCTTCCTTTTCATTGTCCAGCCGCACCTTCTTGAGAGCTACCAGTTCACCTGCCGGAACAAGGCAGCGTCAAAGCCTCCCCACACATCACTGCTGACAACTCTGTGGGTTTCCAAGGGGAAGTTGAAAGCAGCTCTAAGCACCGTCAACGTGCACTGAGAATGAGCAGAGGCAGCTTTAGCCCATCACCCTGCTGAGTTTTGTTACCTCACTCTGTCAGAAGTTATCACACGAAGAAACCCTCCTGATCTGCCTCAGAGGAAAGTCACAAAGGTGAACTTAAATCCACCCTGGAAACAACCCCAGGCCCCTTCCCAAGCTCTGCTGTGATAAATTCTGACAAAGAATTTGAAAAGCAAGGGTTCAGCCAGCACCTATGGTGTTGTAGACACAGGGCATATGATTTCACAGCAGAAAGGGCACCACCTCACAGTTAGCAGGGCTTCTTTTGCCCCTTCAGACAATACCTGATGCAAATGTTCCTCCCATAGCTAAAGCCCTTTCAGCCCTTCCGGCGCTCATAATTAGCTGGCACCACCGCTACTGGAATGAGTTTTAAGGCCTTGTTCCTGTGAAAGCGCTTAAAGAACGGAGTCCATCTGAAGCCACTCAGCATCCTTACCTGTATCCTTGTCCTTGGCTTTGTACACCTGCCCGTATGTCCCTTCTCCGATAATCCCAATGATATCAAACTTGTCCACACAACGCTTCCCCCAGTCGCTTTCCGTCTGTCTCCTTTCCCCATATCGAGGACAACAGATTCTGAAAGAAAGAGAGGGGCTGTTAGACACCCGAGTGCTCCTCTTTGCCTGGTGTCCCACAAACACACACTCACTCAACCGTTTTGAGCCTGTTTTGTACCTCAAAAGTTCAGGCACCCCATCTTTACACAGCCAGCAACAGGGTGTTCAGTAGAGTTTAATGAATTGCACTATCTCATCTCAACTACTCCGGATACAAGCACTGCTGTACAGGAATATTATCCTCCCATTTCCTTCAGATACTAAAACGCTTCAGCCAGGATGCTCTCGCTATCAGATCTTTTCACTCCAGTTGTGCATTTATCAGCTACATGCGGCTAATGAGGAATACATCACTGCTCCTGGGGAAATAAGTAGTGCAAAGAGCAGGGAAGGCAAGCAAAACGCGGATTATGCCACCTCGTTTTCAGAGGCATTGAAGTGGCAGAAGCATTTTGCTACTCTGCCTGCCTGGGGCATGTAGTCAGCTATGCAGATTTTTACAGAGATCTCATTACGCGCTTTTAACTGAGAGAAGCTCAAAGGAGAACTAAACCAGTATCTTTATATAAAAATACCAAAGCATTAGGCTACAGCAGGACAAAAATCAGAGTTTAGAGTCTTTCACAGAAACATTGAACAGTGGATTTTTATTTGCAGTGAGCTCACTCTCTGTGCACAAGCATACAGGTTTTGTTATCGGGGAAGTGGTGTACACTATGCAAGAGGATAGATGCTTCCATCGCACATGAAGAAATGCCGGACATCTCCTATTCAGAAAAACTGATTCCTAGAAGCACTATGAGCTTCATATAGAATCATGGAATGGCTTGAGTTGGAAGGGACTTCAAAGCCCAGCCAGTTCCAATCCCACTAGCATGGGCAGGGCCACCTCCCGCTGGATCTGGATGCTTCAAGCCCCATCCAACCTGGCCTTGAACCCCTCCAGGGATGCAGCAGCCACCCCTGCTCTGGGCAACCTGGGCCAGGGCCTCCCCACCCTCACAGCAAAACATTTCTTCCTAAAATCTCATCTCAATCTCCCCTCCTGCAGATCAAAACACCGTTCCCCTCATCCTACCCCTGCACTCCCTCCTGATCAAGAGCCACTCCCCAGCTTTCCTGTAGGCCCCCGTTAGGTACTTGAAGGCTGCTACAGGGGGATACTCATCAGGAGGCTGAATGGAGAGATGGGGGTGCTTTCAGGGTAGATGTGGCTGGAGGTGGAATACGACACCCTATAGCAATTTCTGACATTGAAAGGGTCAAGGGGGCAGAGAGCAGAATCCGTCAGAGCGTCAGGACAACGCCTGAGCCAGTCTCCATTTGGTGCAACGACTGACACAACCTTCTTTTCTTTCCCAAGCAGACAGGGAAAATGGTCATCAGCTGCAAGTGGTCCAAATACGAGACAACCCACAGGAAGTAGCTAATAGACCATGACAAAGAAACAGAAATATGAACTCTTTTTTGTTTGCATTTCACTTGCCTCGATGAAGACAGCACTCAAATGAGTCTGGAGACAAAAAGATTTCATTTCAATACAATGAACAAAGCTTGGCTAGATTTATAAATAAGTGCACCTTAAGTGTCTTTCCCATCTGGTACATGATGGGGAGGTTGCCGAGAGCTGGGAAAGCAGCAGACAGATTCAACTTCAGAATCCCCACGCAGAGCACAGGGCATGCAGTCAGCTCGTCTAGGAGCGCACACCAAGACTTCATGCTCTGGAAGCCTGGACTGACAACCATGGTGAGGAAACAGAAAACCTAACAACTCAAATGGAAAACAAGAAAGCAAGCCTTACTTTGGTCTCTTTTTGAAGGGTTGCTGAGGTGGTGTGGCTGCCTTTGGTTCCGGGGAGTCGGGAGGAGATGGGTCCCCTCCAGGGAGCTCTGGAGGGAGCGGGAGGTCCGTGAGTAAGTGTCGTGGTCTCTGCTCTCTATCTTTCTTCACAGGTTTTGGAGGAAGAATCTCTTTTGGACTAAACTCCGGAAAGTTAATACAATACAAAAGTCAGATTTCACAGCCAGTTAACAGACAAAAATAGCCTACTGTAAGACAACAGCTCTCTGTCGAGAGCATCAAGTTAGGAGTCCAAATTACAGCGCCAAAAGCAGCATAAACCACAAGTCTTGATTTTTACAGTGATAACACATCAGCAGAGAAGAGCGTTACGTTGGAACCACTGTCTTCAAACACACACAGAGCTCTCTGTCAGAATTTGCTCTGTTTGCAGATAAGTGTTTATTCTGCGTTTCCTGTCAGACAAGTCAGAGTATCGACCAGCACTCACGTTCCAATCCTCACTTCCTCTATTTCAACCATTTATCATATTGAAATTAAATGCGTGACTTGTTAAGGACCACTATAAATACGAACTCAGAATTAAATCTCTCTCTATGTAAGTAACTTTTAACTTCTTAGCAAGGACTGAAATGGAGCTCAAACTTGTGAAAATTGCTGAGAAACAAAAAGCTGACCTTTTTTAAACACAACCCAATGACCCACAGCAGCAGAAATTAGTTTGGACTGGCCAGAGTCTCATAAGCAGAACCTCATTTCTCTCTCATCTATGCAGCAGGGAGAATTCCCAGGTCTGAACAAGTCAGGAATTCTTCTCCATGCAAATCTCCACTTCACCAGGAAAAGAGTAAAGATAAAAGAGATAGCAATAAAAGATAAAGAGATAGCAACAACCTCCTCCCAAGGTTTGTTTTCAGGGCAGCCAGCAGGTCTGCTGTTTGTCAGCATCACCAGGCCTAACGCTCCAGCACCAAGAGCTCTGCATTTAATAAACTGCTGGAAGTAGGTTATTCTCCCAAATTTTATATTAGACACTGCCTAATCTGCAGGAAAATCTCTTGTGAGGGGAACAAGGAAGATGAAGTGTATTGTTCTGGCACTGAGCTCTAACATCTCCTGTAGAAGATGTGGGAACAATCCTGTCCCACCACTAAAGTCACCAGGCAGCTGCAGGAGCAACCCGAGGTCTGGCCAGCCTCACCTCCAGAGGGGACATTCCCTGGTGGGCATGATTACAAACAAGACATACCCTAGGAATATCAGAAGTGGGAGTGCTGTACAGGCTGAAGCCTGCCCCTCATTAACTGCAAAGCCTTAGTGTGCAGGATGGTATCTATTCGGGTCCTTCACTGCAGCAGAGACAGTGCTCAGCCTCCAAAGGGGCTCTCCAGTGCGGGACCAGGACAGCCAGGGCCTCAACCGCGTGTGGGAGGCGAGCAGCTTGGTTCCAGCAGAGCACACAGCTCAGCTTTGCTTTCTTTACGGCTTTCACAGGCGTATCTGAAGCACTGATCTATGTCCGGTTCTTACAAATGGAACATTCACAGTAACAAAAAGCAGTTGTTTATCTGACCATGTTTAATCCACTTCTGATTGGCAATTAATTTGTTCCAGATAGTATTTACAAATCTAACAGTAAACACTAAGCCTGGGCCCTCTGACTCTTCAAAAAGCTTCAGCCTTTTCCCAGACAGACATCAAAACCCAACTTCTTAGTCAGAGTCTCTGGAGAAGGGGTGTTTGCAGGCTGAACCCCTGGGTCCCCTCTCTCCCTCTCACCAAAACACTTCCATGTCCTTGCTGAGACAGTTATCTATGGTTAGTTACCCACAACTGGGTAGTTAACCCACTCCCCTATCAACACAAGTGCTACTGGAGGGTTACCATAACCTCAGTTACCCTAGAACACTCAGACGTCTCACCAAACGTTTCTTTTCAAGCGAGAAAGCCAAGGAGACCCTTCAGAGTTGCTCAAGCATAAAAACGACCAAGCAACGCCAACCGCCTAACAAAGACTCCTAGGAGCTACCTCCCTTCTTTCTATCCCCTAAAACAGCAGGAATGTGACCCGTCAGGGTGTTTTTAACTATGTCAGCGCTGTGAGCAGGCAACCAGAGGCTCCTGGAACCTTGGAAACCTCCAAGCACAACACTGAATGCAGACAGAGCCGGTCCCGCTCGCTTCTGAATATCTGAACGTATGGTCAGGGCACACCTGACTGCTGTGGAGTCTGAAAGAATTACAGAAAGACAACAACTCATGGGAGCTCAGCAAGTCTCTGATTGAGGTATTTCGTACGTGGACACCTCACTGCACATTCCCAAATCCTGTGCTTACCACTGTCTTGGAGCTGGAGCCTTCTCCCAGGAGAACAATAGTCTACCTAACAGACGTGTTGTGCAGAACTATGAAGGCAGCTGATGAAGAGCAAGCTTCTGTACAGCCAGTGCCTACGTAACTGCTGAGTCTGGTGGCAAAATGAAATGGGATTTCCTGCCCTTATTGCTAAAAAGTCACAGTAATTCCAGTCACTGCACTCAGTGACCGGCTGCGTTGTCCCCGCACTCCTACGTTCAGAGCGATGGCAGAGATTAAATGTGCTTCTACAGAACTGAGCCACTCTTGGGTGGTAAAAGCAGAGCTCTAGGTGTGAAGTGTGGTCTTCGCAGCACAAATTCTGTGCTTGGAAATCTGGAAGCACAGCAGCAAAATCTCAGTTAGACTGGCATTTGAGTTGGGAATACCCTGAGATCTGGTCACAGCTCCTGATCATCATAGATTCAGTTCAGCCCAACACAAATCTTCAGGAGAGCCACGCAAACAAGCACAAGCCTAACTCACATTGATCGCGGTGACGTTACCCTAATTCACACTGATACCAGGACAAACCATAAAAATTAATTAAATTAATCAGAATATGTAACATACCCTGTGTTTTAAATGAACACAGTAATTATGCCAAGTCATAACTATTGTGGAACACACCACTCACTAAAAAAACAGCTTCACTAACCAACAGGATACCTCATACATCACCAGCGATGGCTGGAACGATACAGGAGTTGTGTGGGACTCAAGGCTAAGCAGAGCAAGCAGAGAAACCTCAGGTTATCAGCCCTACATCGCAGTGACAGCTACAAAAGGGGAAAACATTTGTTTTTCTGCTTCTCCACCTCCGTTTTGGATATTCCACTCTGTTCTCTTTTCCCCCATCCAAAACCCCTCAATCATAAGGTTTGTCAGACAAGCAGAAGCCAAGCCCACCACCAGGTGAGCCCCAGAGCAGCGAGAGCTGCAGGACAGACCAGAGACTGCATGGTTGGATTAGAAACAATAGGAAACAGAAAGCTGAAGTGGGCACAGCTTCACGCTTTCATTTTCAAACAAACAATACCTGCTTCTTAAGCAATAAGGATTGTATTAATTATTCAATGATTAAGATGATACTTAAGTTAAACCAATAGGAATTTTACAGGTCAGCATGGCCTGTGTGTTCAGTGAATTTGGAACAGGAACAGCTCTGGGTTGTGTGGCTTTCCACTCGAATTATTGAACTCTTTCCTGTTCCTTAAGTACAGGATTTCGAGGAATTAAAAAACCTGCACGGGTGGCTGCAATGCAAACGGGTGCAGAATTCCAGATCCACTCTTCATTACTGTAATAAATACGAACAGAATCTATGAAGTGACTACCTGCACAGGATCACAAAACGCTCCACACAAACCTGACAAGGCCCAAACCAGGCACAGCCGTGCATTTATCCCACTGGCACAGTCTTCAGTGTGCCCAGCAGGCCAAGCCACCCACTGCCACACTAACCAAGAGAATCTTTCTTTCAGTGCTTCGCTTTTAAATGCAAACAGGATGCTCTCGCATGACCTTACCTATCCAAGTCATCTTCCCCAACTAAAATAGGGGGGAGCGGAAGCGGAGGCAACGTTGAAGTTTTCAGGTGCGGGATAGCAGCCGTCACAGACACTTGTGGTTTTGAAACGACTGGGACAGAGGACTGAGAGTTCACCTGAGAGGATAAAGTAGACGTCCTTGTGTGGGAGGAAGATGACAAAGACGTCGGGGCTGATGCGGGGACCTGAACGGGAGTCGGTTGGGATGGCGGCAAAGGCGGAACAACAGGTGATGGAGGCAAAGGCGGCAGCGGTGGAGTTGGAGGTGGTGGTGTGGTTGTCGGCAGAGGCGGAGGAGGTGATTTTATTGAGGGTAGCGGGGGTGGGACCTCTTTCTCCGCCGTGTCTGTCTCTTTTGGAGAGAGGAGATCCTCTACCGCTGCTGTAGGCTTAGAGTCTTTTGTTCCCAACTGTTTCGAATCTCTAACTGGAACAGGATGCTTCCTCTCAGAGTTCTCCTCCGCCTTGGTTTTTGTCTCTGTAGGGGTTTTAGTCTCTGCATTTGCATGCAGTAAATTAACTAATTCCGTATCTGAAGACGATTTTTCAGATTTAACAGTTTTGATGACCTTTTTCGACTCTGTTCCAGACTCCTTAAGCTCAGCTAAGCTGTTCTCCTTCCTAGACAGGAAAACAGGTGAGCCCTTTGCCTCCTTTCCATCCACTTTGGCCGCAGCCGCCGCCGCTGCTGCTCGCTCCTTCTTCTTCCTGAGTTCAGCCCCCAGACTGGAGTTGAGCGGCAGCCTGGTCGGCGATATACTGGAATGGCGACTGCGAGACCCAGACCTCTGCTTTTTACTGTGAGATGATGAGTGTCTGGAATAGCCAGGACTTCGGCTTCGGGACTTCACAGATTTCCTGCAGAGAGAACAGGGAGGAGATAAATGAAACGAAGCACCTCAACCTCTGAGCTACTCACCAATACCAAGAGCTCTCCTGGAAGATAACGCGATGCCATTATGTGTCAACTAAGTTCAGAGAGTCCACAACACCTGCCGGAGAGACTAAGAATACGGAAAGGAGTTTATTGACTAAAGCAGTGCAAGTTCCAGGGCATCATCCAGCCTCCCAACACCAGGAACACCCTTGCAATCACACCGTTAGGACAGAATTGAAGGACTGAGATCAGTAAAGATGAGATCACAGACGTGCACACTGAACAGGAGACTTCAGTTGAGATGAGCCGACAGTTTATGAATCTTTTGCAGTAATTATGTACAACTTTGAAGGAAACAACGGATAAAATATGATTGTCCTCATGGGAATGGCGCCTCAGGAAACATCGCACTTCAAGCTAATTTTTCCCCCTGGTTCTTTTACCATCATCAGGGCTCTAATTTGCATATTGTGATTCAGGAGAAGGAAAAAAACCTCAGGAATGTTAATTCTGTTTGACTTGCATCCAGAGGGTCTTATCTTCCTGTGCAATCAACAGGCTCTAAATTAGGTGTATATGCAGAAATAAACCACACTGCACTACCAGTGAGCCAGGAAAACCCTCACACCATCAAGACACACACAACCAGGCTGGCTAGGAGATGGCAGAAACCACTAACTCGCAGGAAAGTGTTGCAGAAATAAGATAAAAAATAAAGTGGAAGTGGAAACTGGTACTTCCAGTGTCCAAAGTTACTGATGAGATAGAGCTGTTTCCTCCGCTTCAGGAGGAACCAGGACCCTGTGGGCCACAAGACAGCACACTTTAACTGCACACGTGGCAGGCTAATGGGATTAGAAATAGGGTGAACCAACATTAAAAAGAATTCTGAGGTCAGACACTATCAATGCTACAATAGAAACTCCACCCAAAGATCGCTTGTGTTCCATTTTATTACCAAAAACATCTCAAACTCTGCAAACACAGAATTCTCTCACAACACAGTTCCACAGTGGTTACAAAGAACACCCAGTAGCACCCAGGTTTGAACACTGGAGGGGCTGGCTCGCTTACAACCACACTGGGAATGTCTTCAACGACTGGTTAAAGTGCTACATAAAACTATCCCGAGACAACAGATGTTTGGAAAACAAACCAGAGAACAGAGACAGACTAATGCAAAGTTCCTCCCTGGACACTACCAGCACCACAAGGCTGGACAAAGCTGTGACCATAAGGTAGGTGAAGGCTCTTCCTGCAGAGTGGTGTGGAGTTCACCAGAATCCTCTTCCCTTGCTGCTCCGAGCATGAGCATTTTGCCTTCTCGCTCTTAAGCTCAACCCCAGACCTCGTGCTGATGGTGGTCAAAGAACACAACGACTGTAGGCAGCCCTTACCTTTAGACTTACACAATAAATGTACAACCAGAAGAAGATAAAAAAAGTGTCATCTGAAGTCACTCCACTATTTCCCTCCTCACTACACCACTCTGTAACAGGAATGCTGCCCCAGGATCATCTCTTTTTCCAAGGTTTCTGCCTAGTGAAGTAACAGTCTCAGACACTGTTTACCACTTGGGCAGCAGCTCACCTGCCACATCCCAGAACAAAGTTGCCGGGAGCTGAAGAAGCCGTTGTGTTTTCATAGAATCATAGAATCACCAAGCTGGAAGAGACCCACTGGATCATCAAGTCCAACCATTCCTACCAAACACTAAACCATGCCCCTCAGCACCTCGTCCACCCGTCCCTTAAACCCCTCCAGGGAAGGGGACTCAACCCCCTCCCTGGGCAGCCTCTGCCAGGGACCAATCACCCTTCCTGTGAAAATTTTTTTCCTAATGTCCAGCCTAAACCTCCCCTGGTGGAGCTTGAGGCCACTCCCTCTCGTCCTGTCCTGTCACTTGGGAGACAAGCCCAGCTCCCTCCTCTCCACAACCTCCTTTCAGGGAGTTGGAGAGAGCAATGAGGTCTCCCCTCAGCCTCCTCTTCTCCAGGCTAAACACACCCAGCTCTCTCAGCCGTTCCTCATAAGGCCTGTTCTCCAGACCCTTCACCAGCTTGGTTGCTCTTCTCTGGACTCACTCCAGAGCCTCAACATCCTTCTTGTGGTGAGGGGCCCAGAACTGAACACAGTATTCGAGGAGTGGTCTCACCGGTGCCGAGTACAGAGGGAGAAGAACCTCTCACTACACTCCAAGACATGTGCAGGGTAAGGAAAACATTCCTAAGGAATCAGGTAGGATGTAGTTTACTGCTACCACAAACAGTTCTGGGGTTAGCATTCCCTATTGCAATTCTTTCAGGACAGATTGCTTAAGACGCTGTGAAACTCAGTTTCCTGCTCCCTGTCTACCATCCTCCCCCATGATTCCTCCCCAGTGCTCATTCCAAACTGGCTGCAGAGCAACATACTCAACAAGACCTGATATGATATAAACTTCTCCAAAAGCGCATTTTCACTTTATTTTTAGTAGGGCTATGTTAGAAACGCAGCTGCCAAAGACACATGCACAGACACAAGCAAAGGAAAGGTAATGCAGGGCACGCAGAGTTTGCAGCTCCAGGTAGGACCCCCTCATGCAAGGGTTGCTGCAGAAGGAGCTGCACCACAGAACTAGCTCCTCCAACTTGACCAGGGCTGGGATAGCTCCCTGACCTTCCACCAAACACACACGCTTCTCTGCTCCTCGAGGACTAAATCTGCTTACTCCCTCCCAGCAGTCACCTTTTTCTTCAGTCCTCTAATGATAATTACCTATAGCTATTATACAAAGAGTTGTTGTTTCTAAGCCCATTTTCCAGCTTTATGGTTTCTTTGTGAGACCTGAAAAAGGCTCTGCATCCACAAGCTTGTCCGGTTTCCCAGCTACACCAACGCAACCAGTGCCAGCCCGCTCTAGATCAAACCTTATCCTGTGGCAGCAGACCACCAGCGGCCTCACCACAACTAGAGCACTCGCTGAGGAGCCATCTCCCACAGCAACGCTTGCTTTTATCACTGCTAGACACCCCAAAAGGTACAGTAAGACAGCAGATGCGCAGGCAGATTTTACTGTTTAAAGATACTCTTTGTGTCCTTCATAACAACCTTTGCGTGGCTCTGCCTGCAGCCAGTCGGTTAGTGCTTCTACCTCTTTCTCCCTGAAAGGGTGTGAAGGCAACACATGACATCCACCTCGCTTCATCGAGATTATGGACATTGGGAGGGGCGACTCAGCCTCACACACAGCTCCTTTCCAGTATTAAAACACACCTCATGGTCTCTCTAGCACTGGGAAGCAGAAATAGGAGATACTAAACATGACGGACTGCGAATTAACACAAAAAAGTCAGAGATAATGGTTCAAATAAAAAAAGCATTATTGCATTAATTTAACTGATACAATCAGGAGGCGAGAATGGTCTTTGGAGGAGGGAATGCTAGAACACTCCCGACCTCCTCATATTGAAAACGCCCACTGCTAACAGTCATTGGCAATGGTGACCCCAAATCAGTTGGCGGAACAAAACCCCACGTCTACAAACTTCCACATTATCCACTACACAGAACACTTACAGACCTTAAAAACGCTTTACCTGCTCCAAGCCACAACAGCATGAAGTAGAAATGCATATCTGGGAAGCGTGACGGTGAGGCCCATGCTCCAAGTGCGCAGGAAACGGACTCAAAGCGAAGGCCAGAATTTCTATTTCCAAATGCTCAATGACCTTTTGCTGCGTGCAAGTGACTACTACTACAGCACATGCAGACACTCGCACTCAGCTGCTATACTTAGTCCGGAGCACAGCCCACCTGCAGCAAGCTGAAGGGCTCTGGAATTTCTCGTTCCAGTTTTAGCTGCAGCAAAAACAGTTGCTACATGGAATGGCAAAGCCACATCTGGTATTTTCCCTACTGATGAAATCAACCTCATTTCCTCCCAAATTGAAAGCGAGCGGTTTTGCGCAGCCGTTTGAAATGCAAACATTCTGTATTGTATCCAATCAGCGCTGCACGTGGATTCGGATTCCTAATGCTCTATTTGAGATGTACACATTAGAGAAAACACAGAATTCACTGAAGCTCCAACCTACCCATGCTGTCAGTCAGTGGAAATAGTTCAGTGTCCCAGAAAAGCTCATGTTACCTCCTCCTCGGAGTTTAGGATGTTCAGTACCTAAGTGACTGTGCCAATTAAAGATGTTTTCTCTCCCAGATTGCTCTGGCCCCTCTGCAGGAGGCACCAGAAGAGAACAGGCAGTGGCTCCCCAGCTGCTCAGGTGCAAAGGCGGCTGCCTCCAATTCCAAACTAATTTGCAGATCAATCGCTGGTGGCATCGGGATACCTGGTAGGGAAGTTTGGTACTTCCTGCCAGGTTTCCCCGATGCCACCAGCGATTGATCTGCAACCAGGCCAGCCACAGGGCAGATATTTGACCGCAAACAGTGAATTACAACTTGCAATTGGTCTAACACATGGAAAACACATGGAATTCCCTCTATCCCTTTACTAGAACCACTTCAGGAGGGTGCTTTCTGAAGGCATAGTCCGTGGTTTTGGTGCTGTATGGCACAGTTATCTGCTCAGAGAAGAAAGTAATCAATGGAAGTCAGAGATTCAAAGAATTCAGTCCAAGCTGAGCGTAAACAGCAAATAACCTTTGGATTCTCTTTTGGTTTGGGGTCCAGCATTTTGTCAGTGACTCAGAGATGCCCTTAAAAAGTTCCTTATGTGAGTTCGTAAGTTCAGGGAAGCAGCACAAAGTGTTTCAAAGCAGCTTCTGTAATTAAGATCAGGAAAAGATAAGGCTTGATTTCTCAAGTTAGAAGTAACCAGACATCTAAAAATCTCCAGGCTTGCCCGGGAAGCAGAGTGACCTGGGGGAAAATATGCCTTCTCCCATACCAGTCCAGTTTCCACATGGTTCTCCCAGGTTAGGATGGAACATGGACACTTAACAGGTGCCACAACACACAGTTATATCATGAAGTGTATGCATGTTTTCAACTACTCTTCCAAAAGGATTAGCAAATCACATTAGAACCGTGCCACCAGTGTAAAAAGGATTGAGGGGAGAAAGAATGATATCAAGGACTCTTCCCTGCGACCTCTCAGGTGGACACAGAAAACAGGACAGAGGAGAAACAGCCTGAAAAAAATCTTCACTATATGAAATCTCCGCAGCATTTTACGCAGAGGCTTTCAGGATGCTAAAACCCGAACACCTTTCACAGCAAGGACAGAAGCACTACTAGAGAAGACAGGATTCCTGAAGTTAAGAGCAGAGCTCTAGTAACAAAGGCCGCATTCCAAAAACCTCGAGTTCTTTGGGAACTGCTGATCACAAACCGGCTCTGAGGCAGCTTCCTCACTCGCAGTTCCCATTTGAGCCAGAGGATGCAGCATGGCTAAGGCAGCACAGAGCATTTCTATAGCTATTGCATTCCAGGTCACATCTTAATTGCCATGGAGCTACAACCAAAGCTCCCCAGCAGCCGTGGTGACAACTGGGAACTCACTGAGCATAAGCTGTGGCTAGGAATCAGCATTAGACTACATATTTGTGCATGTAACGGGATGGTTAACAAACATCTGAAATAACACACACAGAACTACCTTCAAATAATCGCTTCCCTCTGTAGCAAGGTTACTAACTGAAGGGAAAAAGAGAGAAAAGGATAGTTAGGTCAAAATAGAGCTGGTTCCTTCCAGAATGTCCCGATTTCAGAATGGAAGGAAGAAAAGCCGGTAGTGAGAAAAGATAGTTTAGGGTAGAAAGACAGTTTACACATGGTCATCTCAAGACTAAGAGGAGAAAAGAGACAAATCAGTTCAGAAAGAGCAAAACATACTCAAAGCACTCTCCTGAAGAGTGTGATAATGTTTCCACACATAGGAAACTGATAAAGGCTTCTAGAAATAGGTGAAAACATTCTCCCCAGTTGAACTTCTCACCAGATCCCACAGCAGGAGCTACAGGGCTCCATCTCCCTGCCCAGATGCCCAGGCCACCTCCAGAGGTAGGTGTAACTTAATCCCAGGAGCTCATTCAGCCGCAGGCTTCTCTGCCGAGAGCTAACATGGACGCTGCAGACTGCCAGCCAGGGAGGGCTTTCCCAAAGCATGCACATCATTTTAAAGTGAATTGCCACAGACCCCATCCCAAAACAACTCCACACGGACCAAATTAGCCAGGCAGTGACCTGGATCTCAAAGAAATGAGGATGGGGGTTACCCCTCCACTGCCCAGAGCCACATTGCCCTCATCCTCATTCCCAAGGGCACCCACCTGGCAATGGGGCTTCGGCTCACGGACCGCTTTGTGGTGAAAGGGCTACTGGAGCGCCGTCGGCTGTAGGGACTCGGTGACCTCCCGCTGTACGACCCGCTGCCTCTCTCGTAGCTGGAGGAACGTCTCCGGTTGTAGGGGCTTATGGATCTCTGCCGCCGGCTGTAGGGGCTGGGAGAGCGCGTGTTCGACTGGTAGGCCACGGGCTCCTTGTAGGGTGGGCTGATGGATTGCCGGCGCGAGGAGCCACCAGGACTCTTCCTGTAGGGATCGTAGTTACTGGATGTGTGAGAGCGGGGAGGGCTGAGGTCGTACTCCTGGATGTAGGAGGCTCCTGAGGGGCTGTCGTCCAGTTTAGGGCTATCAGACCATTTTCTGTGTGGACTTCGGGATTTCCGCTTCGGACTGTCAATAGTTTTGTAACTTTTTGGAGCATCCCTTTTCCGATGGCTTTTACTGCGCTCTTTGTGGCTGGACTTGAGCTCCCGATCCTTCCTAGATTTCTCCTTGTGCGCTTTGGCTGAGCGAGACTCCTTGTTGCTACTCTTTGAGGACAGGGATTTTGGATGCTCCTCGCTCTCAAGGAGTCTCTTGGAGGATCCAGATACCCTCTCCTTGGTGGACCCAGATCTGCTAGATGCCTCCAGGCTCTTTTCTAACTTCCTTTCTTTCTCTGCCTGTTTGCTCTTCATCAGCTCACGGATGCGCTTGTGCTGGTGGTGACGATGCTTCTGGATCCTCTCACTCCTGTCTGCTTTCCTTTCCTCATTCTCCCTCCTGTCCAGCTTGAGGGCCACATCATCCAAGAAGGTATCTGAATCCGAACTGATGTCATCGTACTCCACCAGCGGCTTGATCATCGCGCCCAAGGTCGCCGCTGCCTCCTGGGCTGCCAGCGGTGACTCCTTGGAGTGCCTGGACTTATGCCTCTTGTGCCTGGAGGCCACTCGGTGCCTCTCCTTGCTGTTCGAACTCCCGCTGCCAGGCGTATGCTGCGAGGACCCCCCGCCACCCCCATCCTTCTTGCCCCCATGTCTCTCCGGATTTGGCATTCCTCCTCCACTGTGCTCGACAGAGAGGTGGGGGGGATTCCTCCAAAACCCCCAAACTTTAAGCTTCCTCAGCGCCCGCTCCTGGCACCATTCACCCCAGCCCTCCCTGCCACCAACACCCCCTCCTATACGGGGAGTGGGGCAGGGAGCACTGTGCCTCGAGGCCCCGGAGGAGGCGGAATGAGGAGAGGGGTAAGGAACCGGGAGGGAAAGGGGCTCTGAGGCCCTGGAGAAGGTGGAATGGGGAGAGGGGAGGGGGAGCAGGAACTGGGACGGGAAGGGGTCTCAAGGCCCCGGAAAAGGCAGAACAGGGAGGGAGGAGACAGGAACCAGGATGGGAAGGGGCTTCGAGGCCTCAAATAAGGCGGAACGGAGAGAGGAGAGCAGGAACCCGGAGGGGAAGGGGCTTCGAGGGCCCGGAGGGGATGGAACAAGGAGGAAGGGGGCAGGAACCGGGAGGGGAAGAGGTCTCAAGGCCCCAGAGGAGGCTGAATAAGAAGGGAGAAGGAAGGGGAACCGGGAAGGGGGGCCCGGCCTTACCACCTCCTGCGAGGGGCCCAGGCCCGGAGGGCAGCGCCGCCGCGGGGGCGCCCCGGGAAGGCGGGGCCTGGGCCCGCGCTCCCTCCCCACCCCGTAAAGCACCGTTCGCGCGGGTCCTTCAGGCGGAGGAGCCCCCGGTGCCGCCGCCGCCGCCCCGGCCCGGCCGCCCCCCGCTCACTTCCCAAAGCGAAACGGCTCCGCGTCCAAGGGGGAGGGGGTGGGGGGGGACACCCGCCAACTCTCGCGAGACCCGCGCAGATCTCGCGATACTTCCTCCTCCCCGCCCGCCGCTCTCGCGAGACCTCACGAAGACGGCGGGGCGCGCGCGCCTTCTCGCGAGATCTGCGCCGCGAGATTTGGCCCCGCTGAGGGCCCTCGCCGGCTCCCGAGTCAAACTTTATGACCGTCCCCTCCCAAACTCCGCCTCTCAGCGCCGGACCCGGCCTCCCGCCGCTCTCCTCCGCGCCGGGGCTAGGCTGCGGCCGGTAAACCGGGAGGTGAAGGCTCAGCTGCTCCACCACGGCGTGGGGAATAAGGCCGGGGGGGGCGGAGCCTGGCGCCAGAGGCCCCGCCCGCTCCCTCCGCGCGTTCTCGTTCCCGTCCTCTCGCGAGGTTTGGGCGCCGCTCTCGCGAGACTTGCGCGTCCTCGCGAGATTTGGCCGCTCTCGCGAGATTTGGCCGCTCTCGCGAGATTTGGCCGCTCTCGCGGGAGCGCGGGCGCCGCCGCGGCCGGGAGCGATGGCGGCGGCCACCGCCGTGTGAGGCCGGCGGGAGCGGCCCGGCCGCGGCTCGCACCCCGCTCCTCTCCCCCCGCTCCCGGCCCCACGGGCCGCCCCGGGCCGCCTGCGTCATGAAGTCGGTGCTGGGGGGCGCCGAGGGTGAGTATGACTGGAGGTGGCGGCCTAGGGAAGGCACCGGTGTCTCCGAGGCACCGGCAGCCCTGAGGAACGGGGGACCCGCTGGCACCGAGGCGTGGGGAGCCCCGAGGCACCGGCGATTCCGAGGCATCGGCACCTTTGAGCCACCGGGGGATCCCGAGGCACCGGCACCTTTGAGGCACTGGGGGACCCTGAGGCACCGGCACCTTTGAGGCACTGGGGGACCCTGAGGCACCGGCGGGGCACGGGGAGCCCTGAGGAACGGAGAACTCGGTGGTTCTGAAGCACGGAAGACCCCGGTATCCCCGAGGCGTACGCCCTTAGAGACAGCAGCAGCGGGAGGGCAGGGGTCTCGCTGCCCCCGCTGGGCCTTTGGGTGGTGGGGCCGGCTGCAGGGTGGTCCTGCTTGTGAGGAGAATAAAGGTGGTTATACCCATGAGTGTCTGGCTTTGTCAGACTGATCAAGCTGGCCTTGCGCTTGGTAGGATCTGATATACTAAAGGAAGTTCAGATTGGGTGTTAGGAGAAGGCTTTTCACCCACAGGGCGGTGGAGCACTGGAACCGCTCCCCAAGGAAGCAGTCACGGTGCTGAGCCTGATAATATTCCAGAAGCATTTGCCCAGTGACCTCAGTCCCGCGGTGTGAATGTTGTGGTTGTCCTGTGCAGGGACAGGAGTTGGGATTTGATGATCCCTATGAGACCTTTCCAACTCAGGGTGTTGTAGAATTTGGTGATACTTGAGGGAAGAGCGTGGAGGGCCCAGGTCACATCATTTGACAGGCTTAGCGTTAGCTCTGGGAACTGTACGTGCGTCAGTAATGAAAGCAAACCCTTGGGATTTTACAGGTGAGGACTCACAGGGTTGTGTGCTGTGGCCATTAAAATGTTGTAGATGTGGTATTTGTCCCAGACCTGCTGCTGCCCACGGCAGGGTTTGTTTTGGCAGTGATATCTCCCAGGATTTTCTCACAAATGCAAGCACAGAAAATGTTGTCTGTTAGCAAAAAAAGACAGAGTCATAGCGTTCTTGAGACATGGTTGGTTTCTGTTTGTGTCCAGCAAGAGAGTAGGGTAGATGGGATTCTGGGATGTGAGGGGTGTTTTATAAAGGCCGAGTAGGTTCCAGATTGGCAGAGATCATAGAATCATGGAATGTCCTGAGTTGGAAGAGACCCATAAGGATCATTGAGTTCAACTCCTGTCCCTGCATAGGACAACTCTAACGTTCACGCCACCTCCGCAGTCGCCCAGTGTTGCATTGTCTTGTGGTGTATGGAGCCATGTGATCACTCTGGAATGGCTCTGAGGGGACCCCAGCCCTCAGGTTTCAAGCTTGCCTGAGGTCAGAGCGCGTCTGGTCAGAGCATTTGTAAGAGTGCGTCTGACTGGAGTGTTTGTGCCATCTGGCACCCATCATTCGTTGAGCTTTTTGGTGGCAGAAAGGTCTTGTGAAGATCTTTGCTGTACAAGAAGTGAGAGAGCTGGAGAAGAGAACAGGGAAGGGGGATGCAGGGCATGAAGCTTAACCTTGCTTCTTTAACACTGTGTTCTCTGTTCCCTGTCCCAGGGAAGCTTCGTTTTCAGACCTTACCATTGTATCTTCAACCAGTGCCCCAGTATATTCCCATGTGCCAGAACTTATCCTGCTGGGGCCACATCATTCCAAGTCTATGCAGAACAGGAGTTGGGCTTTTCCCAACAGGCCCACAGGCATTTTATGATCCTTCAGGTTTCCGTAGCTTGTGATCCATCCTTAACGTTTGCTTAACCTTAAGGTCTGGGTCACAGGGATAAATCAGCAGTGAATAAGTTTTTTGAAATCGCGTTTAGCTTAAAGATGGGAAGTATTTTCCTTGCAACTGCCAAGCTGATTTGTAAAACTTCAAATGTTGTCTTGTTCCCTTTTCTGAATATGCCCGTCTTACAGAAACAGAGAAGCTGAATAAGATGAGCTCCCTCTTAGAGAGACTTCATGCAAAGTACAACCAAAACAGGCCTTGGACAGAAACCATGAAGCTGGTCCGTCAAGTCATGGTGAGAGTCATCAGGATTGGAACAGGAGGGTTTCTGAAGTTTCTTTAGTAAAGAAATCTTGGTCTGTAGATGAGGAGAGGGAAAAGCAGGAGGCAGGAGAGAGCTATATCAAAGGCTTCTGCCTGCATTGTGGTGTTAAATGTTTGTCTGTCTCACTGTTTGTCTGTTGTCTCTTGTATAGCTCTTAGCTTAAGCCTATTCAAAAGTTGCTACAACTGTTTTTGAGATGAAATGTAATCTGCTTTTAATTACCTAAATAAGCCTCACTTGACTGAACAAGAGATGCAATAATATGGACAATGCAATAAGGACATTTTTCTTCTTTCTGCTTAAGGAAAAGCGAGTTGTGATGAACTCTGGGGGGCATCAACATCTGGTGAGCTGCTTGGAGACTCTGCAGAAGGCATTAAAAGGTTGGTACGCTCTGTACGTGCGCTTTACAAACTGTTTAGCTGTGATCCACTACGGAAACGCTGCAGGTTGGAGCACACGTGAAGCTGCGAGCAGACATGGGTGGGAGTGGCTGGCTGCGATGGGGTTAATGCTGATATCTTATTCCTGGGAAAATGTCGGATTGTTTCACTGAGCCTTGTTTTTCACTCTCTCCATCCAGTATCTTCTCTGCCTGCCATGACAGATCGCTTGGAGTCTATAGCGAGGCAAAATGGGTAGGTCTGCTCCTTTGTTGTATGGCAAAGGTTTTTCCTGTTTATCTGTACACGTCATAACCTCCCTGCTGGTTTGATTGGTTTTTGTGTGCACCTCATAGCAATTTTTGTTTTGTTTTGTATGTAAGCCTTGGATCTCACCTTAGTGCCAATGGCACTGAATGTTACATCACTTCAGACATGTTCTATGTGGAAGTCCAGTTAGATCCTACAGGGCTGCTGTGTGATGTCAAGGTGGCTCACCACGGAGAGAATCCTGTGGTACGTATCGCTGACGAGGATGAGGGGAACACCTTTGTGGTTTGGGACTGCCTGTTTGGCTCCCTTTCATCTGAGCAGAGGAAGTGGCCTGCAAGAAAGCTGGGGAGGGACTTCTTACAAGGGCCTGTAGTGATAGGATGAGGGGGAATGGCTTTAAATTGGAAGGGGGAGGATTTAGATTAGAGATTAGGAAGAAATTCTTAACTACGAGGGTGGGGATGCACTGGAACAATGTGCCCGGAGAAGTCTTGTCTGCTTGAATTTGTCCCAGAGGGGTTGCTGGGCAGAACTAGAACCATAGTGGTGCACAGTTGTGAGCATTGGGTTGCTTCTTGTGAAGAGCTGATGCTCAGAAATTTTACTGTCCTGATATTTTACAGTTACTGTTCTGCACAGGGACTGAAATTGCTGCCTTCAACATTGATAGCATTGTGTGTTCTTTGCTTTTCAGAGTTGTCCAGAATTGGTGCAACATCTGAGGTGAGCAATAAGGGCTGTTTGTTGCATTTTCTGACAGGCTTCTCTTGCAGTAGTGATCCGATGCTATTTTACGGCTGGAAACGCAGCCTGTTTCATAACTGTTCCTTCCCCATGAAGTCTCTCTGCTTCTCGAGGGGATTTTCTGGCTTCCGTTCAGACACTTCTGATTCTGGCTGCTGTGCATGGTATCTTCTAAGCCACAGAACAACATTCATTGAAATCATTAAAGCTGCATGGTTTAAAGAACATTTTGTAGCTTTCATGTAGCAAAACTCTTTTCTTATGTGACTTACTGTCTGTATTAATATAACACTTTAAAGCAAAACATTATCTGTTACAGATCTGAACACATTAACCTTTTTTCCCTCTTCTTTTCAGAGAGAAGAATTTTGATGAGTTTTCAAAGCATCTGAGGGGGCTTGTGAACCTGTATAAGTTGCCAGGAGACAAGTAAGTCTGGAGCGTATTTAGTTACATCCACATATATAAAATCAAACAAATCTACAAGGTTTTTGTTCTGTGCTTAAATCTTCGTTGTGTGTGATCCTCCTGACTTCGTCTCCACAGCTTGTGTGTGCACACAGTGGGTAAGGGGGATTTAGTGTTAAGTGAGGGATGAAGAGCAAAGAGTTGTGGTTTCTAAATACTTGGTCTGATGGCAAGTACTGCAACTTGTGATCTGGGTGCCATTGCACAGTTCCTTTCAATTTATCTCATATTGCTTTGTTATTTGTTTTCCCTAGCAAATTTAAAACTAAGATGTACTTGGCTCTGCAGTCCTTGGAGCTGGATCTCTCAAAAATGGCAGGGATGTATTGGTAAGGACACATCACGGTTTGTTTTTTCCTGTTATTGGTTTGCTTTTACTTAACGCTGCATCATGTGGACTGGTTCTGGGCATGCCAAGTGTTGTATATGCAGGAGAAGTTGCATCGGTGCCTGGATGATCTGGTGTTATTGCTAAGATGTGCAATGCTGAGGCTGTGGAAGGCGTGGACTAACAGGGAAGTGAGAGATGGGTGGGTGAATGGATGGATGGATGGATGGATAGATAGATAGATAGATAGATAGATAGATAGATAGATAGATAGATAGATACATACAAAAATTGCTTGGAGCTGGCTGAGCAATTCCTTTTTAACTGCAGAATGCAGTTGAAAGAAAGTCTGGAAGGTAAAAAGTTTGTAACTGGGTAGGTTAGTGCTAACATGTTTTGCAGTAAGAAATAGACTGTTTCACAGCAGAAACTCTCCCTGCCCAAGAGGGTAAAGTAGTTTTTGTTTTGCCTAGGACAGTGTGGTTTAAGATTGCTGTGTGACTGAGAAGTTGTTACATGGAGCTAGACTCTTAGTCTGCCGTCAGCAGATGAATTTTGGCTTTGGGTATGACTCTGGCTTGTTACAGACTGCGATTGCCTGTCTTGCAGGCAAGCCACCAATGCCAATCCCCTTGACAAGATTCTTCACGGCAGTGTCGGCTATCTCACCCCCAGGAGCGGAGGTAACTTTGATTACCTGTTAAAGAAGCAAAGAATACAAGTTACTGTTCTAGATCCCCTTTATGGACATCAGTTTCACAGAACTGATGCAGCAATGCAAAATGCTAATTAAACTTCAAGATGATTGAGTGTTTGTAAGTCCTACGTGATCCAGAAGGCTGGCATTTCGTAGACAGCCACATCTGTGTCTTTGACAGGAGAGAAAATTCTTCTAAGGGGCACCAGCAGCTCTGCACAGTGTATGCTCTGTTACAGTGCAAACGTTATGTGGTTACTGGGGTCAATAATGATCGGGTTAACTCATATCGTCAGGATGTTCAAAAGCTTCTCTCTTACAGGTCTTCTGATGAATCTCAAGTATTACGTCTCACCTTATGATCTTTTTGAAGACGGCACTGGAGCCCCTGTTGTTTTACATGAGAACAACGGTAGGTCAGCTGTGGAACCTGGCCTGGACTGCTGCTTGGAGGAGGGAAGGAGGCAGAATTCCAGCGTTCTGGCTCCCCTCTGCTGACACCCTACAGGAAAATCCTGAGTTGGCTTGCAGAGGCCATGAGTTTAATAGAATGAGTTAAGAGCATTATTTATGTGTGTACATGGACGTCTGTTCTCGCTAAAATAAAACCAGGCACTGATTAAAATTGAGTCTGGGCTTGGGAAAGAAGGGGAAATTGTCCAAAATCATTATTTGCTTTGCTTTGTAAAGAGCATGCTACAAACTTGCAAGTGCATTTGGAATATATTTTCGGAATTATGCAATTGGTCTACGTTGCAAGAGAGAAACAGCATTAGGTAGCGTAACTAATTTGGCTGTGGTCCGTTTAGAGATAAAGGTGAATGCTGAAAACTCTGCCTTATGGGGGAAGTAAGATATTTCCACCAGAGCGATACTTAATTCATAAAGCTTGCTTTGGTTTTTTTATCAGCTGATGCTTTTGGGTTTTTTTTCTTGCAGTTCCTCGGTCCTTGGGTATGAACGTGTCGGTAACAGTTGAGGGAACCATGACTATGTACAAACTTCCGATTGCACCGCTGATTATGGGCTCTCATCCAGTTGACAGCAAAGGGTAAGAACAAGGCACCTCGATGAGGTGCAACTTCTGTTTGGTCCTCTGTTAACATCAGAGTGGGAAGATGACTGCGTGATGTCATAGCATTATTATAAAGTGCTTATGTGCTGTCTTTAAGCCAAGAAATATACATTTCAGACGTATGATGTGCTTCTGAGGGGTGTCCCAATTTTTATCACGATATAACAACTTGCTTTTGTTGGAGCACTGAGATGGATTTGTGGTGCTCGCAGGCAGAGTCGTATCCTGCACCTAATAAGATCTCGTGTTACTCCGTATTTCAGAACTCCGTCTTTCTCATCAATCACCAGTGCCAACAGTGTGGACCTCCCTGCTTGTTTCTTCCTGAAATTCCCACGTCCCGTTCCGCTGTCTCGAGCTTTCATTCAGAAACTTCAGAGCTGCACAGGTGGGTTCCAGATCCATCAGACCAGACAACGCCTAGCTTTTTATTAATAAATTACAGCTCATTTCTAATGTGTGCCAGGAAAGTTGCTCAAGGTTTTGTGCTGTTTCTAGTAAAACCTAGATAGATTCCTTTAACTGGATGGTGACACCTAGTTCTGGCCCCACCGTCTCTTCCTGGCGCCCAGGTGCTATCATTCCATGCCATCCTCTTCCCTCAGGTATCCCGTTGTTCGACACACCTCCAACCTTTGTGCCCTTGTACGAGCTGATCACCCAGTTTGAATTATCCAAGGAGGCTGATCTGCTGCCTTTAAACCACAATATGCATTTCTATGCAGTAAGTATGTTGTTACAACCAAGCCGTTGCATTGGTAGTTGAACAGTTTGGGATTTTTAATCTGTTTCGGGGATCTTTCAAGTGGGTCGAGGACAAGTGATAGAGCATTTATTTATAGGCAAAATCTGTGCTCTCCGGGCATTAGAATTCAGATACTGACATGACCACAGCGATTGGGGAAATTAGGTAACGAAAGATCCATTGCTATTGAAGTGGAGCTGCAGGAATGACAGCAGAGGGGTGGGACTGAGCCTTCCTAGATTCCGTCCCTTCCTCTGTAAAGTGTGACTGAGGGAATTCTATCGCTTTGGGAGAAAACCTGGTTCTTAAATTTGTTAATAACAGGTCTGTTTAATGTCCGAGGGTTTCCCTTTTCTCTCAGAAGGGATGCCACACCATATGAAACTTTAAGTGGGGACAGTGAACTCTGTTTGGCAGTGCTGCTTCTGAGGAGCCAAATTCATGTTTTGCTTGTCCAGATGGGAGGGAAAAAGCCTTTATTGCTTGTCATCTTCAGCCAGAGAAGTGGCTCGGTGTTACGTGGATCTGGCTCTGCTCTTTCCTTCCCAGATATCTGTTATTGCCATGTACCCAGCTGTAATTGGATTAAAATAGAAACTATTTGTCAGGCCCTTCCAGGACAGCAGCACTGTTACTTTCTGAACAAAGATGCTCCTCTCCCAGATGGAAGAAGCCTTCAAGGAACTCTGATCAGTAAAATCGCCTTCCAGCACCCTGGGCGGGTTCCTCTCATACTCAATTTGATCAGACATCAAGTGGCGTACAACACTCTGATCGGCAGCTGCGTCAAGCGAACAGTTTTAAAAGAAGGTGAGTACCACGTCAAGTGTGGACGATAAGAAACCCTGGGTGATTTTTCCAGGTGTAGGAATAAGAAACGAAGCCAATGCTGCTTTCCTTCCCTACCACTTCTCTACGGGGATATTGAGCTGGTGCCTCAGGTTTATCTCCTGTGTTCCCTAATTTACTAGTTCCTGTGTGTTTCAGATTCTCCTGGGATCCTGCAGTTTGAAGTTTGTCCTCTCTCCGACACCTGTTTCAGCGTGTCCTTCCAGCATCCTGTGAACGACTCCCTGGTGTGTGGTAAGTGCGCTCAATAAAAGCACGAGCGTGTTCACTGGAAGGATGACAGAGTTTCCTCCACTGTGATCAGGATGTTGACCTCTTCCAAATGCCTCCTCTCTTCCAGTCGTAATGGATGTGCAAGACTCTACTCATGTGAACTGTAAGCTGTACAAAGGGCTGTCTGATGCTCTTATCTGTACAGATGATTTCATTGCCAAAGTTGTTCAAAGGTAAGCTGGATTTTTTTCTGTGCCATTTTACACTCACAGGTTGTGTAGATGAACTCGGTGCCTGTCTCATATTTGCCTCCTAGTTTGGGAGCTTTTCTGTCTGTGGGTGAACTTTGAGTTCTGTTTGTAGGTAAGTTTCCTTTCCAGTAGTGAAAGGGGCTCCAGGAAAGCTGGGAAGGGGCTTTTGTGGTCTTTTTGTCCTTGAGTAGAATGTGGCATTATTCACTTTTACAGGACAGCAGGAAATTAGGTTTGCAGGCTTGGACAATGGTATTTTCTGTCAGAGTCGAAGTAACAACCCAGATTGTATCCTGTGCTGTAACTACAAGATTATGGTCTATCAGTTGTTAGAGTTAATCAGTGGAGTAATTCTCCCTTTGTGATTACCACGTAATGCGTAAAGGCACAGTTGTCTTGTGGCTGGATAAGTGAGGTGTGATAAGCGTAAATACAAGCAGGACAGCAGGGCTTTTGCAGAGCCTGGACCTGTTGCTCTCAGAATCATAGGATTGTTTAGGTTGGAAAAGGCCCAAGAGGCTCACTGCTTGCTTTATGTCTGACGCAGTTGTTAAGTGTCATCAGTGAACGCCACTCCAGGGCAGCAAAATGCGTGCTGAACTCCTTGTCTTGTGTCTTGCAGGTGTATGTCCATTCCTGTCACCATGAGAGCGATCCGTAGGAAAGCAGAAACGATCCAAGCAGACACACCAGCCTTGTCCCTCATTGCAGAGACAGTAGAAGACATGGTGAAGAAAAACCTTCCTCCCGCCAGCAGCCCTGGGTACGGGATGACCACAGGCAGCAACCCCATGAGCGGCACCACCACCCCGACAAACACGTTTCCTGGGGGCCCCATCACCACTCTGTTTAACATGAGCTTAAGCATGAAGGAGAGGCACGACTCGGTGGGCCACGGCGAGGACTTCAGCAAGGTCTCTCAGAACCCGATCCTCACCAGTTTATTGCAGATCACAGGGAACGTGGGGTCTGCCATCGGCTCGAGTCCAACCCCTCCGCACCACACGCCGCCACCCGTGTCCTCACCAGCAAGCAACACCAAGAACCACCCCATGCTCATGAACCTTCTCAAGGAGAATCCGCCTCAGGATTTCTCCACTCTGTATGGAAGCAGCCCCCTGGAAAGGCAGAACTCTTCCTCTGGCTCCCCTAGAATGGAAATGGGCCCTGGAGGGAATAAGCAGAAGAAAAAAAAATCCCGCGTGCCAGCCGACAAACCCAAGCATCAGACTGAGGATGATTTCCAGAGGGAGCTCTTTTCAATGGATGTGGACTCCCAGAATCCCATTTTTGATGTGAACATGACCGCGGATACCCTGGACACCCCTCACATTACTCCAGCACCCAGCCAGTGCAGCACTCCTCCCACGACGTACCCACAGCCTATCCCTCACTCGCAGCCCAGCATTCAGAGGATGGTTCGCCTTTCCAGTTCGGACAGCATTGGAGCGGACGTCACTGATATCCTGTCGGATATAGCGGAGGAGGCTTCCAAGCTGCCCACCACTAACGAGGACTGTCCACCCATCGGTACTCCAGTCAGAGACTCTTCCAGTTCAGGACATTCCCAGAGCGCCCTCTTTGACCCAGATGTTTTCCAGACAAACAGCAGTGAGAACCCATACACAGACCCCGCGGACCTGATCGCAGATGCCGCTGTGAGCCCCAACAGCGATTCCTCTAACCATTTCTTTCCAGACGGAGTAGATTTCAATCCTGACTTGCTCAACAGTCAGAGTCAGAGCGGCTTTGGGGAGGAGTACTTTGATGAGAGCAGTCAGAGCGGAGACACTGATGATTTCAAGGGCTATGCATCCCAGGCTCTAACCACTTTGGGAGTGCAAGTCTTGGGGGCGGATGGGGGGGAAAATAAATTTAAGGGGAGCGCTCAGTCTGACACGGTCGATTTTAGTATTATTGCAGCTGCCAGCAAAGCACTGGGGTCCTCTGACATCATGGAGCATCACAGCGGGGGTCAGAGCCCTCTGCTGAACACAGGGGATTTGGGAAAAGAGAAGTCGCAGAAACGGGTCAAGGAAGGCAATGGTTCTGGAAGTAACATGGCAGGTCCCGGAATAGACGGGAAGCCAGGAAAGCGTAGCCGAACGCCATCCAGCGATGGGAAAAGTAAAGAGAAACTTCCAAAGCGGAAGAAGCAGGAGACAGATGGGAAATCTCCATCTCACAGTTCATCAAACAGACCTTTCACGCCACCGGCAAGCACAGGTGGGTCCAAATCTCCTGGGAGTTCAGGCAGATCTCAGACTCCTCCGGGTGTAGCCACTCCTCCTATCCCAAAAATAACCATTCAGATCCCCAAAGGAACAGTGACCGTTGGCAAACCGTCTTCGCATGGCCAGTATACCAGTAGCGGCTCTGTCACCTCCTCCAGCAGCAAAAGCCATCATAGCCATTCTTCCTCCTCCTCCTCCTCTTCCTCCTCTTCAACCTCAGGCAAAATTAAAAGCAGCAAATCGGAAGGGTCATCTGGCTCGAAGATGAGCAGCAGCCTCTACTCGAGCCAAGGCAGCTCGAGTTCAGGTCAGTCCAAAAGCTCAACTCAGTCGGTGGGAAAGCCTGGATCCTCCCCCATCACCAAACACGGCCTCAGCAGCGGTTCTGGAAGTACCAAGATGAAACCTCAAG
Source organism: Phaenicophaeus curvirostris (assembly GCF_032191515.1). NCBI lineage: Eukaryota > Metazoa > Chordata > Aves > Cuculiformes > Cuculidae > Phaenicophaeus > Phaenicophaeus curvirostris. Next base: position 2,504,628 of record NC_091417.1, read on the forward strand.
GAAAGCCATCATCACTTATGAACCCTTCCATGAGTAAACCAAACATCTCTCCATCTCATTCGAGACCCTCAGGAGGTTCCGACAAGCTTGCTTCTCCCATGAAGCCTGTCCCAGGTACTCCTCCATCATCTAAAGCAAAGTCACCTATCAGTTCAGGTTCCGGAGGCTCCCATATGTCTGGGACTGGATCAAGCTCGAGTATGAAATCATCTTCAGGAATGGGATCCTCTGGGTCTATGTCACAGAAACCACCTCCTTCATCAAATTCTTCGACGGCGTCTTCATCTTCCTTTTCGTCTAGTGGGTCTTCCATGTCTTCATCTCAAAATCAGCATGGAAGTTCCAAAGGCAAGTCTCCAAGCAGAAACAAGAAGCCATCCCTGACTGCAGTCATAGACAAACTTAAACATGGGGTTGTCACTAGCGGGCCTGGTGGAGATGACCCGATGGATGGACAGATGGGGCCAAGTTCCAATTCCTCAAGCCATACTATGTCCTCCAAACACAACATGTCCGGAAGTGAGTTCCAGGGCAAACGTGATAAGAGTGACAAAGAGAAATCTAAAGTCTCTGTTTCTGGAGGATCTGTTGACTCTTCCAAGAAGAACTCAGATTCCAAAAATGTTGGAAGCACTGGAGTGGCCAAAATTATCATCAGCAAGCACGACGGTGGTTCCCCTAGCATTAAAGCCAAAGTAACCTTGCAGAAGCCTGGAGAAGGAGGTGGAGAGAGCCTAAGGCCCCAGATGGCTTCCTCCAAAAGCTACGGATCCCCTCTAATCAGTGGATCCACTCCCAAACATGAACGCTGCTCCCCCAGCCACAGCAAGTCCCCAGCGTACACTCCCCAAAACATAGACAGCGAGAGCGAGTCGGGCTCCTCCATAGCGGAGAAGTCCTATCAGAACAGCCCCAGCTCCGACGACGGCATTAGGCCTTTGCCTGAGTACAGCGCGGAAAAACACAAAAAGCACAAAAAAGAGAAGAAAAAAGTGAAGGACAAAGACCGGGACAGAGATCGGGATCGAGATAAAGACAGAGACAAGAAGAAATCTCACAGCATGAAGCCAGAGAGTTGGTCCAAGTCCCCCATTTCAGCAGACCAGTCTCTCTCCATGACGAGCAGCGCCATCCTCTCAGCTGAGCGGCCGTCCCGGGCCAGCCCCGAGTTTTTGATCGGGGAAGAAGATGATGATCTCATGGATGTTGCTTTAATTGGCAATTAATTTTCTGAGTGGCTTTAAAAGGTGAGCTCCCTGTTGGACCTGTGGGTTCAGGGGATGGAAAGGAACCGTTGCTCGCAAACCTGCCACGTTGATTTTACTGGGTGTGTTTGAAGAGGAAAAAAAAAGTATTTCCATGGATCTCCAAAGTCTGAACGGGAAGTGTGAGGCCAGCAGCTCCTACAGCAAGCCAGGTCCTGCTCGAGCCTTTGTCCTGCGGACACTCCCACTCAGTCTTAATTAACAAGTATTAATGCCCCATTAGAGTTAATGGGTATAAAGCTGGGGATGTGTGGCGCAGGCTGTCCTGGGAGAATCCAAGCTCCTCTGCCCCCCTTCCCATCCAGAATAAGTTGCTTTCGGTTTTTGGAAGTTTTAAACTAAATTTTAAGGTGTATTTGAGGGTTGGGTTTTATTCTTTTTAAAGTCGGAAGAAAGAAAAAGAAGTGTTTTAACTTATTTTTGTGGCATTTCTTCATTCGCCGCCTGATTCAGTGCAGGGCTGAGCAACTTCATCTTCCTCCGATCCAAGCTGCTCTGCGGGATCAGGCACCGGGTTCTACTGGATGGCGGCATCACGTTCCAGGTCGCAGCGATGAAGGATTCTGTCTTGGGTTTAACGTCCCTTTCCTTTTAGCTACTTATTTGTCTGAATGCCTCGTGCTCCTTGTTTTCACACAATCTCTGTTTTAATTGTGTGATGCAGAGCTCAGAGGGAGCTGGGGATTTGGGCTGAGCCTGGGGATTTAGGCAGCTCTGCGCACGTACAGCCACGTAGCCTTGGTGCCGTCTGAGAAATTCTGGCAGGTGGTGGCGTGAATCTAACCAGGAAAGGAGCTCTGTGGTTGTCACCTGAGCGTCACTTCCTTATAAGCCTGGCAAACCAGGCAGCCCCAGGATCCGCTGGTGGTTGTGAAGTGATGGACTGTGAGCTGCACGCATCCCGGTCCTGTGAATGCTTCAAAGCTGTGTTTAACTCACCTGCTGCGGACGCTTCCAGTCAAGACCTGGGGGTGTTGGTTGACAGTGACTGACCGTGAGCCAGCAGTGGCCCAGGTGGCCAAGAAGGCCAATGGCGTCTTGGCTTGGATCAGAAACGGTGTGACCAGCAGGTCCAGGGAGGTTCTTCTCCCTCTGGACTCGGCACTGTGGAGACCGCTCCTCGAATCCTGGGGTCAGTTCTGGGCCCCTCACCACAAGAAGGATGTTGAGGCTCTGGAGCGAGTCCAGAGAAGAGCAACGGAGCTGGGGAAGGGGCCGGAGAAGAAGAGGAGCGTCTGAGAGAGCTGGGGGTGTTTAGCCTGGAGAAGAGGAGGCTGAGGGGAGACCTCATTGCTCTGTGCAACTCCCTGAGAGGAGGTTGTGGAGAGGAGGGAGCTGGGCTCTTCTTCCAAGGGACAGGGGACAGGACGAGAGGGAATGGCCTCAAGCTCCACCAGGGGAGGTTCAGGCTGGACATTAGGAAAAAAAATTTTCACAGAAAGTGTGATTGGTCCCTGGCAGAGGCTGCCCAGGGAGGGGGTTGAGTCCCCTTCCCTGGAGGGGTTTAAGGGCCGGGTGGACGAGGTGCTGAGGGACATGGGTTAGTGATTGATGGGAATGGTTGGACTCAATGATCCGGTGGGTCTCTTCCAACCTGGTGATAGAGGAGCCAGTGGGTGTGAAAATGGGCTGGGTGTTTGATCAGTTTGGCTGGATGGGAGCTGCAGCAGGAGCAGGGATTTCCTTAAGACGTGGATTTTCCTCTTTGGCCTGGAATTAGGAGCATGACTCAGGCATCCTCTGTGGTCTTATCTTGTGATCCCTGAAAGGAAAAGAGACTCAGGAGAGTGGTTTATTTTTACAAGCAGTTCAGTCTGATTCACTGAAGAGGAACGTGGGAAATGAGGAGTTCTGCAAATACATCTGAATGATGTACTGGGCAGAATTCTGCCCCCAGTGGATTTTGCCCTTGATTCCTGGAGGCCAGGGCTTCTCCTGTGGGAATGGGGTTATCCTTGGCATTTGGGGATGCAGCCTGAAAAGATGTCAAGGGTTTCTCTTTCTTTTAAACCTCAGAGATTCCAAATTCTACAGAAACATAGCGAATGTCTCCTCTCATACCTGCTGCCACAAGGAGAGGGGGTCCCACACCCCGTTAAGAGCTTTTTCACCCCGTTTCAGTGTCCTATCCTCTAACCAATACATGATGTAAATCTCATGAGAGAACTAGGAGCTGGGCAGGGGCTGCTCAGCTGGTGGGTGGGAGGCGAGGCGCCTGCTTGTGCAGCCAAAATGCTCTAGATCTAACTGGAGAAGAGACGGCTCTGAGGAGACCTTAGAGCAGCTTCCAGTACCTGAAGGGGCTCCAGGAAAGCTGAGGAGGGACTGCTCATAAAGGCTTGGAGCGACAGGACAAGAGGCAATGGGGATAAATTGGAGAGGGGCAGATTTAGACTAGACAGAAGGAAAAAATTCTTCACCGTGGGAGTGGGGAGCCCCTGGAACAGGTTGCCTAGGGAAGTTGTGGGTGCTCCATCCCTGGAGGGGTTCAAGGCCAGGTTGGATAGAGCTTTGAGGAGCCTGATCCAGTGGGAGGTGTCCCTGCCTATAGCCGGGGGGTTGGAACTAGATGATCTTTAAGGTCCTTCCAACCCAAACTATCGTATGATTATATGAAATGTTTTATTTTTTTAAAGGATTTTTGCTTATTCTTGACATTTCTTCGACATCTTTCAGTACTGGAAAGATACGAGCTGCCAGGAAAAGGGCCAGCCAGGACATTCTCTCTCAGGTGGCAACACTGGAGATGAAAGAAAAATGTTCTTTTCCCAAGCAGCGGTGCTGGAAATGATGGAAATTCCTTGGAATCGGCTTTATAATTTTTTTTTCGGGCTTGGATTTATTTCCACGCCAATAAATCCCTTTGGTGCCAAGGCCTGGCCTGTCCGGGGAGGGGGGGGGGGGGGCGGGGCGGCTCCACCATGCTTGATTTTCCCGCGCGAATGACGTCACGCGGCGCGGCGCCGCGATTGGCTGAGCCGCGCGGCACCCGGAAGTGAGTGGAGAAACCGGGGGGGGGGGGGCGTTCCCTCCCCCTCCATCCCGGGATATTTGGTGGGGGGGAGGTGTTCTTTGAACCCCCTCCCCTACACGATCGCACCGGGGGCGCTGGGGGTGCAGTCCCGGTGTCCTGTGTGCCCCCCCCCGCTCCCAGTCACGTCCACTTTGCCAGTCCCGGTGTGTCCGTTCCCCCCCCCACCTCCTCCCGGTGTCCTCCCCCCTGCCCCCGTGGGTCATGACCCCCCCCATTCTTTCCCCCACCCCCCCCAAGTGTTTCCCCTCTCCTTCCCCGGGGGAATAGTGGGGGTCCCCGCCCCCCCCCCGCCTGGTCCCGGTGCCCCCCCCCACCCCCCAGTCCTAGTGTCCCCCGTCCCCGGGTGTTCCCCCCCCCCAAAACACCCCCCGGTCCCGGTGTCCCCCTCCCGCTGTGTCCCCGTCCCCCCCAACCTCGGACCCGGTGTCCTAGTCACCCTCTCCCCGTTGCCCCCCCCCTACCCCGGTCTCGGTGTCCCCCCCGGTGTCCTCATCCCCCCCCATCCCCTGGTGTCCCTAGCTCCCCCCGCCCCCCCGGTCCCGGTGTCCCCCCCCTAGTCCCGGTGTCCCCGCTAGAGCACCGCCCCCCCCTTCCCCCCCCCACCCCCCCGCTGGCCAATAAGCGCTCTCGTTGTTGGCAGGTGCCGAGTGTTTTTGTTTTGAAGCCTTGAAGTTGAGGCCGGAGGCGGCGGCGGAGCCCCTGCCCCCCCCCCTCCCCCTCCCCAACCTCGACACCTCCCCCCCATCGCCAGCCTTCATCCCCCCCCCCCGCCTCCTCCTCGTCCCCCCCCCCGCCCGGCCCCGCCATGCGCAGGGAGATGAACGGGGTCACTAAGAGCCGCTTTGAGGTAAGGAGGGGGTTGGGGGGCGCTGCCGGGACCCCCCCACCCCGGGCAGGACGGACACGCACCGGCAACGGGGGAGGGAGACCTGGGAAGAGCGGGGGGGGGGGGCCCTGCAGAGATAGGGGGTGGCAATGGAGGGGAGACCTGCAGGGGGTTGGAGGCAATGGGGAGGGGGCTTTGTGGGGGGGAATCCAGCAGAAAGGGGGAGTAATGGGGGGCTGTGGGAGCTGGGGGGGGCTTTGGAGGGGAGACCTGGAGGGGGGGGGCAGTGAGGGGCTGTGTGAATAGGGTAGAGGGGGGTAATGGGGGCGCTGTGTGAGTTAGGGGGGCCTTGGGGTGGGAGACCTGGAGAGGGGGGGGGCAATGGGGGGCTGTGTGAGCGGGGTGGGGGGGCTTTAGGGGAGCCCTGCAGAGAGGAGAGGGCTGGAGGGGCAAGACCTGTGTGAGGGGGGCAGGGGAGGGGCCTGTGTGAGTGGGGAGGGAGGTGATTGGGGGGGGGGGGTGGGGGTGAACCCCCCCCGCCCCAGCAACCACTCATATCATCCCTGGACTGGGGGGGCTTGGGTATTGGGGTGTTTCTCCCCAGTGTGTGCTTATTGTGGCCCTGGGGGGGGGGTGCTGTGTGTGAGTGTATTGGAGCCCTAGGGGGCTGCAGAGGGTGTAAATGGGGGCGATGGGGGGCTCTGACCCACTGGGGGGGGGGGGTATTGGGGTAAACCCCCCCTCCCTCAGCCCAGCAACCACTTATTGCACGGGGAACCCTGTGTCTGTGGGGCTGGGGGGGGTACAGAAGGCATAAATGGGGGCAATGGGGGGGCTTTGACCCCCAGTTAGGGGGAGGGGGGTTGGCATTGGGGAAAGGCCCCCCCCCAACCCCATCCCAACAACCACTCATCGTGGAGTGGGGGTGTTGTGAGTGGGGCAGGGGGGAGGTTTGAGGGTGATGGGGGGCTCTGACCCACCATGTGGGGGTATTGAGGTGACCCCCCCCCCCTCCCCACCTCATCTGGGGCCTCCTATAAACTTCTCTGGGGGTGTTTTGAGGTGGGGGGAGCTGCCAACGTGTTGCTTCGGAGTTGATGATGGAGCAAGGAGGGGGTGGGAAACAAAGCCTGGAAAACTGAGGGGGGAGAAGCGGTCCTGGTGTGTCTTTTTGGGGTAATAACCGGGAAAACCATGATTTTGGGGAGGTGGGGGCTGGAAAAGACGGAAGGCGCGGAGGGAAAACAATAAGATCTATTCAAAGGCTGTGGCGCAAAGCGGGGTCTGGAGCCAGGGCTGCTGCTTTTGGGGGGGGGCAACCTCCTCCTGGGGCTTGGGGAGCAGGATTTGCCCCCCGTTGCGGATGGAAACAGCCCCACCCCGTTCCCTCCTCTCGTCTCCCCGATTCTGGTTGTGTCGGAGGCCAGCGCGGGAGGAAAAGAGCCCGGAACGGTTAAGGATGTAGCTGCGTCCCCCCTCGTCGCGGAGAGACGACGGGAAGGCTTGTCAGGGGAAACCACTGGTTTAATGGCAACGGGAAGAAGGGAACAGCATGGAATTCCGCAGGAAGCTGGCCCTCCGGCTGCGAAAGGTGCAGAAAAACAAGTGGGGCCGTCGTATCGCCCGCCAAGCGACTCCTCATCGTCTTATGGGATCCCTCGCGGCCGCCGGAGCCGCGGCTCTTGGCGTTAAAGCCCATTTCCCATCGTGGTGGTTGGTGCCAGGCGCCGCGTTCCCTCGCGCCGAGGAGGGGCGAGCGGGGCCCCCCGCTGCCTCCTGCCCTTTGCTGGGGGGCGAAATTGGGGGTCACGACTGGCTGGTGTGGCGGCCGCGTTGGGCTTTGAGTGAGGAATGACCGTTGAGGCGGGTGGCGAGGCTTTTCGGGCTCGGTTTATTGTCTCTCGTTAAGCCACGTAAACTGATGGGTGAGCTGTTGTCGTTGGGTGATTCTAAAACCCAACCCAGAAGGGCTTTAATAATCGTTTTTTCTCCCTGTAGGAATAAAAGGTGGGCTGAGCTGCTTCAATTTTATTTGGATTTCTGGTAGAAAACACATCAAGAACGTTAAACTCAGCCCAGGGGCTCAGAATTCGGAGTCTGGGCTTTATCCACAGTGGTTGGGTTTCTCCCTCTGGTGTTTTCTTGCTCATATTTTTCCCCGAGAGGGTTTTTTATCGCTTACAGGACAGTGTGAGGAATGAAACCAGGCTGGTAGTCGCCTTCCTGGGGGGGATGTCTCGGACGGCAACGACCTTTTCTGCTCGCTTGGCCTTTGTCTTGAAAGGGTTTGTTCCAAGATATCGGGAGAGCTTTTAGTCAGGGTTGTGCCAGCCTGAGATTAACTCAGCTCAGAGCAGGGAAGAGCTTTGTTTGCTTTGCTTTGGGTGGGTTTTTTTGGGTTTTTTTTCTTTTTTTTGCTGGAATGGCGTGTTATTTTCTTTCAAGGATAAAAAATAGACAAGTGGAAAATTAGCAACGTGCTTAAAAAGGTCTAAACTAGGTGGTTTCTACTCTATATTTGTGTCAAGGCTGAGTTTGAGCTGCAAGAAGGGCCTTTAACCATGAGCCTGGCTCTAGGATGTGTTTTGGTTGCTAAATCGAGGGCATGGTTTATTATCCCTTGCATTGGTTATCTCTGACCCACTCACCTATATATCCTGCCAGGGACGCCTTTGAAACTCTTTTCCTTTAAATACAGGGGGTTCTAGTGAGGTGTTTTGGTCTGAAAAGCCGAAATATCAATGTATTCGCCTATAAACCGGTTTATTTCTCATCGGGGGTAGGAATGGAGCCGTGCTTTCTAGAAAAGAGTTTGCAATGTTCCTGCTGTAGAAGCGTTGGCTGGCTGGAACGCGCCTTTCCCAGCAATAGTTCTTGTTTTATGTGACATCGAGGCAATTATGCAAAGATGTTTTGGGGCCGGGGGGTGCTCTTCGACGCTGCTGGATATTGTGAGATGGACAAAGGCAGGAGCTGAGGGCTTGGTGCTGGGTTCTCCTCCTTCGTGGCGTTGGTGTTACCTTGGGATGAGCCTCAGAGGTGCTGAGGAGGGGGGCATCCAGCCCTGAGATGTATCGTGGGGTGGAAATCACCTAATCCCCAGCTATAACTGATGTAGATTGTGGTTTGGGCTTTAAATAAAGAGTGAATATCGAGGGGGGAGTTTGAGGTTTTCAGGCTTGGCTTATTGTCTCGTGTTAAACCACGTAAACAGATTCATGAACTGTTGTTGATGGGTGAATCGAAAATCCAATCTAGATGGGCTTGAATAATCATTTCTTCTTATTGTAGGAATAAAATATAGGCTGAGATTCTTAAATCTGACTCGGATCTGGGCTTTTGGGGGGTACGTGTGGCCAGCGGGCTCTTCAGGAGGGATGGAAATTGGAAATCTCTTGTAAGCCCAGCCGAACGAGCGTAGTCTAAATCAGGCCCCTTACAGGAGGTGTGGCCACCGCAGAGAAAATAACCACTTGCTGTAGCAAAGCGTTCGAAAAGGGAAAACATTACCCAGGTTGACTCTTAATTTTCTGTGCTGTGGGTTTAATGTGGAGCGTGCCCTGACGGATCACAGTCCTGGCTGGTACTTGGGGTTTCTCTGCTCCCTCTCGTCCCCGCTACGCGATGCCTGCTGAGCTACAGCCAAACGATAGCAAAGAGGAGGGGATGCCATCTCCTGATCGACTGGTGCCCTGCTCTTGAAGGGCCTTCCCAGAGTCCTGGGTCTCGTTCCTTAGAATCATGGGATGGTTTGGGTTGGAAGGGACCTCAAAGCCCATCCAGTCCCACCCCTGCCATGGGCAGGGACACCTCCCACTGGATCAGGGGCTCCAAGCCCCATCCAGCCTGGCCTTGAACCCCTCCAGGGATGGAGCAGCCACCACTGCTCCTGGCCAAGGCCTCCCCACCCTCACAGGAAAACATTTCTTCCTAAGATCTCATCTCAATCTCCCCTCTTTCAGCTCAAAACCATTCCCCCTCATCCTATCCCTGCCCTCCCTGATCCAGAGCCCCTCCCCAGCTTTCCTGGAGCCCCTTTCAGTCCTAGAAGCTGCTCTGAGGTCTCCCTGGAGCCTTCTCCAGGCTGAACAACCCCAACTCTCATCCCGTCCTCGTACAGGAGGTGCTCCAGCCCTCGGATCATCTCCGTGGCCCCCTCTGGCCTCGCTCTAACAGCTCCACGTCCTTCCTGTGCTGAGGACTCCAGAGCTGAATCTTCCTCCTTCTTCCTCTACAAGGAGTTGTGCTTGCACGTTGGTCAACTGTGGAAACGTTGGCTCTGGCAAGCAGCAATTTCAGCAGGAAATATCAGCGGAGATACCAGAAAACCTGTATTTCCTCCCCATCCCTTGCCAACACTTGGTTTAGTATTTGATAGGAATGGTTGGACTTGACGATCCGATGAGTCTTTTCCAACTTGGTGATTCTATGACTTGAGCAGTGAGGAATGTTGGGGCAGCACCCAGTGATAAGAACTCATCCCGAGTTGAGGCTGCGCTATGGAAGAGCCGAATGTTGCGTTGGGTGGTTGATAAGGCAGCGGTGAGTGGGGTCAACGCCTCCCGGGTGCTTGAACTGGGCTTCCCCACAGGGGTTTGGCTCCGAGCTGTGGTGGGAGCAGCCGCTGCTCAGGAACGATGCGTGTTCCCAAGGAGAGGGACCTGCCTCCCTGGGCTGTGTCCCGCTGGCATCGCGGCTGGTGGAACAGGAAAGGGAGTCGGGGAGCCTGTATGCACGGGCAGGTCTCGGTTTGTGTTGGATACCATTATTAATTGGAGCCTGGGAGAGATCAGGTAATTATTGTTTTCGCTGCTGGATACCTTGCTCCGTGTTTCGCTTGACTCATGCCATTATGAAAGTCGAGCAGTGAGTGTTGTAGCTTTACTGATAGGGTAGGAAACCTTCACCTGCACGGCTGCGAAGGAGCCCGTGGCTTTGTGTGGCTGGATTGGCTGATCCATCAGCTCCACTTCCAGATCAACCATCCTTTGATGGGTGGCAAACCCACCCAGTCCCCTTCCCACCTCATCTCAGGCAGGGTTTTTGAGATCCTTTGACTCTTTTTTCCAAGAAGATGCACTAATAATACCGTCCTCGTCTCTTGGGTGAGAGCTGAACACCACCCAGCAGTGAAAAAAACTCATTCCCAGTAGTGCAGAACTGTCGGCTTTGGAGAGTGGAAGAGCTGTAAGAAATGGTGCTCATCAAAGCAGCTTGTTTGAGCCTTGGGTTGGACTCGGAGAGCTAGAATCTCTGAGAATATTCATAGAATCACAGGATCCTCTCTGATCAAGGGCCCCTCCCCAGCTTTCCTGGAGCCCCTTTCAGTGCTGGAAGCTGCTCTGAGGTCTCCCTGCAGCCTTCTCTTCTCCAAGCTGAACCCCAGCTCTCATCCTGTCCTCATGCAGGAGGTGCTCCAGCCCTCAGGTCATCTCCGTGGCCTCCTCTGGACTCTCTCCAACAGCTCCACGTCCTTCCTGTGCTATTTATTGAAGCGCGTCTCTGCTTTGGGGTTTGGTTTTCCACTAAATCCATGCGAAGGGTGTTTGCACTAAACCACTGCCCTGCTCAAATAGCTTCTCAAAAGGAAATAAAACCCCAGTGGGTGTTCAACAGCGCAGTCCCCACCATAGGCTTTGTCCACTGCAAGTCAGGAAGTCCTTGTCTTGTTTTTTCTCTCCTCCTGTGTTGGTCTCAGCTGTTGTTTTCACGGGCAGGGGTGTTTATTTAAAACCTCGTAGGGCGTGTGCGAGAAAGTAGCATCGTTTTAAATCAAATATCTGTAATGGGTCATAAAATACCCAGATGACCGCTCGCTGGATCTTGAGGTTTTTAATGGAGCTAAAAAAAGTAGACGCCCAACCCAGCTTCGATGACGGCACCCGTGGTGTGTTCACTCCTCGCTGCCCGCCCGCGTCTATTTAACGCACGATCCCAGCTCCTCTGACCTCTCCCGTTCTGGGATGAGGATTTTTCTCATTCAGGACCAAAACCAACTTCTGGTAAGGACAAAGCTGATGGAAGCAGCCCAGAAGCCTCCACTCAGGCTCTTCCCTGTGGAAACCGCTCGGATGCGCATCTCCTGCGGCAGCCAGGGGAAGTCGGGTGGCTGAAATGCTGAGGATGGCAAGTGCTGCTCGTGTCTTAAATTGCAATTAAAAGCTCCCCGTGTTCACTTTTAAGGTGTAGTTGTGGGATGCTTGCTTTGCAGAAAACTCTTGGAGCCGAGCCTGGGAGAGAAGAACAAACCAGATGAACAAAAAGCAGCACGTGGACCTTCTGGTGTCCGACAGCAGGTTCTCATCCTTAAAAAACCAGCTATAATGGTGCTTGCGGTTGAAATGATGTTTCTTAAATCAAAAGGAGTCATCCAGTATCTCACCTCCACGTCTGCATTTGAAGTTTAACTTCTCAAACACAACAACACGACCTTGTGTATTTGCACATAAATCACCTGAGGAGTTTCTTCTGTGGCGGTTCCTGCGTTCCGTGGCTACGTCAGCGGCGCGGGCGGTGCTTTATCACCCAGGCTTGATTTCTGTTGGGCTTATCAGTCATTTGTTCGCCCTCATGCATTTGGCATTGCTGATTCAAAAGAAAAAAAAAAGAGGAGGAGAAGGTGATTTATTTGGCTTTGTTGCTGAAGAGCATTGGGCTGCACAGAGGAACTGGAGCAGCTCCTGTATGAGAACAGGCTGAGAGAGTTGGGTTGTTCAGCCTGGAGAAAAGAAGGCTCTGAGAAGACCTTAGAACAGCTTCCAGTACCTGAAAGGGCTCCAGGAAAGCTGGGGAGGGGCTGTTCACAAAGACTTGGAGTGATAGGACAAGGGGCAATGGGGATAAACTGGAGAGGGGCAGATTTAGACTAGACAGAAGGAAAAAATTCTTCACCGTGAGGGTGGAGAGACCCTGGAACAGGTTGTCCAGAGAAGTCCTGGCTGCCCCATCCCTGGAGGGGTTCAAGGCCAGGTTGGATGGGGCTTGGAGCCTCTGATCCCTTGGGAGGTGTCCCTGCCCATGGCAGGGGTGGGACTGGATGGACTTTAACCCAAACTATTCTGTGATCATTACCCCGGCCAGTAGAAACTGAGGCTTTTCCAAAGCAACAAGCAGCTGAGGAAGAAGCAGTCCAACGGTGTCCAGTGAGTAAATTGCCTGTTGAGCTTTTTTTTTATTTTTTTGAGGAATATTAAGCCTATAGGAAGCCTTTTTGACCAGGGTCTCCTCCGTGTTGGTTGTGCTCCGTCACGCTTGGGGGCGAGCAGAGGTTGACGAGGTGAGTTGGTGCAGGAGGACTCTGCTCCACCTGCCACAAACGCTGCCGGGAGACTCCGGAGCATCACGCCTGCTGAGGATGGACCATTCCCTGATTCTGTGGTTCCCTCATCCTGCTCGATGTCTCTAGGTTGGTTGGGTTTTGGACATCCACGTTCAGTCCATGTTTTTCCTTTCCTTCCTGACTGTGTCCGTGCCCCCTGTCTCCTGTTGGTGCTTCAGGGCTGTTTCAGACACTCAGTTCTGCTCCTGAGGGGTTGGAGGTGCTGGACCCCCAGGGTGTTTTTCACTGGAGTGAACGTTAACAGTGACTCTGGGTGCGACAGCTCGTTCGAGGGTTTCCCAACCTCGCAGCCGCTCGTTTCCTAAAGCTCCAAATCAGCTTCATCCCTTTTCCCCCATTAAGCTTTGAATTTTCCGCTCTAGAAGAAAAGTGTTTGAGTTCAAAGTCCGCATCTGGGCTAATACCGTGTGCTCGGCTCTTGGCGCCAGCGCTTCTAAGGTTAAGCCTTATGTGATTTTTAGCTATTTTTTAAGCCAAACCATCCCCCTCCCTGAGCCGATGGTGGATGCAGCCTGGGTTGAAACCTGGTGGTGTGGTGAACACTCCCCCCCTGGCTGATGTCTGCAGCCCCCTGGGCTTGTATCAGGTGCAGACATGGACAATTACTCGATATTGTGTTAATTTTGATGGGTTTTTCTGTTCCAACTGAACATCTTACTGTTAACTTGAGTTGTTCAGTCCTTTTTCTGGATGGTTTAGACTAGACATGAGGAATTTCTTCACCATGAAAGTGAGGAGGCACTCAGGTTGCCCAGAGAAGCTGTGGCTACTCCATCCCTGGAGGTGTCCAAGGCCAGGTTGGATGGAGCTTGGAGCCCCTGATCCAGTGGGAGGTGTCCCTGCCCATGGCAGGGGGGTTGGAACTAGATGATCTTTAACCTTCCAACCCAAATTATTGTATGATTGTATGATAAACGCCTTGAAGCCCCCCTACCTCTCTGTGTGTCCTGTGAAGGAGCTGCTCCTTCCTTCCTCAGTGCCCACAGCCACGTGCACTTTTCTGCAGAAACAAGCTCAGCAAATGGTGAAATCGAACGCGAATGACTCCTCGTGATCAACCTTAAAACCTTATACTAGGAAATTCCCTCACCTGTGTTGGCCAAGCAGGTTTGTGGTGGTGCTGGGGTGTAGCACCCTAGGTTGGTCACTTTGGAAGCTGCAGCATCAGGGCTGCTTGGAGCTTCAGAGCCGCGTGGGAGTGTTTGTGGAGCTTAGAGATGCAGCTGAATTGTGGAGCACCCGTGGCGTGCTTCGCATCGACTCTGCGCTCTCTTTGCTCCTCGTCTCTTTAGCAAAATCCTCTGTAAGAAGATGCTGGGGAGGCGGATGGTGGTTTTCGTTGCCTGCTGTGGTCCAGGCACGGTTTGTGTCATATAATCAAGATCAGTTACGCAGATTGGTGCGTTTTTATGTCTAAACTGTGCTTTATTGGGAAAAAGTCCCTGCTGCTCTTCTAGTGGAAAGTCTTTTTGGAATGTCAGATGAGTAAAGTGCTGTTCTCTTAAGAACGCAGCCAGTGACATCAGAATTGCTAACGGGGAGTGGTTTGGAGCGTTTAGGGTAATGTAAAACGAATGTGTTTTCTATTCTGTGCATTAATGTTCCTGATCGCTTCCAGTAAACTGTAAATGTTGAAATAAGTCATTGAGAAACTTCTCAAGTGGGTTTTTCTCAACACACACACAAAAAAAAGAGAAAAACAAAACTTCTCTTCCTCATGGGAACAACCCTCCAGCCCTTCCCAACAATAAAATCAAACCAGGGCCAGATGTGACATTTACAGGAAAGCTTCGCCCCCTCCCGCTGCCAGCCTGGGGTTCAGGGAGCTCTGCGGCCGGGAGCCTGCGCCGAGCCGGGACCGGAGCAGCGTACGGACTGTTCTTCCAGCTCTCTGGAAGCCAGGAGAGACAGCTTGGTGCCGCTGAGGTGTGGAGACTTTCAGTGGAGCTGGAGGTGCAGGGAGAGGAACTGCTCTGGAAGCAAAGATGTAAGTGTTGCCGGAACCGTTGGAGAAACGCTCTTCTCAATGGAGAAAGTTTTGAGTTGCTGTGGAGTGAGTTAGGTGACCTGACGTTATCTTGGGGGTGTTGGTAGGTGAGAAGCTCGAGATGAGCCAGCATCGTGGCCTCGCAGCCCAGAAACCAACCGTGTCCTGCATCCAAAGCAGTGGGAGCAGCAGAGCCAGGGAGGGGATTCTGCCCCTCTGCTCTGCTCTGGTGAGACCCACCTGGAGCCCTGAGTTGAGCTCTGGAGTCCTCAGCATGGGAAGGACATGGAGCTGTTGGAGAGAGTCCAGAGGAGGCTATGGAGATGATCCAGGGGCTGGAGAACCTCTGCTAGGAGGACAGGCTGAGAGAGTTGGGGTTGTTCAGCCTGGAGAAGAGAAGGCTCTGAGGAGACCTTAGAGCAGCTTCCAGTCCAGAAAGGGGCTTCAGGAAAGCTCGGGAGGGGCTCTTGATCAGGGAGGGCAGGGATAGGATGGAGAGGAATGGTTTTGAGCTGAAAGAGGGGAGATTGAGATGAGATCTTACGGAGAAATGTTTTGCTGTGAGGGTGGAGAAGCCCTGGCCCAGGTTGCCCAGAGCAGGGGTGGCTGCCCCATCCCTGGAGGGGTTCAAGGCCAGGTTGGTTGGGGCTTGGAGCAACTGGGTCTAGTGGGACGTGTGGAATTGGATGGGCTTTGAGGTCCTTTCCATGATTCTATGAAAATATAGCTAAATATCTGTGAAGTCTGGGGTTTGGGAGAGGAGTGGTAGCTGTGGGCTGGGCCACCTTCTGCATTAGCATTTTCAAAGCCACACGTTGGTGTCACGTCAAGACCAGTTGCGTGGTTGATCCGTGCCCACGGCACCTGAATCCATGCACCGTGTGGACACCTCCTTTATGTTCTAAACCTCGCACGTACCCGCTCGCTCGGGGCACGGTGGCACCAGACCTGAGCCAAGGTGAGTCTGGTGCTCGTACGGCTTTTGGTGCCTGGTCCCTGAGCTCCAAGGCCAAACGAACGGCTGCGATAACGCCACCGTGCTCTGCTTTGTGTTTAAACTCCCATCGTGCCTGCCTGCTAAGGGTTGCTTCACTCAGAGCTTGCATCAACTGTTGTTCAGGTCCCTTTTTTGCATGTGTGATGAGCGCCGTGCACGCCCGGGTCTTTCTGGTGCGGGGACTCTGGTAATTACACGCCGGCGCGCTCGGCTCCTGTCATCCCGCTCCGGTGCTGATGTCAAAGCCGTGACCCACTTGGGGTTGCCGTGCCCTGTAATGAGCGGCTGCCACCAAATCCTCAATAGCTGCTCTGTGCGGCGCGCCGGGAGCGGATGAAGCCGAGCCCCACGCTGCAACCGCAGGAACTGAATAGTCTTGAATATTCTGAATATTCAGTGCTGAATGTGAATATTAAGACCTTGTTTTAATATTTGAAACATTTAATATTCTGAAAAGCAAGGGAGGAGTTATTAAAACAAACAATGATTACGTGATGGGCTGTGACACCAGCAGGAGGCTGCTGGAATTGTATCTTTTTATAGAATAATTTGGGTTGGAAGGGAGCTTAAAAATCATCCAGTTCCAACCCCACCAGACCAGGCTGCCCAAGGCTCCATCCAACCTGGCCTTGAACATCTCCAGGGATGGGGAAGCCACAACTTCCCTGGGCAACCTGTTCCTGGACCTCACTGCTCTCTTAGTGAAGAAATTCCTCCTTGTGTCTAGTCTAAATCTGCCCCTCTCCAATTTATACCCATTGTCCCTCATCCTTTCACATAATCCTATGAAGGGAATGGTTTTGAGCTGCGAGAGGGGAGATTGAGATGAGATCTTAGGAAGAAATGTTTTCCCGTGAGGATGAGGAGCCCCTGGCCCAGGTTGCCCAGAGCAGGGGTGGCTGCCCCATCCCTGGAGATGCTCAAGGCCAGGTTGGATGGGGCTGGGAGCCCCTGATCCAGTGGGAGGTGTCCCTGCCCATGGCAGGGGTGGAACTGGATGGGCTTTGAGGTCCCTCCTGACCAAACCATCCCATGATTCTATTCTATGATTCTATGTTATAGGATGTTAAGAAATGTTAGGAAAAGCAAACGTCGATCATTTATTGTTTATCCCTAGGAGTAATTTCACAACCCTGGAAGTCTGGAATAGCCTCTAACATTTTTTCAGACTAGTCTTATTCTTGTATGGACTTGCCAGGTGATCAGAATGTCCCTTGGTATGTTTAACTAGCTATAAATGCTTCCCTGGCTTAGCAACATATCCCAGTTCCAGCCTGTTTTCACTCATCTGGGCACCAAGGTTTGAGGAAAGACTTGAGAAAATCGGTCTGGTGACGTACCCTGGTAGCTGACACCCTTCCAGAGGAGGAGAATGCCAGAACCGAGGCTCTCCCACAAACCTATCCTGCATCTGGATGTTGTTTTTATGGGTCCGAGGACTTCTAGTAAGACAAAAACCCCAGTGGAGCCCTGGACAAAGGGCAGCTGCTACAGAAAAGCAGTTGAAAGCTGTGGTTTGCGCTTGGCTCAGGGGAAGCTTTTTCTCCTGAGCAACAGAATGGGCTGAAGCCAGTTACCTGCGTTTTGCATGAGGCTGAATGTCCTCGATGAGCCGTCGTGGTCGACAACAGGTAGGGACCTGCCCGAGTCCTCCCAGCGCGGTCTGAGTGCAGGCAAAGCCCCGTTGCCAATGCAGATGGGACAGAGAAGGCTTGGCTGGCGCCTTCTGGAATCTCTGGTTTGATACTTCCTGCCCTTGCCTGCTCTCTTCTGGTCCTGTTCCTTTTTGGAAGCCTCCTGCTGCTATCTGATTTGAGTTTTTTCTTGTGATGGAGCTGGAGGAGTTGGTTCAGGTGTAAACTTCTAGCCTGGACCATAACGAGAATTCGGACAGAGCTGTTTCTACTGTTGTTCTTGTAACCAGGGGAAGAAAAATTGATGTCTCCTTTTTCCCTGTGAATAATTCCTCTGCATTTCTCCTTCATTAGAGCTTTCTCCAGAATTTCCTTAATATCCCAGCTGATCAGCTAAGCCGTTTAATTAGAACTGGTCCCAGAACGCGGATGTGCGTTGGCTGCTTCCACAGTGTCTTTGTTATCTGCCAAGCATCAAGTAGCATCAATCACTGAGGCTGGACGTGGTCCTCGGCTTCAGGAGATGCTTCTCCACCCTGGTCTCTGAGGCAACAGCCTTCACCGACTTGGTGTCAGCTGGGGAAATGGCAAAAGCTTCATTTTAATTATCTGCAAAATGGGCTGCGGAGTTGCCCGTCCAGTGAGCCATCTAGGACTTGCTAACGTGCGATAGCTCCTGGTGGGAAGTGATAAAAGCATCTTTGAGGGGGGGGTAAACGACACTTTTTCTTGTGTGACATTTAGGGAGCAAACGCTGGAGAGTTCGTGTTCCGCATCGGCATCTTGAGATGATGAAAAAGCCAAGTGTGATTTGAAAACGTGGCTTTTAAGTCTGACTCTAAAAGCATTGGGTTCGCTGTTCTCTTGTACCGGCGGCGTTATTCTGCGCTCAGTTCGTTATCGCTGATCGGAGCGTATTAAAAAGCGACTTTGCAGCAGTGCTCCAGCTTTTCCTGTTAAGCCCTGGTGGTTTCTCCGCAACGAGGTGGGGTTGGAGTGATGCTTGGACCCGGACTAGGTGCTGCGTGGAGAAGCGGTGCCTGTCGGCGAGCCTGGCGTACGGCTCCGTAAGCCACCGAGGTCTTACTTTCCTTTTTTTAACTCTTAATCTGATCCTCTGCCACTTAAGTGACCTCGCTGATGCTGGCTTTATTTGCTTTGCATACATACGGCTAAATCGATCCGGACCGCTTAATCAACTGATTAGAATCGGCCTTTTCAGACTGTAATTCCAGCAGCAGTTTTTACCAGGGATGCAGCTCGGGGAGATCGGCTCTTGGTTGTTCCAGAGGTTGAAGAGAAAATTTATTAATGAAGTTGAAGCTCATTCTCCTCATCCCTTGCTTTGCTTTTGGAAATGCCGTGAGCGTGCTTCTAAGTGGAAGCTCTTGGCAGTCTTTGCACGGATCATAGAATCATAGAATAACCAGGTTGGAAGAGACCCACTGGATCATCAAGTCCAACCATTCCTATTAAAAACAATAAAATAGAAATTATTCTATTGATTTTCCCACCCTGGTCGTTGGGTTTTCACTATGGCAAGACAACACCAAGTCTTTTAAATCTATTTTTTCAAGAAGCTCAGGAGGTTTTGCTGTCTCTTTTTCCTAGGACTCCTTAGAAAAGGGAAGCTTCTCCTGCTTTTGCCGCTACTGGGATTGTTTCAACTGGTCCAGAAGTCCATTTCAGATTTGTAAATGGTTTTGGCTGCTATGACCGTGTCCCTGCTCATCGCAGGGAGGTTGGAACTGGATGATCTTCAAGGTCCCTTCCAACCCAAACCACGCCACGATTCCATGATTCTATAATTTGCTGCGAGAACAATGTGGGCGCTGTAGGTTCTGCATCCTCTTCTGTTAGGAAAACCAGTCCTGCTGTGCCCACGCCTTCAACCTCCCGTTGTTAGACATTAGGGCTCCTTGGCTGTTCTTGTTGCTCTTCCCTCCAGTGTGGTTGCCACGTGCTTGTTGGATGCGTGGTTACGCTTGATGCGCTGGAACAGGTTACCCAGGGAAGTTGTGGCTGCCCCATCCCTGGAGGTATCCAGGTTGGATGGTCCTTGGAGCCCCTGATCCAGTGGGAGATGCTCCTGCCCATGGCAGGGGCGGAACTGGATGGGCTTTGAGGTCCCCTCTGACCCAAACTATTGTACGATTCTGTGTTTTTTCAAGTGCCTGAGACACGGATGGAACCCGCAGTAGCGCCACAGGCGATGCCTTCCTCTAGTCAGTGCCAGCCCACAAGTAGCCCCTTGTTATCATTTACTTTAGTAGATAGATGAAAAATCTTGGTTGATATTTAATCTATTCATCCTCAGAGCATCTCTGGAGAAGAGGAGGCTGAGGGGAGACCTCATTGCTCTCTCCAACTCCCTGGAAGGAGGTTGTGGAGAGGAGGGAGCTGGGCTCTTCTCCCAAGGGACAGGGGACAGGACGAGAGGGAATGGCCTCAAGCTCCACCAGGGGAGGGTCAGGCTGGACATTAGGAAAAAACTTTTCACAGAAAGGGTGATTGGTCCCTGGCAGAGGCTGCCCAGGGAAGACGGTTGAGTCCCCTTCCCTGGAGGGGTTTAAGGGACGGGTGGACGAGGTGCTGAGGGACATGGTTTAGTGATTGATGGGAATGGTTGGACTCGATGATGTGATGGGTCTCTTCCAACCTGGTGATTCTATGATTAAACTCTATTGAAGGTGCTGTTCTCTCCAACTCAGGTCAATCCAGGGGTTTGAAAGCTCGAGCACAAGGTTTCTCTTTTGGGACCCTATAAGGCCAGGTGTCTCTCTCGCAGGGGCCTCGCTAACCAGCAGCTTCCTCCCTCGAGTAAAGCAGGGTTTGTTTCCTTAATGAAAACATATGGCTAAAATCTTTCAATTATTTGTATTTACAGATGTTCTCAAACAACGATGAAGCTGTGATCAACAAAAAACTTCCGAAAGAGCTGCTGCTTCGGTAAGCTGCCGTTGCCTTCGTGACCTTGGGGACTGGGGGATGTTTGCAGCCAGTACCCGATTTTGCTGGTGTGCTCAGAAATCAAGAGCTTGGTTTGGGTCACTCCTAAATCCATAGACACATGGAAGCGGATCAGGGATCTGCATCAGCTGCGGTTGTGCTGAATATTATCTAGTTGCCTGGTTTGTAGCTGGAAGAAGGATAGGGCTGAAGTCCTTAAGGGGTTGTTTAGCCTGGAGAAGAGGAGGCTGAGGGGAGACCTCATTGCTCTCTGCAACTCCCTGAAAGGAGGTTGTGGAGAGGAGGGAGCTGGGCTCTTCTCCCAAGGGACAGGGGACAGGACGAGAGGGAATGGCCTCAAGCTCCACCAGGGGAGGTTCAGGATGGACATTAGGAAAAAATATTTCATGGAAAGGGTGATTGGGCAGTGGCAGAGGCTGCCCAGGGAGGGGGTTGAGTCCCCTTCCCTGGAGGGGTTTAAGGGCCGGGTGGACGAGGTGCTGAGGGACATGGAGTGATAGAATGAGGGGCGATGGGTATAAACTGGAGAGGGGCAGCTTTAGACTGGACATAATGAGAAATTTCTTCACCGTGAGAGTGGTGAGGCCCTGGAACACGTTGCCTAGAGAAGCTGTGGCTGCTCCATCCCTGGAGGGGTTCGGGGCCAGGTTGGATGGGGCTTGGAACAACCTGATCTAGTGGGAGGTGTCCCTGCCCAGGGCAGGGGGATTGGAACTGGATAATCTTTAAGTTTCCTTCTAACCCAAACTGTTGTATGATTCTATGACAATTAGAGAAGGATTCATGGAAAGTTGGGGGGAACATCCTGCACCAGGCAGGGAATTTGGTCAGTAAAAGCCACGCTGCGGCCAAGATCTCTGCACGCTTCTGCCCTGCAGGAATGGTTTTCTGTTTTGTGTTCTTGGTGTTCTCACCTGCTGCAGCACAGAGCGAGCGCTCAGGGCTGTGAGGAACTTAGGAGAAATCAGGAGGCAAAGTTTATAAATGTTAAAGTTCATAAGTAATGGGTTTGAGAGTTGGAATTCACTATTAGCATACTGTGCAAATTAATTACTGTGGATTGACAGTGCAGCCTTTGAAATAGAAACTTGGATGCCTTTATCTGCAGGAATCTCCTGTAAATGAATGTCACTGTCTACCAGACAAAGACTTATGTGTGTAAGCAGCGCTGCTGTGTAACGTCTTGTTCTCCGGTTTGTTCATTCTGCAGATGGCATTGATGTCTCGTGTGCGTGTTTGCAAAGTGGAAAGCTCTACTTGAGCAAAATAAAGAGTAGGAGGTTGTAAAAGGGGCAAGCAGCAGCCTCAGTCACCCCCCAAGGTACAGAATGTGCGGCTCTGTTGCCTGGCAGGGCAGGCTGGAGCTTCTAGGAGCTTGCACCTTGATGCACGAATCCACCTTTACACTCTTACACGCGAGCCAAACCAGCAAGAAGTGGAGTTTGCTCCTTTGCTGCCACCAGCTCCTCTTTGGGGAGCATCCAGCTCGGTGACTCGGAACGGTAAATTAGTGATCCGCGTCGGCTCTGGCTGTGGTCGCCTTCCCAGTAGAGGTGTCGTGGCCCTGAGTTACTGGTACCCAGTGTTACCGGTGCCCTGTTGAAGAGGTGCTTTCATCCTTTGAGGGCTTCCTGCCGTTCTTCTTCTAGCCCACCAGCCAAACCCCAACCACAAGCCTGGATCTTCCATGGCACGGGTGGTCTCTGTGGGTCTCCTGGTGGAGCTTTACTCTCGGCGCGATGTGGGGCTGATAAACAGCTTACGCTTGGCAGGAGGAAGGGGACCAGGTTGTGGGAGCTCATCTTTTCCTTCTTGGTTCATGAGCGGGTCAAGCAGTTTTCAATGCTCTCCTGGCATAAGCGGCTTTTACTCCATGAAGCCTCCTGCTCGCCCCTTTTTCATCACACCCAGGCCCTGGTGTTGGCTTTGCCATCTGACCTTCAGGCTCTGTGTTGATTTATTCCTTGGGAGCTTGAGTTCTGCAGAGGACGAGGAAGCGATGGAGCGCGGGGAGACCGGAGAGCTGGCAGCAAAGTCCTTTCTCTCCTCCCGGCCAGCCCGCAGAGCGAAATTTAACTTGAAAGGTGGGTCACTGACATAAATCGGCGTTGATAATTTTAGAAGGCTGAAGGTCTAAGCTCGCTCACCTCACAGCCCACAGCATCCAGGGATTTCATTCAAGTCTTGACCCTAATCTCATTAGAGTGGCAGTGGGAAAGTGAGGAGTCCTAGAAAACCCTGAGTGGATTAAGAGGTTGAAACCTGAAAAATGCTCAAACTGCAATGTGTTTTGGCTAAATTGGCTGGTGCGGGGCTGCTCAGGCAGAGCCCTAAACACAGGGAGTTACACTGCAGGGAAATAATTGGATCTGCTGCGATACCAGCCTAGGTTTCATTCCTGTTGGGAACGCTCAGTCTGTGGTCACCTGCGATCACTGTTGTTTGATGACCAAGTCATTGATGTGGTTTACTTTCTTGCTGTCGCCTCCAAAGAGTTGAAGAGGCTGATGAAAGAGTACAGCAAAGCAGAATTCCTGGGTGTTGGATGTAAAGACGAACACCCGAACTGTGAGCAGTTTGATTGATTAAGGCAGAATCAGGAAAACCGGTCTCCAAGTGACACTTGGAGAACCTGCTGCTGCTTACCCTCCCCTGTTTCTTTCCCTGGATAAACTGGATCTGACCAGAGCAGACCATCTTTCCTAAGGATTTGGAAGGCTCTGAGGAGAACTTAGAGCAGCTTCCAGTACCTGAAGGGGCTACAGGAAAGCTGGGAAGAGGCTGTTTACAAAGGTTTGGAGTGATAGGACGAGGGGCAATGGGGATAAACTGGAGAGGGGCAGATTTAGACTAGACAGAAGGAAAAAATTCTTCACCGTGAGGGTGGGGAGGTCCTGGCCCAGGTTGCCTAGAAAAGTTGTGGCTGCCCCATCCCTGGAGGGGTTCAAGGCCAGGTTGGATGGGGCTTGGAGCCCCTGATCCAGTGGGAGGTGTCCCTGCCCA
This sequence comes from Phaenicophaeus curvirostris, assembly GCF_032191515.1. Lineage (NCBI taxonomy): Eukaryota > Metazoa > Chordata > Aves > Cuculiformes > Cuculidae > Phaenicophaeus > Phaenicophaeus curvirostris. The sequence goes on from NC_091417.1 coordinate 2,527,683, forward strand.
TGGCAGGGGTGGAACTAGATGATCTTTAAGTTCTCTTCCAACCCTCACTGAGATTGTAGTTGGAGCCAGTTCTGAGAGGACCAAAACCCACCACGCTGCCGTGGCTGCTGCTCAAAGAGTTCTTTTTGCTGTCCCGTTCTGCTGACTCACTGGCTGATGTTCTTAAACAACGGCCAGAGCAGATCAGAAAACACTGGAAAATGCTCTTAAGCTTTTCAGAGCCAAAGTCTCTGGGTTGGACAACAAAGGAGCTCGTGGTGAAGCTGAGCATTGTCAACCTCAGAGGTGAGAGGGGCGAGCGTGACATCCCGTTGGCCGTGTTGGGTGGACTGGGACTGGGAAGGGAGGAGCAGGAAGCAGAAAAGAATTTAGCCAAGACCTAATAGCCCTGATAGAGGGATGGGATAGTTATTAATAGCCTGGGATTTCCATGGAAAAAGCAATTTTAATGAAAATACAGTAAGCTTGCGTAGTTACTGACCTAGCCGCCGTTCCCATGGAGTTTGATATTTTTTTGCTCCTATGATGGGAATCTAGGGTGAAAGTAAGAATTTTCCCTAGCTTCTATCATTTCCCCAGGCTTTCCTTGTATTGTTGTACAGTGACATTGTGCTAAATAAATCCTCGGTGCTCACATACATGCATGAATAAATGACATTTAATTCGAGGGGAAGACTTCTCTGTGAGCGTTTGAAAGCCAGTATGGAGCTGCTGCTGAAATCCAGACATGGGTTCCTAAATCAGTGTTGGGGTAGAATCATAGAATCATGGAATAACCAGGTTGGAAGAGACCCACCGGATCATCGAGTCCAACCATTCCCATCGATCACTAACCCATGTCCCTCAGCACCTCGTCCACCCGTCTCTTAAACCCCTCCAGGGAAGGGGACTCAACCCCCTCCCTGGGCAGCCTCTGACACTGCCCAATGACCCTTTCTGTGAAGAATTTTTTCCTAATGTCCAGCCTGACCCTCCCCTGGTGGAGCTTGAGGCCATTCCCTCTCGTCCTGTCCCCTGTCCCTTGGGAGAAGAGCCCAGCTCCCTCCTCTCCACAACCTCCTTTCCAGGAGCTGCAAAGAGCGATGAGGTCTCCCCTCAGCCTCCTCTTCTCCACACCAAACATCCCCAGGTCCCTCAGCGTCCCCTGGGCTCCAGCCATTTCCCCAGCTCCGTTCCCCTTCTTGGGACGCCCTCCAGCCTGTCTGTCTTGTACGAAGGGGCCCAAATCCGAAGCATCCTTTTCTCTTCTTCCACCAGCACCGATGTTTCTGAAGTGCAAGAACGCTTGGTCCTGCAATGGTTGGTTCATATCTTCCCAGGCTTGCTTGTGTCCTCTCCTAACGTTTGTAACTCTAAGATTTGCTGCTGGTACCTAACGATGGACAAATACAGGGTGTCTGAAGGTGCACGGGATGTAGAATCATAGAATCACTAGGTTGGAAGAGACCCACCAGATCATCGAGTCCAACCATTCCCATCAATCTCTAACCCATGTCCCTCAGCACCTCGTCCACCCGGCCCTTAAACCCCTCCAGGGAAGGGGACTCAACCCCCTCCCTGGGCAGCCTGTTCCATGTTAACTTGCACACACAACTTGGTGTAGGGAGCAAAGCCTGGGTCGCCCCTCGCCGTTTATCTCCAGGACAAAGTGCAGTTTATCTGCGATGCACGCGGTGTTTGCTCATCGTTCTCTGCTCCTCTTCCCCCAGCTTAATCAGCGTCTCTGCTCTTTATTCAAATGTATTCCTCGTGCTTCTCCGGGGGGTGAAGGCATCGCACAGCTCTCTTGGGTTGATCTTAGAGCTTCAGTGACATGTTAGCGTAGTTAAATTTAAGTCAGACAAAAAGAACACGCTGCCAGCAACATCTTCTCATTTCTGAGCCTCATCCAGCACGGGCAGGTCTGGGGAGAAGACAGCAAAGCCGATGTACGCGCCCCTCCCAGCCCAGTGCCTCGTGGGGATGTGGCTCAAGTGTTGCAGGTATCCAACCAATTGCTAACTCAGGCTTATGCTGTTCTCCTGAGAAAATCTGGAGAGTTTTGGAGCAGTGGAGTTCTGTTTGTTCTCAGAAATTCTCCTGGACAACCACGCTTTGTCTGACAAGAGTCTTTTATAAAATAGCGTTTAGCTTTGGAACAAAATTGCTTGCCCCAAGCCTTCAACACTTGTGTCTCATAACATTTGCCTTCTCTTTCTGGTGGGCTTTGAGTTTAAGCTATTGAAGCATGTGTTATAAGACCTTACCTGGAGCCCCGAGTCCAGCTCTGGAGTCCTCAGCACAGGGCACGGAGCTGGTGGAGCAAGTCCAGAGGAGGCCATGGAGATGATCCAAGGGCTGGAGAACCTTCTGTACAAGGACAGGCTGAGAGCGTTGGGGTTGTTCAGCCTGGAGAAGAGAAGATTCTGGGGAGACCAGCTGCAGGAAAGCTGGGATGGGGCTCTTGATCAGGGAAGGCAGGGATAGGATGGAGAGGAATGGTTTTGAGCTGAAAGAGGGGAGTTTGAGATGGGATCTTACGGAGAAATGTTCTTCTGTGAGGGTGAGGAGGCCCTGGCCCATGTTGCCCAGAGCAGGGGTGGCTGCCCCATCCCTGGAGGGGTTCAAGGCCAGGTTGGATGGGGCTTGGAGTAATTGGATCCAGTGGGAGGTGTCCCTGCCCATGGCAGGGGTGGGACTGGCTGGGCTTTGAGGTCCCTTCCAACCCAAACCATTGCATGATTTTTTAATGATTCTGATATGTGCAAGTGTGTTCTTGGAGTCAAGCATTTATATTATCTTTGCAAAAGCTTGCCATCCTGTGGCTTTATCCTTGCTATTGAATAGAATGAGACCTTGCTGCCATCCTACTGTCCACTTGACCTCTGTTTTGTGTCGTATAATTCTTTGAATAACTATAAGCCAATAAATAACCACTGAAGTTGGTGCAGATACTGAAGTTTTCCATGTGCCTGGTGCCCAGGGAGGGGGTTGAGTCCCCTTCCCTGGAGGGGTTTAAGGGCCGGGTGGACGAGGTGCTGAGGGACATGGGTTAGTGATTGATGGGAATGGTTGGACTCGATGACCCGGTGGGTCTCTTCCAACCTGGTGATTCTCCTGCATTCACAGGTAGGGGTGGAGGTGCCCGAGATGAGAGCTGGGATGTCTCAGGCCAGTGTAGCATTGCAGAGTATTACAGCCTAATGCCTTTATCCCAATAAATAGGACAGCAACACCAGGGAGTTGGCCTGAGCGCTTGGGTGTGCCCTGGCAGAGGAACCACATACCAGAGAGGAGTGACCGCATCGGCTTAATCCTCCACACATCTCTCCTAGACCCTGGACTGATGCGATCCAGCAAATCATCTGCCTGTGCCGGTTGCTTTGCAGCATTGCTGAGCAAAAATCCTCCTCCTGCCTCGGCTCCCAACGCTTCGTATTTAGTTTAGATGTGTGAAAAAGCACTTTCCATGCACCGAAACCAGGCTGCTGGGTTCCCTTGCTCTGTTAACGGGGAATTAATCTGCGGTTGGAACTGGATGATCTTTGAGGTCCCTTCCAACCCAAACCATTCTATGATTTGCTGTCTGTAAACCCTACAAGGTGCGAGGTGGCTATTTCAGCGATTCAGTATCTGTGTTTGGCTTTCATTTGTTAACTGCTGGATCTGCGCTTCTTTTCACAGTTCAGCTTTCAACCAAATTACAAAGAAGTTTTGCTGCTTCCAGTCCTTTTGGTTCCCCTTTGTTCTCCACGTTCTCTTTGTTTTCAACGCAGAAAACCAACGAGTTATCTTTTATTTCTCTTGCAGAATTTTCTCTTTCCTGGATGTGGTCACCCTGTGTCGCTGCGCTCAAGTTTCCCGGGTAAGAACCTTCCTCCTTCTTGGTGGATTTTATCAGTTGGTTGGATTTAGGTGAGAATCCTCTCTCTCCAGCCTTTCCTAGCGTGTCCAATCAGGGGAATTCATCCCAGGGAGCTTTGTGCCTCTCAACTGTTGTTATTTCATGTCCTGCATTAACGCAGCAATACCAGAAGCTTCCAATGGCACCACTGAAGGGGGACTCAAAGCCTAAATACAAGTTTTCTAGTGTCCCAGGCCCTAAGTTGGTTACAGACAGGAGGGAGCTGATGCCCAGAGCTCTCCAGTCAGCTTGGGTTTCTGCAATCCCGCGCCGATGGCAACACCAAACTTGGATGAGTCTCAAATGGCATCGTGTGGGTTTTGGTGGAGATACAGGAATTCTGGTTCGTAAAGATGCCCCACAGTCATGGAAGGGTCCCATTCCTACTGGGATATAGTTGAAGCAAGAGAAAAATGAGTGTCGGTTTTGTTTGGGATTGATTTTTGCTCTTTGGTAGCTCATGGGTTTATGATCTTAAGCCCAACACAGCTTGGATTGTTTACTTGGGAGAATCCCTCCAGCTGCAGGTTGTCTGGAGCTACCAGATCCCTTCAGATCCCACAAGTATCTAATGGGATGTGCAGAGGAAGCACAAGTACAACCAGAGTGGGAAGCCGGTGACACCTGAATAGAACTAATCCCTCTGGTTTCACACTGAAACCATAACTCATTTCACTCTTCAACATCCGCAAGAATAAAAAAGCCTGTGCTTAAGCATTTTAACAGCATTAAAAACTATCCTGTGTGATGTCGAAGCATCATAGCTACCATCCTGTGTTCTCTGAGTAACACAGGTCTTATAGGGGAAGCTCTTCCAGTTGAAATTCGCTGCTCCAGGAGAACCATATTGACCGGAACGGGCTGGCAGAGACGCTTGTCGTTGTCAGTGTCCTCCAATTTTTGTTGCTTGCCTCTGTTTACACAGGGAACCGGAGGACTTTTTAGTCTTTGCGGGCTGTGGTGCGTGTTGCAAAGCACCGAGGTGCCCTCCCCGAGCTACCGAGAGGCCGTGTGTGTGATGTTCGCTGGTGTCAGGATACGCCGGGGCTGAACTTGCATCCACCGCTGCGGTTCTTTTCCACTGGCGCTCTTAAAGCAGAGCTTAAAACCAATATCTGCAGCCAGGTTTATAATGCAGAAAATCAATTAATGCTCACAGCTCTGTCGGCTGCTGTGGGGCTCTACGTGGCTCGCACAACAACTACGTTGTGATGGAGATGATAGATGGAGAGTGAAAATGTGCCTGTGTCCACACGTGCTTTCGTAACGATGGGCTCAGGGTTATTAGGAGGTCTGATTGATTATGTAATTAAAACTTCGACAGCCTTTTTGATTCATGAAGGGCAGAATTACTAACTTGCAGTTCCTGGGTCTCATTTGTAGCGTGAACCATGTGAGATGGTTGGTTTATTTGTTTAATAAGCAAACCGTTAAGTCAGAGGTAGCAAGCGCTGTCGCTCCGCAGCGGCACCTGGGTCTGGGGAAGAGCCAGATGCTTTATCCAGACAGCCTACAAAGCTTGGAATTCCACTCACACCAGCTCTGGAGCTGTCTTGAACCCTTTTTTTCTGCTGGAAGAAAGGAGATGGGCCAGATGGCAGCCTCACCCACCGCTATGGGACCTCAGCTTCCCATCTCAGCCCTTCCCTCGATGCCTCGTGCAGGGTCTCCTCCGGGACTCATCCACCTCGTGGTATCCTTCATCTCTCTGTCGGTCCTTCTAGCATCCTCTCACGGCGTCGCTTTAGCTGGTGGTGCAGCAGAGGGGCTTAAATTCCAGCCAGGATGGTGAAGATGCTCTCCCTCCTCTCCTGGGTGCAGCATCGCATCCCACGGGACCGAAACCGTGGGGCAGCACGGGCTGGAGCCCGAGCGAGCCGGTCTGGTAACTGCACGGTTTCCTTATCGGTTGTAATTACCTGTTGCTTTCTCCTCGGAGACGGAGCGTTGTTTCTAAACGAACAAACTGTAACTTGGTCCCCACGGGTGGGTTCTTTTCTTTCCTATTAACAAACCCATTTACATCTTTTCCCCCCATCAAGGCATGGAACGTGCTGGCCCTGGATGGCAGTAACTGGCAGCGAATTGACCTGTTTGATTTCCAGAGGGATATCGAGGTATAATTAAGTGACATACAAACCCATTTTTACTTGTTAAAATGTAATTACAGCCTAGAATGGATTAATACTCCCAGCGTAACCCTTTTTACCTTCCCTGGAGATAGGAATCATTAATTTCAGTTCTTCTGAGCTTCAGGGAGTCTTTACGAGTCTCGGTAATCCATTCAGCTTTTGAAAATAGACAGAATTATTATCTGTATCAAGAGTTAAAGGTAGTAATGGAAGGAAAGTTTGTGTTTATGTGTTCTGAACACAGAAATAATGAGAATAGGTGTGTTCTTGTGGCAAGCTGCTGCTTCTATACTGCAGAATTTGTTACTTTCACTTAAAAAATGTTAACATAGCACAGATTTAGACCATTAAGACACTAAATGTGGCCTGGGTCGATGTCTGTCCCGTCCTGTCTATCTTTAATATCAAAATCTGAAATACAAGCTAAGATGATTCAAGGAGATGAGGTCACAGAATGGTTTGGGTTGGAAGGGACCTCAAATCTCAGCAAGTTCAACCCCTTCCACGGGCAGGGACACCTCCCACGGGATCAGGGGCTCCAAGCCCCATCCAACCTGGCCTTGAACCCCTCCAGAGATGGGGCAGCCACCACTGCTCTGGGCAGCCTGGGCCAGGGCCTCCATGCCATCACAGGAGAACATTTCTCCCTAAGATCCCATCTCAATCTCCCCTCTTTCAGCTCAAAACCAGGTCAAAATTATTCCTAAAAGATGCAGCTTTGGAAATGCTGCTCTAAGTCTGTTGGATGCGGGCTGCTCAGGGCTGGATGCCGTTGTCCTGCTGTTCTGAAAACTCAGATTGCATTAATCTGGATGAGAGACCAAATCAAAAAAGCCCCTTAAGTTTCTTATCCCAATGTCGTATCCTGTTTAAAACACGTCGGAGGGAGATGGGCAGAGTGTCATTTTAACTCGTTATAGACAGAGTCGTAAGCCAGATGGTCACACCTCAGGGGAGATTCGTGCCTTATCTGTGCAGGAAAGAGTTAAACTCATCTCTTCCTGCCAGCTGAGCCTCTCCTGCTGCATATACAGCAGCGACTTCTGCATCCTTGCAGGGTTTGAAGTGGCTCGTTGAAGGAAAGCGAGAGGGGAATTTTTGTTCTTGATAATATACACTTTCTCACTCATAGAATCCCTAGATTGGAGAAGACTTTGGAGATCATCAGGTCCAACCGTACCTGTCCCCTACTCACCCAGATCCCTAAGCACTCCATCTCCCTGTGTTTTAAACACCTCGTGCCTGGCATTGTCTGTGCAGGAGGGAGAGAGGCAGGAGTGCTGGGAATACCAACCAGGCTCTTCTCACTCCCGAGCGGGTTTTGCCTGCATTTAATGTCTCTTTGTTCTCACCCACCACTCTCTACATCAAACACGTGTCCTTGCATAAGCATAAACTTCCCCTCTTAAAAACAAAAGGCTATGTTAGACCCAACCTAAAAGTCCCAGCTCGGCTTTCGAGTCTCCTAAATGTTGTTTGCTTTAAAGGGATGTAAATCCATCAGTTCATGGAAATTCCATGCATTATATAAACACGTTTGAGTCCTCTCCTTCAAGCATATGAATTAAATTCTATGCATTATATAAATGTGTTTGAGACCTCTCCTTCAAGCATATGAATTAACGAGCTTGCTGGAGGAGCTGTAGAAACACAGGGACTGGTTCAGGTTCTCCAGCTCTTCTCCAGGGATGGGCAGGTCAGCCAGAGCAGCCCCGAGAGCGAGCGGCCAGATGTCCCAGCAGCTCCTGCCGAGATGGTTAAGCTGCTGTCCCTCTTTAGATTGCGGTATTCACGTTGTACTGAGCCTGCTGCTTGGTGGTGGTTTGGATTGGAAAAAAGATTATAGAAGAATATCTTTATCTTTCGAGAGTCTTAAATGCCAACTTGCACTTGAAGAACTGAGAGATCATAGAATCATAGAATAGTTTGGGTTGGAAGGGACCTTAAAGACCATCCAGTTCCAACCCCCCTGCCATGGGTGGACACCTCCCACTAGATCATAGATGTTCCTGTTAGATGGGAAGGATTTTGAGTTTCTGGACACTGGTACCAACACTCTCTCAATGGTTTTGCTCTTCATTCGCAATGAGGAATAGTTGAGTGAATACTGGCTTGTAGCAGGGTCTTTGGAGGCTTCCACTGATCACAAGCTTGGAATTAAACCAGCATTTTTCTAGATCTTTTAAACACAAATGTTTTATTCTCACAGAATAAGAGATTCAAACTCGTGGGCTGGTTCTCCCTCATCTCTGTTTGAATAGAAATTGAAGTTTACCCATTTTGAGTGCATGGACCGTACTTATTGGTAAATCGTAGAGTAGTTTGGGTTGGAAAGGACCTTAAAGATCATCCAGATTTTGCTGCCCATGTTGGAACAAAGGCATTTCTCATTCCATCTGCCCTGGGCAGTCCGTATCGGTGTCCAGAGCTCTGACCTAGAGGAGATTCCTCACTCCTTACCCTGAGCAGCTTTAGGTCGCCTTCCTTGTTTCCATCTTCAGAAGCTGAATTATTCTCCCTTTCCCCATTATAGATTTATGGCCGTGGCAGTTTTGTTTTCTTAGCACAGTTCTACACAAAATAACAAAGTGGTTTTAATCTGCAAAGTTTGGAATTCAGCTTTTTGAACGATGAGGTGACTTGGGGATTGTAATAAAATCCTTTCTGTCTCCGGCAGGGCCGAGTAGTTGAGAATATTTCCAAAAGATGTGGGGGTTTCTTGCGGAAGTTAAGCTTGCGTGGCTGCCAGGGCGTGGGAGACAACGCGTTAAGGTAGTGGTACGGCTTCTTGCTGCTCTGAAACGTGCTGTCAAGAATGATTCTGCTTCTACAGCCACAGGGGATTGGTGTCATTTATGAACATAGAGTCATAGAATGGGTTGGGTTGGAAGGGACCTTAAGGATCACCCAGTTCCAACCCTCCCTGCCATGGGCAGGGACACCTCCCACTGGATCAGGGGCTCCAAGCCCCATCCAACCTGGCCTTGAACCCCTCCAGGGATGGGGCAGCTACCAATTCTCTGAGAAACCTGGGCCATTCCTTCCCCACCCTCACAGGGAAACATTCCTTCCAAAGATCTCATCTCCATCTCCCCTCTTTCAGCTCAAAACCATCCCTATCCCTGCCCTCCCTGATGCTGAGACCCTCCCCAGCTTTCCTAGAGCCCCAGGAAATAAACCTTCTTAATTTATCTTATTTTAACTTCACGCAGTACCCATTTCTCTCCATTCTCATTAAAATAACGCCAGCTGCTGCAGGCTGAGTCACTGTCGGCACTGAATTATTACAAGCTTTGCCTTGAGGCTGGGAAATCCCAAGGCGAGATACGGGGCAATGTGATCTATTTCTTTTATTTATTTACTTATTTTGTTTGAGATGATTTTGTCAAATGGTATCTGATGTATTCTGGTTTAAAAAAAAAATGCTGGGAAGCATCTGGGAGTGTTTTGCCTGAAAAAATACTGTGTTTTCCCTTTCCTTTAATAAAGGACGTTTGCGCAAAACTGCAGGAATATTGAAGTATTGAACCTCAATGGCTGCACCAAGATCACAGACGCGTGAGTCAAATTCTTTTCTCTCTTGGCCCCATCGTCCCCATTTCTGTGGCCACCAGGTTATATTCCTCATCAGATTTTTTACTGGAGTCATAGAATTGCTTGGTTGGAAAAGACCTTTGAGATCATCAAGTCCAAACATCCCTGCCCACTGCTAAACCATCCCTGAGCACCTCCTCTACTCATCTTCTAAACCCCTCCAGGGATGGAGACTCCACCACCTCCCTGGGCAGCCTCTGCCAGGGCTGGAGAGCCTTTTTGGTGAAGAAATTTTGTGTTTGGTAGATGATGTGACTCATCTCATGAAACCTGCATGACTTTGACTAAATCTTCTACCTGAGTTTGTTTCCTGCTCTCTTCCAGGACGTGTACCAGCCTCAGTAAGTTCTGCTCCAAGCTCAGGCACCTCGATTTGGCTTCCTGCACTTCCATAACCAACCAGTCCCTCAAAGCACTCAGGTAGGAGCCACCAACACCAGCTTTTTGTTTACTGACGGTCACTTCTGCGCTCTAAGCGTGTCCTCGCGTAGCGATTGTTTACAGGGCTGGGAGGGGAACGCCGGCGTGTGACTATTTGTCTTTTTAAACTGCTTAGGAGATATATAACCGCTTAAATCTGCTAAATGGAATTGCCAAGTAATCTAGAAAAGGAAGGGACAGACAGACATTGGTGGGAAGATGTTGGGACAGAGGAAAGGAGGCCAAAAAACCCAATGAAGGTAACAACAGAGGCCAAGCTGTTAATAAAAAGTCGATTCGGGTGATGTACCAGTGGAATAAAAATACAGGAAAGCTGTATCAGGGGAAAAAATACTGGAAGGTCAATCTGGACACCGAAGGAAAACACAGATTTGAAAGAACAAATGAATGATTAAATTATGTTTGTAGCTGCATTAAAATGCTTCGAGTCTGGCTTTTCCTTCCCTTGAGGTCTTCATCCTTGTCTCTATTTTCACATGGTCAGCTCTCTTAAATAGAGGATAGCGTGTCCATCTCTTCCTAATTACAAATTACGCTCGAGCGTTGCTCCTGCTGCCGGCTGTTTGCAAAGGCAGAGTTGCCCCTGGAAAGTCAAAGCAGATGAGCAGAAATCAACCCTGGTTTTGGTTTTCAGCGAAGGGGGTTCGGTTGTGTTCGGATTGGAAAGTCCATGCCGCGTGTCCTTGGATGGGAGCTGTCGGGTGTCCAAATGGGATGAATCCGTGGTCTTTTATCCCGTTTATATCCTGCTGTAGAGCTCCAAGTGCTGCCTCTGGAGAGCTCTTCACACCCGGAGATGGTGTTTGACAACTGTTCCCGTGGGGGTGTGGGCTGCGGGTGTCCATCCATGGCATTCCAGGAATGGGAATTCCCTATGTGCTGGCTTGAAGCAAGATTTCTTTCCTAAACAAACCAAGTTTCCACACGCTTCTCCTTTCACCCCTAAAAGTGAGGGCTGCCCGCTGCTGGAACAGCTGAACATCTCCTGGTGCGACCAAGTGACCAAGGATGGCATCCAGGCTCTGGTGAGAGGTTGCGGTGGACTCAAAGCCCTGTTCCTGAAAGGCTGCACGCAGGTACGGCTCCGCGGAGAGGGCACGCGTCGAGTAATCACAGCTGCCTCATTTCTGCTCTAACGGAACATGTGGGGTAGAATAATGGGTTGGTTTGGGTTGGAAGGGACCTCAAAGCCTCTCCAGTCCCACCCACTGGATCAGGGGCTCCAAGCCCCATCCAACCTGGCCTTGAACCCCTCCAGGGATGGAGCAGCCACCACTGCTCTGGGCGACCTGTTCCTCTCTAGTGTGGATTTTTCTATTTCCAGCAATGTTCCGTTACGGCAATTACTCAAATCTGTCTGTTGGAGATTAACTGCTTTTATTGGAACTCTTTAATAGCTTTGAGCTCAGCGTGAGTAGTGGGGACAGTGAACAAATTGCCTGTCTAGTTGGAGAATAATAATTCTTTCTTTTTCCCATCGGGAACCCATTGAGCAAAGTGTTTTAAAAAGAGGAGATCGCTTTGTTATTCATGGTCAGATCCATCCGTTTGTGAGCGCTTGGGAAATCTTCGAAAGCACGATGGTGCTTTCATCTGTGCTGGTGATAGAACTTCCTCCACGTGGTCTTCTAGTAGAGCATCACCATGTGTGTGACTCTGTGGAAGGATATTTCTGCTATAGTAATATTCCCTCATGTGGCTCTGGAGCTCTAACAGTATGTTTTGAAGAAACTGTGATGCTTATACTTGGGAATATTTAATGGTGCATACACTCTTACAGCAGAAAGGGGTTTTTATGCCCCCTTGTTATACTTTTTGTTATTTAGACCAGCTTCCTTTAATATTTTTCTACTGTCTTACCTGGTGAATCAGTGAAAAGTTTAATGTGTTAAGAATTTCCTGTATTACAGCTTTTATCAACCTTGAGCACTACTCTTCTAATGGGCAAGAGCTCTTCACAAACCCATTTCATACAGAATGTGGTGACTAATTCCTTTTTTTTTAACTGAATTGGGCTGGAGTCTTTTAAATCCTAGAATCATTAAATAGTTTGGGTTGGAAGGGACCTTAAAGTCCATCCAGTTCCACCCTTACGGGCAGGGAATGTCCCGCTAGATCAGGGGCTCCAAGCCCCATCCAACCTGGCCTTGAACACCTCCAGGGATGGGGCAGCCACCACTGCTCTGGGCAACCTGGGCCAGGACCTCCTGACTCTGATCATGAAGAAATTCCTGCTCCTGTCTAGTCTAAATCTGCCCCTCTCCAGTTTATCCCCATTGCCCCTCATCCTATCGCTCCAGGCCTTTGTAAACAGCCCCTCCCCAGTTTTCTTACCCCTTCAGGCACTGGAAGGTCTCAATAAGGTCTCCTTGGAGCCTTCTCTTCTCCAGGCTGAGCAACCCCAGCTCTCTCAGCCTGTCCTCATCTGGGAGGTTCTCCAGCCCTCGCATCATCTTTGCAGACAGATGGGCTAGAAAGGAATAAACGTGTATCAGAACCTTGTCCTTGGAAACTAAAACTGACCCTGCAGGACTGAAAAACTGTGACCCAGAGACTCCTGAGAGCTTAAGAACATGAAGGTGGACCTGGCAAATGATCTGTGAGGTCCTTGTACCCCAACACTGAGAGCACTGGATTTCTTTTGGATTTCTTTTGGATTTCTTTTGGATTTGGCTTTCTCTTGGCGGTAGGGATTCCTTCAGTTTGAATTAAAATCATAGAATCACCAGGTTGGAAAAGACCCACCAGGTCATCGAGTCCAAGCAAATTAAGAGTGGGTCTACTCACCGTGGATGCGGTTTGAGCTGTGGAAGGGGTGATTCGAGAACAGGCTTGCTGGTTTTATCTGCTCTTGATCTCCACAGCCGTATGTTCTTATTTTGGAAAAGCATTTTTCTCCTGCGCGTCGACCCAGAAGGTCCCAAAAGGTTGTTACGACGAGCGAAGCAATAACGCGCTGGTTATGTGCAGCAATACCCTTGTGGCACAGAAAGCCCAGCTGCAGGGCTCCAGTCAGTACTTCTAAATTTATACGACTGCTGGGTTTCTACTACGTGAGATGGGTGCACATGGCTGCAAAATGACTTGATTAAAGATACGACGAGCTCAGCCTATTTTGAGAATTCAGGTCACAGAAACAGCTTGAGTTTCTAGTAATTTATGGAGTCGTGAGTAATATTGATGGCAATACATCCTTGTTATCAATTACTTGCCATCTGTTCTTAAAGCTAGAAGAATAGGAGGCTTTTTGATGATCGAAAAGCAACCTGGATGTGTTTATGCTCCTTACGTTGAAATAAGACTCTTCTTTTTGAGTTCCACTATTGCAATATAGAATCCTAGAACGCTTTGGGTTGGAAGGGACCTTTCCAGCCCATCCAGTTCCACCCCCCTGCAGCAGCAGGGGCGTCTTTAACACAGTCGGGTTGCTCAGAGCCCCATCCAACCTGACCTGGAATGTTTGCAGGGATGGAGCCTCCACTCTTGCCTTGGGCAACCTGTGCCAGAGATCTCCTCACCTTCACTGTACAGAATGAATTTCTTCCTTATAGCCAGTCTAAATCCACCCTCCCTTAGTTTAAAACCATCCTCCCTTGTCCCATAACAGCAGATCTTGCTAAAAAATCTGTCCCCAGCTTTTCTCTAGCCCCTTTCAGGCTGCTCTAAGGTCTCCCTGGAACTTTTTCCTCTCCAGGCTGAGCAACCCCGACTCTCTCAGCCTGTCCTTATAGGAATATAAAAATTGAGTTATTTATGAGCCCTCACCAGGGAAATATTTCCTTAATTCCTGTAGATACTTTCTGATTTCACTGCTTGCTGTGTTAATTATACATATTTGATCAAACCAGCTTCTCTTTAAATCAGTAACTTGATGTTGTGGGTCTTTGAACTCTGTTCCTGAGATGGTAAAATAAAAAGACAATTATTGCTGTGTATTTTCCCCTCCTCTCCACAGGTCCCCAAACCTCAGATGCTTTATTGCTCTCAAAGCTTTATTTTGAACATTTCTTCAAGTATTAACAGGTTGGTTCTGTCTCTCCATCTTTCCTTTCCAGCTTGAGGATGAAGCTCTGAAATACATCGGTGCCCATTGTCCTGAACTGGTGACTTTAAACCTTCAAACATGCTTAGTAAGTAAAACTGCCTGTGATTTCCCAACTCAGCCATCGCTGTGTGTTTCGAGCCCATCTCTAAGCAGAACAAACTCCATCCCAGAACCATCCTCATCTGTGCAGGCAGGACAATTGTAAATCCATGAGACTTTAAAAACTAGTTGATGAAAAACAGCTTTTTTTTTTTTTTTCCTTTGGTAGCATCCAGTGATGTCGAATAAGCCCTCGAAACAGTGTGACAGCATTCAGTTTGTCAGAGTTGTTTGTCTCTCTGCCCACGGGGCTTCTAAACTCATTTGCAGAACTAGCTGGAAAAATTCTTTCCATCGAGCTGGGGTGTTTGTGTGCGGATCCAGCCAGGCGGCTCCTCTCATCTCTATATAACGTTGAACCAAGAAGCGCAGTTTTCGTGCGCAGGAGGGCTCTAAACCAGTTATTCTGCAGCTCCAAATGCGTATATTGGTGCCAAAAAATAAATTGGAATGGGTTTTCCGTGCATACCACCGTGCAGCGAGCGACTGGGCAGCCTCTTCCTTTTCCAGGGAAGCCGGCAAGCCCTGTGGGCGCTGCAGAGTTGTCTTCTCCCATTTAAAGAGCAGCTTTACCAGTTACCAGACTGGGTAGAAGGTGGTGCCTGTCTGTCTGGGAGTGGGAGCAGGGCTCTTAGCAAGCTCCAGACCGGCGTCTGGCATCTCGGGAAGAGGCAAATAGGCGGAAGGGAGAAGAAAACTAATAAGATTTTTTGATGGCTTTCACTGAAAATACCAAGTTCTACTCGCTTGCTGTTTCATCTCATGCCAGCGCTCGGGCTCCCCAGCCCACAGACTGTTCTAAAAGAAGAGGTGCCAGGCCCTAGGTTGGTGCTTTTTCTGTGGGAACTGAGCCCGGCTGCTTCTGAAAATTCAGAATCGAAGAACTGAGTGAGATTTAACCTGGTCCTCCAGCCCCTGTTGCTTTCTCCCTCATCCCCCTGCCTGCGTTGCTCTGGATTCTGGGCAGCTCCTTGGCACAACCACACTCTGTCCCAGCCCCTGATGCTCTTGCTCCTTTGGGGAAACATCTGGAGAAGCTTCGTGCACTGCTGCCATCCCAGATTTGCAAGCAGGAGGGGCTGGATGGACCCTCTGTCCTGGGGGTGCAGAGACGGGGCTGCCACGGGGTGAATTTGAAGTGATTTGGTCCTAAACCACTGAAGTGTCTTTTTAAAAAGCTGTTTATGGAAACAACCTGCTGCTTATTTTGTGGGTGACTGACCGTTAGGTACTTTCCTGTCTTGAGTTTCAGCCAAGAAAGTCTTGACAAGCACAACTTAGAGAGGCAGGAGACCGAGTCTGGACCCGCTGCTGCTGTGCCTTCCCCCATCGCTCATGCAGCCCAAGCTCAGAAACATTTCTGTGCACGTGAAATCACTTTCTGCATGTTTACAAGTCACTTATCCTGTTTCGACTGCTCCAGCAAAATATTTCAGTGGGTTTGGGGGTTGAAAGCAGCATGACTTGGCCTCGGTCGAGCGCCTGGTTGGGAGTCTGAGGAGGGGAAAATGTGCAGTGCCTTGCACCTCCACCTACGTCGTTATGGCTTGTGATGTTGTTATTGTTTTTCTCGTAGCAAATAACAGATGATGGTCTCATTACAATATGCAGAGGATGCCACAAGTTGCAATCCTTGTGTGCTTCAGGCTGCTGCAACATCACCGATGCCATCCTGAACGCCCTGGGACAGAACTGCCCGAGGCTCAGGTAAGTTCCCTGAGCTCCAGTGACCCTTTGCGTGTTGAGTAAACGATCTCCGTGACCTGGTCTCGCAATATTTGAGCTGGTTTAGACTCTGTAGCTCTCCCTGAAAACACACTTGCTAGCCCTGAGCCTTTTCCTGAGCTGTGTGCCCATCGTAGCCGTATCTAAACTTCTGGTTTCTAAACTTGTGCAAGGGAAACCGTGGTAAGAGAGCTCCGTGCCGTGGCTGCGAGCGCCGCTCTCGCTTAGCAGCAGTCTCCTCTTACACCATTGTGTTCTCCTTTTGTTCCTTTATGAAAAAAAACCCAGTTGGGGTTAGGTTACTGTGGTATTGAGAACTGAAAACACATTTAAACAGCCTCGTTTCCTCTTGCCGTGGGATATTAACGGGGTTTCCTGCTGGTTTTGGAGCAGGTAGGATTTGTGCTTTCGCTCTGCTTGAAAGAGTGGGGTTCCAGCGACATCTCCGCAGGTGCCTGCTCTTATTTTTTTTAAGAGGTTTTTATTATTTAGGACAAATTCCTTCAGGAAGGTTTCACTGTAGTTCAGGAATCGGCCGGGTGCAGAATGTAGAGATGGTTTTATGATTTGACAGCTGCAAGAGCCGAGTGGCCTGCATTAAATGGCGTAAAATACGTCTTCCAGGGGAAAAAAGGGAACACAACTATTTGTTTAAATGAGCTTATGACAGAAATTATGGGTACGAGCGTATAGAAACCAGTTTTGAAAGAGGAAGGTGAAACGTGGTTTCGGTTCCACGCGATTTCTGTGTCTGTGCAGCTGCAGCTTTGCAGCCTTAAGCTCCCTCTGGCAAAATGCACGATGTGCTTTGGGAAAGTTGCCTTTCTTCTGTATAAAGGTAGATAAGTACATTAATGCTGTGAAAGAAACCTCTGTAGAGCTGTGGGAACCGCCTGCCAGAGTTGATCTGTCGCAGAAGCGAGCAGTTTGCCTCTTGGAAGACTTCAAATTCTTCTCTCACAGCATTAAATCTTGATTCCCTTGTTCTTCCCTGCCAGGTGGTGCCGTGTGTACAACCTTTTTTCTGTACTGGGGGGGTGAAACCAGAGCAGATCACACGGGGAAGGTTTTTAAGGACACTTTAGCCCATCACTTGTTGGCTTAGACCCTCCTGCCTCGTTGCGGAGCACAGACCAGGCAACCTTTGGAGTTCTCTTTTAGCTTTACATCTTCTTTTCTTCCCCTGTGACCTACTGAGGTGTAGAGGGTGGTGGGTGCTCTGTGCAAATTATCCTGTCGGAGGGCACAGCCTAAACCAGGTCAAACTCTCTCTGGGTTACTGGGAGCTTTTAATGAAACCAAACTGACTCCACAGTGGTTATTGTCAATTCTTTCTGTGCAGAATATTAGAAGTTGCAAGGTGTTCTCAACTAACAGACGTGGGCTTTACCACTCTAGCAAGGGTAAGTGCTCCTCATCAAGTATCCTTGGTTTTTTTTCACGATCGATAGATATAAACCTATCAGCTTGCTATTTTTCATAGAATCATTAAGGTTGGGAAAGACCTCTAGCCTCATAATTAGATTTCTTTTATTATACTTGGTTGTGTCCATAAAGAAGCAGCAAACTTCCAGTCGTGATGTTTCATGGAGGAAAACCCTTCCATTTTTTAAAAGGACTGGGACTATTGTAGCATTGATATTTGCTACCTGAACATTTTGCTTAGTTTGTGTGTTCGATCTTTTATTTGCTCCTAGAACTGCCACGAGCTTGAAAAAATGGACCTGGAAGAGTGCGTCCAGGTAGGAGATGCCACCTGTAGCCTCTATTGCTTTTAGAACGGTCGCAGCGATGTGGAAAAGCAGATTAGCTCTAAATCAGAACTTGATTCAGAACCCTGAGCAAGGAGAGCGGGTATATTTGGATAAGAAAATACAGCTTTTTTCTGTATTGGAACTGGGTTCAATACAGGGTTGGAACTGGATCATCTCTAAGGTCCCTTCCAACCCAAACTATCGTATGATTCCTCGGGGGCAGTGGATGGCACGTAGTGAGACTGTTAGCGGTGACTCTCGATGACCCCGTGCTGCAGTTCTCTCTGGATTTTAAGGCGTTCTCTCGTGCCAACATGTGCCGTAAGCTTATAACCCTTCCAGCTGAATCTACTCAAGATCCCATGGAAAAGCTCTACGCCGAAGGACAAACTTGAAATGGATTCTGGTAAAGGCAGTGGAGATATTAATGGCATTTTGCTTCGTGACCCTGGTGTTCTGTACTTCCTGACATTTACAAAGCAGAATTCAGGAGCTCACAAGAGGAAATGACAGGAGTCCAGACAGGAAGAGTTTTAGAGTTAACCCAATAAAGGAAGATGAAAAAATTGAGCTGCATCCTTGGGCTGACTGCCCTGAACAAAGGCAGCCCAGCCAAAGCATCCCTGCTGAATGCTTTTAGATTAGAAAACCATTGTGTGGAGTCTTTTTCTTCTGGAAGAATAAAGAGGAACAATTCAGCAATCCTCGAGCTGTTGGAAGGGGATTTGAACACCTCTTGTACTTTGAGACAGATATTCAGGAGACATCGTGCTGAAGAGTTCTGCTGGCTTGTTGCTCATCACTGTGAGCTTATTTCATGAGCTTATTTCATGGGCTCACAGTGAGCTTCATGAGCTTCCTACCTAAGGAAGGTCAAAACCCAGCAATATCTGTGCTTACCAGACCTTTCTGTAAGGGAGTGGAGGAAGCTGTGCATCCAAAACGTGGTCACTCAGGAGAGGAGTTCCTGAGGGGCTCAGGGCAGTGACTGGGGAGCATGGATTAGGCAAAGGTTTGCAGGTTTTCTTTTGCAGGGGAGCAAACGTCCTTCTGCAAATCCCTCAGCCTCAACCGTCTCTTTCTCTTTTCTCCAGATAACAGACAGTACGCTAATCCAGCTTTCCATACACTGTCCGCGGCTCCAGGTTCTGGTGAGTATCCCAACTGAGCTTTTGAGCGTTTTCTTTCTGTAACCAAAGGGATGATAAGCGCTGCCTGTGGGGATTTGTCTCTCTGACTTCCTAGACGTGTTGTGAAGCCTTGGAAGACTTCTGCTAGGAACTTGACCCTGCAGAACCTATTGTCCCTCCCCTACTGCTAGCGTTAGTCGGACGCCAGGCACCCACAGCTGCCTGAAAATGAATACTAGGACACTGGATTCTCCTGGTACCAAGCTCTGGCTGTTCTCAGCGAGCCCAGAAGGGTCTGTCTAGAAACCAGGCTGTCTGTAGGAGAGGAGACTGCAGCCCTTCTCACCTGTAGAAGGGAGCTGGGCAGCCGAAACCTGGAGAACAGTGTTCCTCTTGGTCTAAGTTTCTGGGAATGTGGTCTCGATCTCCTCTGCATCCCTGTGTGCTGCTCCGTTCATGAGAAAACCTGTCCTGGGAGGTGGGGGGATGCAGTCAGTGGGCTTTCCTGAGCAGCTGCCTGTCCCATAAGCACACCCAACATTTCAAGTGTGAGTTTTCCCCTTGCTGGCTGGTTGTTGGAGCCCCAGGAGCCAAATGCCTGCAGTCTCGAGCGCCGCGGTGGCTCCAAGGCAAGGAGGGGGCCTGGATCTGTCCAAAACCACCCTCAAATCTATGAAATGTGGGCCCTCCTCTCTCCCCTGGCACGTGTTTTCTTCCATTTCCCAGTGCTGGAGGCTGCTAACTTGCTCTCTTTGGCTGCAGAGTTTGTCCCACTGTGAGCTGATCACGGACGACGGGATTCGTCACTTGGGGAACGGCGCCTGCGCACACGACCGCTTGAATGTGATTGAGCTGGACAACTGCCCTTTGATCACGGACGCCTCCCTCGAGCACCTGAAAAGCTGCCACAGCTTGGAGAGGATAGAACTGTACGACTGTCAGCAAATCACGCGGGCAGGGATCAAGAGACTCAAGGTAAAACCAAAAAACATTGTGCTACAGCTCTGACTTGGATGCTTTATCCAGTGGGAGGGCTGAGGTTTCGGATTCCTCATCTGGAGGATTGTGTCCAATTCTGGAATCCTTAACATAAGAAGGAGATGGAGCTGTTGGAACGGGTCTAGAGGAGGCTACAAGGATGATCCGAGGGCTGGAGCACCTCCCGTATGAGGACAGGCTGAGAGAGTTGGGGTTGTTCAGCTTGGAGAAGAGAAGGCTCCAAGGAGACCTTGTAATGACCTTCCAGTACCTGAAGGGGCTACAGGAAAGTTGGGAAGGGACTGTTTACAAAGGCTTGTGGTGATAGGATGAGGGGCAATGGGTGTAAACTGGAGGGGGCAGATTTAGACTAGACAGAAGGAGGAATTTCTTCACCATGAGGGTGGGGAGGCCCCGGAACAGGTTGCCAGGGAAGCTGTAGCTGCCCCATCCCTGGAGGGATTCAAGGCCAGGTTGGATGGAGCTTTGGGAGCCTGATCCAGTGGGAGGCGTCCCTGCCCAGTGCAGGGGAGTTGGAACTGAATGATCTTTAAGTTCCCTTCCAACCCAAACTATTCTATGATGCTACGATTAAGGCACTCTGTGTCCCCGCGGTTCCCTCTGAGTCTTTAAAAGGGGAGTTAATAACATCTTATTTGCAAGGAGAAGAGAAGTTCTGTCCCCCTGGCTGGAAAGAGGAAAGAGCATCATTTTGTCTTACTGCCTGTAGGTGTTTTCTGCGACCAGAACGAACTCGCTAATCCGCAATCAGGGGGGGAAGTCACACTGGCGAACTCAGGGCTGGACTCTAGTTCTCGGGTGTGCGTTAGTCTGTGGTGTGAAGAGAAGCGAGCCAGGCCTCTTGCTCGGACCGTGGCGCTGCCCTTGTGTCTCGACACGTTGTGTTTGTCTTTTCAGACCCATTTACCCAATATTAAAGTCCATGCCTACTTTGCGCCTGTGACTCCACCTCCGTCGGTCGGGGGCAGCAGACAGCGCTTCTGCAGATGTTGCATCATCCTATGACACTGGAAGCGATCGTCCTTGCAAACTGAGTCTTTAAATCCGCTTGTAGAATTACGGTGGACGCCAGTATCTTCAAGGAAAGCGATACCAGTGTCATTTGCAAGGGCCGGCGAGCGGGGCCGCGGCGCCGGAGCCCCTGTAGCCACCCATACGCATCCATATCCGCGTCCCACCTGTCCCAGCAAACTGATGAACTCCGCAGCGTGGGAGCTGGAGCTGTGTTGGCTTTTTTTTTTTCCGTAGGTGGATTGGTATAATTCTGAACCATTCCTACTGGGCATGCTCAGATGAAATCCTTGCGGTAAGGAGGGGAGGTTTTGGTGACCCCGGAATGACCGGCGTCACTGTTGAGGTTGGAACAGCGACTGCAAAGCTTTGAAACAGGGAGAGGGGGAGAGGAAAGGAACGTGCTTTTACCCTGCATCTGTTGGCCAGGAGGAAAAAAAAAACCCTAAACCTGAAAATTCCAAGTTCTGTGTCCGTTTTTCACTGAGGGAATGAAAGAGCAGCTGTTGTGAGAGACGATTTGCTTGTGCTTCTCGACTTCCCGTTCCCTGCTGGCCACCCTGAGCATGCTCACATCGGAGGTTCATCGTTTCTTCTGTGTCCTGTAGCATCCAGCGTGGAGGCTTCCTAGATCGTTGTGATGTAGCTTCAAATCTGTAACATCAGGCTCGTTCGTTTTTTTTTTTTTTACCCTCCCTCCATCCTGCTTTGTTTGGTTGTTTTTTTTTTTACAGATTTCTAATTCAGTAATTTTTTGAGATTCACCAAACAAAAGTTATGAATCAATCAGTTCAAGTGAAAAAGAGGACTTTTTACCCTTAGAACCCTGAGCCTGTCACGACCCGTTCGGAGGATTTGAAATGGCAAGCGACCTGTTTTTATCAGCGATTGGTTGTCCAGATTTGTTCTGCATTTCAGGTTTTATCCCAGTGATGAAAATATAACACTCGATCGGGGGGGAAAGCTATAGTCTCTGTTCCAGTGACTCCGTTCCCTGCTCCCGCTCTCCTTTCCCCTGAGAAAAAGCAAAGTAGAGTCTTTCTGCTTGTTGCCCCGATCAAGAAATAACGGAAGCGGGAGGAACAGCGGGCTTGAAAATGCACCCTCGATGATTTCTGCCCGCTGAGGTGCGAGCGTTGGGTGGTTTTGCTTTGCGTCTTCCGCAGGTAAGTGGCTTGTCCTGGCGAAGGAGCCGTCGGAATGAATCAGGGCTCTGCCTCGTGCCAGTCCTTCCCGGCTGCCGGCGATGCGTTTGTAGCCGGTTTAGAGGCATCTCAGGCAGGAACCGGTGAGCTCCCGGTTCCTTGACGCCGGCAGCTCCAGCTGGTCGGTGTGAGACTTGAACAGATGGGCAGACGCCAAGGGTTTAATGGGGCAGAACTTGGTTGAACTCCTAACGAGTTTGTGGAAGACGAGCTGGCGTGTAAGTAATTGCGCTCTTCCAGCCGTCTGCAACCCTGGGATGGAAGGGAGCGCACGTGGTTATGGATGGTTCCCAGCTGACTGAGACAGAGAAGAGCGAGTCCGTTTAATCATCCAGCAGCCGAGGAAGCGATGCTTCACCTTGATGCTGAAGAAAAGCTGAGGGAAGAGCAAGGTGCAGCACAAGGAACGGTTCTTCTGGGGTCCTGGGGGGTTGTTTTTTCACCGAGGCTTTGCTTTGAGGACCGGGTGTTGCTTCCCACCCCCTGTCTGAGCTCTTCAGGCAGTCGGAAGGGTCCCTTAGTACCACTGAAGCTGTGTCCCCTTCGTCTGCGACCTCCATTTCCCACCCCATCTGTATATGCTTAACCAAGTCTTGCAGACGCGCGGTGTGCCGGGAGGAAATCCAGTCTGCTGTGTTTAAAAGGATACTGTCAATGCCTTCCCTGGAGATGGCTTTTAATCGGTTATATTTATTCAAATCTTCTTTAGCGCTGGGGATTCTCTCTCTCTCTCCTCAACGAGCATGTTCCCAGCCCATTTGCAGGACTCTCTTTCCCCCATTTTCAGGGTGGCAGAAGATTAAAGGCGAATGAGCCTGGGACAGCCCTGGCCATCGCGGAGGGAAGGACCCTGGGGTTGGTTTATACTGAGCTAAAATGGATTTGCGAGCCAGGGTGTAATTGGCTGAGCCATTTCTTTGGAACAGAGCAGAGTTTTCCAGGGAAAACTCCAGCCTACAGAACCCAAAGCATGGTTATTTTTCTTTCCAGACAGGGTGACAGCATTAAGGTAGCTCCAACTACTTGACAGTGTCCTTTTAAGTCAATTATCCGTCTTCAAATGGACTCTTCCTTATGTTTGTATTTATAAATACCAATAAACACCATTTTCCAAGCCTTGTCTTACTGGAGGGATGCCTTTGTGGAGCAAAGATGCCTCTCACCCGCAGCGGCACGTTGGGGAACGTCTGCTCTCTGCATGCATCCTTGTCCTCAAATCCATCTACAAGCTCCCTCCTTGGCCAACCGCATCTTCTCCAGCCACTGCGGTGGGAGCCACCCTGATCTCCATGAGGACAGAGGCGAAGGAGCCTCTGGAGTGAAACAGTGCAGGGCTTCAGCCCGAGCGATCCTCCAGGGATGCTTGAGGGCTCCCCACTGGCCCCAGCGCCCAAAGCTCCTCTCAGTGTCCCATCAATCAGGATCACTCCCTCTGCAAACCCCTCCAGGAGTGAGGCTGGATTAGGGGGAGACTGGGGGAGAACTGGGATGGAGCTGGGGCTGGATTGGGGGTGATCTGAGAGGCAGCAAGTTGGGTTTGTCCTCAGCAGGATGATACCAGGGTTGTCCCTCCATCTGTCGTGTCTGCTCATCCCAGATCTGTGTCAGTGTGGGAAGGACTGAGGACCTCATGCAGGTGACCAGCAAGAAGAAGCAAGGACTGGTCCCTGCTGAGGTGCTGATGGAGATCTGAGGATGTCCCTGTCCCCATCCCAGCGTCACCGCTGTCCCTGGATCCCTGGACCTCAGGAAGCCCCATCCGGGCAGTACTTGAACCCCAAATCATTCCCAGCATCCCCAACCCTTGGGATCCCATCCAAGACGCGTGCCTTGCTGCAGCCCTTCCCTCCCAACTCCCTGGACAGAGGCAGCACAGGATGCAACGGGAGGAGCCCCAATGTGGTGTTTTACTGAGCACTCAGGATGCCAAACACTATGTACACAAGACAGATGACGTTTACTTCTTGGTCTCCTCCTCCTTGGAGAGGGTCTTAATGATCTCCTCCTTCTTGGCCTGCAGGCGTTCCTCACGGCGCTTCCGGGCCTCCTTGGTCTTGGACCTGCGAGCTTCAGCCTGGTCGCTGCAAGAAGATAAAGAGTGTGGGAATGCGCAGGGATCATGTGGAGGAAGCCTTTCCCATCAACCCTGGCCTCCTCTCACCCCACAGGATCCTGCTCCAGCACCCACAGGCCCATCTGCAGCTCCTGGTGCCTGGTGTTAACGGGAGCGAAGCCACGGGGCTCTGCCCTCCCTGCCCCAGGCGGCCACGCTCCGAGCCCTGGTTGAGGAGGAGCTGCAGTGCTGGCTCTGGGACTGCCTCGTTCGGGCTGGCTGGGTCACATCTTCACCACAGACCAAGGTGAAAACACCAGCTTTTTATACAGAGTAAACAGCAGGATTTGGGAATCTACTGGTCCCTGTGCTACCTCACCTCCCCTGGTCAATCATTTACTGATCCAAGTGGCTGGAGCAGTAGATCCAGATCCATACAGGCAATTAATACCCACAGCGACACAGAGCCCTGCTGGGATTAAGCATTTCTCTGCTTCCAGCCAGCGCTACCCAGTTCTGGTCCAATTCCTCATCCTCATCCAATTCCTCCGGTCCAATTCCTCATCCAGTTCCTTCGGACTGAGCCACCAGAAGCAGAAGCCATCTAGAATTTACCTGCCTGAAGAGTAAAATCAATCCCGCAACCTGCAAGATGAAGGGTTAACACCGAGGCAGCACTTACGCCAAGAGCTTCTTGCGAGCTTTATCTGCCTTGAGCTTGTGGATGTGCTCCATCAGGATCCGCTTGTTCTTGAAGACATTGCCCTTGACCTTCAGGTACAGGCTGTGATACCTAACAGAGCAGAACAGGCCGGATGGTAAATGAGGCTGCTCGTGAGATCAAACCACGGCACAGCTTCTGGACACCCTGCACCCCTCTTAGCGCTGAGCAGGGTTGCTCTGACGCTGCTGCACTGGCTCTTCCCTTCTCCGAGCAGGCTGCAGAACTACTGAGGTTACTCAAGAGCAGCTCTCTGGTGCCATGCTGCCTGGAAGATTTACTTTCCAGCACAGAGCTGGCTGCAGAAGCTGCGCACAGCAAGAAAAGGGCACCCAAGCGCACGGACACATGACCCAACACAGAGTACGGCTTACATATGGCGGTCGATCTTCTTGGACTCCCTGTATCTGCGGAGCAGGCGCCTCAGAATCCGCATCCTCCTCATCCAGGTCACCTTCTCAGGCATACGAGCGTTGGCCGTACCCTTTCTCTTACCTAGAGGAGGGAAAACAGCATGAGGACGAAGCCAAATTCCTGCAAGTTGAACCCCACCGTTTCACTGAAGCCTTTAATCCTCCTCTTTACTCCAAGCACAAAACTATTATCACACAAACTGTGCGTTTTCAGGCCCTGCCACAAGTTTCTTGGGGATCATCGCTCAATATGATCACGTACAATGGAAACCAGATGTTTCCAGAAGCCAGCACTTACCGATGCCCATGTGCCGGCCCTTCCGGCGGGCCAAGGTGTTCTTCCTGCATCGGGCACGAGAGTGAACGGTCACAGGTTTGCGGATGATCAGACCATCCTTAATCAATTTCCTGATCTGCTGGCCTGCAGAAAGAAACTCCATGTTCAGCATCTTACGTGCAACAAGAGGACACGTTAGACAAGGACAGGCTCCGTGAGAGATGATCACTTACGTGAGTTGGCGTTGGCGATCTCATTGGTTTCGTTGGGATCGAGCCAGACCTTCTTTTTGCCGCAGCGCAGGACGCTGGAGGCCAGCCTCTTCTGGAGCCGGAGCATACTGTGGAGAACCAGGTACACAGCTCAGTGCCAGGGCTCATTCCTGCTGCTCTGGCAGCGCCTGGAGGCCCAGGGACAGCCCACAGAGTCTCCTGGGCCCACGCCACAGGGAATAGTGAGCAACTGAGGGCCAGAGAGCAGCAAGACCAGCTCTGATCAGTGATCCCCTCCCTCCACACTCCTTGGTGTGGGCTCCGGCTGTTGTTTCACAAGCCCCCTGAGGCACGAGGAGGCCCCAGCTGCCTTGCAGGACCCAGGGCCACCTCCCAGGGGGCTATGGAAGGCTGGCCCCAGCCCAGGAACCTCATTGAACCCAAGGAAACCTGGATGCAGGGTGTCCCTCCTGTCTGCAGACAACACCAAACTGTGCAGAAGCACCGACGGGATGGAGGGCAGAAAGGCCTCGCAGGGCCCAGGGCCTCCTTGCATCTCAGCCGGACAACTCCCTCTACAGAGTCTCCCTCTACAGCCCCTCCACTATCAGAACGTGGCTCCCTGCATTGAGCATGACCCCAGCTCTGGAGGGCACCTATCCCATAATGGAAAACAGCCTTCCCCCGCTATGGAGCGTGGTCTCCCCTATGGAGAACACCCCTTAGTGTCAGCGTGGCTCCCCCCTAGGGAGAACAGCCCCCCCTTATGGCAGGCACCCCTTGTTGTGTGTCCCCCTCTATGGAACGCACCCTTTGCTATCAGAGCGTGTTCCCCTTTATGGGGGGCGGCCACCTCCCCTCTGTGGAGGGCACCCCGCGTTGTCAGGGCCCCCCACGGAGGACGCCCACTATGGAAGGCGGACGCCTCTCTGTCCAGGCCACCTCACCGCCCCCGTGGCGGCTGGGAAAGGCCCAGGCAGGCAGCAGAGCGCTGTCCCTCCCCTCACGGCAGCAGCAGGCGGAGAGGAGAAGGAGAAGGAGGCAGCGGCCCTAGGCCGCTCCCCACCTCGCCTCAGCCCCGCCGCCATTTTTCACCCCCCCCTCAAGGCCTGAGGAGGACGCAGCCGCCTGGCAGCGCCCAGGCCGCCCCGGCAACGCCACAACCAGGCCCTCCTCGCTGTTGAAAGCGCCCCTTCCCGCTACTGAAGCCGCCCCGGCGGTGACGGTGGCAACGAGAATGGCCCCGAGAAGAGACGCCACACGAGCCTCACCTCATGGCGGCGGCGGGCGCGGAGGAAGAGGCGGTGGCGCCGGCCCCGCCCACAGCCGGGGCAGTGGGATGTACCACCTCGCACCCAGCGCCGGGGGGGGACGGCACGAAGCACCCCGCGCGCGCCCCGCGCCTACAGCCGGGAGAGCGGAACGTACCATCTTGAGTGCACCCCCCCGCGCCCGTAGAAGGGGGTAGCGGAACGTACCAGCTCGGGCTGGGGGGAGCGGAACATACCACCCCGCGCCCCACCTGTGCTCACTGGCGGGGGAGCGGAACGTACCACTCCGCGAGTCCCCTTACGCGCGTCGTCCCGTCCCCCCCGTCTCGCTGCGGGGTGGTACGGCCCGCGCGTATAAGGCGGGATGGGGGCGTGGGGGGGCCCTGTGCATGCGCAGTGGGGCTGGGGGGTGGAGACTGGGGGAGACTGGGAGGCACTGGGAGTGGGCTGGGGGCCATGCAGGCAGGCTGAGGGGGGGGCTGCAGGGAGCAGGGGAGATGCCCCCCACCCTCGCCTGTGGGGCTGGGTGGGTTCTAGGCATGTGCAGTGGGGCTAGGGGTGGAACTGGGGGAGAGTGGAGAGTACTGGGGGGCACTGGGATTGAGATGTGGGGCTGAGACACCCCCACCCTGGCCTGGGAGGCCGTGTGGGTTTGCTAATGTGCTGCAGGGGGAGATTGGGAAGCACTGGAGGGGGCACTGGGATTGAGTTGGGGGTCAGGGGGGCGCCCAGGGCAGTGGGGGTGTCTCTGTCCCTGGGGGGGGGGGGTTCAAGGAACATGCAGATGTGGCACTTTGGGATGTGGTTTATCCAGCACGGTGGGGTTGGGCTGGATGAGCTCAGAGGGCTTTTCCAACCTGAATGATCCTGTGATTCCTCTCCCTTCTGGGAAGCTGCAGGTTGGGAAGAGTTTCACTGTTGCGAGGCTTGAGATGGGCCCGATGTCAGAGAAGTGATCCTGAAAAGTGCTGGAGCCTCTCCAGGAACAGTGAAAGATTCCTGGAATCACAGAGTTTGGATCTGAAAGGACCTCAAAGCCCATCCAGTTCCACCCCTGCCATGGGCAGGGACACCTCCCACTGGATCAGGGGCTCCAAGCCCCATCCAACCTGGCCTTGAACCTCTCCAGGGATGGGGCAGCCACCACTGCTCTGGGCAACCTGGGCCAGGGCCTCCTCACCCTCACAAGAAAACATTTCTCCCTAAGATCTCATCTCACTCTCCTCTCTTTCAGCTCAAAACCTTTCCTCCTCATCCTATCCCTGCCCTCCATGATCGAGAGCCATGCAAGAAGGGAATGTTTGCAAAACGATAACGTCATGAGTTTCTCCATGACTGAATTCCTCCTTTAAAGCAAACAGCCAAGAAAAATATTGCTTTTTAATCACCCAGGTGGTAAATAATGGCCAAGTTAATAATTTAGCTGCAATTCTTTTCCCTCTTTCCTTTCAGATGCTCCAGGTTGCGAGTGGCCAGAGAGGGAAAGACCCCGATTGTTCCTCATTAAGCACCAAACAAGATGCTAACAGTTCCTTTGGAATCTGGCGGCCGTCGCACACTCGGCATATGGCGTGAGGAGAGGAGCCGCCGGTGACAGATTTTTGGTTCGTTTTGAGGGAAAAACACAGATAAACACAGGCTTTTGCTGTTTAAAAACTGACTCATCATTTTCATTAAACAAACAGCAAAATCTGGAGGTTCCTAAGGCTTCGGCTGGGATGTGATAACTGGCCAAGGAACAGGATTTGCTGCTGGAATTTGATGTCCAGTAAAGTTTTTATGATTGTGTGGGCTGGAGGCAAGAGCTGTGTGAGACATAGGTGTCCTCAAGCCCTGCGAGTGTTACCCCGTGCTTCCAGAGGAGCTGGAATGAAGAAACCCCAGAATTCAAGGTATCCATTCTTCTAGGGGTGCTGGGATGAAGGGACCTCAAATTGAAAGAGAGATTTCCTTGCTTCCAGAGGGGCTGGGATGAAGGGACCCCAGAATTCATGGAGAGGTTTCCATGCTTCCAGGAGGGCTGGAATAAAGGGACCCCAGTATTCAAGGAGAAGTTTCCATGCTTCCAGAGGGGCTGAGATGAAGGGACCCCAGAATTCAAGGAGAGGTTTCCATGCTTCCAGAGGGGCTGGGATGAAGGGACCCCAGAATTCATGGAGAGGTTTCCATGCTTCCAGGGGGGCTGGGATGAAGGGACCATAGAATTCAAGGAGAGGTTTCCATGCTTCTAGAGGGGCTGGGATGAAGGGACTCCAAATTCAAGGAGAGGTTTCCATGCTTCCAGGAGGGCTGGAATGAAGGGATCCCAGAATTCAAGGAGAGGTTTCCATGCTTCCAGAGGGGCTGAGATGAAGGGACCCCAGAATTCAAGGGGAGGTTTCCATGCTTCTAGAGGAGCTGGAATGAAGGGACCCCAGAATTCATGGAGAGGTTTCCATGCTTCTAGAGGAGCTGGGATAAAGGGACC
Source organism: Phaenicophaeus curvirostris (assembly GCF_032191515.1). NCBI lineage: Eukaryota > Metazoa > Chordata > Aves > Cuculiformes > Cuculidae > Phaenicophaeus > Phaenicophaeus curvirostris. Next base: position 2,557,115 of record NC_091417.1, read on the forward strand.
GTAGAATTCAAGGAGAAGTTTCCATGCTTCTAGAGGAGCTGGGATGAAGGGACCCTAGAATTCAAGGAGAAGTTTCCATGCTTCCAGAGGGGCTGAGATGAAGGGACCTCAGAATTCAAGAAGAGGTTTCTATGCTTCTAGAGCAGCTGGGATGAAGGGACCCTAGAATTGAAGAAGAGGTTTCCATGCTTCTAGAGGAGCTGAGGTGAAGGGACCCCAGAATTCAAGAAGAGGTTTCCATGCTTCCAGGAGGGCTGGAATGAAGGGACCCCAGAATTCAAGGAGAGGTTTCCATGCTTCTAGAGGAGCCGGGATGAAGGGACCCCAGAATTCAAGGAGAGGTTTCCATGCTTCCAGAGGGGCTGGGATGAAGGGGCTCCAAATTCAAGGAGAGGTTTCAGGCCAGGAAAGGATGTGCAGGTCCAGGGAGCCCTGCCATCGTCCTGTCCACCTGGATGGACATGTCTGTAGCTCCGTGCTCACCAGGGCTGCTTGTGCCATGCCCCTGGCAGTGCCGGGGTAGCCGGGAGCAGCGCAGCTCTGACAGCGGGAAGAAGGAGATGCTGTAATTGCATTAGGATCCCACACAGCTGCCTGGGAACAGTGCGTGGTGTGCTCATCCTCCGCCTCTGGGTAGGCTCCTGGCATTCATCTACCACCCCAGAACCCCCTCACCCCACCTCTGCTTCCCCCAAGACCTCCAAGGAATCCACCTCCCGCATCCCAGGCCTGGGTGAGGTGGGCACAGAAGGAGGTGAGCAGGTTTGGTTGTTGGGGGACAATGAAATCCTGACAGCCGAGCTTGGGCAGGCACCGGGCACGGTTGGGGTTGGTGGTGGTGCCAGTTTGGGTGACCTTGGGCAGCTCATCCCACTCCGAACCTCCCGTCCCCACCTGCCCGGCTGCCGGGAAGCGCGCGCAGATGCCATCGTAGGCACCTTAGGGTGATGGACGGGGTCTAAGAATGGAAAATGAGGCGTCAGCTGTCCCGCTTCCCTGGGCACATTGTCCCACAGCTGCTGGAGCCAGGGCTGGAGCAGGAAAGGACCCACTGGGGGCGGAGGGGGGACACACACAATGAATTTTTGACTTTCCAACAGCCGGTGGCGGCTCCTGGGGTGCAGTTGATGAGAGATGAGTGCGAGGGGGCTCAGCCTGGGGAGGGGGAGAGCTGTGCCCCTTGGAGCTGTGGGCAGGAGAGGGCAGAGCTGGGGCTGGGGTCCCCGTGGGGGCCAAGCGCAGCCCCTTCCCCACCGCACACGGGGTCCTTCAGCTCGAGGGGTCCTCCCCCCATCGCCGCGGGGTCCCCTTTCCTTGGATGCTGCACACAGGGAGCGCAGAAGGATCTGTGTGTGGGATGGATGCCCCTGGGGAGCGGAGGGGTTCGGGGTGGGGGGGGGGATCGTGGGTCGCTCTGGGGCTGCGGGGGTCCTGGACAGGGAGGTTTGGGGTCCCCCTAAATATCCCGAGGGAGCCAGTTTTCTCCAGACTGTGGCACATCCCACTCCGAGCGCTGACGTTTGAGGATGGAGGAAAGGTTGTCGCTGTGTCCCCTCCATCTCTTTTTGGGGTTCAAAGCTAAAACCTAAGCGTTCCTCCAGTTGGGGAGGGGGGATCCTCATCACCCCCGCTTTTCTCCCCCCTGGGGAAGGAGCCGCTTTTGGGGGGGGTCCCCTAAGAAGGGGAAGGGGGGTGTCCTCATCTCCGTATCCCCCATTCCTCCTGGGAATGCGGTGGGAGCGGCTGAGGCGTAGGCAGCCGCCCGCCATCCCTCGTCCCCCCGCTGCCGCCATCCCCACTCCTCCTTCCTCCTCCTCCTCCTCTCGCTCGCTGCACGCCAAGGCCACCATCGTCACCACGGGTGGCTGCTACGGCGTGAGGAGGAGGCCTGGGCTCCATCGTCATCATCTCATCCCTCTCTCCGCCCGTGGCCCCCCAACATCCCTCCGTATCCCAAAACCCGCCGCCCCCGGCGAGCTCCATGGTGCGGGAAGGCAGCATGGCCCGTACCCCTTACAGCTCCTCGCAGGACATCCAGATGGACGTCTTCGACAACGCCGCCCTCCAGGTGACACCCCATAGAATTTTTTTTTGGGGGGGCTGCATGGGGAAGGGGCACCCATGGGGCTCAACCCTCCCAATCCCAACCCCGACACCCCCATCACGGGGCTGATTTTATCCCCTGAGCGTGCAAAACAGGGTGCCCCCCCGCCCCCAATCCCTCCCCAACCAAACGCAATCATCGCCTTCTTCCCATAGCAGCAAGGAAAGGGGGGGCTGGATTCCAGGTTTTGGGGGTGCATGGAATTTGGGGGGGTCTGTGCTGGTTGCTGTGTCACTGCCTCAGCGTGGGGAGGTGGGTCCAGGAGTGAGGGGGGGGGTCGTGCTTGCAAGGAAACTTTTAGGGATTGGGATATCTAGGAATGGGGAAAACTCTGCTGGAGCAGTGTCCCCCCACCTCATCCACCTCTTTGTGGGGGACACACAGGGACAGGGGTGTGTCTGTGCTTGGTACCAATATAGGGGAGCACCATGGAATGTCTTGTCCCTATGGTCTGCCAGGGGCTGACCCCCCCTTTGCACCCTCAATGGGGACAGAACCCCCCCCTTGGTGGCAGCTTGGGGGGCATTGGGGGTGACAGTTTTTTGGAGGGGGACACACATGGGATGGAGACCTGGTTGGGTGCTGAAAGGGCTGGGGTTCTCCCCCACCTCTAGGTTGGGTTTGGGGGGGACTTTTTTGTGGGGGGAATGCGCTGAACCCCACTGTCCCCCCCACTGAGACCTTCACCAGCCTCCTGGGAGCAGTGGATGGGGTTTGGGGGGCACTGGGGGGGCAAGGACCTAAAAATACTTAGAGCTTGGGGACCACCCATCCTGACTGGGTGGCAGCTGTCCCCAGCTGTCCCTTGGATCTGAGGGGAGGTGACAGCCCCCCCCCCAATATGTGCATGGCATCCCCCCCCACCCCGAGGAACTCCTGCAGGGGGGCATGGCTGCATCCCAGTTTCCCCCAGTCCATCCCAGTAAGAGGCAGTGGAGGAAGCTGGAAGGGGGGGGGGGGTGATGCTGTGGGGGTGTGGGGTGGGTGCTGGCTGGCGGGGGGTGGGCGCGGGGGTGCAGCCCTTCACACGGAGCGAGCACGAGAGAGGGGACAGTGCCCACGCGTGGGGACGTGGGCATGCGTGGGGTGTCCCCATAGCAGCCCCCCACCCCCAGGCATCGATTGGGATCTTGTTTGGCTGGGGCTGGGGGGGCTGCAGCGAGGCTCTCCCCCAAATCCGATCGGTCCTGCCAGCCCCCTCCCTGTGGAAAGCTGAGATCCAACACCCCCCCCCCCCCCACTAAGGCAATGAGTCCCTGGGGAGGGGGCTGCCCCCACAAGCTGCAGGACAACCCCATCCCCTCCGCTGCCTCAGTTTCCCTTCTTTTATCTCCCAGGAGCTAGGTTTGTTTGCAGGGCTGGGGGTGGGGGGGCGAAGCATCTCTGGCTGCTGGAGCTGGGGGGTGGGGAGCAGAGCTGCTCCTCATGGCCTGGGGGTCCAGCACTCCCCTCCTGTCCCCCTTTTTCTCCCCCCAGGCCAAGTACAGCAAACGCAAGAGCCGCTTCAAGCGCTCGGATGGCAGCACCTCGTCTGACACCACCTCCAACAGCTTCGTCCGGCAGGTGAGCAGGTGGGAGGGGGGGCAGGTATCTAGAGGTGGGGGGGGGGAATCTGCCTGCTGGGGGGGTCCCTTGTGCCCCCCAAGACCGAGACAGGGGTGCAAGTTTGCAACCAATCCCAGCCTGGAGGGAGCGTGGGCATCGCAGCGGCTGAGCTCGACCTGGCTGTGCCCCCCCCAGCCCTGTCTGCTTTGCAGGGAGTGCTGGAGGGGGGGTTGTCCCCCCGTATTGGGTGCATTTGGGGTCCTGTAGCCACCCCCCCAGGTTTCTCATCCCTCCTGGAGGTGCCAGGCAGGGGACACAGCCCTGGCATCACCCAGCTGGCACCAAAGCCGCCGTCCCCAGTATTGTCCACCCGGGCGGGCTGGCTGCTGGCTTGGCAGTGGCCCCTTTGTCCCCCCCCCCGGCCCCCACCCCCTGCCCGACACCGGGCTAAATATACCCTGGGCGGCTGCGAGAGTCCCAGGGCTGAAACCTGACCCACGGGCGCCCCAGCCCAGCACCCACCCGCCCCACTCACCCCCTGCCACCATGGAGATACCCGGCAAAGACCACCCCGCCGCCCCGGTGAGCGTGTCCCCCCCCATCCCACAACCCCCTCAGCCCAACTTCCCAGCTCTATTCTTGCTGCGAGGTCCCCCTTCAGCTCTGGGGGGGGGGTTGGAGCAGGTAGTCCTGGGTGCTGGTGGCACCCCCAGGATCTGCAGGGTGAGGGCATCGTGTCTGGACCCTGGGGACCCCCCTCAAAATCCCTTCCAGTCTCGCCGTGGGGGCTCAGGGAGGGGCAGCAAGAGGAGATTGGGGCGCTGGGCTCTGCCCCGTGGCTTTTTTGGGATGGGGTCCCCCTGGGGGGCTGCTGCCCCATGGCCGGAGTAGGAGTCTGTGCAAAGAAGAGCGGCCCCCACCTCATATTTGGAAAGAATGGGGCGCAGTGAGGGCTTTGGGGGGGGGCTGGTGGGGTTTAGGGCTTGGAAGGAGCTGGTGGGGAGCAGCCCCCAGGGCGGTGGGTGCCTTCGCAACCCCCTGCAGCACCCACCACCCCGGCACTAGGTGTCTTGGGGGTCTCCTTGCTGCCCCCCAACTGAGCTGTGGTCCTGAAGGGGACCTGGCGGGGGGGTCTCTGGTCCCACCTTGTCCTGGCTTGACCCCATAATACCCTTTCCCCGTCACCATGGAGCGGACAGCACTGTCCCCGCTGGTGAGTGGGGGGCAGCTGGGGGGCATCGGGCAGGTATGGGGGTCCTCGTCACAAGGGCTGGTGGCAGCGGGATGGGAGCAAGCGCCGGCTCGGTATCACGTTCCCTTGCCAGAGCGGTGGGAACAGCTGCAGCGGCCCTCGGCCTGCCGTAACCCCACCACCAGGCAGGATTTGTCCCCTACCTGGGGAAGGGGGCAGCTTGGAGGAGGGCTGGTTTCTCCCCAGCGCGCCCAGACGCCACGACGATGGGCACCAACCCCAGCGAAGAGGGTCCTGGGGTTGGGAGGTGGTCGGTGGGGTTGGGGTTGGGGCTGGGTTCCCCACTTTGGTGGGAGGACGGCGTGGTCCGAATCCCCCTCTTCTCTCGCAGGGCTCAGCGGAGTCCTACACCAGCCGCCCCTCGGACTCGGATGTGTCGCTGGAGGAGGATCGCGAGGCGCTGCGCAAGGAAGCCGAGCGCCAGGCCATGGCGCAGCTGGAGAAAGCCAAGGTGGGAGGGCTGGGCTGGACCCCCACACTGTGAGAAGGGGTCACAGAGAACCCCTCAATCCTCCTCCTCTCCATCCCACCAGCGTCCCATCCACTGGGTGTCACTGGGAAGGCAGTGGGGTCTCCTGGGTGGAAGTGGGAGCCTGGAAACCCGGGCTGGTTGGGTGCCCCACGGCTACGAGCCCAGGGCATTTGGCTAATGAGCCCCACGTTAGCTCTTGGGGTGTTGGGGCCACCGTCCCCAGCCCAGGCTCTGGTGAGCAGATGTGCCGCGGCGCCTAGAGGAGCCGAGCCAAACCCAGTGCCCATCCAGTCACACCAGTACCGGCACCTGCCTGGCTGGAGAAGGGATCAGCTCTTACTGCTGGTGGGGGGTGGTCTCTCCGTGTTGGGTTGGGGGGAGATGCTGAGCCCTCTCCTTTTGGCAGACGAAGCCGGTAGCGTTTGCCGTGCGGACGAACGTCGGCTACAACCCATCAGCCAGCGACGACGTGCCGGTGCAGGGCATGGCCATCTGCTTCGAGCCCAAGGATTTCCTGCACATCAAGGAGGTGGGATGGAGATGTGGGGGGCTGGCAAGGGCTGCAGGGCTGGGCTTTCTCTGGGGGTGGCAGCCCTGGGGGTGGGAATTTGGGGGTTTCAGGCGTTTCCCCTCCCAGAAATACAACAACGACTGGTGGATCGGGCGGCTGGTGAAGGAGGGCTGTGAGGTTGGCTTCATCCCCAGCCCCGTCAAGCTGGAGAACATGCGGCTGCTGCAGGAGCAGAAGATGAGGCAGAACCGCCTGAGCTCGAGGTGGGGTTCATCCCCGACCCCCCCAGCTCCTCTCAAACCCCTCTATCCACCCTCACCCCATCTGTGTGCTTCTCCCGTCCAGCAAATCAGGGGACAACTCCAGCTCCAGCCTGGGTGACGTGGTGACGGGGACGCGCCGGCCCACGCCTCCAGCCAGCGGTAAGGGTGTCCGGGGTCCCTGCGGCCCCTGGCCTCAACAGGGCAGCTCCAGCTCGGGGGGGGAGATCCTTCCCTCCCCGTGCTGCGTGACCCCCCTTGTCCACAACCCCGTCCCCTCTGCCCTGAGTGCAGGCAGGCGGGTGCACCCCCCTTCCCCTGGGGACCCCTTCTCCTCTCCTTCTCCCCTTCCCATCCCACCCCACTTCTTCCCACCCTCCCCATCTCCATTTTTCCCCTTCTCCCATCACCATTATCGCTTTTCTTTTCTCCCCCTCACCCCCGGCTCCAGCTGCCCCTACGTCCCCAGGTGCCCTGGACATGCCTAGCTTTGCCTTTGACCCCGATGAGTTAGAGGAGGACGAGGCCATGGAGACCCAGCGCTCCCCTAAGAGTAGCGTGAGCAGTGTCACCACCCCCCCAGCCCACTCCAAGCGCATCCCTTTCTTTAGGAAGGTAACTGGCACCCACCGCCCCCCCCACCGCGCTCGCCTGCTGCACCCTTGCCTGCCCTAACACTGCCTGCCAGGGCTGGCGGGGGCACCCGGGGGTGCCGGGGGCCACGCGCTGCCCCAGCGTGTCCCGCCTGCCTGCGCTACGGCGTGGCCTGCGCTGCGGCATGGGCATGAGCGGCTGCGGGGGACGGGGGGGACCCCATGGACCAGGGATGGGGCTGCCTCCCCCCGTGGTCCATGGGTCCTCGGGGAGGGTCAGTCCGTGGCTCTGGCCCCACGGGCCATGGGGTGGGTCAGAATATGGCTCTGTCCTCGTGGTCCATGGGATGGATCAGTCCATGTCCCTGTCCCTATGGTCCATGGGATGGATCAGGCTATGGTTCTGTCCCACCACGGTCCATGGGATGGGTCAGAATATAGCTCTGTCCCACCATGGTCCATGGGATGGATCAGAGTATGGCTCTATCCTTATGGTCCATAGGATGGATCAGTCCATGTCCCTGTCCCCATGGTCCATGGGATGGATCAGACTATGGCTCTGTCCTCGTGGTCCATGGGATGGATCAGTCCATGTCCCTGTCCCCATGGTCCTATGGGTGGATCAGTCCATGTCCCTGTCCCCATGGTCCATGGGATGGATCAGTCCATGTCCCTGTCCCCATGGTCCACGGGATGGATCAGAGTATGGCTCTGTCCTTGTGGTCCATGGGATGGATCAGTCCATGTTCTTGACCCCATGGTCCATGGGATGGATCAGTCCGTGGCTCTGCCCCACCACAGTCCATGGGGTGGGTTAGAATATGTGTCCCCGTGGTCCATGGGATGGTGGCCCATGGTCATGGACTCATCCTCCGGCTGTGGTCCATGCAGTAGCTGCCTCTCACCGTGATCCATGGCCCTATCCATGACTGATCCTTCCCCCATGGTCCATGGGATGGATCAGTCCATGGCTGCCTCCCCCGATGATCTATGGGACGGATCAATCCATGACTGATGCCCCCCCGCCACGGTCCATGCGATGGATCAGTCCATGTCCCCCCCCGCAGTGTGCGCATGGTGTGTGCCAGCACGGCCCGGTGTCTCGTCTCCCCCCGCGAGTTGGAATGGTCCGTTCCTCCTCCTCAGGCTAGGAGGGGGGGCTTGGGCGCAACCACAGCCGGGGGCGGGGGTGGAGGTAGGGGGGGGCTGCAGTCACCCCCACAGCCCTGACGCCAGCCTGGAGGTGGGGATGGTGGGGCGAGCTGCCCCCCATCCCGCTGTGCGAGCCCTGCAGAGCCCCTGCTTGCACCCCAAATGTAGCTCAGAGCGGGGTGGTGCCCAGGGGGCAACCCTGGGGGGGCACAGAGCCCATGTGGGGGGACATACACAGCCCATGGGGGGGGCACAGAGCCTGGGGGGCACTGCTGGAGGGGAGCAGAGTCCATAGAGGGGGGGAAAAAGTCCATATAGGGGGACACATAGGCCATAGTGGGGGCACAGAGCCCCATGGAGCAGAGCCTGGGGGGGGTGACACAGAGCCCCTGGGGGGCACAGCCCCCCTGGGGGACACACAGCCCCCCTGGGGGGACAGATATAGTCCCTGGGGCAGCCCCCAGGGGACACAGCTCACTGGGGGGGCACACGTAAGGCCCATGGGGCACCCTCAAGGGGAACATAGCCCCCATAGCAGCCCCCCCAGGGGACCTCTGTGTCCTCACAGCCTCTGTAGCAGCCCCTCAGGGGACCCACATGGCCCTCAGCCCCCATAGCAGCCCCCCCAGGGGACCTCTGTGTCCCCACAACCCCCATGGCAGCCCCCCAGGAGACCTCTGTGTCCTCCCAGCCCCCATGGCAGCCCCCCCAGGGGACCTCTATGTCCCCCCAACCCGCATGGCAGCCCCCCCAGGAGACCTCTGTGTCCCCACAACCCCCATGGCAGCCCCCCCAGGGGACCCACATGTCCCCACGGCCCTTGGCGCAGCCCCTGGCCCCCCCAGCCCCACTCAGTGCCCCCGCGCCCGCGGATAACACGCATGCCTTGTTTGTCTTCTCTTGCCCCCCCACCCCCGGCCCCGCGTGGCCCCTCGGGACGTAGCGAAGCAGAAGCAGAAATCGGTGAGTAGCCCCAGGACCCCCCCGGGAGGGCTCGCGGGGAGGGGATGGGGTGCCCCCCAGCTTGCAGCCCACCCCCCCACCCCCCAATCCCAGAGCTGCCCCCACAGGGGTGAAACCTGCTGTCCCCCAGCACCCCCCCACCCCACTGACCCCCATCTCTGCCCCCCAGACTGAGCACGTGCCCCCGTACGACGTGGTGCCCTCCATGCGCCCCATCATCCTGGTGGGACCCTCGCTGAAGGGCTACGAGGTGAGGAGTGGGGGGCACGACGGGGAGGGGGATCTTGGGGTAGGGGGGACCCCAGCCTCACGGCCTTCCTTCCTCCCTTCCTCTCTCCCTCCCCAGGTCACGGACATGATGCAGAAAGCCCTCTTCGACTTCTTGAAGCATCGCTTTGACGGCAGGTGAGAGCGGCAGCCGCGGGGCTGGGGGACCCTGGACCCCATGGGGAGAGTCCTAACCACATGGGGGGACCCTTAACCCTATGGAAGATCTCTAAGCCCAGGAAGGATCTCTAATTCTAACTCCATGGTGGGACCTTTAACTCCGTGGAAGCCCCTTAAACCCATGGAGGACCTCTGAACCCTGTGGAGGACTTCTAATCCTATGGGGTACCCCTAACTGTAATGGAGGGACCCTTAATCCCCATGGAGGTCCTCAAACCCCATCGAGTGACCCCTAACTCCACAGGGGTCACCTAATCCCATGGAGTGACCCCTGATCTCATGGGGGGCCTCCTAACCCCACAGTGTGACCCTAACGCCACAGCAGGATCTTACGCTATGGGAATGCCCCTAACTTCATGGAGGACCCCTAAACTTATGGGGGTTCCTCAGCCCCATGGGGGGAACCCTAACCCCGTGAGGGACCCTTAAGCCCATGGAGAACCTCTAAACCCATAGGGTGACCCCTAACTTCACAGAGGACCCCTAATGCCACAGAGAGACCTTTAATCCCATGGGGGGGGACCCCGAACTCAACTGCTAGCCCTGACCTCACTACAGTACCCCTCACTCTATGAGGGACCCCTAACTCCATGGAGGACCCCTAACTCCATGAGGAACCCTAATCCCATGGGGGACCCCTACAGCCACGAGGGCACCTCTAAACCCACAGCGAGGTGCCCTAACATCGTGGAGGACCCCTAACCTGGTGGGGTCATGCAGGGGACCCCAAACGCCTTGGGGAGACCCTCAGCCCGTCCCTGTGGTTCTTGCTGTTGGGATCTCTTCCCTGAGGAGCAGAAAGGGCTGGGAGAAAGCAGGAGGAAAGAGGGTCCTGTCCTGCCCCCCAAGGGGTGGGTCTGTTTGTGCTGGGGGGGTTTTCATGCCCCGTTGCTGCCCCCCAACTTACTCATGCCCTCTCCACCTCGCAGGATCTCCATCACGCGGGTGACAGCCGACATCTCCTTGGCCAAGCGCTCCGTCCTGAACAACCCCAGCAAGCACACCATCATCGAGCGCTCCAGCACACGCTCTAGCCTGGGTGAGGCCACGGTTCTGCCACCCCACACTGACCCCCAACCCACCGTGACCCCCCCCAAGCCTCCATCTGTATCAGCCTGGCAGCTCCGCATCCCCCATCCCGTCCGTCCTGGGGTGCACGGCTCGTGGGGCAGGCGGATCTATGGGGTGACCGACACGGGGGGACCCAGCTTTGTGCTCCCCCCGGCTGGTTTGAGTCTTTCTCCCTCTCCCACCCTTTTATCTTCTCTCTGTTGTGTTCTTCTTTCCTTTCCTCGTTCTCCTTTCTTTTGGGTTTCCTCCCCTCCACGCCGCTTCCTTCCTTCCCTGCTCCTGATACAGATGTCTTGGGTACGTAGATCGGGACCCCTCGCAGCCCCCTGCCCCGTGGGGGGCACTGGAGGACACGTCCCCTTGGATTTCCATCCTCCTTGCCTGGCTGTGACCACACTCTAGAGGTCTGGCCACCAAGGGCAGAGGCTGAGGGTTGGGGACACCTCGGTCACATAGTCCTATCTGACCCCACCCCACCCCAAACGTGTGGTCCAGGAGGCTTTGCTCCTTCCGCACCCACTGCCACCTCCCTCCTGCAGCGAATCCCCTTATCCCTTGGGTTGTGGGGACGATGGAATGGCCAAGTCCCACCACCAGCCTCCTCCTTATCCTGTCCCTGTCCCATTCCCGATGTCACATCTCCCAGTAACTGTCCCCACAGCCCCCACGGTGTCACCCATCCCCCCCCCATGCTGTCCTCCTGACCCTCACTGTGTCCCTGCTCCTCAGCCGAGGTCCAGAGCGAGACGGAACGCATCTTTGAGCTGGCCCGGACGCTGCAGCTGGTGGCCTTGGACGCTGACACCATCAACCACCCAGCCCAGCTGGCCAAGACGTCCCTGGCACCCATCATCGTCTACATCAAAATCACCTCCCCCAAGGTGGGTGCAGGTGGGGGGCAGCTCCAGCCACCTCCCCACAGCGCTGGGGGGTCTGGGCCCTGTGGCCACCCCGGGGATGTCTTCTCCTGCCCCAGGTGCTGCAGCGGCTGGTGAAGTCACGGGGCAAGTCCCAGGCGAAGCACCTCAATGTGCAGATGGTGGCATCTGACAAGCTGGCCCAGTGCCCACCTGTGAGTATGGCACGCCAACGCCACGCCATAACCACCCCAAAGCCATGTCCTGATCCCCCATCCTATAGGCCCATCCCCATCCCATTGTCCCTATCTCATTGTCCTCGTCCTCTCCTATTGTCCCCATCCCATCCCATTGTCCCCATCCTCTCCCACTGTCCCCATCTCATTGTCCTTATCCTCTCCCATTGCCCCCATCCCATTGCCCCCATCCCATCCCATTGCCCCCATCCCATCCCATTGTCCCCATCCCATCCCATTGTCCCCATCCTTTTCTATTGTCCCCATCCCATTGTCCCCATTCCATTGTCCTCATCCCATCCCATCCCATTGTCCCCATTCCATTGTTCCCCTCGCATCCCATCCCATCCCATTGTCCCCGTTCCATTGTCCCCATTCCATTGTCCTCATCCCATCCCGTCCCATCCCATTGTCCCCATTCCATTGTCCTCATCCCATCCCGTCCCATCCCATTGTCCCCATTCTATTGTCCTCATCCCATTCCATTGTCCCCATCCCATCATCATCGTCCCCATTCCGTTGTCCCCATCCCATCCCATCCCATCCTCTCCAGCCTGTTCCATTGTCTCCACCCTCTCTCATCGGCTCCTCTCTATTTCATTGTCCTTGTCCCAACCCGTTGTCCCCGTCCCATCACATAGGCTCCTCCCCACCCCACAGACTCCTCCCCATCCCAATGTCCCCATGCCATTGCCTTGGCCCACCTTGGGAACCCAGGCCCCCCAGCCCTGCCCCATGGCCTCCTCCCCAACCCCAGGAGATGTTTGACATCGTGCTGGACGAGAACCAGCTGGAGGAGGCTTGCGAGCACCTGGCCGAGTACCTGGAAGCCTACTGGAAGGCGACTCACCCCCCCAGCAGCAACCCCCCCAACCCGCTGCTCAACCGCACCATGGCCACCGCCGCGCTGGCCGCCAGCCCCGCGCCCGTCTCCAACCTCCAGGTACAGGTGCTCACCTCCCTGCGCAGGAACCTGGGGCTCTGGGGGCGCGGGGGCTCCGACACCACCCCCAGCTCCCCCGCGCCCCTCGAGGAGCACGCGCTGTGAGACGGCACTGGGGACACCCCCAGCCTTCGGGGTCACCGCTGGGATTGGGGACACCCTGAGGAACTGCAGCCCACCAGGAGTGGGATCATCCTTGGGTTCAACTCCTTGGGGACACCACTGGGACTGGGGACACCACTGGGATTGGGGACACGCTGAGGAACTGCAGCCCCCCAGGAGTGGGATCATCCCTGGGATTGGGGACACCCTGAGGAACTGCAGCCCCCCAGGAGTGGGATCATCCCTGGGATTGGGGACACCCTAAAGAACTGCAGCCCCCCAGGAGCTGGAACGTCCCTGAGATTGGGGTCACCCCAAAGAACTGCAGCTCCCCAGGAGTGGGATCATCCCTGGGTTCACCCTCCTCCTGGGGTCACCACTGGGATTGGGGATACCCTGAGGAACTGCAGCCCCCCAGGAGTGGGATCATCCCTGGGTTCACCCTCCTCCTGGGGTCTCCACTGGGATTGGGGACACCCTGAGGAACTGTAGCCCCCCAGGAGTGGGATCATCCCTGGGACTGGGGACACCCTGAGGAACTGCAGCCCCCCAGGAGTTGGATTATCCCTGGGATTGGGGTCACCTCAAGGAACTGCAGCCCCCCAGGAGTGGGATCATCCCTGGGTTCACCCCCCTCCTGGGGTCACCCCTGGGACTGGGGTCACCCTGGGGAACTGCTTCCCCTCCCAGTTTTGGAGTCACCCCTTGGATTTGGGCCCCCCTAGGGCTCTGCTCCCCTCCCAGGATCGGGGCTGTCCCCCCGGATCAGGCCCCCCCAGGGATCTGGCACTGCCACCAAACCCAGACTTGGGGTCCCTTTGGGGTGGTGCTGGTTTTTGGGGTGTCCTGGGGGGGTTCTGCAGAGCCCTGTCCCCCCGGGGGCCGATCCTGGGGGGTCCGCAGTGCCCACCCGAGGCCGGAGGCAGAGGAGGGACGTCTGTCCTGTCTTGTGTCGCTAATTCAGCAGCGAGCGGGACGCTGCTGCCCCCCCCGTGCTGCTTCCCCCCCACCTTGTCACCCCATTTTCCCCCTGTCCCTGCTCGGTGTCCCCTCCCTGGAGCTTTTGGTGACAGGCTGAGACTCGACGCCATCGTGACACGAGTGAGCGCTGCGGTGTGAGCAGATCAGGCTGGGCAGAGGCGCATGTTCCCCCCCCCCCCAAAACCTCAGCTAACCCCCCCCAAAACCTCAGCTAACCGCCCCCCCCAACTAACCCCCCCCTTGTCCGTCCGTCTGTCCTTGCACGGTGTGGTTGCTTCTCCTAACCAGGGTCCGTACCTCGTGCCGGGGGAGCCGCCGCGCGATGGGGAGCACGGCCGCCTCCGGCAGAGCCCGAGCGAAGCGGGGGGCCACGGACCCCCCCCGCCAGCCACCCGCTTGGCCCCCCGCCGCCTGCCCCGCCAGGAAACCTTCGACTCCGAGACCCCCGGCAGCGGGGACTCGGCCGGCACGGAGCCCCGGGATTCCTGCTGCATGGACGTCGAGATGGACCCCGGTGAGGAGGAGACGCCAGGGCCCCCCAACACCGCGCCCCATGTTGGCCCCCCCAGTTCCTGGCATGGGGATCAATCTGAGCGGGAGATCCAGGGGGGGCGAGCCAAGGGCCAAGAGCTCTGCTGCTCTGACCCCCCCGAGACCCCCAGCCAGGATGTTTACACCCGTTAGGGTTTGGGGGTGCAGGTAGGGATGGACCCCCCCTATCCCAGCACCAGCTTTGGGGTGAAGGAGAGCCCCCCCAGCTGCCTTCGTGCCCCCCAGTGCCATGGGGAGGCCCTGCATGGCCCCATGGGCTCCCCCTGCCCCACTCGGTGGCCCCCCCCGTCCCACCACTGGCTTTGGGGTGAGGGAGAGCCCCCCCCGGCTTGCCTTTGTGCCCCCCCCCAGTGCTGTGGGGAGCCCCTCCTTGGCCCCATGGGCTCCCCCTGCCCCACTCAGTGTGGGGGGTGCAGGGAGGGGTGGCCCCCCCATCCCACCACTGGCTTTGGGGTGAAGGAGAGCCCCCCTGGTTGCCTTCGTGCCCCTCTGTGCCATGGGGTCCCCCTGCCCCACTCAGTGTGGGGGTGCATGTAGGGATGCCCCCCCCATCCCACCACTGGCTTTGGGGTGCGGTAGAGCCCCCCCCGGTTGCCTTTGCACCCCCCCAATGCCATGGGGAGCCCCTCCTTGGCCCCATGGGCTCCCCCTGCCCCACTTTGGGGGGGGTCCTCGCACCCTCCCCACCCCACGGGGAGAACGAGTGACCAAAGGGGACTCCATGGTGTCCCCCCACCCCGGGCACAGAAGGGGGGGGGGGCTGTGCTCCCCCCACCCCAGCCCTTGCCTGCTGCCCCCCCCAGTCCCCCCGCTTTTCCATGGTGCTGTTACCCACCCAGCTGTGGGGGGACCCCAGGGCTGGCGGTGGCAGTGGGGGGGTCCCTGCCATCTATCCCCCCCCCCAGCCAGTGTCTGCACCCCACAGCCCCCCCAGCAGCTGGGAGGGTGTGCATGCGTGTGTGGTGTGTGCAAGGTTTTGGGGTGCTCCAGCTATGGGGGGGGGGATCCCCACAGCCCCAGCTGTGCCCCCCCCAAGCTGTTTGCATGTGTTTGCATTGTGGGGGGGGGCTTTGCCTGAATTTGGGGGGGGGGGGAGCAAATCTGAGCCAGTTTGGGGGGGTCTAACCCATGCTAACACTGCCCAGCCCTCACCTGCCCCCCCCCAGCACCCACTGCCCTGGGGGGGGCCCAATGCGCCCTTCCCCTGGGACCACCGGGTAGCACCAGGGCCCCCCCAAACCCCCCTGTGCCACCCCCCGCTCCCCTCGCCCTGTGTCTGCTCTCACCCCATCCGGCTGTGTCCGTCTGTCCGTCCGTGAGCCTGTTTGTCTGTCCGTCCCCCCCCCTCACCCCATGGGGGTGCACTGCCTTCTTCTGCACCCACCCCGGGGCATCCCTCACCCCCCCACCCCCCACACCCCCAAAATCCACAGGGGTGACCACGCCAGGGTGGGGGTCACCCCACATCCAGCCCTCGCCGTGGGGCTGTGCTGACCCCACTTATGGGGCAGCTCTGTGCCCCCCCCCAGGGTGATGCTGGGGGGGTCCCGCAGGTCGCTGCCTTACGCAGACCACCAGCCTTGCCAGCCCAGGCCAGGGGGGGCCCCTAGCCACCTCTGCCTGTTGCGTGCCTCAGTTTCCCCTTTTTATAGGGGGGGGGACTCAGTGTCACTGCCTGCCAAGTGCTCTCAGATCCACCTGCCCCGGCATTTGCCCCCCCGGGGGCCTGGGCAGTGGGGCCCCCCCAGCCCCCCCCGTGGGCAGAGGGACGTCCCCGTATTTATGTTGCTCCACAAACTTTTATTTAAAGACCTGACAAAGTGTTATTTTATTAATTTATTCTCGTTGGTGTCGGGGAGGGGGGGACTCGCCCCGCTCGCTTGGTTCTTTGTAATAAACATTTCGGTGAGACCTGCCCCGTGGCTGTGCCTGGTGGGGGCTGCGCGGGGGGACGGGGATGACACGCAGGGTCCACAGCCACCAGGGCTGGTGCTGAGGCCGGACACAACTCAGCTCTGCGATGAGCCTTGGGGTCAGCGTCCAGTGGGAGCTGAGATGGGGATGGAGCTGAGACTGGACACAACTCAGCTCTGCACTGACTCCAAGAGTCAGTGTCCTGTGGGAGCTGAGATGGGGATGGAGCTGAGACCAGACACAGCTCAGCTCTGCGATGATCCTTGAGGTTGTCCTCCAGCAGGAGCTGAGATGGGGATGGAGCTGAGACTGGACACAACTCAGCTCTGTGATGACCTTTGGGGTCAGTGTCCAGTGAGAGCTGAGATAGGGATGGAGCTGAGACCAGACACAACTCAGCTCTGTGATGAGCCTTGAGGCCAGTGTCCAGTGGGAGCTGAGATGGGGATGGATGGAGCTGAGACCGGACACAACTCAGCTCTGCGATGATCCTTGAGGTTGTCCTGCAGCAGGAGCTGAGATGGGGATGGATGGAGCTGAGACCGGACACAACTCAGCTCTGTGATGATCCTTGAGGTCAGTGTCTGGTGGGAGCTGAGATGGGGATGGATGGAGATGGGGATGGATGGAGCTGAGACTGGACACAACTCAGCTCTGCGATGATCCTTGAGGTCAGTGTCTGGTGGGAGCTGAGATGGGGATGGAGCTGAGACTGGACACAACTCAGCTCTGCAATGATCCTTGAGGTTGTCCTGCAGCAGGAGCTGAGACGGGGATGGAGCTGGGACCTGCCCAGCTCCTGTGAGGGTTGAAGTCGCGAAGCAGGAGTTAGCGAGGCTCCTGCCGCCCCGCTGCCAGGGTGACGGTCACCGGTGGCCGCGGCGCCCAGCGCGGCGTCCAGTCGGGTTTATCGGCGCTCGGCCAGCTCTGGACACACTATTTACAGGGAATAAATACAGCGCTGCCAGCTCAGGGCTTCCGACACCTCCACTCGCTCTTCTCGGGCCAGTACTCGAACGCTTTCCTGCGGAGAGGACACGATGGCACCTCGGTCCTGAGTCCATTCCCACCTCCCCGACCCAGCAGCGAGGTGCCCCCCGTCCCGGTGCCCCCGTACTCACTCTCGCGGGGGCGCGGTGGCCCTGCACACCAGCCCCTCCTGGCACGGGCACACCTGGTTGATGCTGAAGGCCAAGCCCCCGGGGGGCACGTGGCAGCTCTCGGCCAGCGCCAGCCGCCGTCGGCACACGCGCTCCCCGTGCTGCCTCGCGCAGCAAGCGGCTGCCCCGCAGTCCTCGTCCCGCTGGCACCGAGCTCCTGGTGGGGTACAAGGTGGGGTGAGGAGAGGATGGAACCCCCTGGCTCGCTGCCCCCCAGCACCCGTGGGCTTTGGTGGGAAGGGGCTGGAGAACAGGGGTGCTGGGGACAGCTGAGGGATCTAGGGTGGGTTTGGTCTAGAGAAGAGAAGGCTGAGAGGAGACCTCATCGCTCTCCGCATCTCCTGGAAGGAGGTGGTGGTGAGGTGGGTGCTGGTCTCCTCCTAAGTAACCAGGGATAGGATGAGAGGAAACAGCCTCAAGTTGCACCAGTGAAGGTTTAGACTGGAAACCAGGGAATATTTCTTCCCTGAAAGGGTTGTCAAGCCCTGGCAAAGGCTGCCCAGGGCAGTGGTGGAGTCCCCATCCCTGGAAGGACTCCGAAACCACGTGGAGGTGGCACCTGGGGCCACGGCTGAGCATGAGGTTTGTGTTTGGACTCGATGATCTTTAAGATCTTTTCCAACCTAGGTGATTCCAGGGGTCTATGAGGTGAGGTTGCCCCCAGGGCAGAGGCTGGGGGTGTTTCTCCTCGTGTCCCCCCATCCCCGAGCGCTGCTCACCCTCCTGCCCGTGGGGCACGGGCTGCTGGCACTTCCCGAACATGCAGAGGAGGCCGCGGGCGCAGTGGGCGTCGCGGCGGCAATATTGCCCGGCGGGGCGCGTGGGGAGGCACAGCCCGAAGTGCTCGTCGCAGAAGTGCCCCTGGCTGCAGGGGCTGGCGGGGCTGCACGGTGTCACCTGTGGGGGGGACATGCAGCGGTCAGGGATGAGACCCCCCATCCCTGACCCCATCTCTGGTCCTGGGACAAGTCAGAAAGAGCAGCTCCAGCCCTGACCACGTCCCTGACCCTGTGACAAGTCATTAACAGCATTTCCATCCCCATCCCCAACCTATCCTTGACTCCACGAAAGACCAGGAACAGCAGCTTCATCCCTGACCCGATCCCCAATCCCATCCTTGACTCCACGAAAGACCAGGAACAGCAGCTTCATCCCTGACCCGATCCCCAATCCCATCCTTGACTCCATGAAAGACCAGGAACAGCAGCTCCATCCCTGACCCCATCCCCAACCCCATCCTTGACCCCGGGAAAGACCAGGAACAGCAGCTCCATCCCTGATCCCATCCCCAACCCCATCCCTGACCCTGGGAAAGACCAGGAACAGCAGCTCCATCCCTGATCCCATCCCCAACCCTGGGAAAGACCAGGAACAGCAGCTCCATCCCTGACCCCATCCCCAACCTCATCCTTGACTCCAGGAAAGACCAGGAGCTGCAGCCCCATCCCTGACCCCATCCTTGACCCTGGGAAAGACCAGGAACAGCAGCTCCATCCCTGAGCCCATCCCCAAACCTGGCAAAGGTCAAAACCAGCAGCTCCATCCCCGATTTCATCCCCGAACCCAACCCAAATCCCATTCTTGACCCCAGGAAAGGTCAGAAACTGCAGCTCCACCCATGTCCCCATCCCCAACCCCACTCTTGATCTCAGGACAAGTCAGAAAGAGCAGCCCCATCCCTGACCCCATCCCTGACCCCCAAAACCAGCAGGATGGGACAAAAACCAGGGCTCTTCACACCAAGCCGGGGGGTGAGCGCGCAGGAGCCTTTCAGGGGGCAAAGGCTGGGGTGACCCCTCCCCACGGGACCCCCCCAGCCCCGCAGCGGCTCCAGGTTTATTTTTCCCTCGGGAAAAGGAACCCCGGGGCCGGGCTGGGAGGGAGGGGAGGGCGCGGCCGCCCCAGCCCGTAAAAGTCCTGCTCCAGGTGAGGCTCGAACTCACAACCTCGGCATTGCTCGGGTACTGCCCTATAAGTACCGCGCGCTGACCGATTGCGCCACTGGAGCGCCCGGCGCCGCCCGCTCCCCCCGCGGCCCCTCCCGGCCCGGCCCCCGCCCCGCACCCCAGCCTGCAGCCTGCACCCCAGCCTGCACCCCAGCCTGCAGCCTGCATCTCATCCTGCATCCCACCCTGCAGCCTGCACCTCATCCTGCATCCCATCCTGCAGCCTGCACCCCATCTTGCAGCCTGCATCTTATCCTGCATCCTGCACCCCATCCTGCACCCCATCCTGCAGCCCATCCTGCAGCCCAGCCTCCCAGCCTGCATCCTGCAGCCCACATCCCACCTTGCACCCCATCCTGCAGCCTGCATCCTGCATCCCATCCTGCACCCTACAGCCCATCTTGCATCCTGCATCCCATCCTGGACCCTGCATCCCACCCTGCACCCTGCACCCCATCCGGCACCCCATCATGCATCCTGCAGCCTGCACCCCATCTTGCAGCCTGCATCTCATCCTGCATCCTGCACCCTATCCTGAATCCTGCACCCCATCCTGCATCCCATCCTGCAGCCTGCATCCCACCCTGCACCCCATCTTGCAGCCTGCATCTTATCCTGCATCCTGCACCCCATCCTGCAGCCCAGCCTGCATCCTGCATCCCATCCTGCATCCCATCCTGCATCCTGCACCCCATCCTGCATCCTGCAGCCTACATCCCACCTTGCACCCCATCCTGCAGCCTGCACCCTATCCTGGACCCTGCAGCCCACCCTGCAGCCTGCAGCCCACCCTGCACCCTGCACCCTATCCTGCACCCTGCACCCCATCCTGCATCCCACCCTGCACCCCATCCTGCAGCCCACCCTGCACCCTGCACCCCATCCGGCACCCTGCAGCCCAGCCTGCACCCCACCCTGCATCCCATCCTGCACCCCAGCCTGCAGCCTGCATCTCATCCTGCAGCCTGCACCCCATCCTGCACCTCATCCTGCATCCTGCACCCCACCCTGCATCCCATCCTGCACCCTGCATCCTGCAGCTCACCCTGCATCCCACAGCCCACCCCGCAGCCCATCCCGCAGCCTACCCTGCAGCCTGCAGCCCAACCCGCAGCCCACCCTGCACTCCAGTGCAGAGCCTGCACCCCGCCCCAGGTCCTGCATCCCACCCTGCACCCCGGTGGGGAGCCCACATCCTGCATCCCACGCTGCCTCCAACCCAGCTGCAAACTCATCTCCCACCCCCATACTCGCCCCGTCCATCTCCCACTCCTGTATCCACCCTGGCTGCAAATTCTGCACCCATCCCAGCTCCCCCCCCTCTCCTTCTGTGGCTGCCAACCCAGCTCCCACTCCTTTTCCCAGCCCTTCTCCCATCCTTGCACCCACCCTGCTGCAGCGACACCCCTTTTTTTTTCCCCAGCCCCGGGTGGGTACCCCCTGCTCACCTCCTCCATCCCGTCGGCGTGGCCGGCGCTCCTGCCCAGCGCGGCTTGGTCGGGCAGGTGCTGGGGCAAGGAGTACATCCAGGCCCACAGGTAGCCGGAGGCAGCGGGCAGGAGCGTGATGAGGAGGTAGAGAGTGGCTGGGGACATCGTCCTGCTGCTGGCGGTGGCACTGGCTGCTGGCTCCTGGGCCGCTGGGTTTATGTAGCCCCTGGCCTATCTTGGCTCCAGCTGCTAAAACTGTTTGCCCACCTAATGGGGAAGGAGGTGGCAATCAGGAGTTAAGGGATTAACATAATTGCCAGCCTTCCCCTTGCTGGGTGCAACAGCCCCAAAGTAAACGGAACCCTCGGAGCAGTCTGGCTCCGGCGCCTGCTCGGCTCCAGCGCGAATCCTTGGGTGCAGCCGTGGGTCCCCAACAGCCCCTCGGATCCCCCAGTGGCTCCGGTGCCAGCCTTGGGTGTCTTTGGGTGCAGCCGTGGGTCCCCAACAGCCCCTCGAGTCCCCCCAAGGCTCCAGTGCCAGCCTTGGGTGTCTTTGGGTGCAGCCGTGGGTCCCCAACAGCCCCTCGAGTCCCCCCGAGGCTCCAGTGCTGGCCACGTGCAAACGTTTGGTGCAGCTGTGGGTGCCCCAAGTCCTTGCCAACCCCTCAGATCCGCCCCCATGGCTCACAGGCTGGATCCATGCAGCCCTGGGAGCAGCCCTGGGTCCCTTCAAGTCCCCCCCTGGCTCCAGCACAGCCCCAAGCACCCTTGGGTGCAGCTATGGGTGCCCCAGGTCCCCAACAGCCCCTCAGGTCCCCCCAGCAGCTCCAACACCAGCAGTGGCGCATCCTTGGGTGCAGCTATAGGTGCTTTGGGTCCCCAACAGCCTCTCCGGTCCCCCCAACAGCTCCAACACCGACTCTGGGTGCAGCTGTGGGTGCCCCCAACCCCTCGGGTCCCCCCATAGATCCAGTGGTGGCTCAACGCATCCTTGGGTGCATCCTTGGGTGCCTGAAATCCCTGTGAGACTTTTGGGTCCCCCCAGGTCCTGGGGTGACAGTGGGTGCCAGCATCGTGCCAAGCGGCTCCGTGCAACGGAATTCCCAGGTTTTTGTCCCCCACGTTCCCGGGATTGTGGGGTGCAGTGGGCAGCAGGGACGAGGGGGAAGGAGAGAAGTGGGGAGCAAAGGCTGCGACCCCCCAGGACGGTGAGCGGTGGGCACATGGTTGGCATCTGCCTTGGCGTGGGTGTCATCTTTGTCCCCCTAGCGTGTCCCCCCCCCTGCACACACCTATGCCAGGGGTGACGGGCTTTGCACCTTCCCTAATGGCTCCGCTAACGAGGTGTTTGCCTGTCCCAGCCCCATCCTGGCCCTTATCTCCCCCCCGGCACTGAGCAAACCCACAAACAGCCCCCCCTGAGCGCAGCCAGAGACAATGTCACCGTGTCCCCAAACAGGCGAGGGCTCAGCCACGGCCACCCTGCACCCCCCCGACCTCTCCAATACACTTTGGAGTGGCAAGAGCCATCCCAGGGCTGGTTCTGCGTTACCGGATCGTGGCACGGGGCTGTGGGTGACACTGCGAGTGGGTTTGTCCCCAGGGGCAGGATGGGAGCTGGTGGCTCGTGGGGTGCACCAGGGGGTCCCCTTTGTGCTCCAGGGCCGTGTCCTGCTGCGGGGAAAGAGCTCAACCTTTGGGATCTCCCTCTTTGGGACTCTATGCAATTCTCTGCGCCTCCGTGCCTCAGTTTCCCCATCCGTATAGAGGAAGGCGGTGAGGCTGGTGGTGACCCAGGGAAACGGGATGCTGGGACAGCCCTGTGGCTGCTTGTGTGGTGACCCCAAACCTCACTTCTCCGGGTGCTCCAGGAGGTGCTGGTGCCCGGAGCAGGATGCAGACCAGGATTCCCAGTTCCACCCCCGCGTTTGCGCAGCGGCTTAGGGAGCAAATATTGACCTCGCTCCTCAATCACGGCTTCTTCCCTCATCCGTCTCCCGCTGGGTGCTCGTCCGACGCTGCCATCTCAGCTAATCCCCCCCCACCCCAACCTCTGCTCCCCCCCCAAGGCCTTAGGGGTCCCCCAGCCCCTCTGGGGGGGTCCCTGTGTGCTCCCCCAGCCCCCAGTGGGGCGCACGGCCTGGGTTTGGCTTTGCAAGGAGGTCAGGGACTGGTTCCATCTGCGGGGAGGGTTGTGAGTGCCGCGTCCTGCATGGATTTGCACGAGCGTGCATGGGTGTGCAAGGGGCTGCGGTGGGTGTGCAAGGAGGTGCACGGGTGAGTGTGCACAGGAGCACACGGGGGCACGCACAGAGGTCTGGGGGGTGTGTGGGGGTGCTTGAGTCTGTGCGTGGGGGTGCGTGGATGTGCAAGGGGCTGCAGTGGGGGTGCATGGATGTGCATGGGTGCATTTCCAGAGAAGAGCAATGAAGCTGATGAAGGGGCTGGAGAACAAGAGGAGCAGCTGAGAGAGCTGGGGGTGTTTAGCCTGGAGAAGAGGAGGCTGAGGGGAGACCTCATTGCTCTCTCCAACTACCTGGAAGGAGATTGTGGAGAGGAGGGAGCTGGGCTCTTCTCCCAAGGGACAGGATGAGAGGGAATGGCCTCAAGCTCCACCAGGGGAGGTTCAGGCTGGACATTAGGAAAAAATATTTCATGGAAAGGGTCATTGGGCAGTGACAGAGGCTGCCCAGGGAGGGGCTTGAGTCCCCTTCCCTGGAGGGGTTTAAGGGCCGGGTGGACGAGGTGCTGAGGGACATGGGTCAGTGATTGATGGGAATGGTTGGACTCAATGATCCAGTGGGTCTCTTCCAACCTGGTGATTCTATGATTCTATGATTCTATGTGGGTGCATGGGTGCATGAGGGCGCGCAGGGCTGCAGGGCTGTGTGGGTGTGCACGAGGGGCGTGCATGGGTGCACGTGAACGTGTCAGTGGGGGTGTACAGGGGTGCACAGAGGCATGTGGGGTGCACGGGTGTGGATAGGGGCGTGTGAGCCAGCGCATAAGGTGCATGGGTGTGCAGTGGGTGTGCACAGGTGAGCATGGGTGTGCCCAGGAGTGCAGTGTGTGCATGGGGGGGAGGAATGTGCATAGAACTTCATGGGGGGGGGTGCATTGGTGTTCAGAGCTCACTATTCTATAAGCAATAATGGAGATTGAGTTTACAGTGGGGGTATAGCTCAGTGGTAGAGCATTTGACTGCAGATCAAGAGGTCCCCGGTTCAAATCCGGGTGCCCCCTCATTTTTCCTTATTTTATTTTTTTGGGGAGGGGGTGCCCCATATTTTCCATCCCTCTTATTTGCTCCCTAGGACACCGAGGGGACACCTCCTCCTCCTCCTCCAGCCAGCTCCCCCACCTCCTCTGGGGGGTTTCTTTTGGCAGGGAGACAGACCCCACTCTCCAGCAGGGACCCCCTCATCAGAGTGGTGCCCCCCCTCAAGTCAGAGCAGCTAAAGGGTCACAGAGCCCCACGCTGCTCCAGCCACCAACCCCCCCCCGCCCCCAAGGCTGGGGGTCCAGCATCGCTCCCCAGCTCCTCTGTGCAGCTAAGTGAGGTTTGCACCCCCTCTTCTGCCCTGGACCCTGGGGTGCCCTGGGACTCCCCCTCCCCTCCAACCTCCCCAGGGCTGAGCCACTTTGTGAGTCCCAGCGCTGGGGGTGCAGCCTGAGCCCCCCCTCAAAATCATCCCCACCAGAGCACGGTGGGGCCAGGAGCAGAGGGATGGGCTTGGGCTGCTCCTGAGCCACCTGGACCCCCACCTTGAGCTCCCCACCTTGTGCCCCCCCCAACCCGTCACCCCCCCCCATCCTCCCCAGCCCCCCAAGGAACCGCTGCTTCTGCTGCAAAGGGATAAAACTGGGGGGGGGGGGGGGGGGGAAGAACCCTCGTGGTTTTGCTGGAAGATGCGTCCCCTGCGGGTTCCTGAGTGGGAAAAGGGGGGGCCAGGGTCCCCCCTAAAGGGTCCCCCCACCGAGTGGGGCAAAGGACGGGGGATGAAGGGGCTCCGGACCCCCAAAACCGGTGTCGGGGGTCGGTTTGGGGCAGCATCTCCTCGTCCCCCAATAGGGGGGGGGCACCGAATCTGGTTTTGGGGGAGCTGGGGGGTGGGGGAATGAACCCTATGGGGTGGGGGGGCTCAGCAGAGTGACACCCCCCCCTCTCTCTGCAGGGTCAGGGACAGGGAGGGGACCCCAGCCCCACTGCTGCCCCCCCGGGGAAGAGAAGGAGACCTGGGGATGGGGGGGGATCCATCCTGAGCCCCTCCCTGGGTGCTGCCGGGGGGGGGAGGGGGGGCTCCATCCCCATCCCCACCCCCGGCCCCACCCCCGGCCCCACCCCCGGCTCCGGCTCCGGCTCCGAGAGACGCTCCCGGGGGCGCTGAGCCCCCCCCGAGCGGAGCGGGGACCCCCCGCACCCCCCAACCATGAGCCGGGGGGGCTTCATCCTGCTCTGCATCCTGAGCGGGGCACTGGGAGCAGGTACGGGGGCAACTGGGGGCGACTGGGAGGGAGGGGAGACCCGGGATGGGGGTAACTGGGACCCGGGATGGGGGGTAACTGGGAGGGCTGCTGGGGGGTAACTGGGAGGGACAGGGGACCCGGGATGGGGGGTAACTGGGAGGGGGCAACGGGGGGCAACTGGGAGGGGGGGTGGGACCAGGGATGGGGGTAACTGGGACCCGGGATGGGGGATAACTGGGAGGGAGGGGGGACCCAGGATGGGGGTAACTGGGACCCGGGATTGGGGATAACTGGGAGGGAGGGGGGACCCGGGATGGGGGTAACTGGGCGGGGGGGCACCCTGAGATGGGGGGAATGGGGGCAACTGGGAGGGAGGGGGGACCCCGGGGTGGGGGGCAACTGGGAGGGGGGGACACCCCGGGTTTGGGGAGCTGGGGGGGAACTGGAAGTGAGAGGGGACCCAGGAATGGGATGCATTGGGGGCAACTGGGAGGGAGGGGGGACCCCAAGACGGGGGGCAACTGGGAGGTAAGGGGCTCCCCCCCAGCTCAGCCCTTAGCTGTGAGTACTGGGTCTGGTGGGATTTGGGGAGCCCAGCCGAGCCTCGGTTGGGGGGTGGGGGTGTCCTTACAGCCCTGAGCACCTCGCACCCCCCAGCAGTATCGATTGGGGTGCCCCAATGCCCCCGAACCCCAGAGTTCCTTTCCCCCTCCCCTGCCTGCTCCGCCCTGCTGCCCCCCTGCCTCAGTTTCCCCTCCCGGAGACTCTGGGGACGCAAACCAGCCCCACGAGACGGCTCAGGAGCTCGTTAGGCAGCGGCAATTAATTAGCTTGCTCCAGGGGACCCCGGGCTGAAGGTGGGAGCCCCCTCCTAAGGGTGGTTCTGCTGTCCCGCTCGCTGGGGACACGCGTCCCGCCGGTGTCCGTGCCCGTGGGCGAGCGTGTGCCGCCTCCGCTCGTGCCGAGCTGCCAGCGAAGCTCATCAATCTCCGCAGATTTTGTCCCAAATGGCTTTTTCATCCCCCCCTGTTGAGTGCTGCGCCGCTCTCTGGCTTCAGCTCCCTCGCTGGGGCTGGGGGGGGCCAAGGGACTGGTTTATTTTGGAGTCTGCGCTGGCACTCGGACCCTGTCCCAGCCTGGAGAGACTGGGGGCTGGGGGCATCGAGGAGGTGGCAATGCTGATGCCCCATTGCTGAACCCCATCCTCCCCATCCCCAGGGCCCCCCCGTGTGCGGGGTACGCGCCGACTTGGGGGGGGTTGTAGGTGTTTTGCCTCCTTTCCCCGCTCCATCCCAGTGTTTGTCACCCATCCCTGCACCCGTGGTCCTCTCTGACCCCAGAAACCCTTTCCTGTGTCTCCATCATCCCGGTGATGCTGCTTATCAGGGCTGAGACCCCCCCCAAACTCGTGTCACCTAATCATAGAATCATAGAATAACCAGGTTGGAAGAGACCCACCGGATCATCGAGTCCAACCATTCCCATCCAAACCTGCCTTACTGGGGGGGACAGGGCTGCTCGCAGCCAATCTGGCCCCCACCGACCCATCCCCGTGTCCCCCCAGGACGCCCTCCCGGGAGCCCAGCGGTGGCCGAAGGGCAGCGGAGAGCTCGGGAAACCTCGTCGGGGAGCTCGGGGACCCGCATCAGCCAGGACCTGGTGGGGGGCAGCTTGGCCATCGACACGCTGCCGGCCAACGAGACGCGGATCGTGGTGAGTCGGGGTCCCTGGGGCTCCCACCGGCTGCTCCCCGCTTGCCCCCCAGGCAGGATCCAGCCAGGGCTTGACCACCAGGAGCTATTTCCAGGCTGGGTGGGGAGCTGGTGGAGCCGCTGGCTCTGATTTCATGTGTGGGGTTGGATCCCCACAGCCCAGAGGGTGATTACAGCCCAGCGCCCTGGGCATCGCTGCCAGCCCGCCCGGGAGCCCTGCCAGGTCCCGCGGCTGCGCCAGCGCTGAAACCCCAGGGATGCTTCGCTCGCCGCGGTGCCACGCGGGCACCGGGGACGATGCCGGAGCGAGGGGGACGTGGGGGGCGTCGGGGTCTCGGCTTGGGGAAGGCAGGAGCCTGTGCTGCCGCTAACGAGCTCCTGTCGCAGCGGTGTCACCTCCTGAGACTCCTCACTTGGTTCTCACATCCCTAATTATCTGCCCTCAATTAGCTCCTGGTTATTTCTGCTAAAAGCTGCGGATCCCTTGGCCGCTGGGGGGTTGCCTGGCTCCGAGGTCTCCGGGATGGGGGGATCTGGGGCTGCGGGTGGTTTCTGTGGGAGGATGCACCAGCAGGGTGACCAGTGCTGGTGGTTTTACCAGCAGCTGGTTGTGGATTTGATGGAATTGGTGCCCCCGTGGCTGTTTCTGCTCCAGCTCCGGCTTGGCCTCGCTCGTTGACCAGCAGGGATGGAGACGGGCCAGGAGCTGGAAAAGTCCCTGATGTGGAAGCGTTTAAAACCCCAAATGCAGCTCCAAACCACCAACAGCTGGTGGAGACGCCGCGTCTCCAGGGTGGGATGGTGCTCGTGGTTCCCAGGAGGGAAGGGCAGCAGTTCCCTGGAGCTGGGTGCTGTCGGGGGCACAGGGCAGCCCCCCCAGAGCGGGGACGTGTTCAAGGTCAGGGACACAGCTCCCCGCTGTGCATCCCTGCATCCCGCAGTGTCCAGCCCACAGAATCATAGAATCACTAGAGTGGAAAAGACCCACCAGGTCATCGAGTCCAACCATCCCCATCAATCACTAACCCATGTCCCTCAGCACCTCGTCCACCCGTCCCTTAAACCCCTCCAGGGAAGGGGACTCAACCCCCTCCCTGGGCAGCCTCTGCCAGGGACCAATCACCCTTTCCGGGAAATATTTTTTCCTAATGTCCAGCCTGACCCTCCCCTGGTGGAGCTTGAGGCCATTCCCTCTCGTCCTGTCCCCTGTCCCTTGGGAGAAGAGCCCAGCTCCCTCCTCTCCACAACCTCCTCTCAGGGAGTTGGAGAGAGCAATGAGGTCTCCCCTCAGCCTCCTCTTCTCCAGAAGGTGTGATCCTTCCTCAGGAGCTGCCAACCTGGAGTCAGGAAGAGTTTCCCCTCTCACCCTGCAAAACATCCCAGGTTTTGGGGTGCAGGGGGGCTGCTCTGACCCAAAGGATGGCGAGGGGTACGCTGCCACCCTCCCTCACCCAACTCCGCGCTCCCCACTGGTTTGCGTGTCCGAAACTTCCCCTCTCTCATTTTTTTTTGCTGTAACCAAAGCAAGGTGACGGATCAGGACATCCTAATGAGTCAGCGATGAGGTCAGGGGCTCGGCAGCCAGCTCCTCCGCGCTCCCGGCCCTGCTTATCTCCCTCTCCGTTTATTTGGAACGCAGCAGCGGGAAGACAGGGAGAGACGAGGGCAGGGGAGCTTTTGTCCTTCATCGCCAGGCCCCGTGCTCAGGTGGTTTGTGCTGGGATGCAGAAGGTACAACAAAGCTTTCCCCGTGCCTCAGTTTCCCCATCCATAGGGAAGGGAGCCCAGTCTCTCTCGCAGAGCTCAAATTGCTGTAGGGAAGAGCTAGGAGAGCTTTCCCTGGAGTCAGGGCTTACCCAGGAGGCAGAGGAGAACAGCGGCTTTCTCTGAACTTTGTTGAAGCAGAAAAAAAATCCATGTTAAAGGATTTTTCTCAGCATTTTATTCCTCCTGACTCCCGCAGACCTGCTGTGGCTCCCTGGGGAATAGCACAGGGCTGGTCAAAGCTGGGGGGGAATTGATTTCTCTTTTTTACCCCCTCCAACCCATTAAATGCTGGGCTGCTGGGTCCTTCCCTGCACCCAGGGCCAGGGCTGGGGGGGAAGATGCTGGGGCTGGGGGGGAAGATGCTGGGGCTGGGGGGGAAGATGCTGGGGCTGGGGGGGAGATGCTGGAGGGGAAGATGCTGGGGGCTGGAGGGGAAGATGCTGGAGCCAGGGGGAAGATGCTGAGGCCAGGGGGAAGATGCTGGGGCTGGGGGGGAAGAAGATGCTGGAGGGGAAGAAGATGCTGGGGGAGAAGATGCTAGGGGCTGTGAGGAAGATGCTGGAGGGGAAGATGCTGGGGGCCGGGGGGAAGATGCTGGGGACCGGGGGAAGATACTGGGGGGGAAGAAGATGCTGGGAGGGAAGATGCTGGGAGGGAACAAGATGCTGGAGGGGAAGATGCTGGGGGGAAGATTCTTAGCACTGGGGGGAAGATGCTGGGGGCTGGGGGGAAGATTCTTAGCACTGGGGAGAAGATTTTTAGAACTGGGGGGAAGATTCTTGGGGCAAGAGTGGCCGGGGGTCAGAAGGGGCCGAGCGGCAGCGGCGCAGCAGATGGGGCTGAGCGGCGAGCGTGGCGGCACGCCAGGCGCTGGCACGGAGCAGCCCTTTCCCGAGGAAAATGAAGATGCTTCCTTGTCTTCCCCCTCCCTGGCGTGAAGCTGCTTCCCCTGACAGGCGATGGCTCCCAGCTGTGCCCCTGGCCAAGGCTCAGCTGTGCAGGGCTGGCTGCGCCCCGCGACGTCGCCTGCTCTGCCCGTGTCCCCAGGGTGCTGCCGCAGAGCCGCGTGTCCTCGTCCCCAGGTGGGACGTGAGGTCCCTGACCAGTCTGGGATGGCTCTTGGCTGAGCTGCCGCGTGGTCCACGCTCCAGGCTGCCAGGGATCAGGGTTGGGGGAGCTCAGGGTGCTGCTGGGGGCTTGGCATCCCTCTCCATGCTCTGGGTGAGAACAAGAGGATCTGGTTCCTCACACAGAGCCGTTCCCCATCCCACACTCCGGGGTTGTCACCCAGGAGAACAGCCCCATGCCCCACAGAGCCCCCCAGCATCCCCCATCCTCAAGCCCTCAGTCCTTCTTGGCTGGCGATGGAGCCTCATCTGCCTTCCCGAGCTGCTTGCTCCAAGGTTAATCATGTCCTCTGAGCTTCCACGTCTCTGGTTGTTTGCTTCGCGTCTGGTGGTCACTTCAGCTGTAACCTCCAGCCCCTGGCTCCGGAGCAGGATGTTTTCTTCTCGGGAAGGTTGCATCTGCTACTCTGCGGTCTCTCGTGAGTCACAGCTCTCTCTCTTCCTCACCAGCCCAACCTCTCTGCACTCAATCGCTCTCACGGGTCATCTCTGCACCTTCTCCAACCTCTCAGCATCCTTTGCTGGCTTCAGACCAGGTTTTCCTGTGCTGGTTTCATCGCTGCTTTGTGCCGAGATGGGGTCTCGGTTGCTCTGGGGTTTGGCATCTAACCAAATCTGGGTGGCTAACGCTGTCCCCCGTCCCTCCCTGTCGGCAGGAGGACAACCACAGCTACTACGTGTCACGGATCTACGGGCCGGGGGACGCGCGGCTGAGGGGGCTCTGGGTCGACATGGCAGCGGCCAACAGGAGCCAAGTGAAGATCCACGGGATCCTCTCCAACACGCACCGGCAGGCCTCGGTGAGCCGGGGGTGTCCCCCGCATCTCCTCTGCCAGCAGGGATTTCCTGGGGCGGCAGCAGCCCCTTCCACATCCCCGTGATGGCCGGGTGCACCACAAGACTTGGGAAACGCTTGGGTCCCCCCAGTCCAGGGGCAAAAGGGGATGAGCTGTGGGGATGAGGGGTAGGAGGGGATGAGCTGTGGGGACCAGGTACCCGCAGGACCCCCATTCCCATCCTTTCCCACCCCTTCTCCAAGCACTGGCCCCAGCAGAACCACTGCTGGTGGGCACGGCCCCGTGTCCCCGCGTCCCTAGCAGGTGTTTTTCCAAGGGCTGAGCTGCTCTCACCCCGTTTCCCTTCTGTAGAGAATCGTCCTCTCCTTTGACTTCCCCTTCTACGGCCACCTCCTGCGGCAGGTCACGATAGCAACGGGTGGTGAGTCGGGATGGGATGGGATGGGATGGGATGGGATGGGATGGGATGCCCGTGCTCAGTCAGTATTCCCATGGTGGGAGGGTTGGACACGGCTATGGGGTTGGCTCTGCCCTCACCCCAAGTCCCAGAGCCTGGGAGCTCAGACAGAGAAGGAGCTGGCTGACCCAAGTCTATATTAGGAATAATTCCTTCACTGAGAGATTGATGAAGGCTGCCCAGGGCAGTGGTGGGGTCTCCATCCCTGGAGGGGTCCAAAGAACGTGTAGATGTGACACTTCAGGACATGGTTGAGTCAGCACGGTGGGGTTGGGCAGGATGGACTTAGGGAGCTTCTCCAACCTGAATGATTCCATGATTCCATGACTCTAACCCCTGCCCTGCTGATGGTGCCTCGGTTTTTCTGCAGCCGTTGAAGGGGGATTGCCAGGGGCTCGCAGAGGGAAGCCAGGAGGGGATGCCAGGGCTAAAAAAAGTGATGGGTGACCCACGGCAAGGTGGTGGGAGGTCAAAAGCAAGGAGGGAGCATCCCAGGGTGGTGGATGGGAGCGTGCGCTGCTTCATCCTCCTCTGCTCGCTCAGGTTTTATCTTCATGGGGGACGTCATCCACCGGATGCTCACGGCCACGCAGTACGTCGCACCCCTCATGGCCAACTTCAACCCCAGCTACTCCCGCAACTCCACCGTCCAGTACTTGGACAACGGTGAGTCCTGCTCCGGCACCTCCTCTGCTCCGCTCTCTGGAGCACCCGGAGGGGCTGGACCTGGGTGAGGGTGTGGGGAAGGGCAGCCCAGGGCAACAGGGGCTGTTCAGCACCTGGAGGGGCTTGGGGAAGAGGGGGTGGTGATGTTTGTCAGGGGCTCGTTTGTGGTCCTGCTCAGAGCGATGTGTTGGAGACTGGGGGATGAGGTGACTCGGAGCTTCACTGACAGGAGGGGACGGGTCAGGCTGTGGAGATGTGGGGTGAGGAGGGATGAGAGGGCTGATCCGCTCTGGTCTCTTCCCCCAGGGACGGTGTTTGTGGTGCAGTGGGACAAGGTCTATCTTCAGGGGAAGGAGGACATGGGCAGCTTCACCTTCCAGGCAGCCCTGCACAGCACGGGGAGAATCGTCTTTGGGTACAAGGAGGTGAGGGACACTCCTGCTGGGGATGGTGCAGCAGGAGGCTCCCTGCAGGCGATCCCTGGGGGTGAGGGAGGAGATGTGGTGGTGTAACTTGTTCACTTGCTGAGATTGGGCACCCCCAATGCCACCAAAAGCCCTGGAGACCTCTGCAGCAGCACCAGGAGCCCTGGGACAGGCCTGGGGTCCACCACGGCTTCTCTCCTTGGTTGCAGATCCCCATGCCGGTCCTAGAGATCAGTGCCACCCAGCACCCCGTGAAAGCTGGTCTCTCCGATGCCTTCATGATCCTCAACCCCTCTCCTGATGTGCCTGGTGAGTCGCTGCGCTTGAGGAACTGGGGAGGCGACTGCTGGGGAAGGGGAGCTCCTGATTCCTCCCTTGGGAATTCCAAGGCTTTCTGGCATCCCGGCTGGAGAGGGGGCAGATGAGGAAGGAGGGATGAGCCAGCCTTGTCTTTGGGCACTTTGAGACACGAGGATGCTCTGTGAGACACGAGGATGCGCTGCTTGGATTCGCAGTGGGGAGCAAAGGAGCATGTGAGGTTCCAAAGGAGCCTGCAGATGGACGAGAGGTTCGGGAAGGTGCTGGGTACCTCATTCCTCTCTGCGTGGGGGTTCAGGGGAGCCCACAAGTCCCACCGCTGCAGCTCTGGACTGTCCGGGAATGCGTAGGGTGGCACGGGTGCTGCATGGGGACAGCTACATACGTGTCCACATGCTTATTCCACACGTGCCGTGAGCTGCAGGCGTGATGTGAGCTTGCCAAAAGGGCTTTTCCAGCCTGTCCCATCCCCTCGTGTCGTGAGGAGCCCAACCTCGCTCCCGCCTCCCCGCGCTGCACCCAGCACGGTTGCTTTTCCTTGTTATTTATGGATCCTGCCATCTGGCCCTTGTTTAGGAGCACTTTAACAACAGTTTGTGTAAAACCCAGTGCCAGGCTGGATGGTGCCTCCCCTTGATCCTTCGCTCGCTGGGCTGGTGCCCTCTGTCCCCGCGGGGTTGCTGAGCGGAGCCTCCTGCCTGCCCAGGGGCACGAGGGGGAGCGAGTGGGAAAGAAGTGGGAGAACTGGGCACGAAAACGCCTTCTGTGGTGGAGAAATGAGGCTTGAAGGGAAGGGGAGGGGAGAGTGGTCCATCCTGCTCATCTGCTGGGCTCCAAGTGTGGAGCAGAGCCACGAGGAAGGACAGGTTTGATCATCCTCGCAGGGGCACCAAGCTGGAGGAGCATTTTGGCTGGTGGCGCCATCTGAGTTAGCAGCAGAGGATGGGAGAAGCCTGGCTCCAGGGTAGAACCCTCTAATCCCCAGGGGGAAGGGGAAGGGGAAGGGGAAGGGGAAGGGGAAGGGGAAGGAGAAGGAGAAGGAGAAGGAGAAGGAGAAGGAGAAGGAGAAGGAGAAGGAGAAGGAGAAGGAGAAGGAGAAGGAGAAGGAGGAGGAGGAGGAGGAAGAGGAGGAGGAAGAGGAGGAGGAGAAGGAGAGAGAAGGAGAAGGAGAGAGAAGGAGGAGGAGGAGGAGAAGGAGGAGGAGGAGGAGAAGGAGGAGGAGGAGAAGGAGGAGGAGGAAGAAGGAGAAGGAGGAGAAGGAGAAGGAGAAAGAAGGAGGAGGAGAAAGAAGGAGAAGGAGAAGGAGAAAGGAGGAGGAGGAGGAAGAGGAGAAAGAAGAAGGAGAAAGGAGAAGGAGAAGGAGAAAGAAGTAGAAGGAGAAGGAGAAAGGAGGAGGAGGAGGAAGAGGAGAAAGAAGAAGGAGAAAGGAGAAAGGAGAAGGAGAAGGAGAAGGAGAAGGAGAAGGAGAAGGAGAAGGAGAAGGAGAAGGAGAAGGAGAAGGAGAAGGAGAAGGAGAAGGAGAAGGAGAAGGAGAAGGAAGGGGGCGAGGCGTGAGGGAAAGGGGAAGGAGGAGGCTTTGGTGAAAATGGGGCTGCGGAGTGGGAGCCTGGGGAGCGATGCGGCGCTCCGGGTGAGTGCTGAGCACGAGAGAGGCTCACAGCCCTGTGAGTCACTGCCCAGCAATGTGTTGTGCAGCTTCGTGTTTGTTTAGAGCAGTGCAGGACTGGACCACATTCATCTCTGATCAGGGAGAACGGGATAGAGAGCTCCAAGCTCCTCCTAGCAAAGCTCAGAAGAGGCGATCTGCACCCTGACACCCTTCCTCTCCCCAGCACCTTCTCCAGAACCCTCTACATTGTCTTGTCCCACAGGAACAACCCCAAGATGTGGGGTCACCTTTACCTGTCGGAGGGGAGTCAGCAGCAGCCCAAGCTTGCCCTGCACACGCTGCGATTCCCACGTGGGATGCGGGATGGGGGCTCGTGCCCAGTCTAAAGCCGAGGCGCTGTGTTTCAGAGTCCCGCCGACGGACCATCTACGAGTATCATCGCGTGGAGCTGGACACCAGCAAGATCACCAACATGTCAGCTGTGGAGTTCAACCCTCTGCCCAGTAAGTCGGGAAGGCTGGTGTGGTGCCCTGGGGGGTGTTTCCATCCCCTGGCTTCACCCAGTGGCTACAACAGCCTCTAGTTTACAGCCAAAGGGGGAAGCCAAGCCTGGAGGAGACAAGTTTGACGTGTGCTGGAAAGGTGTGTGGCTGCCACCCATCACCCAACGGCTGGGATCCCACTGTGGAGGGAGGGTGTGTGATGGGTCGGGGTGCAGCTTGTCCCTACTCTGGGGTCCCCTGGTTTTTCTGCCTTTGCGAGAAGCCTGGTTATCGCTGAACGTCTCATACGTGCAGCCCTGCCTGGATTTACCAGCTCAGAATCATCCCCAGCCAACAACAAATCCTGCACATGCCGTAGCCGAGGCACAAGCCGGAGATGCAGTAAAGCTCGGCTGGCATGGGAGAAGCCAATAAAGCTGGATCTGCAGACAATTACACCTTATATAGGTGAGGAGAGCAGCAGTGTTAGCCCTGATGTCCCCAGGAGCAATGCTCTGTGGTCCCAAGCTGCGCTCCATGCTGCTCTGCCAGCTCCTTTCCTCATGATGTCCCCAGGAGCGATGCTGTGTGGTCCCCAGGAACGATGCTTTATGGTCCCAAGGTGTGTTCCATGCTGCTCTGCCAGCTCCTTTCCTCATGATGTCCCCAGGAGCGATGCTCTGTGGTCCCCAGGAATGATGCTTTATGGTCCCAAGGTGTGCTCCATGCTGCTCTGCCAGCTCCTTTCCTCGTGGTGTCCCCAGGAGCGATGCTCTATGGTCCCAAACTGTGCTCCGTGCTGCTCTGCCAGCTCCTTTCCTCATGCACAGGCTCTGATTGCTCCCCAGTTGATCCCCTCTCACCCCAGTACTCGCTTCCCCGTTTCCTGCACCGACAGCTCTTCCCACCATCCAGCTCCTTCGCTTCGCTCCCTAAGCTGCCTCTAATTTTGCTGGACACCGGTTCACTTCAGGTCTGTCTACAAGACATTTTCGACGCCTCCGCACTCAGATGAAACGTCTTAAGGATCTTGTTAACTAGATACATTTTTAGTGCTGGGATCCAAAGAGTCATGCGCACGAGGGAAAGCCGTCATGCAGTCCATAAATACAGGGCAGAGAGTAAATCTGTCATGAAGATACCGAGGTTGTGCATTTAAATGGTCTCCCCAGGGTATTTTATGACAATTTTAACAGCAGGCAGGATTGCTGCAAAGCAGATCGTAAATAAGCATTCTGCAATAAGTTTATTTTCTTCTCCTTAAGCCTCTCTATTTTGTTTTTCCAGGGTAGCTGGGAGCAGCATGTTCAGAGGAGCCACAGAGCTAGGGAGAACCAGACTCCACTTTTTTTCTTCTGGGGTTTAGTTTTGAGCCTTATTCAGGTCAGAAGCGGCTGAACTGGGTTAGCCTCTGCCTCTTCTCCAGAGCTCCTTGCTTGCTCGCTGTCTCTGCATGGCAGGGAGCTTGGGGAAAGCTCCAGACAGGAGAGCAAAGAGATCAGGACTGCAGGACACCAGAAAAGTGTTGGCAGTGGTGGTCTGGGGTAGCAGCAGTGGGGAGCACAAGGAGCCCGTGGATGGAGAAACGATGGAGATGTGGGTCAGGATGGAGGCGTTCTGGGCATCCCAGGTGGGGTGGCTGCTGCCTTTCAGGATCCTGCGCATCAACGCAAGATGTGAACCTCTGATGGTTTGCCTTCATCACTTGATATTTCACGCACTGGAACAGCTCTGGGGACTCCCAGGGGGCTTGTTAAAACTGCTGATGTCCTTGATGGTTTTTTGCAGATGAGCCCTTCTGGCCATCGTGACAAGCAAGTGATGGTTCTCCTCCTCTCTGGTGTGGAGATATTTTTGCAGGACGGCATAATATGGACATAAGAGCAGAGGGTTAAACCATTTGTATTGCTGCCTTCCTTCCTCTGTCCAATAAGAAATGCCATACATCTCAGATGTGCTTTAATTCCCAGCTAAACAGGATGGGAAGATGCTTCCAGATGGATTGTGAATCCACTCCTGCGAAAAAGGTGCTGCCTGGTCCATTCCAGAGAGGCTGGGCTTGGAGACTCGTCTCTCAGCACCGGTTCTACCCACGCCACCAGCTCTCAGCCCGTGCTCCCTCGTGGCTGTGCAGATGCTGGTGAACCACGAATATGTCTCTCCTCTCTCTTTCCCAGCTTGTCTCCAGCACCAGAGCTGTGAAATGTGTGTGACCTCGGAGCTGACCTTCAACTGCAGCTGGTGCCACGTCCTGCAGAGGTAGGAGGGATGAGCTTCCATCCCACCTCTTCTCTTGCTCATGTTCCTAGAGCTGGGAGCAGCTCCAGGGCTGATGCCCCTATCAGCGTTGCCGTGTTTTTGTTATTATTTTCCTTTGTATTGGTTTTTTTGTTGCTTTTTGGCTTAGTTGGACTGTGACACCCTCACAGCGATGGTCAAGAGGTGATCTGATCTCTGGTTCCAAGCCATGGAAAGGAGATGTTTCTCAGGGCTGGAGTTCTTGGTGTGAATGTTGGGACAAGCTGGGACCAGAAGTGAGACTCACATTTTAGTCAGTGAGATTAAACGTGGAGAAAACTCCTGACTTAAGCTGTGATTTCAGGCAGAAGAGAGGTGGAGGGCAGGGGATGCACTCGGGTCTGAAGGTTGAGAGGTCAGAGAGCTGAGGATGCTCCTCAGGCCCCCAGCAGAGGACAAGTCCTCCTTGTTGGGGACAAGCTACAAGGAGGGTGGGGGGCACTTGGTGCTTTTTTTGGGGGGTAAACAGAGGATGTGGGGTCCAGGGCTGGCCTCGCTGCAGTCCTGGCCACGCAGCAGTCCTGCTCCGCGCTCTCCTTGTGCTCAAGCAGCGCGGTACGGAGCGGCTTAATGAGATTGTGCTGAAATATTTATTTCGAGCGAGTGGCAGGGGAGAGGACCCAGAAACACAGATCCTCACCCGCGGCTCTCCCAGGGAGGCCGATTCCTTCCTCAGCCGCCTCCTGCAAGGGCAGCCTCCGCTCGCCCCAGCATCGCGGGGCACCTTCCCTTCTCCTTTTGGTAGCCCTTCTCTTGCCATGCTCAGGACTCACCCCCTTTCCTTACACGCAGCAATTCCAGCAAGGTATGAGCAGGGCAGCTGGGGCAGGGGAAGATCCTGAGGCATCAGCACAGCGAGCCAATAAATCAGTATTGATTCACTGCCTTTCGGTGGGCTGGAATACAGCCCGAGCCAGGGGAACATCATTTCTCAGTGACAGTTGCTCAGTGGTGGCTTCAGATCAGAGAATATTGTGTTCTTGCAGCTGAGAGAGATGCGGGAAACCAGATGTGGCTTTGGTAGCAAAACCAAGCCTGGGATGCGGTGGCTTAGTCTGGATCTTGTTTGGGCTGAAACCCCGGGGCTCGAGTTCGTCATTCTGCTTATTCCAAACACCAAGCACCATCTCCCACAATCCAAGTGGCTGTTGGTGATGTTTGCTCTTATCACTTACGGCACGGCGACTTCGCGATGTGCTGGCTAAAAGCCACGCTCCCTGCAGCCACCGCTGCTCATCGGCCGCTCGGTCCTGAAGAGCTTAGGTTCCAAACAGCTAGCGTGGTGGAAACAGCAGGCTAGAGCAAGCCCACCACTATCTTGGTGGCTTCCAACCAGGTTGGTTTTGCAAAGCCAACGTGACCTTCCCCAAGGAAGGTTCGGTGGCTCCCAAGTGACTTCTACTCTATCCTGAGTCCAGCTCAGTGATTTAACCTCCTAGTCCTCTCCTGGACAGCAGAGTTGGGTTTTTTGGCTTTTGCTGAGCCCATAATTGTGACAGGAACTCTAAGTAAAGATCTCAGTGTCTCAGTAGGACCTGAAGTTTTTTGTGGCATCTCCTCTTTTGCTGGTTGGTGGTTGGGTGAATTCGTGCTTGTGTGAGCTGAACCCCTGATTCATCTGTTGGTTTCCCCAGAGACTTCCCAAAGGTCAGAACGCTGTTTCATTCTTTCTCTTTCTGTAGAGATTTCTCAAGCTGGTGTTTTCCTGATGTCGTCTGTAATTTCTTCAATGTGTTTTTCCTGTGCAGATGTTGCTGGAAAAAAAAAAAAAACAAAAAAACTCATGGAGATCATGGCCTTGCCCTGGCACAGAGTCCAGGAGATGGAAATTCAGACTCAGTCTATATATTTTTCCTATTTCTCTGCTTCTCCGTTTCCCTTGGAGAAGCGATGTTGACCCTTTTTCCTTCTCTGTGAAGAGGAACATTCGGGTCCTTCCAGCACAGCTGTACTGGAACCCCTCTGTCTTTGGAGATCAACTTGTATGGAATCTTTCCAGTCCTTGGATTTTTGTTTCTCCAAGTGTGTGTGTGCACAGCGCCCGTCGGGGCAGCATTTGGGACTCTTGGGCAGCTTAGAACTCACGCAGAGCAGGCAAATGAGCACTACACGCTGCCCAGGGAAGCGGTGGAGTCACCCTCCCCGGAGGTGTCTAAAAGACGGGGAGATGAGGTGCTCAGGGCTATGATTTAGTAGTGCACAGGTACGGTGGGGCTTAATGACCTCAAAGGTCTTTTCCAACCATACGATTCCATGGTTATCCCTGCTGTGTCCTAGGAATTCCTCTGCCCCAGGTTAATGCTGCTTTTCTCTGCAGATGCTCCAGCGGCTTCGACCGATACCGTGAGGAGTGGTTGTCCTACGGCTGTGGCCAGAAGGTGAGACTGGGAACGGAATCGCTTCTTTTAGGTCCTCTGCTAGGAACGGTGTGGATCTCCAGGAAGAACAATGGCCATTTCCCAGCTCAAAAAAGTCATGCTCGGCTCCACTCATCTAGAAGAGACTGGGAATCCCTTGAGCTATCCCTTTTCCGTTCCTGCAGGGCCACCAATTCCCTGGGCAGGTGCTCTCTGCGTTGGAATTGTTAAAAGATGCTCCATCTAATCCAGCATTTGCCTCCCTGGTGTCTTGTTTCTGCGTTGGTTGGTGCTGGATGCTCAGTAAAGGTGCAGGGACCTCCCTGAGTTACCGAGTGGTGCAATTTGAGTACACGGGGATATTTTTTTCTCCACCTCCTGAAGCATGACTCTTACTCACTCTCAAGCATGAAGAAATTAGCCCTTGTGATTTGTTTTGTCCTTGCTAGCACAATTATCTCCACGTTGGATGAACTGGTTTCTTTGTCTCAGGAAGATCAGCTCAAACAAAACATCTGTTTCTGCTTTGGATCTTTTTTTTTTGGTTTTTTTCTCTTCTCCTACTGAAAACTCAGCTTTGTTCCCTGTTAACCAAGAGGGCTGAGAGAGGGAAAAGGAGGTCACAGGACCTGTGTGAAGTCATTCAGTGATGCAAGAAGGTCAGACTGGAGGACCTTGCCAGGTCATTGACATTTGTCCTACTTAAGTGGTTCCCAAACTTTTCCTCATTTTCTCCAGCCTCCAGGTTACCCCCATCACTTCTGGACCATGTCCCCTGCGTCTACTGCATGTTTTGAACCCCGAGAACTCAGCAGACCTAAGCCTGAGAAGCACAGTCCCTCCTACCAGCTTCCTGGCACCTTTCCTATATGAGAATTAGGAAAAGCAGCTATTTTTCAGCAGCCCAGAAGGCCAACCATGTTCTGGGCTGCATCTAAAGAAGCGTGGCCAGCAGGCCAAGAGAGGGGATTCCGCCCCTCTGTTCCTCTCTTGTGAGGCCTCATCTGGAGGATTGTGTCCAGTTCTGGAATCCTCAACATAAGAAGGAGATGGAGCTGTTGGAACGGGTCCAGAGGAGGCTACAAGGGTGATCCGAGGGCTGGAGAACCTCCCGTATGAGGAGAGGCTGAGAGAGTTGGGGTTGTTCAGCCTGGAGAAGAGAAGGCTCCGAGGAGATCTTAGAGCGACCTTCCAATACCTGAAGGGGCTACAAGAAAGCTGGGAAGGGACTGTTCACAGAGGCTTGTGGTGATAGGGTAAGGGGCAATAGGGATAAACTGGAGAGGGGCAGATTTAAACTAGACATAAGGAGGAATTTCTTCACCATGAGAGTGGGGAGGCACTGGAACAGGTTGCCCAGAGCAGGGGTGGCTGCCCCATACCTGGAGATGTCCAAGACCAAGTTGGATGGGCCTTGGAGCCCCTGATCCAGTGGGAGGTGTCCCTGCCCAGGGCAGGGGTGGAACTGGATGGGCTTTGAGGTCCCTTCCAACCCTAAGTGAGATTCTATGATTCATTTTCTTTCCAGTCAGATGAGAAGACCTGTGAGGATTTAGCAGAAGGTGACCACTTCTCAGCACCTCCCGACAGCTCTTTCTCACCGCTGGATGAGGATGTTGCCACCTCCACATCCTCGCTCTTCATCGACAGCCTCACTACGGAAGGTAGGGGCGGCCGGGGCAGGGACACCCCAGCCTTGATGGGAGTTGGGGTTGTTCAGCCTGGAGAAGAGAAGGCTGTGGGGAGACCTTAGAGCAGCTTCTAGGACTGAAAGGGGCTCCAGGAAAGCTGGGGAGGGGCTCTGGATCAGGGAGTGCAAGGCTAGACAAAGGGGTAATGTTTTTAAACTAAGGGAGGGTGGATTTAGACTGGATATTAGGGAGAAACTTTTTACAATGAGGGTGGGGAGGCACTGGCCCAGGTTACCCAGGGCGGTAGTGGAGGCACCATCCCAGGAAACATTCCAGGTCAGGTCGGATGGGGCTCTGAGCAACCTGATCTGTTTGAAGATGTCCCTGTTTAGGGCAGGGGGTTGGACGAGACGACCTGTCAAGGTCCCTTCCAACCCAAAGCACTCCACGGTTCTATAGCAGAAGTTAATACCGTTCACAGGAGCTCGTGCTTTCAAAGTGCTCGTTCCTAGCTGGTGGCTCAGGGCTGCTGGTGCTCTCAGAGTGGAAATAACACCACAAGCTTGTGATTGCCCTCTGCTCCGGAATGGTGCTCGTTCCAGCATAGGAAAGCTCCACATAAAGACCCGAGTTTCCCTCGAGACACCCGTGTTCTAAAGCTTGATAATCCTATTAAGACAGGGCTGGCTCCTCAGCTCCTAGCGGCAGGTATCACTTCAATTTTGCTGCTTAATAGTCCCTAACGCAAACTGCTAATTAGAATAAATAGAAAGGAACATTAGTAATTGTCCTTCAGCAACGGGAAGGAGGAATGGAGCGCCTGGCTGCCAGAGTTGACTTTGAAAGGAGCAATTAAAGGAGGTGGCGGGGGGGTGTAACACCACCACTGAGATTATTTTCCAACTCACCGCCAATTCTTGGGGAAAAAAAAAAAAAAAAGAACAAGAGGCTTTCTGTGACATAGTCAAGCATGAAGTTAATTTGTAATCTTGGAAGGAAACAAGCAGCCAGCTGCGTCAGGCAGCGAACTTTATCTGGGGAAGCGAAGCAAAGGCACGAGCGAAGCAAAGAAGCGGATCCACCCCTCTGCATCCTCCCAGCCAGCCCGGCTCGCTGGCCCCGCGGCTGGAGATGTTTGTGAACGTGTCTGACTCGCTGGTCACGTGTCAGCAACGGCGTCGGCCAAGCAGGATGAGTTCTGGATTGGGCATGGAGTGCTAGGACAAGGGGGAAGGGCTTTAAATTGGAAGGGGGAAGATTTAGGTTAAGACATTAGGAAGAAATTCTTCATGATGAGGGTGGTGAAGCCCTGGCCCAGGTTGCCCAGAGCAGGGGTGGCTGCCCCATCCCTGGAGACGTCCAAGACCAGGTTGGATGGGGCTTGGAGCAACTGGATCCAGTGGGAGGTGTCCCATGGCAGGGGTGGAACTGGAGGAGCTTTGAGGTCCCTTCCACCCCAAACCATTCTGTGATTCTATGATTTCAGCTGGACTTGTGAGGACTGTGGTGTGGAGACCATCAGGACATAAAACCTTGTACAATATATCCTGGTTCTTCCAAAATGAGATGAGGAATAGAATTGAGTTTTGGGGCCCAGTGGAAGATACCTACAGCATAACATCCCACAGATTTATTCAGGATGTATTAGCAATGTATTGCTGCAAATGCCGTAGCCTGAACACAGACCCAGAAGAGCTGGGGGCTCATGGAGTGTATTTGCAGTCTGTTTTTCTCAGATGTTTCATAGAATCATGGAATGGTTTGGGTTGGAAGGGACCTTAAAGATCATGCAGTTCCAACTCCCACCTCCCACTGGATGATATTTGTGCTCCAGGTGCCACCTTTGTGAAGGAAGATGCCCCATAAGCCATGTGCTTTCTCCGTTTTTCTTTTCTGGGTGCCGTACTCTTCCACCAAACCCAGAGGTTTAAAACTCACTGGCCACGGAGGTGCTGTGTACGAGCTGTGTTCTGTCAGTGGCCCCGTTACAGAGGGATGAAAGCGGGTGGGAAGCATGCAGAATATCACAGAAAGTACCTAACTTTATGGTTTTGCCTTTGTTTTCTTCTTTGAGACGATACGAAGCTCAATCAGTATGCAGGAAGCGAAGGTAAGCCCTTAATCTCCTCGCTGCTGCTCTCAATCGGTCCAAGAAAAACACGTTACACTGAAAGCAAATGCACCGGGGAGTCGCGATCCGTCAGCAGAGGGGACAGGTGAAACCGAGACTGGAAGGATGCAATCAAGATAAGACTCCTATTGTCTTTACCCTGATTAATGCCATTTCAGGTAGCGAAAAGTGAGAGTCGGGACTGATCTGTCTCACCCTGCTCCTGTTTGTCTCCTTTGCCCACTTAGTCCTGCTGTGCAAATGAAGATGATGAGTCTCCTCTTTGCGGTTTCTCTTTCTTTGAGGTTTTTGCATAGACACAAAGTCCTTTTTCCCTTGGAACTTCCCCAGATGGCCAAAGGAGCAGCGTAAAAGCCAAATTTAGAGTGTCCTTAGCCCAGCTCTGCCTTTTTCATTTCTGTTCCTGTGGATCCTTCTGCAGTCGGAGTTTGCTCAGCAGCCCCAGGGGCAGGGAGCCCAACTATTGCTGTAATGATCTTATGAATTTCAGAATCTGGGGAGGATCCGAGTGTTCTTTGCCTGATGTCAGGTTTGCAAGAGCTGTGGTTGTGTGCAAACCAGGAGCCCATCCCTTGGTCGTATGCAAACCATGAGCCCATCCCTCCTACCAGAAAGAAGCTCGTGGAAGTTAAACAGGCTGAACTGGGTGCAGGCTTGGTTCCTTTGCAGGCGTGAGGCCTTTGAAACACATCCTGGTTTCAGGCAAATTGCTCCCAAAAGGGCTGGTAATGTCTCGGTTCCACCCTCTGGGGCTCTGTGCCATTGCCTGTTCCTCTCCGAGCACCGAGGGCAAAGCTGGAGGGCTGTGGGAAGACACACTCAGCATATGGCTCGTGGTTTTCCATCAGAGTGTGAGCCAATAGATAAAGAATATGGATTGGAGAGGGGGATTACTGCATGGTGGTTTAATCTTCTTTTGAACCAGCTATGCTGTCATCCGAAAGGGATGCTGAAGCTCAGACAACAGCTCCCTGG
This sequence comes from Phaenicophaeus curvirostris, assembly GCF_032191515.1. Classification (NCBI taxonomy): domain Eukaryota; kingdom Metazoa; phylum Chordata; class Aves; order Cuculiformes; family Cuculidae; genus Phaenicophaeus; species Phaenicophaeus curvirostris. Next base: position 2,600,824 of record NC_091417.1, read on the forward strand.
GGCACCTTCCCCTCTTGTTGAGCCCGACAGGAGCAGGCAAAGTTGCTCAGTTGTACATGTAGAGCTGAAAGGTGTTTCCTACAAGGTCTCAGCACAGTTCAGGACTCACCTGAATCCTTTTTTGCAGGTGTGGGGAGCAGCATCCCTTCTGAGAAAGCAGGTGCCCCAATTCACACAGGTACCATCGTGGGGATCGTTCTGGCAGTATTGCTGATTGCAGCTATTATTCTGGCTGGATTTTACATCAACAGCCACCCCACCTCAAATGCCGCCCTGTTCTTCATCGAGGTGAGTGGAGAATCTTATTTCTGGCTGGTTTTATCTTCCTCTATCGACACAAATCCTGAACCACAGGAGAAAAGCAGGGAGCAAAGAGGAGCAGAGAGAGGAGCTTTCATAGAGTTCATATCTGAGTTTCTTTTCATGGTCCTCCAGTCGATGATGTTTTAATCTTAGGCTCCCTCCCTCCCACGCTGTTTTATTTTACTCCTTTCACATGCTCCCTATCACACATTGCCTTTTTTTTCCCCCGTGCTATGTTAGCCTCTCCCACCTGTTTGCCCGAGCAGTCGACACGCAGCCGGGTTGGAGGGCTCAGTTGGAACCCAAACCACCGTCTTTTGAATTGCCCAGCTGGATTTTGTTGACCCAAATTGTCAGACGTTACTGATAGATGTCATGCCGTCGGCTGCTGCGTAAGCGATGGTGTGAAGGCTCCAAATGGAAGATTTTAATGCACAGAAAGATAGGGGGTCCAACAATCTCCATCTGCTGCTAAAAGCCAGAAGACCGCGTGGTGTGGGATCCCGAGGCAGTCAGAAGCGGGCTGGAGCTTGGCATCGGAGCTGCTGTGGAGGGAGCGAGCAGCACTTAGCCCTCAGCCTTTCATTATTGCTCCCTGGCGTTTTCCTGGAGCGCTTGTCTTCCCTCCATCTGTCCTGTTTGCAGCGACAGGCTTCAGAGAATTGATCTCCACGGCCTCTGCCAGTTCGGTACCTGCGCACTCGGCGACGTTTGATGCGTTTATCTGCACAGGAGCAATGCAGTTGAGAGGAGACACAGAGCTGACTTGCATGCGGTCGCACTGGAAGGCCGTGGTGTCCTCGACTGCTGCCCCGGCCATCCTGGTTCTGGGAGAAGATTTCACTTAAAAGTTTCCATCTCCTCCCAGCTCCCCATTTTAACCCAATAAGAGGGTCAGCTCGGCCAGAGCGACGCATTGTAATGACCTCTTCTAGGCACGACGTGGTTTTTTAAAATCTACTTTTATTAATCACAGAATAGTTTGGGTTGGGAGGGACCTCAAAGCCCATCCAGTCCCACCCCTGCCCTGGGCAGGGACACCTCCCCCTGGATCAGGGGCTCCAAGCCCCATCCAACCTGGCCTTGAACCCCTCCAGGGATGGGGGAACCACAACCTCTCTGGGCAACCTGGGCCAGGGCCTCCCCACCCTCACAGGAGAACATTTCTCCCTAAGATCTCATCTCAATCTCCCCTCTTTCAGCTCAAAACCATTCCCCCTCATCCTCTCCCTGCCCTCCCTGATCAAGAGCCCCTCCCCAGCTTTCCTGTAGGCAATAAGAAAAAGTCAAACTTTCACGAAGACTTTCTTTCAGGACCGAGTTTCTGGTTTCCCTGCGGGCTTGGCCTGGAAGGCTCTGTTGTAGCTTCTGACAGCTCTTTGTTTCTGTCCACAGCGAAGGCCACATCACTGGCCTGCCATGAAATTCCGAAATCACTCCAACCACGCAACGTACTCGGAGGTGGAGCCGGCCAGCCAGGAGAAGGAGGGTTTTGTCGAAGCAGAACAGTGCTGAGCGCTTCTCCCCCTGCACCTCGAACCTTCCATGTCTCAAGCGTTGGAGTCTTCTGTTATTCTATTGCAAAGTCTTTCCCCTCTTGGAAAAGAAACAGCAAGTAGAGGAAAAAAAGACCCAATGGAGCTTTTGATAAGAAGGAGTCAGGGCAACGTGAGGCTGGGACTCACCTGGATTCCTCCCGGGCAGCAGAACCTGCAGCGGTCGGTTGTGACATCGGACTCTGCCTGTAGTCCGGAACCAAAGCCCTGGATGTGGTGGTAGAAAAAGTGCAAAGTCTGGGTTTGGCGTGGGTTTTTCAGTTGATTGTTGGGTTTTTGCCCCCTTGCGTGCGGCTGACGTCCTCCCTCCTCCACCAGGAGTCTTCGCAGGGGCAGCAAAGGGAGGCAAACCTCAGCGCAGAGAGAACGGGCAGTTATCTCAAGCAGCAGGCTCTTGGGGATGGCAAAATAGCTGCCTTTTGCTGCACACTGGCTCTGCCTGCGCTCAGCTCAGGAAAGCTGGGCTGGTTGCCTCTGCGCCTCTCCGCGGAGAAGCTGGGTGGTTGGGGGAGATGCTCTTGGTGCCCCAGGAGAGGTACAGTTGGCTCTCTGGGGCTGCTCCCCTCTCCCATTTCCACTCCCCCAGCTCTGGCCTTTTCTTTGCTCTCCCCTTTGCCTTCTTTTGGGGTGGGCAACATTTCATTTTCTCTTCACGGCCCAGAATCCTTGTGCCCTTGTCTTTACATCCGTTGCACTACGGCTTCAACTCCTTGCCCTCCTCTCCCTCCAAAGCAACAGCTCCCTCCCCCTGCTCCACAGAAAGGGAAACTGGATCTATTTTAAGGGCAAAACCCTGTGGAGGATTCACCTTCAGGATGTTTGTGAGCCAGTGGCTCCGGTGCACTGTTTGGCATCTAATTAATTCGCTAAATTACTGACTATGACCCTTAACCCAAAGGAGAGGGTGGAAAACATCTTCGATTCCTCCAAAATCCTCATGGCAAGGCCACTAATCCAGGGTAGTTTGTGATGGAAGAGGATGGGGACAGAGCAGTAGAAAAAGCAGAGCCCTCCCACGGACTAAATCCAAGGAGTGAAGGCATCCATGCCCGGATACCACTGAAAAATCTCAAAAATCACCTTAATACTGCAGCTTTCAGAGGCCACTCAAGCCAGGAGAGTTTGTTGTGGTTTTTCTTTTATTTTATACAATGTCTGAGATGGGCCCCTGGGCTGGGTTTGTCTGCGTATCGTGATTCCAGAAGCTGATCTTAACCAAGGGCTTCGGCACTAGACCTCTCAGGGTTCTCTGCTCCTGTGTGCAATCACAAGTCAAGACTGATCTGCAGGATTATGCATCCCTACTGCAGGATTGGGCCCTAAACTGTGGACAGCTTGCATAAAAAAAAAGAGTCTAAAGTCCAGTGTACACTAATGTTTTCTTTTCCCCACCAAAAAAAAAAAAGATGTTGTTTGTTTGGGGTTTTTTTTTTTTCCTTTTTTTTTTTTCATTTTCTCCTGATCCTCAGTTATTTATTCTGATAATCATGTTTGGTGCATATTTTATCCACTGGCTGGTTCAGCTGTCACTGGTGGTGATTACTGCCAAAGGCAGGGTCTGTCTAATTAATGTTTTCCTTCTCATCTGCTGAATTTATATAGCCATTAAAGATAAATATGGATGCTTTGTGGCATTTAGACCCCAGATTATACTTTCTCATACATAGCCACTAGGGAGGCTTTTGATGCATCTTATTATGGAATAAAGGCACCAAAAACGCTCAAGCAGGGTAAGTCAGCCTGAGCTGTGCCAAGTTGCTATGGCCCACAGTCTCTCTTCAGATGTATTTTGAAGATAAACTTTATTCCCAAATAAAGCTTTCAACTGGAAGGTTGTTTTTCTCCCCTTTCCCTGAAGTAGAAAGAATTCAAAGGGATGCTGTCATCTAGTTCTTGCCCAGGATCTGATCTCCTTTGAAATGGTTATGAGCTAGTAAGGAATATTCTCTGGATTTTAACTCTTTTCAAGTCATAGCCTTGGTTTTATTGTTTTACTGAACGTGCGTACACAATAGCAGCAAGATTTTGGGTACTTCTCTTCCCCTAAAGCCCCTAGAAATGCTAGGTAACATTCTGAAATGGTGAGAATTTAAATGAAAACAGACTTCCAATAGAGTGCAATTGAGCTGCACGAAGGATTCAGAAGAGGATCAGATACTCAGATAGAGAATAACAACATCCAAGAGCCACAGAGACAGCTGAGATATGCAAAATACCTGCACTCCAGGGGACATGCCAAGTTCTGGGTGCCTGGAGTGAAAAAGGCTTCTTAAAATTCCTTTAAGGAGAGAAACAAACCAAACCAGGCTATTCTGTATTCCGTAGCTGTGCAACAGATGCCTGGCCCACCTTCTACCGAGGAATAGAGTTTGGGGTGTTGTGAAGTGGAGCGTTAACAGCCCCAATCCATCATCTCTAAGACCTTGTCTAGAGTAGACGGAGAGTAGAGTAGACGGAGAAATTCCTGCCTGTAGTCATGTGTGTGCTTGGAGCTGAAGGCTGGGATTCAACCAGCATCTCCCACTGCCGAGCCTGAAGAAGGAGAAAAAAAACCCCAAATATTCTGTTTTGACAGTTCCGGGCACTTCTGGGCAGCTCATGAGTCAGCAGGGAGCAATCTTTTCTGAATATTCTTTGAAGAGGTGGTCTATTAAATTCCAGAAAGCCTGACCGTGACATTGCCAATGTCTAGAAGAAAGAGAAAAATGTCTTTACCATCAACAAGTGCTGCTCTAATGTTGAAGAGGAGAGTCTGGGCTCGAGTACGATGCATCAGGATCAATGCTCCTCTCTTACCTGTGTAACTCAGACTTCAAGGTGCCGGTTAATCTTGTCAGTCTCAAGTGCCGAACCAAGAAAGTGATGGTGGTGACTGTGACATAAAAAGAGATTTATTTTGCTTTTAATCGGTGGCTTCTTTAGTCCCATCCTGAGGTTTTCCTCTGGATTCCGATGAACCCAACGCTTGGGCTTGCTTCAGAGCAGATGGCATAAGGGACCTGTGTATTGACCTGCGTATTTTATAGCTACGGAAGGCGCCGAGGCTGTTGGCTGCGCTCAGCCCATTGCTCAGCTGGTTAAAAGAGGATGCAAAACACAAACTGCTCTGGCTCCTCATTTGTCTCGCCAAGCACCGTGCCCCGGCCGTTTGTGGCGGCTGCCGAGCATCCTTCGGGCACAAGGCAGCTGCCTGTCGTCAACCACAAAAACGACATCACGTATCTGCTCCTTGGCCTCTGCTCCGCTGCAGCGGTTGGGAAAGCAGCACAGGGCTTGTCAGAGACCAAGGAGAAGCTGGCTCTGCTCCTATCAAAGTCAGGGGCTAACCCCCCCTATTTTGACACCAGTGGGAGCAGCACCCAGATCAAAAAATATTCTCTAAAGGCTATTTTCCACATACTTGAATTCACAGCACAGTTGGACTGTTTGGGGGGACTAAAGGCACTTTAACCATCTTTTAATGCAGTGTATTTACTACGGATTATCTGCATGGAATACAGTCTTAATATTAAAAACAAATCTTCCTTTTGGACTGCTCTGTTTTCAAAATAAAACGTGGAAAGGATTACTGGTCATGTCATGCAAACTTCTATTTCCATCTTGTGTTCTTTTAACAGACACTATAAGAATACAAGGATATTTTTTAAAGACATCCTTTTCTGTCTTAGCAATAACACATCAGATCAGGAGGCGTTCCCAGGATATAGCTAAGATTAAAAACAACACAACTGAGATTTGAGTCAAGACTATAATTTTCTTCTAATTTTATTCTGCTCAGCTTGCTTAAGATTTTTTTTTTTTCTTTGCAGCCTTCTCAGCTCTAACATTTGTCCAGCCTATTTGACTTTTTGGCAGCAGTAAGGTTTAGTGTTTTGATCTCTGCACTAGAGCAAATCATTTAAAAAATATAAATCTTATTTAAGATCATTATCCGAGACCTCTGGGTAGCACCTCTGGGTTTGGGCTTCCTTCACTGTTGTACATTTAAAATATGAAGAAATAGGCATGATGCAGGAACCGAAAAGAGATGAGGAACTACAGGAAAAGGCCCATAGAATCATGGAATGGGTTGGGTTGGAAGGGACCTCAAAGCCCACCCAGTTCCACCCCTGCCCTGGGCAGGGACACCTCCCAGTGGATCGAGTTGCTCTAAGCCCCATCAACCTGGCCTTGAACACCTCCAGGAATACTTCTAGGGAGTTCCACCTTGCAATTAACTATAGATGACAATAGATTAATTTCCATGGGAGCTTTGATAACACCGCTTCCATTTTTTGTCCCTCCTTTCGCTGGCTATAACCATGTTGCAGCACTGGAATAACAGTTAATACATCAGCTGCTCCTCCTTTCCCCTTCCCAAGCATCTCGACTCCCTGTTCATCCCCTCTTCCCCAGGAATCTTTTCTAGGTTGGAAGAAATTGTGCATCTATAAATTAATTTAAACACGATAAATTAATTCTATGCTCCCAATGCCTTGTTCTGTTTTTCTGAACAGAAATGTAACAGATAGATAATTATAACATATATACTCTATTTTTATATACACACACACACATGAACACTAGTAGTTTATAATACACAAATATGCAAATACATCAGCTCTCCTGAACAAATAGTTTTCATACTAAGCATTCCAAAAACGGGGAAAAAATACTTTAGGCTTTACGCAGGTAAACAAGGATTTGTACCCTTGGAAATGCAACTTCAGGTACAACAGGATGCTGAACCATAATTAATGGCACCAAAACCAAGCAGCGAGCAGATTGCTACAAAAGGGCCCGTGGGCGGTAGAATAAAATCAGAAATAGATGCACAGTTCTGAATCTGCACTTTACAGGCGCTGCAGAATTAAGCTTTGGTTATGACCGGGAGCAAGGAATTAGGGCTCGTGAAGTCCCCAGCTGGTTGTATATTAAATGGCTTTATGCCTCGCATTGTCTCACCTAGAAAGGAAGGACATGGGACTGCTCAACAGGCAGCAGGGAAGAGTAAGATAGAAGCTTGAAGAAATCATCATAGAATGGTTTTGATTGGAAAACACCTTTAAGATCATTGAGTCCAACCATCAACCCAGCCCTGCTAGACTATGCCCCCAAGTATGACATCGACTCATCTTTTAAACACCTCCAAGTGACTCAACCGCCTCTTGCAATGCTTGACAACCCTTTCTCTAAAGAAATTCTTCCTAATATCCAACCTAAAGCTCTCCTGCTACATCTTGAGGCCACTGTCCTGTCCCCAGCTACCAGGGAGAAGAAACCAGCCCCTGCCTCGCTACAACCTCCTTTTGGGTAGTCGTAGAGAGCGATAAGCTCTGCAGCTTTGAAAAGAACTTGCATCCCTACGGGACCAAGGTTTTTCTTGGTGTTTCTTCAAAGGATACCAGGGCCAACCCAAATGCTCAGCCTAAGAAAACCTTCATCAGATCATAATGCAGAGCAGCATCGGCTGCAATAACTTCCTAGCTGTTACGAAGCTTCCCATGGCTCCAATGGGTAATTATCTCCACGTTGTGCTGACAGGTTCCCATCTGTTTAGGGCTGAACGCTGCATCTTAAAAAGAAGTAGAAAGGCAGAGCACGAGCCACATGCTGACAGGTTCGCTCAGCCCTTCAGACAACCAGAGGAACTGGATTTGAGATGCTAATGAAGTCCTAGGAATCCACATTAATTTTTTTGCTGGTTTGTTATTTCTCCGCAAAACTGGAAGATGGAGAAAACCTGAAGACAGGAAAAAGATAAGGAAAGTTTATAAGGAAGAAGCCGACTAGAAAACCTGGAGGCCAGATCCTCAGCGAGGATTTGGCAACCGCAGAGGAATGACTTCAATGAGAGGTAAACGCTTAATATCAGAGGAAGGATGGACAACATCCCCAGGGCACAAACCCTCCCCACCTTGGCATCCAATAATTTCCTTGCCTGGCCTCTTCCAGTCCAACATCTTCTCCATCCAAACGTTTCGTTTGGTGCCATCATCTGAGGCAGGAAACAAGAGTCAGAACTGTGGATTCTGCCTCTGGTATCTTCCCAACAACCTTGAAGAAGTCCCTCGGCTCTGTCTGCTCCAGCAGATTCGGATAAGGCTCACCCCATTACACAGCTCTGGGATTCAACGCACACAAAGCATTTGAAAATCCTTGGTTGAAAGGCATGGAAGGAGGCCAGAGCGTTGTTAATTTGTCTCAGCCATGGTCAGTGTCCAAAGTGAGGGGAAGAGGTAAGGAGGAAACAGCAAGTCCTGGCATCAAATCCAACTCTGTCCCACATGCCTCAAACGTGAGATCCTGAGAGGAACGAGGACATCAAAGAATCACGTGTCTCAGTGAGGATCCGGCCATGGTTTTCTGCAGCCCCATGGTCCAACACTTTGGTTTGAAATTACAGCGAGGACACATACAGCGTCACAGAACCATCAAAGCAACCAGACCATGGATTCACCTCAGTTCCTCAGTGCACAGAATGCATCATCATGTGATTCCTTCTTAATTTTTTTCCCCATTTGCCTATTTTTTCTTAAATTTTCATTCCTCCAGCTGCATCTCACCAACAGCGCTGCACGGTTCTGCAAGCAGAATAACAATGAACAAAATTCCAAGCAGTTTCTCAGCAGATCAAGCCATTCCCGTGGTTGTTGGGTGCACAGCTCCCTGCCCCTTCCCGGCCATGTTTCACTCCTCAGCCCTTTCACATTCTGCCAGCCAACCCGAAAGCCAATGCTGGCCAAGGAGGGCATAGATTCATAGAATAGTTTGGGTTGGAAGGGACCTCAAAGCCCAGCCAGTTCCACCACACCATGGGCAGGGACACCTCCCACTGGATCAGGGGCTCCAAGCCCCATCCAACCTGGCCTTGAACCCCTCCAGGGATGGGGCAGCCACCACTGCTCTGGGCAACCTGTTCCAGGGCCTCCTCACCCTCATGGTGAAGAAAACCCTTCTTATGTCAAGTCTGAATCTGCCCCTCTCCAATTTACACCCATTGCCCCTCGTCCTATCACTCCAAGCCTTTGTAAACAGTCCCACCCCAGCTTTCCTGGAGCCCCTTCAGGTACTGCATGTTGGTTTTTTTTCTGAGGATTCACTAAGAAGGATGATACAAAAAGGTGCCGTGATGTGCTCCACAGTGCGGGATGAGTCAACGATTCCCCACTAATTGTATGCTTCTATCATTTTGTAACAAGCCTTAAACTCCTTTCTTCAAGTATAAACGAGAGGCTGCTTCTGAGCTCCTTAATAACACTCCAGTGTTTCAGTGAAACCTCAGGAGTGAATAAATATTCAGCAAATGAGGAAAAATATGATTTCAACAGAGCTGAAGAAATCCTACAGCCCAAGACTGCGGATGAAGTGACACGAAACTTGGCAGCGTTATTATCTTTCTTCTGCGGTGTATTATTATTTTTTCCATTTTAGAGCGCACCAGATGCTGTTCTTAGTGCTGGTCCTCGTGGTGCAATTTTTCCAGCCTCTTCTTTCGACTCCCACCACGTTTGGTGTTTTAATGCCCCAGCTCAATTCACGAAACCATAGCAGAATACCAGTTTTTCTGCTCGTTGCTCAGCAGCTTTCTGTTTATCCACAACCCCTGCGGTGGCAGGCAATGGCTGAAGGCATGGAGGATATAATATTCAAAAATAAAGGTAAAAAGAACACCTGGAAGCAGTAAGCTCTTTGGGGAGGCTGAGCACACCGGCTTGGCACACACCTCCTGTCTGCAGAGTGGGAAACACAACAGGGCTGGCGTGAGCGGGATGGAGAGGAGCAAGATACAAGCCTGCCCTTGCAGATCCAGATGTGATTCACTGAAGAATCACTAAGGTTGGAAAAGACCTACAAGATCATCCAGTTCAATTGACTGCATGACAGTCTGCAGAGCCCCTTCCCTCACCCTGGAATCGCTTGGGCTGGAAGGGGTCTCCAGGGGCTCCTCCAGCTCCCCAGCCTGATGTACAAAAGCCTCCTCGCTCTTTCTGCTTTTAATATCCCTCCCTAACCACTCTTATTTGCACCTAAAACAGAGATGCTGCTCCTACCAGGCGCTCTCCTATGCTTTTCCTGAAAACAATGCCCGTGATAAATGAAATGACGAGTGAAAACCGTGCTGCTTTTACAGCACGAAAGATTTAGACCTTGCCCACATGGCCTTTGCGGAGGAATTTAATGACATGCTTAAACACGTCTTCGACACATTTGCAGCCACCTCCTGCCTTCCTGTGGGTTTTAGATGCCCATCGTGCTTGGGCTCTTTGGAAAAAATCTCACTAGCGACTGTCTGCCATCTAAACCCGAGGAATTTGAAAAGCTGACTCCATCGCAGCCCCCTTGTCATTTAAAAGCTGCCTCCGATTCTGCCCCCAACAGCAGCAAAGCTGCAGAGACACGACTGGTATTTTTACCAGTTACCGAACGCCGCTCACATGTTCGGTGTAGGCAGAGCAAAGATAAATTAGGTACAGGAGACAAGACCACTCACGCATAGAATAAGCACTTAGCACTCCAGGAGAACCCTTACCATAGTTTATACCAACTCAATTGTACTTTTTGCCTTATTAGCTTTCATCCCGTCACCTCAAACCCATTTACAAACACTGACCAGATTAGAGAGCCCCAAACAGGGGAAAAAAACCCCACCCTGTGACTCGTTCGACCAACTTAAGCCAAACACAAGGTAATACTTTTACTCCACAACGCAATTAAATTGCACAGCTCAGTGTCGCTGTCGTTAATTATAGCAATCACTGTGTATGTATTTATGGAGGTCCACAACTGCATATTAAATATAGGAGCCTGGAGGGAGCTTCTGAGTCGGGAAACCCTGTCAGGCTCCAGAAAGCTGCACCAGTAGAATATAATAGAATGGTTTGGGTTGGGAAGAATCATAGAATAGTTTGGCTTGGAGGGGACCTTAAGGATTATCCATTTCCAACCTCCTGCGATGGGCAGGGACACGTCACAGAATCACACAGAATCACCAGGTTGGAAGAGACCCACCGGATCATCGAGTCCAACCATTCCAACGTCCCACTAGGTCAGGCTGCCCAAGACCCATCCAACCTGGACTTGAACATCTCCAGGGATGAGGTGTCCCTGCCCATGGCAGTGGGGTTGGAACTGGATGATCTTTAAGTTCCCTTCCAACCCAAACCATTCTATGAGTATGTTTGGTGCTAAATAAAATTTTACCTTCAAAAAAAGATCCAGAAAAGAAAACAAAATAAACAACTGTCATTGGGGGGGAAAAAAAGCGACTCGGGAAGAATCCTTGAAAGCAGCCACAGTGCTTTGCTGCCATCGTATGGGAAGGAGCAGGCAGGAAACATCCCAAAGGGGTCCAGTTACCATCCCAAAGAGATTGGTTCTTCCCAGTCGGCTACTTCGGAAGCAGAATTTGTAAGAAGAAATAGTTCTATTAAAAAAATATCACTTTTTTAGGGAATACAAACTGTTTCCTGCTCTGACAAAGAATGGCTTTCCAGAGATGGCAGCACCGTGGGACAACACTGTTTGACAGGGGAGGTTTAGGCTGAAGATTAGGAAAAAAATTTTCATGGAAAGAGTCATTGGGCAGTGGCAGAGGCTGCCCAGGGAGGGGATTGAGTCCCCTTCCCTGGAGGGGTTTAAGGGACGGGTGGACGAGGTGCTGAGGGACATGGGTTAGTGATTGATGGGAATGGTTGGACTCAATGATCCGGTGGGTCTTTTCCAACCTGGTGATCGTACGATAATGCAACAGCATCTAACGACTACACCATGATTTGCAACTACTAGTAGCACAGCCTCCACTGACGATGTTTGTGGCTGGAATGGTGCCACGTTTTTGTTTTACAACGCTACAGCTTTGCTCAAAGACATATTTTACGGCACGCTGACATGGTGACATCTTCCCACTGCAGCATAATTAATTTGTATGCAGGCTCCATGGCCCCGCGTAAGCGTGGACCGCAGCATCGTGCTGCAAAAGCCACGTAGAGATCTTTGGAGAATCATAAAATGGTTTGGGTTGGAAGGGACCTTAAAGATCAGTTCCAACCCCCCTGCTATGCGCAGGGACATCTCCCACTGGATCAGGGGCTCCAAGCTGCATCCAACCTGGCCTTGAACCCCTCCAGGGATGGAGCAGCCACAGCTTTCTCGGGCAACCTGTTCCAGTGCCCCCCCGCCCTCATGGCGTAGAAATTCTTCCTTGATCTCACAGAATCATGGAATTGCTTGGTTGAGGTCATTGAGTCTAACTGCAGATATTCTCTACGTTTCTGAGCACCTTGTCCTCTTGTCTTTTAAACACCTCAAGGTATGGGGATTCCACCCTGGGCAGGTTCCACCAGTGCATGAGGATCCTGCCAGTAAAAAATTCTTTCTGAACCCTCCCTGGTGCAACCTGAGGCCATTTCCTTTTGTCCTATCGCTTGTTACCTGGGAGACGAGACCAACCTCACCTCAACCTCCTTTCTGGGAGCTGCAGAGAGAGAGATGAGGTCTCCCCTCAGTGTCCTCTTCTCCAGCTCCCTCACTCCTCCCAGAACACCTGTTCTCCCCTCCCTTCCCTTCTCCAGACACGCTCCAGCCCCTCAATGTCTTTCCTGGAGTGAGGGGCCCAAAACCGAGCCCAGGATTCGAGGTGCAGCCTCATCAGCGCCGAGGACGAGGGGACCATCCTTTCCCTGCTCCTCCACGGCTGATCCAAGCCAGGATGCTCATGGCCACCTGGGCCACTAAGGGCTCTTACTGGCTGTCAACCAGCACCCTAAGCTCCTTTCCCACCGGGAAGCTCCCTCAACAACTCTCCTGCTGGAGCATTTCACAGGGTGGTCGCGTCCCACCTGCAGCACAGGAGGCGCCTCCACGTGGCTAGAGAACTAGCGCCCCATTCACAAATGGCGACAAACCACACCCACTTCATTAATTATTCATGAGGGGCGGAGCCACAAACACCAGATTGCTGGAGAGTGGGCGTGGTCTAATTGAATATTAATTAGGTGGGCGGAGCACACTGCGGGCGGGAAAGCCGCGCGCGAGGCCGCCCGCCCCCCCCCCCCCCCCCCCCCCCCGCCTCGCGGAAAGGGGTTGGCGGGAAAAAAGGCGGGAAAACCGAGGCGCCAAAGTAATTAACCCAGAGCGCAGGAAGGAAGGGGGGGGGGGGGCAGAGTTATTAATAATAAGGCTAACAAAACGCTGCTGGAATAAAACACCCCGGTTGCCTGTGGCGATGTCTTCCTTCCCACGCTTATGTGCTGTCCGCACACACGGCCCTGAAGGTGAAAATTGGGGTTTTTAACCTGTTTGCAGCCATTTCTAGCCTGATCTAGTGGGACACGTCCTTGCCCGTGGCAGTGGGGGTTGGAATTAGGTGATCTTTAAGGTCCATTCCACCCCAAACTATTCGATGATTCTGTGATTTGTGCCCCTGAGTGAAGCCCTCACACATAGCTCTGCCTGCCTGCATCCATTCCTGTGCCTAAGCCCCTCTTTGAAGCCCAGGAGGTAGCGAAGTTAGACTGAAATTGTGCTTAAAAGGGATAATTTTAAATAATAATCTCCAAAATGATGTATTTCTCCATTTTTTCCCCTCAGAGCGTGGCAGGCAGCGAGGGCTGCGCACCCCATGTTCCTTGGCTGCTCCCTCAGACACAGCCTGGGGGGGGGGCAGGGTTGCTGAGGTAAAAAAAGCACTGAAAAGGGGCTTTTTACTGAAAAGGTCAGTAGGCACTGACCAGAAGACCTTCTCTGTTACCTCTGCATAAGTTTGAGGGTACAGGTCCCCATTTTCAGCCCTTTAGCCCCGATTTTAATGGGCAGCGGGGAGGGGCTGCTGAGGAGAAGGAGTAAAAGTCTGCCACAGTTTGGCTAAATAGACCCCAAAAATACAGATAAAAGCCTAAATATAACCCACTCCCTCAAATACCACAGTCTGAGGAGCAAACCAAGCGTGCGTTGAGGAGAAAAAACGGGTGCTGGTGCTCCCCAAAGAGACAAACCCAAACCAACTCTCCCTCACAACCAAGAAATCCCAGTCGCCATCAGCAGCAGTGGGGTCAGGATTATACGACCTGTGCTTTCTGCTCGTGGTTGTTCACGGATTTAGGTGCTTACGGAATGGTTTCCACTGCTAATACGATCTGGTGTAAATAAAAATATGCTTTTTTGTAAGCTGTGGGGGTCACAAGTCCTGAGAGAACCCCACGGTTGTGCTCCGTGCTCTCAGGTTTGTCATCCTGCACTTGAACTCGCAGATTTTTATTTGCACTGGCAAAGAAAAAAGAGAAAATGGGGAAAACAAACCCCAAAAAACCAAAGAAAAACAACCCTATCGAGTTAATATTCGAAGCGATTTTCGGTTTATGCTCGCTGTGAGGAGGCAGGGAAACGGAAATGTTCCAAACCAATCTCCAAAGCAAACAACCTTTTGCAATAAATGTTTGCCAAATGCTAACAGAAATATCAGGACAGAAATGCATCCATTAGCAGGAGTTTAGCAACTGCTTAAGGACAAGAAACATCCTAGAGAGGGCTGGAAGTTGATGCTTTCTGCCTTGTAAACAAATTAGCTTAGAGCAACAAATAAGATGACCCTTCTAGGCTAATATTATGAGTTTAGCTTGTTAAATATTTAACGTTTACCTTTCAATTTTCCAGCCTGGATTAAGCAGTTCTCTAAACAAGTGGTATCCCCGCAGCAGATGGAGATGCACAGCCCATTGCCCCGCTCTGGCTGAACTCCCTAAGAAATAAAACCCACATTAAGTCAAAGAGGAAGCAAATGGGATCTTTCAGTAAAGCCTACAATCTTTGCCTTTGGACCTCACTGCATTTACTCACTTTTATTTACATTCATTTTATCTAGCGCTGCTCTAAATTTGTAGTCGATTCGAATTCAATCAAGTTGAATCGAAGCAGACTGAGCGCTTCTGAAAACCTCTGTGGCCAAGTGGTTCTATCTTCCACATAACACAATTGCAGACCCAAGGTAAGACTTTCAAAAAACAGAGTTAAAGATGCCATAAATCCTTACAGTCCTGCAAAAGACAGTAAGGGGAGTTGGGGAGGAAAAGGAAGTCTCATACGACTGCACCTCTATTTCAGAATCAGAAATATGTGTCAGATTTAACCTGCTCCGATCCAAGTTTAGCATTGCCCTGTTTTTAAGCAGGAGTAGGGCTGCCGTGTGTGTTATACACAAGGAATTCAAGGTGTCTCACATCCACCGTGGTGTGTATAAAATTTCCACTGACTTCAGACTTTGCTTTCTTGGATTTTAGAAGATAAACATTTTTTCACACAACAGTACGTTTATCTATAGGGGATATTGTGATGATTCTTAAAGATACTACATCAATTTTCTGTCTGAATGCCTAATGAAACACTAATTTTAGGAGCAGTTACTGTTGCTCATGAGCCTCGTGAGTTTAAACTAGAAGCTTCTTTAGCTAGCTGGAACAATACCGTACCCAAACTAAAACCGCTCCCAGCAAAGCATAAGTTCTTTAAATGCACAATGCAAACTCTATCCAGCACTCAAGCACAAGCCAGCCAGACCCATTTGTAACACATTTAATGAAATGCCCCGTATTCTCTCCGTTGTCAGCACAAACAGTGCTCCCATTGTGGATGTGGCAGTTTTGCTTAGTGGCATATTAGAGAGGTCTGGCTTGCGTGCTTTCGTAATAAATATGAAGGATGTTTGGAACTTGTTTTCTGTAATTTCTGTAAATTTTTAATCTCTGAAACAATGAGGTCTATTCTCCGAGTGTATTTCCTGCTGATGGTAACTGGGATGTTGCACTGCAGCTTGGATGGGTTCCTGTTATCTTACCGCTGCCAGCTCTTGTAATTATACTGCAGCACTCATTCTCTCTGGCAATTTCCCTGAAGCCTCAGCTGCTGGAATCAAGGAATAGTGTGAAAAATCTCAGTTAAAAAAATATACTGAGGAACTTCTGAGTCGCAAACTCATTGTTGCCTGACCACACAATGTGTATCTGTTTGAGAGACTTGGCACCCAGGAGGCAACTCAAAAGAACATACTTATTGATCTTTAAAACTCATTACTTTGCAGACCTTCATCAATTTGGCAAAACCTGGGTCACTGGGAACATTTATGTGTTTATCACGCATATGCAATCATATGAAATTAAGCCATGTATCAACTCAAATGCTGCAGGAAAAAATGGTTTGAAGCATCACTTTGGCATTTTTAATCTTATTTTTTTCAGTCATATGCAAGCACGCCTGCCAGTAGTTGTCTCTCTAAAGGAATCAAATACTGTGAAAATAATTTCAGTAACGTAGAATCACAGATTTGGGTTAGAAGGGACCTTAAAGCCCATTCAGTTCCAACCCCCTGCCATGTGCAGGGACACCTCCCACTGGATCCGGTTGCTCAAAGCACCATCCAGCCTGCCCTTGAACACCTCTAGGAGGTGACGAACATCCCTAATTTTTTTGTACCCTGTTGAATATTTAGTGTAAAAGATGAGAGAATGTTAATCACCATAGGTTGTACCATCGGATATACACCCTCAAGTATTTCCCTTTAGAACTATCTTCTTCACTTTTTGATGTCCTACTCATACGATGTCCCCCAATGCTTTTGGCTTTTCCTCCTCCACGATCAGCCAAACACTCCATCCTCTGAGACACAGAATTAGAAAATTCTTTAGTACTCTGCATGCCATTGCACTAAATAATAAAAAAAATTCATCCTACCCACATGACAAAATTTCCTGTGTCTACAATGGAGAGATTTCCTCTTAGCCTAGTATTTTCCTCCTCTGAAAACAGGACTTTCGCTATCCAGGTGAAGTTGATGGGACTGGCAGAGCAATGACCCGCTACACCTTGATTCCCAACCAGAAACATCAATGCCGTAACCGTCGCTCCAGACGGCGCAGCAGCACCTCGGGCACAGAATCCCAACCCCTGTCAACACTCGGACATTTTAAAATGCTGCCATTAGAGATCTTTCAAATGGTATTGAACTACCTTCCAGGTGAGAATCTAAGAAGAAAACTATTACTTCCAATAACTGAAAATTACCACGAAAGTTTTCCATTTAGAGAAAGCAATTTTTTTTTACCTTTTAGCTAAAGTCATTTTATACAACTTATTCTCTGCATTTCACCTTTTATGTGTGAAGAATCAAATGAACAAAATTTAAATGACAATCACAAATTTTTTGAAGTGTTTTTTGCCTTTTACATGTGGAAAGTATTCCTTAGATCTATTGATTTCTAATTACTACAGTCTGTTACCAGAGGAGATAAACTAATTAAATCCTGTTTTATTCGTAAATCATATAACTTGGCCTGTTTTTGAAGTAAGATAAAGTTATTGACTAGCAATCAACATTTTTCTTGCCAGTAAATGTTTACAAATATACTGGGTTTTGCTTTTTCAGTGAAGGATATCAGCATACTGAGCATGGTGTCAAAAACCATCAGCAACCGCCTCGTTAATTACATCTCAACCCCAGCAGGAAACCGAAGGCTTTTACTGCAAGACTTCCATAACCCTGAGCTACCTGGCAAGAGAGAAGGATCCTATATTTTAGAGCACTACAAATCTCTAGGTGACCCTTTAATGCAAATGGTAACAATTAGAGGAGAAACAAACCTAGCTAAAAGGTTCCTTCTGTTAAATGCGTTGATCGGTAAAACGCTGAATATGTGGCGCAAACCATTCGCGCAGCTCCCTCTGAAAGAGAAGTTCCTCCCCATGCCAAAAAGCCCTCTCAAATACCATTGACTGGCAGGGAGAGGAATTACCTGAAATGATTCCAAAACCTCTTAGTTATGGAAAACTAATGTACATTCTGCCTCCTCTGTGTTAAATTTTTCATATTAGATGGCAAGCAGGGCTCGGGCAGAGGATCGGTTCTCAGTAGTAGGTGTTTCCAAATTTAGTTTGTTTGGACACCACCACTGGAAACTGCAGCAGAAACCGAGGCTCCCAGGCCCCACACGAGCCTGAGGAATTTGGCTGCTCAGACTGCCTTCGTGTATCGCTTTGGAGTAGCTCGCATTCCTCAGTCTGGGAAATGCAGCCGCAGTACTTAAACCCAGCCTAGTCCTAAAGTGGCCAACAACAGTTTCTGTCAGAAAGCCAGCTCCATAGTCTGCTTGGGATGTATTGCAGATCACGTTCCTCTTCTTAGGAAAGGAGTAAGCTTGTCACAAAAAATGTTATCACAATTGTCAGTAAGCAGCGATCTCTGTAGCAGCTCTTTGTCAGAGTGCAAAAAAAATGGGCACGAAGGACATATTTTCCTCTGGGTCTTAGCTTAAGGGCAGTGTGAAAAAGTCTGCACTTTTGCCATCGCTGTGTGCTAACCAAACCCTTTCTGTGTGAAAAGTTCTTTCCTTCAAGTGCTCAGACCTCTTCTGTCATAGCGTAACAGAAATGTAGATCAAATAGCACAGGCTGAGCGGCAATGAGGAGCCGTACAGCCTCACATTCAAAATTGTATGCTTTTTAACTTTTCTGCTGTTGTCTAAAACACATCGATTCTCGCTCATTCCAAAGCTTTCTATCAGAGAAGCAAATTAAATTAAAACATAATTTGATCTATATCTGTTTACTGTTACCTGTGAAGAATTATAGCAGGTTTGAACTTAAGACATTAAATGAAGGCATACACAAGGGTAAAGGGACACTCTTAAAGTCATTTAGACCAAAGACCTCCTATTGTAAGCAATCCACGCAGGTTTTGAATAAATAATACTAGCATTTTGTTTTTAAAATGAAGACCGAAACCCTGCCATTCCGTTAAAAAAAATCAAAATTAGTTTGGGCTTTGTAGCAACAACATACAAAATGGCAGCTGGTGATTTAAACCTAGGTGTGAACCCAGTAGGCCTAGCAGCAAAACCATCCCATATTCAAAACATAAAGATCTCTAGCAATATCTGTGTCATCAGTGGAAGGCTCAAGAGAACGTTTCTGTGAAGAGGTCAGTTGCAAAATCAATATTTACTTTAGAGCAGGAAAGCCTAGACTCCATGGGAAAAGTCATTGCTGTGCGGAGAGCCTGGGCAGGCTTAGCCTTTGCATAAATCTCACTTAAACGTGGAGGGGTCTGGCTCTACTCAAGTTCACAGTAAAAACCTTCCAGCACTTGTAAAACGGGTCAGAATTTCAGTCATTGTTTAAAACAGGCTTGAGTTATAAATGATGGTGGCCCAGTCCTTCCCCACAGCAGGGGTTTTGCTCTGCTGCTCCTGGATTTGTACCTTTTCCTCAACCCTTTTTACTCAACATAGTTTTCCCCTGTATTCTGATTTGCAGCTACACTGCCCGAACGACTTCAACTGCTCTTCAGGGAGTTTTCTCTGAAGTCTGATCCAGTCCATAGAAAATTGCCTTGGCTGAGCTTTGGACCATGTCCTCAGCTGATGGATAAATTGTGTCTGTCATGTAGGAATGCTAACACATTTCTAAATAAGGAAGGACACCATTTATAACCACAGTAAATGCATAAAGTACTTTTTGACATTGGAGAAGTTTTGTATTTTGGAGGAGACTTTTTTGTCTCCCCAGGAGAGCACATGCTTTTCTGTGGATTTCTTGATTAATTAACAAAAAAAAGATACCTATGTTATTCTGGTAGAAGTTTTTGAAGAGCAGGCTGTTAACTCATTTTCTGTTAGCGAGGTAAGAAAAGATGCTGTTAACAAACAGCTGTTTCACACTGTAGCGAACTCTAGACTCTGACATCCTGAACATGTATCATTCCAGCCCTGGAGAGGAAAATCATTTCACCTCTTGATTATGTTTTACATTAATACAGTTTGAATATTTTCTTTTTAAAGCAAGTGGCTACTTTGAAAAAATATTGGAAGTTCTGCTTTCCGTGATGTAAGGGGAAAACCAGCAATCCCCAGGGGGCTAGTAAAAGAGGTGCAACCAGTAACGTTTATTTCCAGTATTTTTAACAGTTGTAATTCCCAAACCAATATAATCATTTTAACAAGGCTCCAACTGTGACTAAGAGGGACTTTCAAACAACACAATAAACAAATTACAGCATAGGAAGACTACGTACTCCTTGACACCATTTCTTTAGTAAAAGACATCCCTGCTGCGAAAACACACAACGTGCGGAACACTGGTTTGTGCTGTTCTTTGCCTCTTGCAGCAGCAGCTCTGTCTCCCTCACGTGCACATGCCTGCGAGGCAACCACGTGAGCTGATTCAGGAGTGTCTGTGCCACACGTATATACTCAAGGTTGCGTGTGCAATTGTTTTCCTCACAGGGTTGTTGCTTAAGAGGTGCACACTTCTATTACCCACAAAAGACCGGCTGAAGTCTGTACACAAGATTCTCGCAGAAGTAAGTTCACATTCTGTTCCTTTAACTAGCATTTGCCCCTTGCACTTACAACACCGTTTCTATAAGGCAATTGCTAGCTGAATTATGCCTTGTACTATCCCTTTGCCACAGCTTATTAGCACAGTACAATGAGTTTATTGATTTTAGATCAGTTTTTTTTTGAATAAAAAGAGAAAAACCTAAGCCAGCATATTGAACCCAAGGCTGTTATGAGATTTCTTATTCCAAGATCAGTGGTTTTCAGCTTTTCTTTAGTTGCGGACTGCTAGGAATTTAGCAGTAAAAGAGCACAGCTCTCTATTGAACTATTACTCTCATGCAAACAGTGCTGCTCTTCTTAGAGGCCTTTAAACACGATGCTAAGCCATAGCATAAGCGCTATAACTTGATTCCACATGCAGTAAGGGAAGGGTATCCTCCTGAATCTCCCTAATCAGTGTTGATAGGAATGGTTGGACTTGATGATCCGGTGGGTCTCTTCCAACCTGATGATTCTATGTTTCTATGTACAACTTGTACGGAGAAATTTCATTCACAGGAATTACCTTATGGCTGGTTAAGATTTATTACCAGTGCTTTGCACTTGCAGGTTTCCTGTTTTAAACTTCATGGTTGTCCAAGTCCTTTGAATTGTTTAGGATTTCAGTGCTATGGGATATTCTTACAGGTACAGTATCTTTATGGAGAGAAGGCAAGTATCACAAATATAAAAGAAAACTAAGGTAGTTTTCTAAATATATCTATTTTTTGCAACTTGTATCGAAGTTTGAGATGGTTTTGAGCCTTGGGAGGTAGGCACAAGGTGCTTATTCATACAGCTCTCTGAATTTCCTTTCTGGTTGTTTAAGTAGCTGATGTGACTCTCGAGAATTCCTTGGTATGGATTTCACTACCAACTTGTCTGGATTTTGATTAGCGATTTATTATCTAATAAGACATGGGAGAAGAGGAGCATTTTATTACCCAGATTCAGATTCACAAATCAAGAGCAGAGATGGTTTAGTTTAAAAGCAAATGGCTAAACATATCATATTTCTCTGAGCTTGTGGTGACTTAAAATTAATTTAAAACCAAAATACTATCAGTGTCAACTGAATTAGTTCAGCAATGCACAGCTTATTTGCTATAGTGACTCCTGTGATTGCAAATATGCAGTAAAAAGCAAAGTGTAGGATGGTTTAGTGTTTGATAGGAATGGTTGGTCTCGATGATCCAGTGGGTCTCTTCCAACCTGGTTATTCTATGATTCTATGATTGCCCTAATTGAGGCTTTACTGGAGAGCAGCTTTGGTCATGAAAATACAGAAACAAATTCTCTCATAGAAGAACAGGCATTTTGAGCACATTTTAAATGCATTTCAGTCATAGAAACTTGTGCAGATAGGTGCCATATATGTATGCAGCATTAAAGTTATTTGAGAATACAAAAAAAAATGTGATTATGTTTCCCTTGTTAAGAGTTACAGATAATTATTTTGCTGGGACATTTCTCTTCATAGAAAATACCTTTGTGTACTTTTCCACATGAGGTTCAAAACCAAAATCTTGGCCCTGACTGTGGAACAGTGTTAGCAGCTTTTCATTCTGGGCTGCAGTAAGCGTAAGCACAACCTCTGCTGTAACGTACAGCAGCTCTGCGGCAGATAACTACAGGGACAACACCTTCCCTCTGCTCTCTGATAAATTGCAAGACAGATTGTATTTATCTAATATGAGAAATGGCATTGTGATCTAAATCTATGGCTCATTCCATTCATTTTTAGTCCCTCTCTTTTGTAATCTCCAGATCCTGACAGCAGGCTGGGATGAACTGGAGTGTCACCGGGTTTTTAACTTCCTCTGTGAGCTGAGCAAGTTACCCCACAGAGTACAGACAGTTGTCAGCAGCAAACCAGGTAATCACCCAAGCAGATAAAAGTCATGCAAAATCAAAATGTGCTATCATGGAGAAGTCAGGAAATGGGTCTTGATTATAAGATGTGCCTAGAATTGAGAATGTTTTAGCTCAGCTAAGCCTTGCAGCACCAATTCCTTCCTGACTCACACGTGCGTTCTGTTACCTCCAGTACTACGCAGAAAGCAGATGTTCTAAAGCAAATACTCAGCCTTCATATAGATGAACACAGCTCTTATTTTCTTCACTAAAAGCAAAGATAAGTGCTTTTGTCTTTGACACACATCCTGTACTAAGGAGAGCTGTCTTGAGAGGCACTTAGGGTTTTCTTGAATCATTCCATTATCAAACTGATGCATAAATTACGTATATACGTAAACAGTAACCTGGACTTGAATCTTTCCCACTGTACCCAGTGCCAGCGAAATCAATGGCAAAGGAACCAGCACAGAACTAAAGCGATGCAGTAGAAAGTCATTTGATGTTTCTGAAACACAACACTGATATGGCACACGTCTCAAGAAATTCCCATATTACCCAGTCTAGACTTGGCTATTTCTGTGGAAGACTTCATGCCCAGCCTTGTACACACTTCCTCCTGTATTCACCTACTGATGCCACAGAGAGAAAGATCAGAGTAACCAAAAACTGTAGCCAAGAGCCCTTGAATACACACATGATCTGCTGCAGAAAGGCATTAGAGGGTCCATCCATAGGTTCGATAGCCTAAATTAGTTGAACATATCCAAAAGAGCCAAATTTGGGAAGTAACAGCTGAGAATTTTACTAAAACCCTTTCAAGCTTTGAGAAAACCCATTTTCCTATAAAAACTGTGATCATCTGTATTGCTTGAGGCTTAATGGATTTCTAATACCTTCACTCTTTTACCTTAGGAAGTGCCCGAAAGCTGGAGCTGCGGGTAAGGTTGTACTGCCGTAACGTCTTGTTGAGCCACTGGATTCACCGGAGCGATTCTGCATTTTGGTTGACACGTATTTTAAAGCCATGGCCCATGGTCAATCAAGCTCGCCTGCTGTATATCATCTTCGGACCAGTGTCCCCTCTTGATGGCGAGTAGTCTGGAGGGGGGTTAATTTTCAAATTTAAGAATGAGGTTCCTGTGCAGGATGCAGAATTACTGAAAACCAAGCTTGACGCAAATAAAAATGTATTCTTATCACCTAGAAAAAAACCTGTTCTGCTTAAACAGATCTCTCAAACAGACGATATACATGTATGTGTGTATATACATCCCTATATATGTATAAAGTTACAATTCAAGTGCACCCCTGTTCCTCGATTCTCCCCTTCTTGGGGTAGAGTTAACTCGAATGTGCCTCAAAGCAGCATCTGTTTCCCTGAAGACAAGCATGCTTTCTCACTTAATTACTAGACCTGGGTTTCTTTAATCGCCCTTTGATTCATGCTGCAACTGCCACTGTCCCTGCAGAAACAACAGATGGAAAAAAAAAAAATCTCTCTGTCACAAAGACAGAGTTGTTTTACCTGAATTCCCCTCCCCTGACTCTGCAGCGAGGCCCAGTTTAGCACCTTCCTTGTTTAAAAAGAATTGCTTTGTCACTTAATAGCAGTTGTGATTAATATATTGCTCAGGACATGTGGTTTGGCAGAAAATGATAGAAGGACCAACAGATGAGACCAGTCTGAAAGGTCTGGCAGATGCAATTAAACTGCTGTATGATACAGAAGCTAAAGAATGGACAGCAGATGATGTTATCAGTCTTGTGGATGAGCTGTCAGGTGTGTTTTTGCCTTTATCATTAATCCATAGGATTATACGCTCCTGTCCTCCAAATCTGGCGCTAAGTGTGTTTCAGACACTCAGCCGCCTCAGGAAACAGACCGTAATCTTCCTCGCAGTAGCTGTGGTGCAACTGGAAAAGTCATTAGACTGGGAAGCCAGGCAGTAGCTGGGGATGAGAGAAACCCAGCACTGCATACAAATTCACGCTGTCTTTCCCTATTGCGAGGGATTTTAAGAATCCATTCAGACCTTTAAAATTCAAAGTCTTGTCCAGCCATTATTAAGGAAACATTGTCCAAGCTGTGTAAGCTGAAAACATGTTTGTTCAAGCCAAAATTCCACTGAATGATGTTAATGGCCTCACTGAAAGTTAGTTTGGGGTGAAATTGTGTCACAGAAGCCATCAGAGAAAGCTCTAACTGTACTGACACTAATTGCTTATAGAGCTTCATTGCTGCAACTGTATTCTAGAGGGATCCCCTCACAAATTCTGGTTACCTATTAAAGCCAACAATTCCTAATTTCACGTCTTCCAGACAGTTTTTGTGGCACTGTTTCTGTCTAAAATTCACTAAAATTTTTCTCTGTTTTGTTGCAAAGTTGTTCCTCACGAATGGCTCATGGAGAACAACGCTCGGCTTCTCATCCTGAGTGGAAACAACATTTGCTTCACTTTCATGGCCAGTAAAGCTATGAATGGGAGAGTCACCGAGTTAGCCAGGCTCATGGTCTTCCTGGCTTTGGTGAGTACCCCTGAACACAGCAACTTCGGGCCTTTTGTTTCTTTACCTTCAGATTTGCTTCCTCAGACTGCAAAGCTGTTTCCCCACCTACTCCTACACAGCCTGGCCTTGAACCCCTCCAGGGATGGGGCAGCCACCGCTGCTCTGAGAAACCTGGGCCAGGGCCTCCCCATCCTCACAGCAAAACATTTCTCCCCAAGATCTCATCTCAATCTCCCCTCTTGCAGCTCAAAAATGTTCCCCCTTGTCCCATCCCTGTATTACTCGATCAAGAGCCCCTCCCCAGGTTTCCTGGAGCCCCTTCCAGCACTAGAAGCTGCTCTGATGTTTCCCTGGAGCCTTTTCTTCTCCAGGCTGAACAATCCCAACTCTCTCAGCCTGTCATTGTACAGGAGGTGCTCCAGCCTTCTGATCATCTCCATGGCCTCCTCTTGACTCATTCTAACAGATCCTGCCTTTAACAGCATCGTACTCATCATAAAAAGCTGTTTCTACTACTTCCTGTCTATGCCAGGTCTGTGAGAAGGACCTGTACTGCATGGACTGGACTGTAAGAATGATGCAGAAGGTCTGCAAAGTTTTTGACACTGCAGGGGAGAGGAACAGCTTCCTGCAGTGCGTGGAGAACGCCTTTGCTCACGCGATTATGGACATGCTGCAGACTGTCCTGTCCGGTAAGCACACAGGTCTACCAGCCAGAGCAAGCTCCTTGATCAGAATAGAATCATAGAACAGTTTGGGTTGGAAGGGACCTTAAAGATTATCCATTTCCAACCCCGCTGCCATGGGCAGGGACACCTTCCAAGGGATCAGGCTGCCCAAGGTCCCATCCAACCTGGCCTCGCATCAAGCTACACAGTTACTGCGGCTTCATAGCCTGTCCTCTTCCCTGCCCTCACCAGGCAGAGCAGCACCGGAGCGCCTGAGGGGTTTTGAGAACATAAAATAATGAAATCAACTGTCCTAATGGGGAGAGGTATTTATTTTAGCCAATCTCTGTTGCCTAAGAGATTCCTAGTGCCTGAAATGATGAAACCAACAGTGATTTAAAACACATCCCACCAGAGCACTGGGCCTGAGCTCCTTGGGGCTGTGTGCAGGCTCCGTGCAGCTGCCAGCCAAGCCTGTTCAACTCAAGCTGCCGTTGCTCCCTGCTTTGCAGCTTGTCAGGAGTCCTAAAGCCTCTCGAGTGATGAGGATGACAAGCTGTAAAGGCGAGTGGCCTGCTCACTTAGGGCAGGTTTTTGTTGTGACACGCAATTGCTCTTGTCCATCTTCGCACAAGCTGGGGAAGGGATTTTGGAGCTAGTCTCCAGTGTTGCTGCACAGCTGCCTGCCGTCAGGTGCAGCAGCCGAGGCCTCATAAATCTGAGAGGAGGCTGCTGATTCAGCCCCTGCTGAAAACACTGAATGAGTAACATTTATCTTCAGAGAGTCGTTTAGCTTCACTAATTATTTAAAAATGTTTTTCTTTGCCCTGGTAGGGGACCGCGACAGAGAGGACAGCAGCTTTTTGAATTTGTTTCACCTTGTAAATGCACAAGCAAACTTCCATAAAGAAATTCTGTACCTGACCATGAGAAGCAACCCCATTTGATGCTCTGGATTTTACAGACTCTCACTCTGCTCCTGTTGGATTTGGGTTTGTTTTCTCTTTCGCAAAGAAAAATCCAATTATTTCTGAAGTTTCCATTCCAGTAAGAGTTGGAGTGGCAGCAGGAGAAGTCGGTGACATGTCAGGCCAGCTGAATGAGCTCATGGAATGTTCTGGGGGACCTCGAAGTGTTGGCAGCAGAGCCCTGCACCTTCTGCTTCTCTGCAGTGAGAGACACTGGGGAAGCAGGCTGGGGCCCGCTCGTTTGGGAACACCAACTGCATTCTTTTCCCACTGTGTCTGTTTGCATAAACAATAAAAATGACATGGTTTTCATATTTGATGTGCATACACAAATTGAAGAATGTTATCTTAGTTCAGAAGTGAAAACATTTTGATCGTTTCATTTTGTTTTCTCTTGGGAATCAGAGGAGCAAGAGAAGGAGGCAATTAGCTGAGCTCAGCCACATTGTTCCAGTTTGCTGGGGTCTCTCCCCGACTCTTACTTTCCACGACAGAAGCTCCATAGGTTGTACATTCAGTCTTAGGGGAAAGGGGAGATTCCTGAAAGGAATTTGATGCCTTTGACAAAACAGGACAATTTTATTTCCTCCCTCAAACCACAGATGCCTTTAACCATCAAGCAGAAGAGACTTGAAATCCTTCTCCTTGCCTCAAATACCCACTGACCTGTTAAAGTGGATTTGCCTTTAGAGCACTTTACTGAGTTACAGACACATTTGATGCACGTAGGTTGAGATCACTGTTTCATTAAAGTCTGTAAATGTTTGCTACTTATAAAAGGTTTTGATTTTCTGCTCTACTGCCTTGAAAACAAAAATATGTGATGCATAATAAAAAACCACTTACTTCCCAGTGTGTTGTTTACAACATGGCTCTTTCCTCCACGTTATTTAATAGTTGCCTTCTCCTCCTGAATGTTCTTAGCATTCCTTCAGGACCAGGTCTGACCTACAAGGACTCACGTCCAGCTTTAAAAGCTCCTCAGCTGCTGGGAGTGGCTAAATAGAGTTGATTGAGCTCAGGTGTCCCCACTTGATTCCATCAGGCTGGGCTGACAGCAGTTCTGTGATTATTTGCCTCGAAGTTTGTGTGTTACAAATCCTTGTGATATTTGTTGTATATACAATTACAGACAGGATCGGGGTACGTTAAGGAGCAGATTTGGGATACGGTTGGACTCGATGATCAGATGGGTCTTTTCCAACCTGGTGATTCTATGATATGAATTTACTGAGTATCTTTGCAGCGTGCCGGTAGATGGCAGAGGTGAAACCTTTCCCAAGAGGAGTGTCTGCTAGGAATCGCTCCTGACATCCCTTTTTTCTCTCTCTTTGAAGGTTGTAGTTGGGCTCACGCTGCAGTACTACAGTTGTGCTGGAGCTACGTGTTATTTCTGACGTAACCAAATCCAAGGCTCTGCTTGAAGTCTGCTCGGTGAACCGAATGCCTCCAAATTTATCGCTGAGGAACTCAAAATACAAGGAGAAAACAGGCGTAGAGTGACAGGGAAACGCAGCCAAGAAGGCGCTGAGGCGGAATGCTGCAGCCCAGCTCGTTAGCCCTCCCTCCCTTCATGCGCAGGGATCGCTACCGACAAATAACCTCCACAGATGGAATTCAGAATAATGGAGTGGAGCCTCGAGCAGCCGCATCTTCTCGGCCCATTGTATTCCTTGTGACACAAAGCCCCACGGGGCTGGCGTGGCTTCGCTGCCAGTGCCGGTCTCATCTCCCAGGGCCAAGGACACAGCGGCAATAAATTACAGCCCCTCACAAGGGATTCCATTATGTGAGCACAGCCATACAGGAAAAGTAAGTTCTTTGATTCACTGGCAGCAGTCGACAAAGATGAAATGTCAGCTTTGCCGGCGCTAGCTCTCGCTGCAGAGCCTCCAGGAATGCGAGTTCTATGTGGCTGCCAAGTGTGAAATATTGATGGTGTTATTAATTATTATTAACTGCTCTTTTTCTTGCATGCACGATAGCTCTGCAAGGGTTTGGTGTCGCAGTTTTCATACGTGCATCAGTATTTCCACCAGCCGAGGACTTTCCTCCCCAAAGGCTCAAAGTGCAAACCCATCCAAGTGGAACTTCCCAAACCAGTTTTGTTTGAACTGGAAAAAAACAACAGTCTTGCAGCCTCCTTTTCCAATATTGCCATCTGAGTGGCTGTCACAATTAAACACCACTGGGCTAATGGTGCCCGGGGGAGCTCCTGGGTGGCACCGTGTGCCAGAGGAGCTGGGGCAGGGAGACAATAAAATGGTGCCATGAGGAGTTGATAAAACTTTCTCAGGACGAGAAGCAGAATTCTCCTTGTGCCAGGGGAATTTTCATAGAACCATGGGATGATTAGGGTTGGAAGGGACCTCAGAGCCCATCCAGTTCCACCTCTTGCCATGGGCAGGGGCACCTCCCACTGGATCAGGGGCTCCAAGCCCCATCCAACCTGGCCTTGAACCCCTCCAGGGATGGGGCAGCCACCCCTGCTCTGGGAAACCTGGGCCAGGGCCTCCCCAGCCTCATCGTGAAGAATTTCATAGAATCATAGAATAACCAGGTTGGAAGAGACCCACCGGATCATCGAGTCCAACCATATTTCTTCCTAACATCTAATCTAAATCTTCGCTCTTCCAATTTAAAGCCATTCCTCCTCATGCTGTCACTCTATGCCTTTGGAAAAAGTCCCTCCCCACCTTTCCTGGAGCTCCTTCCAGTACTGGAAGCTGCTCTAAGGTCCAATTCTGTCTCACATGCCTCAAACCAAGACACTTGTGATCCCGAGAGGAATGAGGACGTCAAAGAATTCCCATTGCTGTCTCATGTGGTGATCCTCATCAACCAGCACCCCATGTCCTTCTCCTCAGGGATACTCTCTATCATATTTTCAGAGCAGGGCTGTACCCCGACTGCCACCTGGACTGTGGTGAACCATATTCCATCTGCTAAACATCTAACCCTGTCACCACGGCCGCGTGTCTGTCTGCAAACACCTCTCCTGCCTGGTGCTTTCCATCCCTTTCCATCCCCAGCTGCCGTGATGGGTCCCTTCACCTTCCAGCTTGGAGCTGGGGGGTGTGGAGGATGGGGCTGCTGCTCACAGCTGCCGGGTCCGTCCAGCTTTTCGTGGGGAAAGGAGCGCTTGGAGTAAGAGAAAATTATTGTTCCTGGTTTCACACTCAGCTGAGTTTCCATTCCATGCATTCCTTGTTACTCATTCACTCTTAATCACTGCAGATGTTGACATCAGATACAGGCTGACGAAGCCGAGGGGGGAGGTTATTGAGAACATGACTTATGCCTGAAGAAATTCCTCTTGGAATATTTCAAGTTTCTGGTTTTCGACTATATTTGGTGGTGAAGAGAGGAGAAGCTTTGCCGCATCCCAGGGCTCTGGTGAGGAGAAACCTCCCTGGGAAGCTGGGGTTGAGGCTGGTGCCCACGCTCGGGAGCAAAGCCACCGACTTTGCGTTTCTCTCAGGAGTTTTACTAACTGGAAATCGCAGTGTCAAGCATTCAACTGGCAGCACCGGCCACAACCAGCATTCCCAGACTCTGAATCTCTCATCTGACAGTGTGCACGGGGCAGGGATCGATGCAGGCCTTCCTAAAAAGTCAGGAAAAATCCTCCTGGTACCCCAAATACCTTCCCAGACCTCTCCAAGCTGGGGGAGATTAAGCTCTGAAGTGGTCTTTCCATCCTACAGAAATTTCCGTCGCGTTGATAATGTTCCTTTTCCTACGCTGAGGTGACCTGAGACCTCCTGGAGCTTCCCTGAACATCGGAGAGGGGACCTGGGTGAGGGCGACCCACAGCTCAGACGCTCGGGAACCCTCCAAACCGGGGAGAGCCCAGTTCATCCCCCACGGTGCCTGGATCAGGGGCCCCTCCTGCTCAGCCTGGAGGCTACCGATGTGTTTTGGAATGGTTTGTGACTCTCTCATCCTTCTCAGGGCTCGCATCTCTCCCCAGAAGTGGGGTTTGGTCCCCTAGCCGTGCGCCCCCCAGCCCTGCGGTCGATGCGTGGGGGTGTGTTTTGGCAAGAGTCAACACCAGAGATGCTCTCGGTCTCCCGCGTCGTTCCTTCTCTTTATTTCATTTCCTTCAACATTTTTCACTAAAAATAGAAGCGCTTTCTAAAATTAAACCCCACCGACCTCGGAAGCCACGTCGAGGGGCAGGACCCTTCACATCCCCCCCAGGGATGCGTCACTAGGGACAACCCACGCCCTGGCAGCGGGACCTCACCTTGCCACCCCTGCCACCCCATTTTTCCCCCTCCAGACCCCTCTGCGATGCCAGCTCCGTCCTCCGCCTTGGGCAGCCGGTTGCTCGCAGAGGGTTAACGCTTTTCCAGAAGGCTCTGAGGAAGACGGACCAGGCGGTGGCTGTGGAAGAGAAAAGGAGATGCTGGAGGTGAAGGGGTGGGATGAGCAGCGTGTGTGAGCGCAGGCAGCACCAGCAGCCGCCCCCCCACTGCGCCTGGCACCCCCCCTTTTGCCTCCTTTAAAATGATGCAGCCAGGATTCCATCTCACTTCCCCCTCTACGCTGTTTTATTTCTCTCCCTCACAGGAATAAAAGCTGCAAGTGATGCTGCAGCGCTATAAAAGGGAGAGAGCAGCTTTTCCAGAGGGGAAAAGGGGTGATAAACCCAGCAGGGAGAATCCAGCAGCCGCTCAGAAGGTGAGATGCTCTCCCTGATTTATAAAATAAATCCTGGTGCCCTCCTGCGGTGTCAGCTCGGCTGCCTTGGCCAGGCAGAGGGAGCAGCCAAAGACAACAGCGTTAAACACAAACCCATCCCCTCTCCCCACCTTCCAAGACACGTTTTATTCCCAGAAATTAAAGCCTGTCGGGAGACGAGCAGCCGGCTCACCTGGACGATGCTTCTTCGCTTGCGAGGCTGCTGCTGGGCCGCATCTCCCCCGGCCTCGCTCTCAGAGCATGTAAATGATGTAGGAGAGGATCACCAAGCCGATGATGGCGAAAAACATCAGGATGAAAATATCCAGCATGGTGAGCGAGGAGCTGGCGGGGCAGGAGCTGGCGGGCTCCCCGCGGCGTGGGAAAAGGATGCTCGGCAGAGCCGCTGCGTCCTCGCTCGGCTCAGGAGGGAGAGATGATGCTGGAGCTGACGGAGCCGCTTTCCGGCAGGCAGGCGGAAAATAAAGGGATGAACACCAGCGGTCAGATGGGGTTTCAGCCTTGCTGGGGTGGAGGAGCGCTCGCTCAAGCCAGACCTGCGAGCGGGGCTCCCGGGAGGCACCGGCTGCTTTTGGCTCTTCCAACCCAAACTGCAGTTTGTGGAGCTGCTTCCGGAGGTGCAACCGCTGTTTGCAGCTGGGAAAGAGCTCGCCAGGTGGGGAAAGCAGCAAAAATGAGCCTGGGCCATCACAAACCTCACGGATCAGCTGGGACCACACTGATCTCGCACCTTTCAGAGTCTGGTACTCCTGGGATGCTGCAGCATCCTCTGGTTTTGGTGTCTCACCGCCTGCTTCAGTGTAGTTTACAGTAACGAGGCTTTAAGTGAGCAGCACCAGCCACTGAGCCGTCATAATCTCAGTTTTTTGGCTGGTGGTGTTGATGCAAACAACATCCTTCTCCACACACCTTTAAGATTTTCTTATCCCACTGCCAAACACTAAAAAATCTCACCTTGAGAAGCTGCAGCAGCCAAGCTGAGCTCTCACCAGCTGCTTTCTGGCTGGGAGTAGGAGGACCTGGCTGTTGTTGTGCTGTGTTCCTGGCCAGGTTGGGTGAAACCAGGTCCTGGTTGACCATTTCCCTGGGTGGTTCTGGTGTCCAGAACACCTGAACCCCAGCAGATGCCAGAGCCACGGTGTAACCGGCACTTGGCATTGAGAGAAAGACCCCAAAGTGGGTCAGCAAGCATGGAGGCATCGCCTGCACCCTACTCTGCAAGGGTTTCTCCAACCTGGCTTGTGGGTTAATTTTGATGCTGGTTTCCTGGGGTTCCAAGGTACCCAGCAGCCGCAGCACAGCGGCCAGACACGCTGCAACAGGGCTCCCAACGCCTCCAGCATCCCATGCAGAGAACAAGGGACAAGCCAAGAAGTTGCATCCCCTCTACTCGACTCTCATGAGAACTCGCCTGGAGCCCTGGGTGCAGTTCTGGAGTCCTCAGCACAGCAAGGACGTGGAGCTGGTGGAGAGAATCCAGAGGAGGCCATGGAGATGATCCGAGGGCTGGAGAACCTTTCGTATGAGGACAGGCTGAGAGAGTTGGGGTTGGTCAGCCTGGAGAAAGCTGCGAGGAGACCTTAGAGCAGCTTCCAGGACTGAAAGGGGCTCCAGGAAAGCTGGGGAGGGGCTCTGGATCAGGGAGGGCAGGGAGAGGATGGGGAGAATGGTTTTCAGCTGCAAGAAGGGAGATTGAGATCTTGGGGAGAAATGTTTTGCTGTGAGGGTGGGGAGGCCCTGGCCCAGGCTGTCCAGAGCAGGGGTGGCTGCCCCATCCCTGGAGGGGTTCAAGGCCAGGCTGGATGGGGCTTGGAGCCCCTGATCCAGTGGGAGGTGTCCCTGCCCATGGCAGGGGTGGGACTGGATGGGCTTTGAGGTCCCTTCCAACCCAAACCATTCTATGAGGCTCCTCTGACCCCAGGTTGGCTCCCAGGATCGCTGGCGTCTCCCACTCCCAGGGGATGCAGGCAGAGATGAGATCCCAACTCCATCAGCCTCCCCAGCACCGAGATCCCTATGTCCAAGGGAGCCAGAAAAGGCTAGAAAAGTGACCACAAGCAAAGCCAGCACAATCGGCAGGTAAAAATTAAACTTTTATTTTTAATTGGGGGAGAGAATCGGTCGGTTTGTTCCATTCGATGGTTCGGTTAAAAAGGCCAAATCGCTTTTTTTTTTACTGGTGGGTGCTCAACCCGACGGGAAGGAGACACAAGGACAAACCCCAATCAAGCAACGGATCCAGAAGAAAACACGTTCTAAGCTCAGCACTGAGACGCAACCGGGAAAGCTGGGATGGACAAGATCTATTTTACACGTGATGAGAAGCAATTTAGCTTTTACTTTTTTGAGGTTGTTTTTTTTTTTAACTATTTTCTTTCTTTCTTTCTTTTAAATACAGGTTTAGGTGCTTTTCAGCTATGAAAAAAAGGCAAAAAAGTGCATAAGTCGAGAGAAAAGGCAGAAATCAAGCGGTAAGAGGTTTGTTTCCCATGGCAGGGAAGAAGGGGCAGGGCGTGGGAGGGGAGAATCGGGACAATGGTTTCCAGGTAGCCTTAAAAAAAGGTTTATATACCAAAATGTAATCGCCTGTGTTATTTGGTCCATTAAAAAACAGTTTATTCACATTGATACTCCCCCCTGTTCCCAGACAAGAATGTGATTAAGAAGAGGATTAGCAGGGAGACGCAGACTCCCCCGACCCTGTCCGGCCACCCCCTCTCCCCTGCTCTTGTGCTCGTTTGTTTTAGCACCAACCGGGATTCCCTTCCCGTAAAGCCCCTCCCGGCTCCTTCTGGGGTCCCGTTCTCACCCCGCGGCGATGACGACGCCAGGAGTCCCTGTCACTCTTCCCATTCCCATTGCAGCCGGCTGGGGAAGAAGCCAGGGACAAAATACTCCCATCTCATCATCTCAGGTCCTTCTGGTGGGTTTCCAGAGCCCTTTCCTCACCAGAACAGCGTTTGCTCCAGAAGCTCCTGACCCCTGTCACCCCAACCCCAGCCACACACCAGCCCTGCAGCCCCGTGAGCTCTGAGAAAGGGAACTGCAAGCACGAGGTGGTGGGATCCTCTCCCCTTCCGTGAGACCGACCTGAAGGATGTGGCCCCAGAGAGAGCCAAGGAACATCTCAACTCAGCCGCTTTGGTCCCTAGATTCCCTCTTTTCCTTAAGAAACAGCAAAGTGGCAGCTCCTGGCATGGGGATGGTCCCCTCCGGCTGCCCCAGGCTGAGCTGCGAGTGGGCACGGAGCAGTGGGAGCAGCGGGAGCACTGGAGGCAGCACAAAGGCATCGCTGCTTCCCAATGTTTGGCTTCTCGGAGCCAGAAGAGCATCTTTCTCCCACCCTCCCCGCACAGGCTTCCAGTTAGCCCTGCCCCATCCAGCTCCAGTACCTTCAGAGCCCCAAAAGAGCAGGGGACGGGGATGTGCTTTGAGATTTTGGTCCACGACACGATGCTAAATGAGAGGTGGTCCCAGAACTACCACCGCTGAGGAGCAACGAGAGGTGCTGGGTGGCTCAGAGTGCTGGACCCTGGTCTCCACCACTCAATACTGAGAGGACAAGCACCCAGGATGGTCCTCAGCACGGTGAAAGAGAGGGACGCTCTTTCACACGAGGCTCAGAGGAGGCACAGGGACTGGGGTCGATCCTGCTGGCTCCCCAGACCATCTAGTCAGAGTGTCCCAAAAGCCCCACAGCAGCAAGAGTAAAGCACAAGATTCTGAGTGAATCTGGGGAGCGACCACTGCCAAGGGAGGAAGAGGCTGCTCACGGGGAGCAGAGGACCCCCAGCTCCTGGCCCCAAAGACAAAACTGGAGCTGGAAGAGGGGACAGCGGGGCTTGTATCGCAGTGCTCGCCCTCAGCGTGGAGCCCAGCCCGTCTCCAGCCCCTGAGTGGGAGCAGCAGCCTCCAGGTGAAGCAGCGCTGTGGCTGCACCTTTACCTGCACAGCCCCTCAGCTCCATCCCGAGGGATGGGGAGGTGGAACGAAGCAGCCAGAGCCTGAGGCAGAAGCACCAAAAGCTGCTTCCAGGGCTGCCCAGAGCATCCGCTTCGAATCCCGAGAAGAAAGAAAGATTTTTGTGTAAGGATTTTAACCTCGAACGTTTTCCTGTTTGGAGGACTGAAGGGAGCGAAGACTGAATGGAAACGCTGCGCAGGAGCCGGGAGAAGCACCAGGATGAGCCGGAGCGGCGCAGGATGGAGGCTGCCAGCCCACCCCAGCCCTGGGA
Source organism: Phaenicophaeus curvirostris (assembly GCF_032191515.1). Lineage (NCBI taxonomy): Eukaryota > Metazoa > Chordata > Aves > Cuculiformes > Cuculidae > Phaenicophaeus > Phaenicophaeus curvirostris. Next base: position 2,635,970 of record NC_091417.1, read on the forward strand.
ATGAGCAACCCTCACCTTATCCCTGCAATTTGGTCCTAACAGAGGGTTTCCTCCTTCCTTTGGGGGGGTCCCAACTGATTCCCTCAGCCGGGAAATGCCGGAGCGCCCGGGAGAACCAGAGAGGAGCGAGACCTAAGGAGAAGGAAAGCTGCGGCGGTTTGGTCTCTCGAGCCCCCAGCATCCCTGGCAGACAGTCCCTGGGTCCTGACAGAGCTAGAAGAAAGCTAAATTGGCAAGAGAAACCAGAGGCGGCTGCAGAAAAAAAGAGTAACCGAGATGTCAGGCCACGGCTCTGGCGGGCACAGGCAGAGCACGCGGGACGAGGGATGCTGGGGCAGAGAGAGACGCGCACACACACACACACACACGCGTGGGGGCCGGGGGCTCGGCTGTCGGCCGCGTGCCCCGTGCCCTCCCGCGGCTCAGATGGCCTCCACGTAGTTGGCAGGGAGCATCCCCGTGTCGCCCGTGCGCTCCACCGTGCCGTACATCCAGCCGTCGTCGATCTGCTGCACGTTGATGATGGTGTCGCCGTCCTGGAAGGAGACCTCGTCTTCGTCGGCCGCGTTGTAATCGTAGACGGCGCGGAAACGCTTCTGTGGAGAGAGAGAGAGGGGTCAGCGGGCATGGAACGTCCCTGTGCCCGGTCACGGGGGAGTCCCAGGGCAAGGACAGCGAGGCCAGAGAGATGATTCGAGGGCTGGAGCATCTCCTGTACGAGGACAGGTTGAGAGAGTTGGGGTTGGTCAGCCTGGAGGCTCTAAGGAGACCTTAGAGCAGCTTCCAGTGCTGAAAGGGGCTCCAGAAAAGCTGGGGAGGGGCTCTTGATCAGGGAGGGCAGGGAGAGGATGAAGGGGAGACATTTATTGCTATAAGAGGGTAGATTGAGGTGAGATCTTAGGAAGAAATGTTCTCCTGTGAGGTGGGGAGGCCCTAGAACAGGTTGCCCAGAGCAGGGGTGGCTGCCCCATCCCTGGAGGGGTTCAAGGCCAGGCTGGATGGGGCTTGGAGCCCCTGATCCAGTGGGAGGTGTCCCTGCCCAGGGCAGGGGTGGGACTAAGTGGGCTTTGAGGTCCCTTCCAACCCAAACCATCCCATGATGCTATGATTCTAAGGAGCTGTGTTGAGTCCCGTGCAAAAGCCACGCTGGATCCAGGAGGTTTTTACCCAGCACCAAGATGCTGATGAAGGAGAAACCTGGCATCCAGCATCCAACCCACCACCCTCTTCGAAACAGCTCTTCCCCTGCACAGGGGTGGGGAGCAAGCAAAGCAAACCTTGACCCTCAGGGATGGAAACTGAGGGGCTGGCAGCGAGGCGGGCGCTGGGAGCCCTGGGCTGCACTCACCCCTGCTCCAGAAGGAGCGTTGCGCTGCGTAGAGGCTGGTGCCGCGGGCTCCTTGTAGCCGTAGGACTGGGACGACGGCTGCTGCTGCTGGTAGGCTGACGGGGGAAGGATCGATCCGTTATCTGGAGCTGGAACGCGGGGGGGACACTGCAAAGCCCCTCGCAGAGAGCTGGCTGTGCTTCCCCCCCACCGCCTCACCTGGGTTGCTGGGTTGGACGTGATGAGGCGGCTGATGCTGCTGCTCTGCGGGTCTCCGATAATTGGTGCTCTCCTGGGAGTTCCTGCGCTCCGGCTCAGCACCCTCGCTGGGACTCGGGCCCATCCTGCTCCTCTCGAACTCTTCATGGTATTTGATCTACAGCAAGAGGAGAAGAAGGAGAGGTCAGAGCGTAGCTAGGATGGCCCTGCAGCGCTGGCTGTGAGGCTGAGCCTGGATCCTCAGCGATGGCAGCAGCTCCTGCAGCCCTTCAACACCAGAAACATCCTTCACCTCATCCCAGCTCATTTCATTCTGCTACCAAGGTCCCAGCCACTGCAGAGCCTCCCCAGGGGCTTTCCTCCCCCACCTCCTCAAGGACCCTCGCTCAGACCCTGGTTTGTGGCACAAAAAGGAGACAGTTTAAGCATCCGAGGTGTCAGATATGACTTTTTTTCAGGTGTGGCTGAAATACAGGCTCCCACACCCCTAGGTTGCAGGGGAACAGAGCAGAAGTACCTTTAGGAACCACCCCCTGCACACACCGAGTTCCGTGTGCAAATCCCGCGTCCAGTGGGTGCCGTGGAGGTTCCACTCCAACATCTACCCCCAGATTCTCTTTAACCGAAGCACAAAAGGACCTCAGGGGGGTTTTCACTGAAGAAAACTCAAAGCAGATGCCACCAAACCCACCAGCACAGTCTTCCCCTGCAGCCACTGGTAGGGGAAGGGTTAACCCAGCTGCCTGGGTGTGGGTGTAAAAATTAATAGCCATTTGTGTTAATGAATGCACTGCTGTAGGAAAGCACCTGGAGCCCATTTGTCTGCTGGTTAAACAGTTATTTACTGAAGGGCACTCCAGCAGGTTCCCTGCGCAGGCAGGAGGCAGAGCCTGGAGCAGAGCCGCCCTCCTGGGAAGGAGAACATCCCAGGATGAGCTCCTTGTAATGGGAACCTGAGCAGGGACAGATCAGGACAGCGTTTCCAGGAGGTCAGAGGCTCAGGCTTTGCACAGCTCCATCACCAGGAGGGTTTCTCCATCACCAGGAGGGTTTCCCCACACGCAGGACCCTATTGGCACCCTGCACTGAGGGTGGTGGGACGGAGAACATCCTGGGATGAGCACCCTGTCTTAGAAACCTGAGCAGGGACAGATCAGGACAGCATTTCCAGGTGGTTAGAGGCTCAGGCTTTGCACAGCTCCATCACCAGGAGGGTTTCTCCATCACCAGGAGTTTCCTCGCATGCAGGACCCTACTGGCACCCTCCACCCAGGGCGTTTTGGGGCACCTCTGAGCTGCAGATGCTGCCCGTGTGCCTGCCCAGCTGCACCTCTGGGACTGAAATGCTGCCTGCTGAGCTGAGCTTTCTGCAGGGAGCAGGTTTGTCTTTATTAAGTGGGTCACTGCAACCCCAGGCTGGCAGCCAGATGCCCACGGGGAAGCTGCTGAAAACCGCTCCGGTGGCCGAGAGAGGGTGAAGGGGGCTGAGCAGAGCGACACAGGCTGGTCTCAGCTCTCTGCTGTGTTATTTAATGCCCTCAGACCTCCAGATGCTCTCAAAAAGAGCAGTGCTTTCTGGAACAAAGATCAAAGATCAGCTCAGACCCCACTGAGATGCTGCCTCCAGGGAAAATCTTCCAGCCAGGTCCATTTCCCAAGTGGGAAACCTTCCCCAGCCCTCGACGTCCTGGGGTTTGGGATGCAACATCACACAGTTCCCCCAGGAGATATCAGTCCTTGCCCCAGACTGCACAATGGGATCAGAAAAGGGAATAAACAACCTCCTCCTCCTGCTCTGCTGGGGTTTGTGCATGCGTGTGCGCTCCTGCAAAGCTCTCCCTGCAATCCTGTGAGCACAAACCCTCCTCCCCTGGACACCTCGAGGGTGCAGACAGCAGCTCCCACCCCAGATTCTTTGTCCCTAGGGTAGGGATGTCTCAGGACGAAAAAGCAAGAGCAGCTCAGAGCACCGCGGAGCTGGGAGAAGCTCACACAAGCCACGGATGCTCAGGAGTTTTCTCATGCGAAGCTGCGCTCCAGAGGCGGGTTTACTCGTCAGGGAGAATCCAGCCTTCCCAGCTCTGCTGGGTTGAGTTTTGCAACAGCTCCTGGCCCTCTGATAAGGAGCAGCGTGACTTTCACTAGCGGCTAAAGGTTAACTCACTCCCTGCAGACGCCGCTGCAGGCTCCCGTGTCACAGCCTCTGGAAGCACAGGGTCACGCGTTTGGGCTGGGGACAGATCCACCCCACGGCTGCCGCAGCCGGCGCCGAGCGAGCATCTTCCTCCCTCTCCATGGCAACACGGAGAGGTCCACGTCTGCCACGTAGCGCTCCAGCAGCACCCGGACACCGACGGCGGCTGCTGGGAGAAGCACAAGCTGCCACGGAAGCCGGGCATGGCTTTAACCTGGCTTTCAGAAATAGAAGAGTGGAGTCTCTTGTAGACGTAGGACACAGCTCCCCTTCCAGAAGGTCAAAGAGATGCTGCTGGAGGAACCCCTCCATCCAGGGGGCATGGGTTAGTGATTGATGGGAATGGTTGGACTCAATGATCCAGTGGGTCTTTTCCAACCTGGTGATTCTACGATTCTATCTCTGCAACGAGGCAAGAGGGGAGCTGTGCTCCTCAAGGAGCTCCCCGTAAGGCTGCTGCGGCTCGGTGGCCGCGGTGAGATGTGGCTGTGGGTAGGAAAGGGGATGATGTTCCCTGTCCCACGAGACACAGGCACCAGGTAGGAAAGCGGATGATGTTGCACGTCCCATGAGATGTTGGCTGTAGGTAGGAAAGCCGATGACGCCGCCTGCCCCATCCCTTGGGGTGGTGACAGCGGGTGGTGGGACCCTGGGGACAGCACGCAGCCTCAGCACAAACCAACAACTGCAGCAGCAAGTGCTCCCCAGAGCCGGATGGCTGAAAGCATTTTGCAGGAGTTGAAGGAACCCTTCAGCCAGGGTTTCCATACATGAACACAAGGCAGAGAGAGCACAGGAGGGACCAAGCCCCTCAGGGGAGCAGCGTGGGGCTGGGCCCAGCAAGCACAGACCCTGCAGTGCTGTTGGCACCACGGGTCACGGTGACAACCAGGGGTGGATGGGGCTTCCCCGGTCCACATCTGCCCCCACCGAATGCCACTCTGCTGCTCCCCTCCTTGTTTCTCACAGTCACAGAATCACAGAATCACCAGGTTGGAAAAGACCCACCGGATCATCGAGTCCAACCATTCCCATCAATCACTAAACTATGTCCCTCAGCACCTCGTTCACCCGTCCCTTAAACCCCTCCAGGTGACTCAACATGGACCTGAGCACTTTCAGAGAACCGAAGGACTCTGATATCCCTCTGGATACCCCTGGATATCCCTCGTATACCCTCAGCACCTGCCAGCACAGCAGAGCCAGGAGAAGGTGCAAGAGCATCACAGATGCCTGAGTAAACTTGGAGAATTTACACTGCCAGGCTTTCTCGATGCTGCAGCCTCGTGTGTCCGTTAGCAGCCTTCGGAGCAAGGGTCTGCTTGGGCAGAGCCCCCCAGCCTCCTCCAGCAGGAGGAAGGTCACAGCAACATCCCACACAGACAGAAGCTACTCACATTGCTGATCTGATCCTGAGTCTTTTTGATTCTCTGCAGCTCCGGGGTGTCGGCCACCACGCTGAAGCCTTTCCCCTTGTTCTTCTCAAACTCCTCCTTGTAGCGAATCTGGGTAGCAAGAAAAAAACCAATTTAGAATCATTGAACCACAAAGGTTGGAAAAACCCTCTAAGCTCACCCAGTCCAACCATCAGCCCAACCCCAGCGTCCCTGCTAAACCACGTCCCAAAGTGCCACATCCACGTGTTTTTTGAAGCCCTCCAGGGCTGGAAACTCCCCCACTGCCCTGGGCAGCATCTGCCAGGGCTTCACCACTCTGTCAGGGGAGACATTTATCCCAATATCCAGTCTAAACCTCCCCTGGTACAGCTTGAGGCCACTTAGACCCACACGCTTCAGGAGATGCAGCAGCTCTCTCAGACCCTCTGCCTTGCTTGAGAGATCCCAGTGCACCCAGTAACAGCGAAACAGAGTGTTGCCATGTGCTGAAACACCCAAGCAGCTTCCAAGGCATCTGCTGGTCTTGTTTTTCTTCCAGCAGGCGCTGCGGTAACGCAGATTTACTTTGAGTTTCCTACAGGCCACCAGCGAGCCCAGGTCACGTCTCATGGAGCAGCTGACCCACGGCAAGCCGCCTGCTCGAGAGCCCCGAGGACTTAATGAGCTGCATACAAGAGCTTTTCCACGTGAGGGGACATTTCACTGCCTCTAGCAAGGAATACACCCAGGAAGACCATAATGAAAGCAAAATGTGGAGGGTGGAGGCTGGCAAAACACAAGCGTCCCCCTTTCTGTTTGCCAGACCCTGACATCAGCATCCCTTCCCACCACACCCTGAAAAGTCCTGGTTTTCTTTGCTCTACACAGCTTCAAGACTGGAGTTTCCAGCTCTGCCAGGAGGGAGCTAACACAGCTCCCCAGCCCTCAACAGCCCCAGCTCTGATGGTCCCAGTCCCTATCCCGTGCAGGAGCTGCTCCCACCCGTGTCACGCAGAAGCAGCTTCTGCAGAAGCTGAAACCCAATTGCTTGATGGCTCCAACAGGGAAGGAAGCAGCACCCAGCCGCCTCGCCCACCCGACACAGCAGCTTTGCTGACTGTCAGATCCGAGCGGCCAGAAAGACGGTGCAGAGGAAGCAGATGTGCAGAGAGGTTCCCTGACCTCCTCTCCACGAGGTTCTGGCCCCGCACCAACAGCTGTCGGGAGCTGCCTCTGCCCGTGTCGGGAGGGAAGAGCCTGAAGGGGCTCCGTCTTCGTAGAATCATAGAATCACTAGGTTGGAAAGGACCCACTGGATCATCGAGTCCATTCCCATCAATCACTAACACATGTCCCTCAGCACCTTGTCCATAGATCCCTTAAACCCCTCCAGGGAAGGGGACTCAACCCCCTCCCAGGGCAGCCTCTGCCACTGCCCAATCACCCTTTCAATGAAACATTTTTTCCTGATGTCCAGCCTGACCCTCGCCTGGTGGAGCTTGAGGCCATTCCCTCTCGTCCTGTCCCCTGTCCCTTGGGAGAAGAGCCCAGCTCCCTCCTCTCCACAACCTCCTCTCAGGGAGTTGCAGAGAGCAATGAGGTCTCCCCTCAGCCTCCTCTTCTCCAGGCTAAACACCCCCAGCTCTCTCAGCCGCTCCTCTTCTTCTCCGGCCCCTTCCCCAGCTTCGTTGCTCTTCTCTGGACACGTCTTGTAGCAGCTGAAGCTGCCCTGCCCAGGATTCCCCTCCCTGGCGCTCACCTCGAGCCCTGCAGACAGTTGCGTGGTGTCACAAAATGAAAAGGTCACCGTTGGCTCTCACGCAAGCAGATTAAACCTCAGGGTCGCTGCGCAGCCAGGGCAGACACAGCAGCCTCTGGCTCTGCGTGTGCAGCGTGGGGATGATGCTCAGAGGTTCCAAGTGGTGGGAAGAGGAGCAGGAGCTGCTTGTGATGGGGGAAGACTGGGAGAGCAGCCGAAGCCTTGTTTCCAGAGCAGGGAAACGCTCACCCGAGCTCAGGGGCCAGACACCAGCGGGTCTGCCAGCGCAGGCAGTTTCCCGTAACCCTTCCCATCCCGCGGTCGGACGCAGCCTGTGCCAGACGGACGGTTGGGAAGCTGGGCTGGCCCTGCAAAGAAAGAGCTCACAGGATGAAGGCTGCGCTTGCAGATCGCCGCCACGCTCACGTGTCGTGCCAAGAAAAAGCTCGGAGGCAGCGAAGCACTGAGGGAGGTGGGATAAAGCCGATTTCTTTCCGACACGCACTCCTACGGAGAGGCTCCTCCAGACCTCACGTATTCGCCTCCCCATCCAGACGGCGCAGCCAGCTGAGCCTGGAAACACCTTTCAGGAAAGACTGCCAAACGTTTTATAGCATCTTCTGGAGAAACCAAGACACCTCTGCTGCCATCTGGGCTCCCCCACAGCTTTCCCTGGCTTCAGAGCAGGACCTGGCACAGCAGACGCGCCCCTGCCAGGGCTGTGGGCAAGCAGGACACCGCAGAGCAGGTCCCACCCCCTCCCTGATCCAGAGCAGCACAGGAAAAGAGAGATTTCCAGAGGAAAATGAGGCACCGCGGTTTCCATTTTGCACGGAGCGCTCTGCATCCCACACCCCGGGGGCCCGGCCAGGAGGAGGCTGCGTTGGCTCAGGGACCACAGCGCCCACAGCTCTGGAGGGTTTGTTGGGAGCAAGAGGTGACGCCAGACACCAGCCCTGCCCTCGCTGCTGGCTGCAGGGGTTACGGTGGTGCAGACACCCCAGAACTCAATGATGTGCTCGCAAACACATTTCCTCTTCCTACCCTGCAGACTAAGAGAAATGCAAACCTTGAAAGCATGTCAGAGCCCCTGCTGCCTCTTCACGGCCATGAGGTATCAGCGAAATCCTCAGATAGATGGTATGAACTGAGTCACGCCGGATTTCTAACTCTAATGTGACATTAGAAAGCAAAAGCTTAATGAACCAGGCTGCTGAGTCCACCCTGGGAGGATATTCACACAACCAAGATGCCAAAGCACATCAGAGGAACACGAGAGACAGATTTCAAGGCAGAAGCCTCCTTTTGCTCGAATCATAGAATCACAAAATGGGTTGGGCTGGAAGGGACCTCAAAACCCATCCAGTTCCAACCTCTGCCATGGGCAGGGACACCTCCCTCTGGATCAGGGGCTCCAAGCCCCACCCAACCTGGCCTTGAACCCCTCCAGGGATGGGATCTGGAGGTTCTGGTTGATGGGAAGTGAGAATTGTAGACCTATGAGATGGTTTGCGTTGGAAGGCACCTCAATGCCCATCCAGTTCCACCCCCTGTCATGGGCAGGGACACCTCCCACTGGATTTGGTTGCTCCAAGCCCCATCCAACCTGGCTGGCTGGAGCAGAGAACACAGCTCCAACACCAGCGATTAGGAAGGAGCAGCCTCAGGGTGTTAACCTTTGGTTCCTCATGCCTGATGGTTACCAGAGCTGGCGAGGACGCCCATGACGCAGACCCACACGGGGGATCAGGAGGGGGTGAGTCAGCCCCAGTTTGCTCAGCGAGAGGCGGGCAGAGGGGCCGTGCTTGTCCTTTATCTGCTCTGCTTTCAATAAAGGCTGTTTTCCTCTAGAGCTCTGCAGCCTAAGTGGGGGATGCTGGCCCCGCTGCTGCTCAGAAGACGGTTTCTCCCGAGCCAGCCCCAAGGAGGGCGATCGAGACATCTGCACTGGCTGCAAATGCACAAGGTGATGAGCTGTAAGGAATCCAGGCTAGAAAGGGAAAGAGCCACCAAGCAAGAAGCTGATCACAAGGCCAAGCAGTTCCTTTACCAAGTTCTGTATTTTTACCCTCGTAAATGCACCCCCTTCCATCTTCCTTGGGTGTTTTTACCCCTCTAAAGTCCCAGATGACAGCAAATTCTAGTGGGACGTGTCCCTGCCCATGGCAGGGGGGTTGGAACTAGATGATCTTTAAGGTCCCTTCCAACCCAAACTACTCCACGATTCCATGAAATTAGCCCTAAAAAACTGATGTGCAAGGATGCCTGACTGCAGGGGGACCTGATCCAGGAGTCGTGGGGGAAGATGCTGGTACCTGGGGGCAGGTCTCACCCAAAACATCTCCACTGCTGGTGCAGCCCATGGAAATCAGGGCATGGCATGAGCATCAGAGATGCTGGGAAGAAGCAAGAAGACCACAAGGCAGATGCTGTCCCCGTGCTCAGCATGGGGGAACTGCAGTTGAACAGGATCCAGGACCCCATTCCTGGCTTTGGTGCAGGAGAAGCCAGATCCTGCTGGGCTGGAGCCATAGCCAGGGCTGAGCGAGAAGACCGGAAAGAGGGAGGAAGCGTTCAGACAAGGCGCTTTTCAGCTTCTCCCTGTCCTTATAAGGGCACCAGGGCGTGCAGAGAGGAGTCTGGCAGCAGCGCTGGGTGGGAGAGGCGCCCTCCGACCCCCCGGCCGTGGAGGAATCCCACTTGCACGCAGGCTTAGAGACCCAGGAATCCTCGCTCCAGCCACGCTCGCTGAGTCCTGCTCCCTTTGCTCCCTCACAAACTGGAGGGCAAGTGACCCCGGCTGATAAAGAGGGACAGAAATGCATAGCTTGATATGTCCTGCACGTGAGCAATGCCGGGAAGCAGCTCAGCGCTGTGCAAGGAGCGTAAAGAGAGCCATCGCTCCTGCTTCTCCTGCCAAAGCTGCCAACCCACGTACCCACTCCTGTCGCTCCGGCTCAGAGCTGCCGTTCATCCGCACGCTGAATGATTCTGCCTCTCTGCTCCGCTCTGGTGAGACCCCACCTGGAGCCCTGCGGCCAGTCCTGGAGTCCTCAGCACCGGAAGGATGTGGAGCTGGTGGAGCGGGTCCACAGGAGGCCACGGAGATGATCCGAGGGCTGGAGCACCTCCTCAACGAGGACAGGCTGAGAGAGTTGGGGTTGTTGAGCCTAGAGGCTCCAGGAGGACTTTAGAGCAGCTTTCAGGACTGAAAGGGGCTCCAGGAAAGCTGGGGAAGGGGCCGTCAATGAGGGAGTGCAGGGATAGGATGAGGAGAATGGGTTTGAGCTGAAAGAGGGGAGATTGAGATGAGATCTTAGTAAGAAATGTTTCCTTGAGAGGGTGAGGAGGCCCTGGCCCAGGTTGCCCAGAGCAGGGGTGGTTCCCCATCCCTGGAGGGGTTCAAGGCCAGGTGGGATGGGGCTGGGAGCCCCTGATCCACTGGGAGACGTCCCTGCCCGTGGCAGGGGTGGAACTGGCTGGGCTTTGAGGTCCCTTCCAACCCAAACCATTCCATGATTCTATGATGCAGCACGGTCGTGCTGCATCCACACCTCATCCCATCATCATCATAATAAAATGGGATCTACAACTAATTTCCCGGGAGGAACTGCTCCTTCCACAATGGGAAAGAGGACAGTGACTTGTGCATCTGTGCATCATCCAAAGGGAACCAGAGCAGCTCTTCACACATCCCAACCCCTCACGGTCTCAGCTCAAGCACATTAAACCCTCCTTGATGTCACCGCCAGCAGCTCTGAGGTGATGGCTCCAGGGCTGTAGGATGGATGGGAGATGGGCACCTGCCTCCCACCCCAGGGGAGCCTCCACCCTCCGGCAGGAAGGGCTGTGCCCCAAACCACCCATTTTAAGAGTCTGGAAGAAAAGCCACAGGCTGGGAACATACAATTTTCTTCCCGCACGTGGGAAGAGAGGCCAGAAGAGAGAGCTGCAGGTGTAAAAGCTGTCACTTTGGAGCCCTATTTAGCCACACAAGAGATCATTATCCAGCATCTACCAGTGACCGGAACAGAAGACGCCTTCTCAGCAGACACAAATAGCGGAGGCAGCGGGATCGACATGAAACCGCTCCAGCTCGGCACGCAGCCGCCCCATCCCCACCTCCCCGCACACACCACAGCCCCGCTGACCCACTGGCTCTTCCAGAGGGGACAGGGATTGTAGTTTTGGTGGGAGGAAATACAGGTTTAGCCTCCTCAGGGTCTTCCACAAGGACAGTGATTCTCCAGCCCCACAAAAGCTCTGTTCCAGAGGAAAAGGCAAAACTGGGAGTGATGCTCCGCAGCATCACTACGGAACGACCCTCCATCAGTCGAAATCCCTCACAGAGGACACAGACCCAGCAATTTCTCTTCTCCTGCAGCTCCTGGCTGCTCCCACCAAGGGAAATCTTGTACTGAGCACAACAGGCTTGAGGACAGTTGAGTTTGGCCGGCAAATACAAGCTTGAGCGCAAGATGTGACTGCTCACATAGCCCCGATCCCGCTCCACAAGGGATTTTACTACAAGACCCGCACGCAGAGCTCTGCCTGTCCCAGCAGCTTTAGCCAGGATGTGCTTTTTAAGTGGCGCTTGAACTAATGCACAAACCCTCCTGCCAGGCTGTCGCCCCGCAAAGTGGAGCCAGCAGCCCTTCTCCCCAAGCCTCTCCCTGTCCCAGCTAACAGCTCCAGTTCACCCCAGTTAATTTCCAAGACTAATTTCCAAGACTGTGAACCCCGCTGCCTGCCCTGGATGGGCTGCAGTGACCTATTCCTGTCCCCAGGGCTTTGCTCAGCTCCTGCAATTAGAAAGAAGGGATTGTCAATAAAGCAGAGCTGCTAGTGTTAGAGCTGGAGTGCTTCAAGAAATACAAATGTTTGGCATTTGGAAAAGAGGAGACTCCCTTTGTAGGTAGAACAAAGGCACTGGGAAATTAAGATCTTATCTCAAGTGTGTTTAGGATCTACCCTCCCCAGGGCGCAGGCGGTTCAGCCTGGCAGCTTCCACCTGGTTCGGCTGTGCCACCTCCCTCCCACTGCGTCCCCATCCCTCCCACTGCGTCCCCATCCCTCCCACTGCACCCCCATCCCCCTAACTGCACCCCCAGCCCTCCCCCTGCTCCCCCAGCCCATCTCAGCAGCTTCTCTCTTCTCCCTCCAGCTCAGACAAGTCCCACTTTGCAGCTCATCCCAGCACGAGACCAGCACCTATGGTACCTGGCAGACCAGAAGACCCTGCCTGCACCCCAGCCCTTCTTCCAACTTTTTCACATAAAACCAGGAATGCAGAAGGCTCCTCCACCCCTGTGCTACCCCAGCTCCAGCCCCTGTTGAGGTCCAGGAGCAGGGCAGGGCTGCATCCCTCCCAGGCTTCATTCCTGCTCCTGTTTGAGTTGTGGTGACCAACTTCTGGAGGCGCAGGCTTGAAAGAATAAAGACACCCCCTCCTCTAGGTTTCCTTCCAGCCTCCTCCCACACCCCACAAGGAACTGGAAGTTTCAACCAGCTACAAAAAAAGCACAGGCAGCGGAGCACACTCCCTCCCCAGGGTCTCCTTTAATAAGCAACAACTAATGAAGAGCCTGAATTCATTGTAAGAACAGCGCTGGAGACTCCAGGCCACTCGGTGCAGCAGTATCTCGATTGTTACCATGGAAAAGCAACCGTGTCCCCTTAACCGATCTATGAAACACAAAACCAGGCTGAGCTCTAGCTCTAACCTTGAGCCAAGCTGCGCTTGTGCAAGCCAAGGAGCTGTTGGGCAACTCGCTCTGAGGAAGGGACCTTGCAAAAGGCGAGGTTTCAAAATTCGATGCTGGCTGCATGGGAGTTCGATCTGCTCACAGGTGAGGTGCTGAGGTCCCCCCTCCTCCTCCTCCAGTGGGAGGTAATTTGCTTTTCAGCTCCTGACACTCTTAGTCTAATAGGAAGAGAAGGAATCATAGAATGTTTTTGGCTGGAAAGGACCTCAAAGCCCATCCAGTTCCACCCTCTGCCATGGGCAGGGACACCTCCCACTGGATCAGGAGCTCCAAGCCCCATCCAACCTGGCCTTGAACCCCTCCAGGGATGGGGCAGCCACAACTTCCCTGGGCAACCTGGGCCAGGGCCTCCCCACCCTCACAGCAAAACATTTCTCCCTAAGATCTCACCTCAATCTCCCCTCTTTCAGCTTAAAGAAAGGTCACAGCCTCCCTCCCAGCCCAGCAGGAATGATTGCTCACCCTACGCTGCTCAACACTGCATTAAACCCTCTGCTGTCCTCCCTCTGCCCAGGACCGACACCAAGCTGAGCCAACATGCCTCGCTGACAACACTCCGGGCAGTCTTTTTACCCCTTTTGAAAGGAAAAATTGAATTAAATAGATTCCCAGAACAGTTGCCACATCCTGTGCTCCCCCGCGAGACGCTGACTCAAGCCAAAATTGCCGCTGGATGCGTTTTCTTCCAGCACAGCGAACTCCAAGCACACGTCTGCAGTTCTGTGACATCAAAGCTCCTAACAACGGCTCAGGGCATCGTTTCTGCTTCTCCATTCTCCCACGAAGACAGGTCACCCACCAGAGCTGCCTGTTTCTGTGGTGACCTTGCCCTTTCAGTGCTTTCTCTGCAAAAAATCGATGCTCACTTTCTGTTCTCGATGCCTCAGAGCAAGAGAAGGAAGCCAGGGACTGCACCTCAGCCCACCCAAAGGACCAGTTCCCACTGCATCATCCAGAGTTAATCAACACCAGAACCCAGCCCACAGCCACACTTTGCTGATCCAGGGATACCCTCAGGACATAAAACAGGGCACGTCTGGACAACACCCTTCTCAAACAGGCTTTTCTCTTCCCACGAGAGAAAGAAACCCTTATCTGCGCCAGGCGTTATCCCTTCTATCTGTTTATTTCTGCTCACCAGAGCTTTCAAGCCTTACAGGATTTGGGTGTACCTGAAGCCCTAGAGAGTCAGCGTCTGTCTGGATGAGGCCGTTTGCCATCTCACCTCATCGTTTGCCATCTCACCTCATCGTGGGGCTGGATGTCACCTGGGAAAAGGTCCCATGGACTGGGAGAGGCAGACTGCCTCCCAGACCCTTCCCACCTCCAGTTCCCAGCAGCCACGGAGGGACAGAGAAAACACAGCGGGGACAGGCAAGCCTTGAGAGGAGGGACCCACGCCCCAAACCTTCCTCTCCCTCCTGTGTGTGAGGATGTAGGAAAGCACCAGAGCACGGGAGAATGGACAGTGATGGGGTAAAATACAGTGACCCCAGGTGAGGAGAGACCCACGCGCTCACCTGGCTCTGGAGCTCGCTCTGCTGCTTGAGACGCAGGTTCTCGGGAGTGTCTGCCACCATGGTGAAGGACTGCTTCGGGTAGTGTCTGGGGAGAGAAAGGAGACCATTAGGACAATATTACAATATTCCTCACGGACACGACCGTGCTCACTGCTCTTTCCCACCCACCTCATGACCAGGGGAGCCCAGAGCTGCATCCCCGCTCTAGAGCATCGCAGGGAGCAGCAGCACAACCAGGGCTGGAGGCATCTCACCACGCATGTTTATCAGCAGTCGCTGAGATGATAAACCATCCTTCTCACCATGCAGGCTCCCCTAAACCCAACAACCGCCCCACCAGATCCATGTTTCTCACTGGGTTCTCACAGTCTCTGATGTTAAGCTGAAAAAGGGGAGATTGAGATGGGATCTTATGGAGAAATGTTTTGCTGTGAGGGTGGGGAGGCCCTGGCCCAGGTTGCCCAGAGCAGGGGTGGCTGCCCCATCCCTGGAGGTGTCCAAGGCCAGGTTGGATGGGGCTTGGAGCCCCTGATCCAGTGGGAGGTGTCCCTGCCCATGGAAAAGGGTTGGAACTGGCTGGGCTTTGAGGTCCCATCCAACCCAAACCATCCCACGATTCTATGATTCTATTAACTTCAGCTAAACTTCCCCAACAGTTTTACTAAAAAGAGGGGTTAAAGCCATTCTAGGTTTGTGCCTGTCTAATTGCTGGAGAGACCTTAACACATCTTGAAGGCTTTCAATTCCTTATTAAACAGTCCTCAGGGTAACATTAGTCCAAGCAAATGCTGCTAACGCTCTGATTTACAACAGCTCTGCCCCTTTCACCGTTGCAGCTGTCAGAGGGGAGTGGGGTGGTTTTACTTGCTTATTTTACTGAAGATTCAGCCACAAAAGCCTCACGTTACGGTTTCCTGGTGCTGCAGTCCAGAGAAGGCTATAAAGATGATCCGAGGACTGGAGCACCTTCCATACGAGGACAGGCTGAGAGAGTTGGGGCTGTTTAGCCTGGAGAAGAGAAGGCTCCGAGGAGACCTTAGAGCAGCTTCCAGGACTGAAAGGGGCTCCAGAAAAGCTGGGGAGGGGCTCTGGATCAGGGAGGGCAGGGATAGGAGAAGAGGAATAGTTTTGAGCTGAAAGAGGGTAGACTGAGATGAGATCTTAGGGAGAAATGTTTCCCTGATGAGGGTGGGGAGGCCCTGGTCCAGGTTGCCCCGAGAAGCGGTGGCTGCTCCATCCCTGGAGGGGTTCAAGACCTAGTTGGATGATTCTCTCACCAGAGGGCTACACAGCAAACTATGGGGTTGCTGCAGCTCCTATCCCTTCCCAGACCACATGAAACGGGTCTTTGTGGGTCTCAAGAAGCCCCCTGGGCTGTGCTTTGAGAGGTTGTGTCCTCCAGCCTCAGCAATTATCTCTGTACAGGATCAGTGTTAGCGCCTCTGCCCAAGGTAATCGAAGTGTGACCATAAGAGGGTAAATGAGCAGAAAACCAGCTGCCTGTGGAAGAGCCCGGTTGAAAACTGCTGCCTCGAAACAGCAGGACAGCATCAGACAGGCAACCACAGACCTGGAAGAGCAGCACATACCTCAGTAAAGCAGCAGTGCAGGAAACGCGAGAATAAAAATAGCTGCCTCAGCCTCACTGAAAAAATAAAGAGAAACCCCCCCCACCCCAGTCTCCACACACAGAAACCAAACAATGCAGATGTGGTTTGCAGAAAGGGGAAAAGACAACTCAGCAAGCAGCAGCTCAGTGCCTGCTCCCCTCCCCTGCATGGCAGCGAACACAGCCTCCAGCCAGCTTCCCAAAAACCTGCAACTGCCCTGCTTTATAGAATCATAGAATCACCAGGTTGGAAAAGACCCACCAGATCAGCGAGTCCAACCATTCCCATCAATCACTAACCCATGTCCCTCAGCACCTCGTCCACCCGGCCCTTAAACCCCTCCAGGGAAGGGGACTCAACCCCCTCCCTGGGCAGCCTCTGCCAGGGACCAACGACCCTTTCTGTGAAAATTTTTTTCCTAATGTTCAGCCTGAACCTCTCCTGGTGGAGCTTGAGGCCATTCCCTCTCATCCTGTCCCCTGGCACTTGGGAGAAGAAGCCAGCACCCTCCTAGGGTCTGGTCCTGCTGGGTAAGACCTATGGCCCATCACCACCATCCCAGCTGCTTTGGGGAGGTGAGCGTCAACACCAGGGTCCCACGGAGATGGGAAAAGCTGCTCATCTGAGGATAACCATCCCACGAGCATCTGATGGGTGAGGACCATGAGACCCCAGCATGTGGGGAGCACAGAGGATGCAGCTGTACCCACTCCAAACAAGCCTAAATTAACCCTCCTCCGCCCCGGCAATGAGATTGCAAAAGACAAGAATCAATTTTAGACAAACAACAGATCACAGACTGCTTGGAGGATACTGTTTAATCTCTGGTTAGATTAATCTGATTAGAGGGGATATAATACTGTGTGCTCAGGCTCCCTTCCTCACTACCTCCAGACACCGGTGTGTCCAGGATCGCTGGGATACGACATCAAGGCAGATATTCCATAAAGCCACAGCAGAGCTGTGGCAACTGGATGGGCTTTGAGGTCTTTGCCAGTCAAAACCATTCCATGATGCCATGAAGAAGGCCCTTTAATCATCACAAAGCCGACAAAACCCCTTCTTTGTGGCCAGGAGCCTTCGGTGGCCCAGGTGGTGCTTGCCCAAGGATGTTCAAGGGGTGCTGCACCCCAGGAACTCCCCGGGATGAATCCAGCACCCGTAACGGCTACGGGGAGGCTGGGAGCTGCTGGGCAGAGTCCAGAGCCACCACCAGCAGAAGGTGGGCATTAATTTGTCACAATTAGGCAACTGCTGGGGGAGCTGGGGCTTAATTACCAGTAGCACTAATCTAGTAAATACACTAACTCAGCTCAGAGGGGCACGAGAGGACAGTTGTGAGACGCGTCTCTTGTTTCACCCGAGTTCCTGCTTGCATCCTGGAGCCCTTTCCTGAGTTTCTTGGAAGTCACTGCCTGACTCACAGCAAGGTCAAAGAAAACAAACCCACCTTTTAAGGACAAACAGCTCAAACCCTAAATGCCCTCCCAGATCGATAATTCACCATTTGCAGATCGGGTCTGGAAGGTAACAGGTACCACAGACCAGACCTGATGTGCTGATGGGAACGGAGCTGCGCCCCAGTCCTACAAGGAGAGCCAAGCGCCATCCCCACTGCCTGGGGTGTTCCCAAACCCAGATGACCTTCCTGGTCATGGTTGGGTCTCTTCCAACCTGGTGATTCTATGATTCCTGCTGCTCAGCAGCAGCTTTTCCAGAGATCCCCAACTCTAACAGCCCCGTTCCCCGCAGGGCACAGGGACGGAGGGCTGCACGCAGCCCCCAGGCTGGCAGGAAAGCCCCACGGGGAGACACACAGAGGACAAATGTGATATTTAAGTTGTGTGCACCACCAGGCAGAGCCGCGTTTACAGCTCAGCTACGGCCCAGGAGCTCCTGTACAATCTGCCGGTGCTGCCAGCTGAAATCATCCCATTGCCATGGCAACCGCATCCCATGCCCTGGGCATGCTAATAGCGCCTGGGAGAAGATGAGTCCCCACCAACCGCCTCCGGATGTCGGGAGGAGGGAAACCCCAGTCACTGCGAGGGCTGGAAACGGAGAATTCCATCCCAGTGGAGCTGAGGAACTGGAAAGGCACAGACGGAAAGGAGAAACAATAAAAACCATCGGAAAGAGAGCAAATGGCTCAGCTTCTTGCACCGACAGGAACACCGTGACCACAGCGAGCTGTGCCCTGCTCAAGCCACAGACTGGCAAGGGAGAGGAAGAGACAGCCAGAGAGCACACAGACTACACCAGAATGAGGTTTCCGCTTCTGTTAGATTTTGAGGAAACCTCCCAAGGATTGGAGGCAGCTTTTTACTCAGCCCCGAGCCCCTGCAGGCTGTTGTTAGGATGCAGCAGTAATCCATCCGTCTGCACCAGGCGGAGGATGAGATGCACAAGCTGAGCGTCTTCCCCTAAGATTAAGCATCGCTTTTCGCCCCAGCTGATGAGATAAAGAAAAAGCATTTCAGACCTTGGGGAATTTAAAGCTGGAGGTTCCCGAAGCGGGAGTGGTGACAGCCCCCCACTCCCTGCCCAGCCGGTACACAGACAACCGGATCCCTGCCACACACCAGGGAGGGGAAAACCAGCTCGTGTGCATGAGAATCAGCCACGAGAACAGTCAGCAATAAATTAAACCTTAATGAGAAAGCAGGGAGTGAATTGCCTTGGGTTGGGAGCGCGGGAGGCAGCGTGTGCGTGGGAACAGGGCGGCTGCGGGATCTGCGGCAAAGACGGGCTCGTCCCTCGGCGCGTGGGGTGGTCTCGTAGCAGAGAAGAGCCTTTTCTCACAGTCAAAAAGCCAAGGATGGAGCAGAGCTGTGGGTCCTCGCTGCCCTCCCCCAGCCGTCACCAGAAATAGGTCTTGGCTGGGGATGCAGGGAAGGGGGAGGGTGCTCATTGCTCAACCTGCCTCTCGAGCAACACACACCAAATCCATCCGTGCGATTCCTGAACGGGAACCAGAGACAAAGGCTTCCAGAACTGGCACCAGCAGGAATTTTGGTGCCCTCCATGCAGGGCTGACCCCAAAGTCCATGGAGAAAAAGGCTTTCTGCCAGCAGTGGCAGAAGGGATCACGCTCCAAAAGCTCACCTGGCTGCAGCCGGCAGGTCCCTCGCCAGCATCCCACTTGCGTGACAAGGACACACCTGCCCTGATGCCCCTTACACCCTCCTCCTGCAGAAATATTTGTTTCCCAAGTTAGTGCAACAGGTAGAGAACCGCGCTGGGAGCAAGGGTCACTATAAGGGAAGAAGAAGCCTTGAGGGGCCATGAGAAAAACGTTCCGAGAAAACAAACAGGGGAAGCTGCTTCAAACCATCCGTCTCTGACAAACTGCAAGGAAATAATTAGTCCCACGCACCCTTAGACATGACATTTGCGTAAAGTCTGCTGCTCAGCAAGAGCTACCCAGGCAAAATCAGTCACCTCTCTAGAGCAAATGGGAGCCAGGGAGAAAAAAAGGTGTGAGCTACCTGGAGGGAGATCCCCTGGTTCCTGCTTCTGTTTGATGCTACAACAGGACCCAAACACTTTGCTCCTGTTTTGGAGGGAGCATCGCAGTGTTTTCCCTGCCTGAGGGTGCAGGGATTCGAGAGGACGAAGCAGGAAAGGAGCCAAGTTTCAGTGGGAATGCTGGTGCTCCACAGTTTTAGTGATGCTGCGGCAGAGCCAGCGGCTGGAAACCAGGAGGGATGCAGGTAGAGCCCTCGGCATCCCCACAGCTGCTCCAGACACGGATTATTTGACCAACCAATGGTGATGAAGCTGCTGGTGTCGCGGACAGAGCCGCCAGACGGCCAGTGGATTGGCCTCGCGCTTCGGGGTCTCTCCCCGCAGCCACTGCTGGCATCCATCCTCTGCCTGATTAGAGGCTAACGAAGAGGACACGTGGCCCCCTCCCCCAGCCCCAGCCCCGCCGCGGGGGGCTCTGCTGTCAGATTAAGCCAAGCGGCACGCGAATATGTGGGGCAGAGGGACACGTGATGGAGCGAAGGTTCGGCCCTTGGGATGGCGGCGACGGCAGCATCGTCGTATCCTCGCTCGGGGGGGATAGAAAAATCCCCCTGTTCGTCTGCAGCTCCGCAGATTGCACCCATGAGGAGAGATGCTAAGAAAAGCCACCCCAGGTTTCACGCGCTGCAGAAAGAACTGAGGAGGAGCGCAGAGCCCCAGCTTGATGTGGGGCATCTCTCCTCCCAAAGACACAGCCCACAGCCCTTTCTTTTTTAATTTCTTTTGCTTTCTGCATCACAGCAACACCCCCCAGCCAGGCAGGGGCCATCCGCAGAGGGGATGGCTGCTCACCGCCCGCTAAAACCCATAAAACTTCCATTCCTCCACCAAAAAGAGGAGCTTTTTAGGCTCACAGCACAACCCTGCATACGAGCCCTTGGTGAGATACCCCAGCGAGGCTGTTTGGGTCCAGCCGCAGCCACCACAGAGGAGTCTTTTTGTGTTACGCTGCTAAATCAGGTCAATCGAGTCTCCTCTGGCCAGACAGAGCCTGTCTGGCTCCTGCACGAGGAGCTGCTGGAGTACAGGAACTCTGAGGCTGAGAGGAGTTTATGCTGCTGTTAAGAGCGAGATGCGGGGCTCCCGTGGGAAACGGGGCCGTCCGCTCTTTGCATCTCACAGCCCTGCCCTGAGCAGCTCTGCTTTCTCCCCCAGCATCACCACAGCCACCCTGGCACAGCCAAAAGAGCTCCCCTGGTTCATTTCATAGAATCATCAGGTTGGAAAAGACCCACCAGATCATCGAGTCCAACCATTCCTATCAAATTTGAGGAATACGAGCAACAGCTGCACAACCAAAGGCAAGGCTAAGGTAGGAAGTTTCTCCTTTGTTGGAAGACCTAAGAGAGCAAACACAGCCCCCTCCTCCATACACCATCCAGAAACAGCCCCACACCAGCTCTCAGTCCCAGTTTCTTTGGGATCCATACATCAACACCCCAGTCCTGCCCCAAAAGCAGCATTTGCCCCTAAACTTGGCTTCCCAAGAAGGCAATTCAAGTAGCAGCGCTCAAATCTCTGCCTTTGGAGCTGCACGTGAGCTGGAGACAGAGTTAAACTCCTCCAACAAAGAGAAATTGGTGAGACACATCTGTAAAAGCTCATTGAGGTGCAGCACAGCACGGTCCAGCTGCTCTACAAAGAGCCAAGTGATGCAAGACCCACGCTCTGCATCTCCAGGGTGACTCAGAATTCCGTATCTGCTCCTACAGCAAGGCCAGTTTACACCACAAACGTGTGAGATGACGGAGTGTTTAGAAGAGCTTCTCCAGCTCCAAGTGTTGCTTGTATTCAATACAGGCTGCTTTAAGCAAGCGCTTTTGGCAGCAGCGCAGATTTCAGCCCTGGATGCAAACACATCGTCCCTCCCTCAGCCCCAAACCTGCACGGCCAAGGGGGTGACAGTCACCTTTGTGCAGCTGGATCAGGGTTTCGGAAAAGAAGAGTTAAACAAGGGAAGTAATAGGCTCAGCTCTGCCAAAAGGCTCCCAAGTTCACATCCTGCCTTTCAAAGAGTTGCTGATTCTTGGGGACAAGCTTAAAAAAAATAAACTGTTCTCTTTAATAACAAAAGCAGCATCGTGCAGCTTTGCAGAGGGCTCGCAAACATCCCACTATAAAAGCGCAGGCTACAGAGAGCTCCTCCCAAGTTTTTTGGGAAGAAGCTGTCAAAACAGCTGGGCCAGCCCTCCCCCTGCACAGCTCCTGCCTTCTCCCAGCATCTCAAAAGTGGCTTTGCATGATATTTTGTAAGGTACCGCTTCCCAAAGATCATCCCATTACCCACCCAGTGCACTGGTGCCAGTACAGCACCAGAGAAGGCAGGAATCAGAGAATGGTTTGGGTTGGATACCCATCCAGTTCCAACCCTTTTCCATGGGCAGGGACACCTCCCACTGGATCTGGCTGCTCCAAGCCCCATCCAACCTGGCCTTGAACCCCTCCAGGGATGAACTTTTCCCCCTAAGATCTCATTTCAACCTCCCCTCTTGCAGCTCAAGACCATTCTCCTCATCCTATCCCTGCACTCCCTCATCAAGGGTCCCTCCGCAGCTTTTCTGGAGCCCCTTTCAGTCCTGGAAGCTGCTCTAAGGTCTCCCTGGAGCCCTCTCTTCTCCAGGCTGAATAACCCCAACTCTCTCAGCCTGTCCTCAAATGGGAGGCACCCCAGCCCTCATCACCTCCATGATTCCCCATATCCCCTCTCCCCGCAGAGGATGCTCAGTGAGCCTTTCCCCAAACCCAGAGGTGAAGCAGAAGCACCCTGCACCCCAAGCTCCTCAAAGCTGTGGTTCCTCCCTCAGCAGCAGCATATGGGCAGGCCAGCTTTCATTTACACCGAGGCAAAAAGCAGAGTCTGTTCAGAGCTGCACGGCACGCAAAGTGTGCACACCGAGACAGAAACGCGGCTCTCATCCAGAAACTCAGCACAAATAAAGCATGGGATAAACACCTGGACTCCATCCCAGCAGCACAGTTGTTCCTCTTTCCCTTCCTGCCTCCCCCTAAACTTGGAAGATCACTTTATTAATGTAGTAGGCTGCTACCAGATGGAGCAGAGAGGGATGCCAAGAACAGATCAGTGCCTCCTTGTGAAGCTCAGAGCCGCTCACTAACTTTTTCCGAGCAAGGAGTTAGCCCAGAGGTATCCAACTGCTCCCCCATAATGAAAAAGCGAGGACTTGAACCACGAGAAACGCACCAGGGAGGTTCTTCAGGTCATTAAAAGGTTTTAAAGCTCCTGTTCGGAGTCGCTGAGCCCCAGGAGCTCCAGGTGCTGGGGTAGGTGAGCCAAGCAGGGTGGGAGCCGCTTGCCCTGACTCAGCGGAGAGGAATCTCAGCCCCGCAACCCCCTGGGACACATCCACATGCCACGGCCGTGCCGGGTGGGGTTTCTCCACAAGGAAAAGTCATTCTCCTCCAAGGAAAGCTGAAGTCACGCAAGTACGGCAGATGGAAGGAGCGGAGCCCGTGCCGACACACCTCCGCGAGATATTTTTGGCAGTCTCACGTAGCCTTTAGCCCCTTTTTGAGGGGGGGAAAAAATGCAGTTTAGCAAAAAGGGGGAGCACAGCTCTTTATTTCCACGTGCTCTGCGCCAGCAGGGCAGCCAGAGCCAGGGCTACAAAGGTGAGCAGAGGGGCTCAGCACCACCTCCCTGGGCACCTTCAGACAAAGGATGCTGCACTGTCAGGTCAGGCTGCCTCTCCTCGCTGGAGAAGGAGGGACTGCTGAGCAAGTAAGACCATTAACTTCCTGCCAGCGAGTCCTTAGCAGTAAGGAAATCACAAAAAATCCAGCACCGTGGGGCGTGCAGGCAGACAGCCCCGGCGGCAGCCACGCTCCAGCAGCGGGAGGCCAGCACAGGGATGCACGTGCGCAGGCAGAGAGGGGCGAGCCGGATAGATGCATCCGACAGGGCAATTGCTTGCACAGTAGCAGGAATTCAGTCTCACCTTGGGTTTCACCTGGATGTCCTCAAGATGTCTGGATGCCCTGTCTTCAGTCCTGGGCCCCTCACCACAAGAAGGATGTTGAGGCTCTGGAGCGAGTCCAGAGAAGAGCAACGAAGCTGGGGAAGGGGCTGGAGAACAAGAGGAGCGGCTGAGAGAGCTGGGGGTGTTTAGCCTGGAGAAGAGGAGGCTGAGGGGAGGCCTCATTGCTCTCTGCAACTACCTGAAAGGAGGTTGTGGAGAGGAGGGAGCTGGGCTCTTCTCCCAAGGGACAGGACGAGAGGGAACGGCCTCAAGCTCCACCAGGGGAGGGTCAGGCTGAACATTAGGAAGAAAAATTTCACAGAAAGGGTCATTGGTCCCTGGCAGAGGCTGCCCAGGGAGGGGGTTGAGTCACCTTCCCTGGAGGGGTTTAAGGGACAGGTGGATGAGGTGCTAAGGGACATGGTTTAGTGATTGATGGGAATGGTTGGACTCAATGATCCAGTGGGTCTCTTCCAACCTGGTGGTTCTATGATTCTAAGGGCAGAACAACCTTGTAGCCAAGAGGGACAGAAAAGGAGCCTTTTGCCCACGATACTGCTCCTTCTCAGAAAAAGAGAGGACTTTTAAGGTTGGAAAAGGTCTCCAAGATCAAGTCCAGCCACCAACACTAACATGCCTACTAAATCTTATCTCCTCACCTCAACACAGCTCCACACCCAGGTGTACACCACCTTCTCTCTCCACCTCAAGCAGCCGCGCTGCCCAGTGATGTCTCTGAAGACGCTGACTCCCCAGACCAACTATCCAGCTTTGAACTCTCAGACAGGATTTTCCAGGCATAGATTTGTGCTGCACACCGAGCCACAGCCAAGCTGCCAGTCACCAGGGCTACCTGGAAGGAAGGGACCAGCATCCTGCAGGTACCACCTCCATATGGGAATCACAGCTAAAGGACACAGCCCCATCCCTCAGCCTCAGCACAGAACTATTACCCCTTCAGCACAACAAATAAGAAGTTAAAGCCTATACATAATGTATATTTGGGAGCAGTTGGTCCCCTCACACTTGCAGCTCAGCCCTCCCCATCTTCACGTGCAGAAGGCTCAGGCTTCACCTGAGCATCTCCCTTCCTACACTTCCACCTCTTAGTCCAAAGGTCTCATGTACAGAGATGAGCCCAGCCTTACATTCTGCTTCCAGTGAGCAACCAGTCACCCCAGTAACCAGCTGAAGTCAGAAGCGGAACAGCAAGGAGGGTGGAGACGGTCGCATCTGCCAACAAGCAAGTTCCCGACACCGATGGGCAGCGGAGGGCAGAGCGAACCAGGCACCTTCTTGAAAGGCTCCACACAGAGTTATTGCTGGGGTAATGTCAGATAGGGAGGAAGCCCAGCCCTCTTCCTCCTGCTCTCTTGAAGAAAGACTCAGGAATTTGGCAGGAGGCCACGGCTCAAACAGAGGAGACCCTGTGCCGAGGCATGTTCAGAAAAGCAGCCTCTTCTCTGCCAGGATAAAGGTTGCTTTTCCAGCCCCTTCTTGGAGGACAGGAGATGTTGTCCCTTAACTCCAACACCAGCCAGAGCAGCTCGGAAAGGGGGGCTCCTGTCCTTGCCCCAGGCACATTCACCTTGCCTGGATGGTTCTTCCTCCCCAGGATAGTCCAGGGTCGCCACACGCTCCAGATACAGGGACAGCAGTGAGAAGGAACCAAATCCTGAAGCTTCCCTTCACCCCACACCTGAGCATTGCAACCCCACAGCCTCCACCCCAGCAAACAAGGGGTTGGCAGCTGCTGGAGGTTTTCTTGCATGCCAGCAGTTCTCCTTTGCTCCCACTTCCCTTCTCTTTAAGCGCAGCTGAGCAAAGCAGGAAGAACAAAGCGTTTAACACAGGTTTGTGGGCACAGCTCTGAACAGCCAGGGTTGCCCTGAAGTAAAGGCAAGGCAGGCAGCTGCCTCTTCTGCAGGGAGGTTGTTAAAGGGTTAAGACAGCAAGGCAGCATCAAAGGGAGCTTTGGAGCAGAGGGGGTTGAGAAACTGAGATGGGTCGAGGTTTCGCAGACTCCTTGGAATCTCAGGAATTTCCCATTATTATCCCACTTCCCTTCCAGCAGCCTGGAGAGAGGGAGCAAGACCAGGACCCCAGGCAGAAGCATCAGAAGAGAGCCCAGCCCAGCCCTGGGTGCCAGGCAAGGGTGTCCACGATCCAGAAAAGAAGGACCCTATGGAGAGCTCAGGGTCTCATCTCCTACAGCTCCCCACAAAGCAAGGTCTAGAGGTCAGATCCCAGGCTGGTTGGACCACTCCGCAGTAGGTTTGGAGACCTGCACAGTCCAAGAACAAGTATCCCTCTAAATCAACAGCTCATCCAGCCTCAGATCACCAATTTCACCCTGTGCTGCTCCAGTACTCCAAGAAGTTCCCCATTTCACTTCAGAAGCTGGAGCTCTAGTAGAGGTGGTGGCCCCATACAACAAGATAACCTGAAATGATGAGGCACTGGCCCAGGTTGCCCAGAAAACCCATGGATACCTGGAGGTGTTCAAAGCCAGGTTGGATGAGGCTTTGAATAAACAGATCCAGTGCAAGGTGTCCCTGCCCAGAGCAGAAAGTTGGAACTCAATGGGCTTTGAGGTCCCTTCCAACCCAAACCATGATTCTGCTTCTCACATGATTCCCATCCTGCATTTCAGGTGAGATCCTAGGACACAACCATCACCAGCCAAGACCTAAACACCTACGGGTCTCATCCCAGCTCAGAGTTTTGATCGCTTTGGACAAATCCCAATGGATATCTGACATCAGCAATAACCAACCTACAGAAGAGCTGCAGAAGCAGGAGGCTTTTGCTGAGGCACCAAACAGCTGATGGCCTCTACTGCTTCTCCTTTCTACTGGTCTTAGACATCAATAAGGCAATAATCATCTCAGAAGGATGATGGCAGGATTAATGTTTCTAAAGCACTCCGTGAATGGTCCGTGCGAGCCAAGTGCTAAGCAGCATTATATTAACAGTTCTTAAAAAGAAAATTGGATAACGTATAAGAAACCACTACAAAAAGAAAAAATCTTATTGCAAAGCTGCTTTATAGACATTAAGAAACATGACAGGTATGTAGAGCTCAGCGCTTCCCTACGGACTGAGCAGGGATAGTGTTCATTATGCATCAGCAGAGCCCAGAAAGCTGGGAACAATTAAAGGTCCTTCTTGACAAGAAGAAATGCAGCTTGGAAGACCCAGACAAGCAACTCGAGCTGTGGTCCAGGCAGCTGCCCTCGTTCTACCTGTATTTGAATTTTGAATTACAGCCTGTCTGTATTTGAATTTTATCCACATTTAGTCTGTCCAGGCTGCAACTGGAGAGCAGCCACCCCAGCAGCTCCCAGTTAAGCCAGGAAAACACTGTTTTAACACCAGCATTAACCGGGCTGTGTGAACCCTTTAGTTAGGGCATCACAGGTACTCCCAGAAAATGCTGCCGAGCAGCAGGGAAAGGCAGTTTTGGCAGAGGTCAGGGTGCCCCACACCCCCGACTTCACAAAGTGAGGACCAGTTCTTGAGAGGATGGTCCTGCACATCCTACAGCAACGAAAGCAAAGACTTACGCATTGCAATACGGCTTCTTCTCGTAGCCCTTGTAGTTTTTCATGTTTAGGGTCATCTTGCAGGTCTCGCAGTGGAAACATGCTTTATGCCAGAACTGGAAACAGAGATGAGAGAAACATTAACACCAGTGACTCGCAAAACAGGGCCACGTCCCGCTAGAATCGTACAACTCGAACTCAGCAGCTCCTCCAGCCTAGAGGGGTCAGTGATTGCATCCATAATCCTGCAAAACCTAGAGAACAGACCATATTCTTGCTAGTTTAGGACACAATCGATTCCCTCCCCAACCCTTCCAGTGCATCTTATCTCAACAGGGCAGCAGCGTTTGTGATTTGCATTGTAGCAGCACCTTGGTCCCCATCACCAGGAATTCATTGGGCTTGGACAAATACAGAGCAGAAGAAGCCTCCTCTTCCACAGGAGGCTTCTCAACACAACCCTGTGAGCATGGAGACCATCAACAGAGTTAACAGCTGGGGTTTGCAGTCTTCAGAGAGGTTGGTTTAGGGTTTTTTTTTTTGCTGATGTTAGCCAAGAGATAGCCAGAAGAGCAGGTCAGGTAAGGCTGCGCAGACACCAAGCCAGGGAGACACAGAGAAAGGTTCTCGTGAGAAGCAGACAGTCCAGACACCACAGATCTCGCCCTTCTGCCTGCAACTCCCGTGGCCAACCCCCACAAACCCAACAGCCCAGAGGATGCAGGATTGCCCCACGCACACCTTGGTCCCCCTCTGTGCATGGTGGAGCTGCCAGGAGCTATGAATGCTCTTGCCAGAGCTGCATCCCAACGCAGAATCATAGAATCACCAGGGTGGAAGAGACCCACCGGGTCACTGAGTCAAAGAAGAGGAGCCGCCAGCCTGGGTGAAGGGAGTTTTTGTATCCTCTCCCCACGACTCTCACATCAGCAGCCTCCAAGATGACCCCCCCACAACCCTTCTCCTTTAAAGCAGCGAGGCACGGGCAGGGTCAAGGTTGATCCAGACTCCCCAGAATTCAGATCAGTACTCTACATTATGGCTTGCAACACCTAATGAACTCGAAGTTAATGGGCACAAGTGGCTTTCTAGGCTGGAAGAAGACCTAAGAGAACAGCTCGGAGCTGCTGCTGCTAAGCAATCGTGCAGTTCCACCCCCGACACACCAAGGTTGATGCCCTGCTGGTCACCAGGGACCACGCTCCGTGCTTCCCCTGGCATCCTTGGCCATCAGGGTCTGGTGTGACATCCCAAGGACCAGACCAGGCATGGCAGAAAGGAAATCACAGGCAGGAGCTGAGGTGATGCAGCTCAACAGGGAAAGTGGAGCCTGAAGCGATGCCTTTCCTCACTCCAGGCAAGGCAGAGCTGCCCTGCTCAGCTCAAACCCCCTCCCCTTCAGCAGGCACAGCTCAAACCACCCAGCATCACCTGCAAAACCAGCCGAAAGCTGCAACAACAACTCACAACACCGAGGAGATCACAGTCGGTGTGACACCCAGGACTCCGCGCCAGGCACACACCATGCAGCGAACAAACCCCAGGAGAAGGGCTGGTGCTGGTTGCTATGATTTCCACCCTCAAGCTTTAAATAAGTCATTTCCACCGCTGCAACTCCTGGCTCAGCCTGTGTTCCTGCCAGCAAAAGCCAAGCCTAAGCCCTTGTGCCTCCTACCCCCAGGTACCACACCCTGGTGCGCAAACACGGCTGCAGCTCTACCAGCCTGTGACTCAGCCCAAAAGGACAATTCGCCTCCTTTCAGTTGCTCACAGCAACATATTTGTTCTTTTCCTCTAGTTACGAGTTCCTCCAGAGCTCGCTGCTTGCTTCTTTCTGCCAACACCCTCGTTCGCATCCAGCCTGCAGGGGATTATTCCCCCCTTTCCAGCTTCCAGACACTAAGGACAGATGGACAGCTGAGTCCTGAGGTCTTCAGGCATCTCAGAAGTTACAGCCTTCCAGCTGAGTTCCTGCCACGTTAGAGGTAATTAATGGACCTCTCCACGCTGCAATAGCTGTGCACAAATACCAGAAATGCCACTATAAATATGTGGAGCTGAACTGACAGCCAACGTGACCTCAGAGCCTCTGCCTCTAAGGAAAACGCGGGCTCCCAAGAGCCAGGGAGGATCTGGGAAGGCCAGCTGTCCCCCTGCCCGCAGCAGCTCCCACAACAAGCACAGAAGGGATGCTCTTCTCCCCCAGCCAGAGAGCGATTCATGCATGTTCCTGCCTCAGATCGCATCAGGCATCGTTCAGCAGAGGTGTTGCTGTCCCGTGGCTGCTGGGAAGGACTCGAGCAGACCCAGAAAGCACCATCCCTACAGAGATCTCCCCGTCTTGCTGCCTCTGAACTCTGCATTATCACTGATGGTATTGATGCTGGATCCAGGAATCTAAGCCAGCACTAAAGGAGGGCTGGAAGACAAAACTGACACGGGGGACCAGCAATTATCTAGGCTTCCAGCAGCGCTACCGCTCACCCTCCTGCACGGCTGCAGAGAAAGAGGGCAGCTTTCAAATAGGTTTTTGGAGAAGCGTTAATGCCTCTGCTTGACAATTCTGAGCTTGAAGTGCTCCAAACACCTGGAGCTGATCTCTGGTACAACTCCACGAGAAGCACGCTGGCTGCAGCCCAGCAGAGACAGAGCCCTTTCAGCAACTTCGCCACTTGCAGCAGATGAGATCTGGGGAGAGAGCTCAGTCCATGTTGGTGTAGCCGTTTACAGCTCGTGCTACGGCTGCACAACATCCCTGTGCCAAGCAAAGCTGCTGCTCCACACTGAGGAGTAAGCATAGCTTGACTCTCATGGGTTAGAAGACAACAGAAGGAGGCTCCTTGGGCTGAAGGGAAATCCTTGCTACATTTAATGCACTGTAACAGCTCATTGTAACCTCTACTCGTGTTAAAAAGTCATCTTGCATCATAGAACCATGGAATAGCTTGGGTTGGAAGGGACCTCAAAGCCCATCCAGTTCCAACCCCCCTGTGATGGGCAGGGACACCTCCCACTGGATCCAGTTGCTCCAAGCCCCATCCAACCTGGCCTTGAACACCTTCAGGTATGGAGCAGCCACAGCTTCCCTGGACAACCTGTTCCAGGGCCTCATGACTCTCATAGGGAAGAAATTCCTCCTTACGTCTAGTCTACATTTGCCTCTCTCCACTTTATCCCCATTGCCCCTCGTCCTATCACTCCAAGCCTTTGTGAACAGCCCCTCCTCAGCTTTCTTGTAGCCCCTTCAGGTACCAGAAGGTCTCTCTAAGGTCTCCTTGGAGCCTTCTCTTCTGGAGGCTGAAAAACCCCCAACTCTCTCAGCTTTACGTGGGTTCAGAGGTTGCAGCTGCAACCGCCAACCCCCGCGACACCAGCGCAGGAGATGTCACTTCCACAGCGGAAGCCGGCCCCGTCACCCAGCACCTTATCTGGAGCAGTGGTGGGGACGGCTAGGGGAAGGGACACCACCCATTTCCCCCAGCCCCAGCAGGGCATTCACCTTTCGCAAGGGGACAACATGAAAAACGAAGGCGCAGAACTCAGAGTCCCAGCCGAGCTGGGGGTCTCCGCTAAAGCCTGATGAGGCTGCAAGTTTCCCCCTCATCGCTGTAAATCTCAGAAGGGAAACAGACTTTCCTGATCTCACTGTGGGGAGAAAGCCAAGCACATCTGCTCGTCAACACACCAAAAGCTCGCACGCTTCTCCTCCCGACAGCCCTTCAGCGCTGCGGTTCAGCCCCAGCGCTTATGCAAACATTGTCAGAGCTGCCCTTTCGACTTTGCTCTGGGTTGGGTGAAAACAGGGGAACGGCCACTCTATAAAAACCTTCTCAGGCAGGAGGTGACCCTGCCCATGGCTCAGGGGTGGAACTGGATGGGCTTCGACGCTCCTGAGCCGAACCGTTTCATATAGGACTGGTAGGACTTGATGATGCGATGGGTCTTTTCCAACCTGGTGATTCTATGATTGTACAATTCTGTACTTTTATGGGAAGTGGGGAGGCTCTTCCAGCCTCACCAGCCAAAAACCCCAGGAAAAAAACCCCAGGGAGTTTGCTGAGGGGAGTTGTTTGATCAAGGGCTGACTGCTAGCAAGATAAAGTTATCCAGACCCCTAGAAGTAGGGGATGATGCCGGCAGCCTCCTGCCTGCTCCCAAATAACCAGGATTGGGAGTCTTGGGATGCACTTGGGGTGCCCCCACAGCAACACCCCCTGCCAGCTCAGCAGAGCCCCAAGGTTTGAGGTGCTGAGGGACACGATTTAGTATTTGATAGGAATAGGTGGACTCGATGATCCGGTGGGTCTCTTCCAACCTGGTGATTCTGTGATTTGCTGCACAGGGGGAAGCGATGGGTCGCGTCCCAGCTCCCCTTCCAGTTATCCCCAAGCTGGAGGCCAGCGCGGGCTCCAGAAACCAGAGCCACTTCCCTGCTCCCAGCAACCCAGCTGGTCCCTGGAACACAGGGCTGATAGTTCAGCTTCCAGCCGTTCCCGGCTTCAGGAAGAAACATCATCTGCTAAAAATGCGAGCAACAGGGTCTGCTGAAGCTCAGGAATGCCGCTGCCCAGCTCGGCACATTCTTGAAGTTACTTTTTTTAGTCCCTAAACTGCTCGTCCCAGAAGCCTGGAAGAAGAGGGGGAGGAGAGCAGCTCGGTTAGCTCCAGAGAGAACCCCATGGGAGCAGGGGATGGGGACAGCAGCATCACCTCCTCCCCCAGACCTCAGCTCCAGCTCCAAGGAGCTCGGGAGCTCCGGTTTTGATGGGAAACCAGCGAAAGAAGACGCTGAAAGCTCTTGCAGAGCACGTTAAGGCAGCACAGACGACAAAGCCTGGAGTCTGGAACAGGGAAGCATCAATTGGGATAGAAAGGGGGGGGGGGGGGGGGGTAAGAAAGCTGGGCTAATGCAAACCAGATGAGGCTCCCAGCTTCAAGAAAAGCGTTAACTGCTGCTTTCCAACTGCCTCCACAAGCACCAGGCTGCAGCTTAGGCTTTTCCTCTATGGAAAAAGGATCCCAGCCCCATCCCAGGGAGCCGCCACCCCCGCTCCCACGGAGTTGGGAGGAGCGTGGGGGCCAATTCAAGGGGTCCCACAGCAAGAAGACCCCAAAACCCCACACGTCCAACGCTAAAAACTCCCCAAACCCCCTCAAAAAAATCCACCAGGGATGCGCAGCTTGAAAACTCGCCCCTAGGAGAGCTCCCAACACCCCCCCACACTCGAAACTCACCTTATCCAAGCAGTTCACCTTCTCGGTGGGATAAACGATCTTCCCGCAGCGGGCACAGTTGGGATTCATGGCTCGGGATTCACCGGGGTGGGTGAAACCCCCTCCCTCCCGCAGCCACCTCAGCGTCTGCCTCACCGCCCGGGCTCCCGCCTCTCTAAATAGCGGGAGGGGGGGGGGGGGGGCGGAGCGAGCACGTCCACGTCCACCTCCCACCCCCCCCCCATTTCCCCCACGCGTGCGCAGCCCCCGCCGCTCGCCTGGGGGCGCTGTAGAACGAGGCCGGTGCGGGGTTCTCCTAGCGCGCGGGGGTATAGCTCAGTGGTAGAGCATTTGACTGCAGATCAAGAGGTCCCTGGTTCAAATCCGGGTGCCCCCTCGCTGGTGTCTTTTCTGTTTTAATTCTTTTTTTTTTTTTACTCGGCGCGGGTCAGAGCCGGCAGATGATTCTCTCGCTGTGTTTGGCAGCGGTGAAGGCGCGTGGCTCAGTTTTAGGCCTCTCGCTGTAAGAATCATAGAATCAAAAGGTTGGAAGAGACCCACTGGATCATGGAGTCCACCCGTCCCTTAAACCCCTCCAGGGAAGGGGACTCAACCCCCTCCCTGGGCAGCCTCTGCCAGTGCCCAGTGACCCTTTCCATGAAATATTTTTTCCTAATGTCCAGCCTGACCCTCCCCTGGTGGAGCTTGAGGCCATTCCCTCTCGTCCTGTCCCCTGTCCCTTGGGAGAAGAGCCCAGCTCCCCTTCTCTCCACAACCTCCTCTCAGGGAGTTGGAGAGAGCAATGAGGCCTCCCCTCAGCCTCCTCTTCTCCAGGCTAAACACCCCCAGCTCTCTCAGCTGTTCCTCAGAATATTTTGGGTTAGAAGGGACCTTAAAGATCATCTAGTTCCAACCCCCCTGCTGTTCTAGGTCACCTCCCACTAGATCAGGCTGCTCAAGCCCCATCCAACCCAGCCCTGAGCACCTCCAGGGATGGGGCAGCCACAACTTCTGTGGGCAACTTGTTCTAGAGCCTCAACCACCCTCATTGTGAAGGAATTCTTCCTTATGTCTAGTCTAAATCTGCCCCTCTACCAGTTTATACCCATTGCTCCTTGTCCTATCACTACAAGCCTTTGTAAACAGCCCCTCCCCAGCTTTCTTCTGGTTCCTCCAGGCACTCGAAGGTCTCCTCGGAGCCTTCTCTTCTCCACCCTGAACCCCAAGCCCCATCCAAGGGGTTCCAGGCCAGGTTGGATGGGGCTTGGAGCCCCTGATCCAGTGGGAGGTGTCCCTGCCCAGGGCAGGGATGGAACTGATTGGGCTTTTGAGGTCTTTTCCAACCCAAACCATCCCCCGATTCCGTCATTCCATGAAAATCCAGGTAGGGGACCCGCATGGGTGAGAGGCAGCAACCCTCATCTTGATGCAGGGTTTTTCCAAAACCGATTCCCAACGTGGTTTCAAATTTTAGCTTAACTGTATTAAAATACATTGTGAGCAGCTCAGCTCGACCTCAGCGAGGTGGCCCCAGCCCCATGGGATCACACAGCCCTGGTTCATCTGAATTTTGATGGGAATGGTTGGACTCGATGATCCGGTGGGTCTCTTCCAACCTGGTTATTCTATGATTCTATGATTCTATGAATTTTTCCTGCAGGACAGGCCCTTCCACCTGGACACGTGGCGAGTCAGGTGGGCAGTGTCGATTTGGGTTATTACGTTACAAAAGACTCGGTAAGAACATTAATTCCATTTCTATCAGGAGGTAACAACACCTTAATTCTTTTCCAGAGCCTGTTAGAAAAGAACCAGGCTCAGCAATCGCTATTTGCAGGCTTTAATAAAGCACACCCACATCAAACGAGGCTGCGCTCAGCTCTCTTCCCTCTTATTCATTTCAGGATGCGGCTTAAAATTGGCTTCCTTCATTTTAAAAGCAGCTTATCTGATTCTCTCACAAAGGCGCCCACTCCTTCCCTTTCTGATCACCTCACCCAACACTTCCCAGCCCCCCGAAACCCTCCCTCCCACCCTTTCCTGGCCCATCGCAGCTTAAAATAAGACGAGCTTTTCTGCTTATCCAGCTCTTTGGGATGTGGTGGGTGGTTTTTCCTCTCTTGGCTCGGGAGATGCTGCTGGGGGAGGGAGGCTCCTCGTCACCCAGACGTCGTCGTCGTGGGTGCAAACCGCCGTTCAGCTTCCCCGGGGGCAGCCGAGGCCATCGCTCCGCCGAGGCTCAGCTCACCGTGCAGATTTTCTTTCTCTTGTTTCTTTTCCTGAGCTGCACCGTGTCTGCAACCTGAAGCATCCATCCCCTCAGTTGGGTTCACCCCACAACCTGGCCCGGTGATTTTGCAGGGATGAAGGATGCGAGCTGACATCCCAGGATGAGCCAAGCAGCATCGTGTTTCCATACATCAACATCGTTATGCGGGAAAACGCTTCGGTGCTTGTCTCTCATTAGCTCCAAACCACGATTTTACTGTTAGCGGTTGATTTTACAGCCGTGAAACGACAAGAGACTTCTTTGCTTTGTGGAGTTATTATCTCAATGATACATTTCTCATGATTTGCTTTCAAGCTGCCAAGCAGAGGAGCAGGCAGGTGGAATATTACAAGCAGCAGCGCTTGTGCTTTCCTTCTGAAATCAGATTGAAGGAATCCCTGAGTAAATAAAAAAAGGTTTCTTGCTACCGGGCAAAAACCTCTTTCACTTTGTGGTTAAACTACGCTGGAATTTGCCGAATTACGAGGGCTAGAAAATCCACATGGAGGCAAAACGCACAGGAGGGCAATTCCTGCTGATGACACGGAGAGATCCATTTCTTGCTTTGCTATAAGGAGCACGGTGAGAGATGCAGCCGCTCTCCTGATGCAGCCGCTCCCAGCAGCATCCGTGGGCACGAATTGGCTGCTTGGAAGTGGTTTTCCCCAGCCTGGAATTGCTGCTTTCACTCCTATTTCTCTGCTAACGTTCTCAGCCATGGAATTCTAGCGGGGTGGGGTGGGAAAGGCTCTTCGGAGCTCACCCAGTCCAAGCCCTGCTAGAGCGGGGGCACCTCCAGCAGTGGCCCAGGAGCACATCCAGGTGGGTTTGGATCTCTCTGGAGAAGGACACTCCACACCTCCCTGGGCAGCAGTTCCAGCGTTCCATCACTTGCACAGGAGAGACCAGTTTGTGCCCGGTGCCCCTTGTTTGGGCACCACCGAGCAGAGGCTGCCCTCTTCTCCTGCCCCACACCCTTATTATCAGCATTGACGATCATGGTTGGACTCGATGATCATAGAATCATAGAATCACCAGGTTGGAAGAGACCCATCGGATCATTGAGTCCAACCATTCCCATCAATCACTAACCCATGTCCCTCAGCACCTCGTCCACCCAGCCCTTAAACCCCTCCAGGGAAGGGGACTCAATCCCCTCCCTGGGCAGCTTGTTCCAGTGCCCAATGACCCTTTCCATGAAATATTTTTTCCTGATGTCCATCCTGACCCTCCCCTGGTGGAGCTTGAGGCCATTCCCTCTCGTCCTGTCCCCCGTCCCTTGGGAGAAGAGCCCAGCTCCCTCCTCTCCACAACCTCCTCTCAGGGAGTTGGAGAGAGCAACGAGGTCTCCCCTCAGCCTCCTCTTCTCCAGGTGAGTCTTTCCCAACCTGGTGACTCTATGATTCTACGAGCAGCATCGATCGTTATTCATCTGCACCTGCGGGATCCACTCTCCTCCTCCTCCTCTCCAGGCTGAACAACCCCAGCTCTCCAGGTCCCTCCCAGTCCCTCCTGGTCGTGGTGCGGTGCCAGTAGGACAGGACCATTCTCCCCAGTCCCTCCCAGTCCCTCCCAGTCCCTGTTTACCGCAGGCTCCATGGAGTAAGGACCACACCACTCTCACCAAGTGGGGGTATAGCTCAGTGGTAGAGCATTTGACTGCAGATCAAGAGGTCCCCGGTTCAAATCCGGGTGCCCCCTTCTTTTAACTTTCCCCTCTCCGCTTTTATTTTTATTTTTATCCCCCTGTCCCCCAAACGCTAAATTGCCCAAAGAAGAATTTTCGCCCCAAATTACCCCCGGCGGGGACCGGTACTAAAGCGCTGCCGGTAGCCCGGGCCACACTCATTCCCAGGCTTACGGAGCCGGGGAGCCGCTCCCCTCCCTCCCACCGTCGCTAGGAGCGGAGGTGCCGTTCCCCGCCCCTCCTGTTGCAGCCGGTACCGGGGATGCTGTTCCCATCCCCACCCCCCCAACGCCGTCGCCGGTACCGGGGGCGCCGCTCCCCGCCGCCTCTAGAGGGCGCCGGAGCTCCCCCCTACACCCGCATCACGTGACTCCCGCCTCCCGGGAGGAGTGGGCGGGGCAACCGCGTCTCCCACATCACGTGACTCTTCCTCCCACGTGACCCGCCCCCCCAATATCCCGGCGTGCCCCGCGCGCCGCCTTCTCTTCCGGCGCCAAGATGTCGAAGCGAGGTGAGGTGGCCCTGGGGCGGGGGGGGCGGCAGGATCCGGCTCCATCCGCCTCCCTCCGGGGTCCCGCGGCCGGGAACGCCCGCCTCGCTGCGAGGGGGGGGCCTGGCGGA
The DNA here is from genome assembly GCF_032191515.1 of Phaenicophaeus curvirostris. Taxonomy (NCBI): domain Eukaryota; kingdom Metazoa; phylum Chordata; class Aves; order Cuculiformes; family Cuculidae; genus Phaenicophaeus; species Phaenicophaeus curvirostris. Next base: position 2,672,581 of record NC_091417.1, read on the forward strand.
GCGGGGGGGCCGGGGAAGGTTGGGGAGGGGGGCGTTAGTGGAACGGGAGGCCCCGGCGAAGATGGCGGGGGGGGTAGTGGAACGGGAAGCCCTGGGGAAGATGGCGGCGGCGTTAGTGGAACGGGAGGGCCTGGGGAAGGTTGGGGGGGGGCGTTAGTGGAACGGGAGGCCCCGGGGAAGGTTGGGGGGGCGTTAGTGGAACGGGAGGCCCCAGGGAAGGTTGGGTGGGGGGGTTAGTGGAACGGGAGGCCTGCAAAGCGGGGAGGTTGGTGGACTAGAGAGGCTGGTATCACAGCCCGGGGTCAGGCCGGTTCACCAGAGCCGCTTTGTGCACCCTCACCGGCTTCTTAATCGTCGTCTCGACCCGCAGGACGTGGTGGTTCCTCCGGTGCCAAGTTCCGCATCTCCCTCGGTCTCCCGGTGGGAGCCGTGATCAACTGTGCGGACAACACAGGTGAGCGTGGCCGCCGCCGCCGTGTCTCGCCCACCGGGGCCTGAGGAGGAGCCGCCCGTGGTAACGCAGAGGGCGACCGGCTGCGGAACGAGTTCGTAAAAACCAGTTTTCATTTCCAAAGCTCTTTTGTGTTGGGTCTGTGGTTGAGGGAGGAGGCGGCAGCAGCATTGCTCCTGGGTGATGGGACAGCCTAGGCTGCTCCTGTGGGTTGGGATTTGAGGAGAGAAGCGTCTTCCTGGACAACCTGCTTGATGCTCGTGTCTCTCTGCAGGTGCTAAGAACCTGTACATCATCTCCGTGAAGGGCATCAAGGGGCGCCTGAACCGGCTGCCGGCGGCGGGCGTGGGCGACATGGTGATGGCGACCGTCAAAAAGGGCAAACCGGAGCTGAGGAAGAAGGGTGAGTGAGGAGAGGAGCGGCGAGTCCTGCGGGGGAGAGGCAGCTGTCAAAAGGGGGAACAGTTCCTCCTCAGTCCCATGTGGAAGGTTGGGCAGCGGATCTGCCGGTACTGAAAGGGGCTTCTGGCAAGCTGGGAAGGGGCTCTGGATCAGGGAGTGCAGGGAGAGGACAAGGGGGAACAGTTTGCAGCTGAAAGAGGGGAGATTGAGATGAGACCTGAGGAAGAAATGTTCCCCTGTGAGGGTGGGGAGGCTTTGGACTAGGGGAGTGGTGGCTGCCCCATCCCTGGAGGGGTTCAAGGCCAGGTTGGATGGGGCTTGGAGCAGTTAGATGCAGTAGAAGGTGTCCTTGCCCACGGCAGAGGGTGGAACTGGACTGAAATCTGTTCCAACCCAAATCATTCCATGATTCTGGGATCTCTGGAGTGTTGCCTCCACCCTTCTGTAAAGCACTCGCAGGGTCTGTGTGCAGTGGCTCGGTGAGTTGTCGCGGAAGGGCAGAGCAAAGGCATCACTTTTGGGTGAAGTGGCAGCTTGTGCTGTTGATTTCAATCAGTGGTGCGACATTCTGCCTTGGAAACAACGTTTGGCTGCTGCTGTGGCCAGGAAAGGAGGAATTCTGGGTGAATATTGTCTGCGAATTGATGATGCCTTTCGAAATAAAGGTGGGGAAGTGGAAGAACAAGGAATTTACCAAGTGTAGGTGCAGCCCTAGGTCTAACAGGGTTGGTTTTAAGTTACCACTGGCTATAAATCGCCGTTTCTCTTTGTGATTCCCAAGCTTTTGGTTTCTCGTTGCAGTCCATCCAGCAGTGGTGATCCGGCAGCGGAAATCGTACCGGAGGAAAGACGGAGTGTTCCTTTATTTTGAAGATAACGCAGGAGTGATAGTCAATAATAAAGGGGAAATGAAAGGTATGAACAAGGATCTGGTTGCAGTGGTCAAAAGGGGAGCACGGAGAGGGGTGGTGGGGTGGCAGTGCTCACTAGAGGCTCTGCTTTCCTGGGAAAAAGGATCTGGATTCTTGTGTGAGCGCAATCAGACTGAGCTTGTGCTTGTATAAAACACTTCCCTGAACTATCTGTGTACCTGCTCGGTCCTCACACGCTGTCCTTTCCTCCTCTTCCAGGCTCTGCAATCACGGGCCCTGTGGCTAAGGAATGTGCGGATCTGTGGCCCAGGATAGCCTCCAACGCGGGAAGCATTGCGTAGATGCGCTCTGCTCCAGAGGGATCCAATAAAATTCCTTGTACCAAAGACGCGGTGTTTGTCTTGCCAAAGCACCTGCCTCTGCCTGCGGGACAGCGTTGTGATGAGGGAGGTTTCCTGGGGAATCTCTGTACAGAACTAGCTTGGTGGATGGATACTTCTGCAGGAAAATGGTATTTTTTTGGAGTCGAGTATCCAATCCAGAGTCTCTTCCAGGCTGGTTCTTGTACTGCTGGAAAACATCAGGATGGGGATTGCACTGGAGTGACTTAAACTTTAAAGTTTAGGCTGAACTGATCCCATTTAGAGACTGGGGGCGTGATAGAGTTGCAAGAAGGGAGATTGAGATGAGATCTTAAGGAAGAAATGTTCCCCTGTGAGGGTGGGGAGGCCCAGGTTGCCCAGAGCAGGGGTGGCTGCCCCATCCCTGGAGGGGTTCAAGGCCAGGTTGGATGGGGCTTGGAGCCCCTGATCCTGTGGGAGGTGTCCCTGCCCATGGCAGGAGTGGGATTGGATGGGCTTTAAAGGTTCTTTTCAATCCAAACCATCCCATTATTCTATTGAATGTTTTAACTGCTTGCTGATAGCAGTCTCACTGGGGGTGGGAATGCTGCTGATCTGTAGCAGGAGCTGCAGGAGCCTGTTCTGGACAGGGAGCAATGAAGGTTTCTTGCCTCATGTTGAGGAGCCAGGAGGACACCACAGCCTGGAGCTCCTGGCTGAAGCAAATGCTCTGTTGGGTGCTGCTGGTGTGTAAAATAGAGGAAATCTGAACTTTGGGAATCAGAGTTGGGAGGTACAGCTGTGCAAGAGCTCCTGGTGCTCTGTGAAGATGCTTGTGCTGTTCCTCTTTGGCTGAAGCAGAGCTAGGGATTCTTTGATTGCTTCCTGGTCCTCCTGAGCAAGTACCTAGGCTCACAAGCGAAAAGAGGGTGACTTCGTCCTGGATGTGGTGCTCTTGGTGCCCTGTAGTGCTCAGGCTCACCTGACGCGTGTGCTGCTGGGGTTGTGGGGTGGGAAATGAGGGGCTGCCCCCTGGACCCCAGGCTGCTGGGCTCGCCTCAGTCTGCAAGGCACAAAGCTGTTCCTGCTGCACGCTTCACTTTTCCTGTGGAGATTTCTGAGATGCTTCCATGCTTCTCCCTAATGTTCTCAGTGGAGAGTAGAGGGAGTGGAGGAAGGAGGATGGTGAGGGGGGCAAAGCCTCTGGTGTAGCTGCACAAACCCGGGTGACAATAGATGAGAGCACCAGGGCCTTGCAGAGGTTTGTAAAGCATCAATGGTTGTGATTCCTGGTGGCCCAGTAACCAGGATCTGCTCTGCGGGGTCTGGAGAGTGGGAGAGGCAGCAGTGCAGGAGCACAAGGACTCGGATGGGATGGAGCTGCCTGGTCCCTGTCCCCAAGGAGCTGAAGGCAGCACTGGGGACTCGTGGGGGCATAGCTCAGGGGCAGAGCATTTGACTGCAGATCAAGAGGTCCCCGGTTCAAATCCGGGTGCCCCCTCCCTTTTTCCCCTCCCCTCAGCGAGGAGGAGCTCTCCAGTTCAATGCCTTTCCCTGTCTCCCAGTAGAGCCTCATTTGGAAGCTTCGGAAGTGGAGGTGAGATGAGCAGACAGCAAGAAGGCTGAAGAAGCAGCTCCTGGTTGGGTTGGGATTGGTGATACGGGGCTCAGTTTTGTTGAACATCTTCATCCATGGCCTGGCTGACCCGGTGGAGGCCGTGCTGCTACTCAGAGAGACCTGGACAGGGCAGAGAGGAACCTCACGGAGCTCAACAAGGTGAACCGATAGGATCTGCTCAGCTTCCTCTCCAAAGGATTCTTTTTCACTTTACAGCTGGAGCTCAAAGAGTCCGGAGTAGTTGCTGTGTTGAGCTCCCACTCGCCAAAAGGGAAGGGACTGCTGCTGGGAGAGGACACAGAGCCAGGGAGGAGCTGGTAAATAAGGCTGGGAGGCAGTGTTTGCTGTGTCAGAGCGCAGGTGCTGGGGGTCTGTGCGCTGGCACTTCAGGCTTGGGAGTTGTGCAGCAGGACGTGGTTCCTGTGGAACAGAAAAGGCTTGGATTGAGGAGGAATAGGCTTGGAATGCTGTTAGCTGGGACGTTGGTTTGTCAGTAAGGGGGTATAGCTCAGTGGTAGAGCATTTGACTGCAGATCAAGAGGTCCCTGGTTCAACTCCAGGTGCCCCCTCCCTTTTCCATCTTTTTATCCAGAAAAATTCACTGTGGAGCTCTCTGGTTCATTGCTTTGCTCACGGGCTCCATCGTCTGCTTTTATTGGCTTATGGGGAGAGGGAAAGCAGGATTCTCAGGAGGGAAGAGGCCACTCAGCGGGTGTTGGTGAGGCAGGTGAGGAGCTGTTCATGCTCATCTGCTTGTTGTGCCTGGAGTGTTCATCTCTGAGCTCGGTTGCTCAAGGTGCTGAGTCCCCAATTGTCACAAAACACAGGGGCTGTGCAGGTTAGGACCGGCTGCTTCCTGCCTGTGTGTACTTGTTTCTGCTCTAGATCCTGTTGTATTTACATTGATGATAATCAATCCTATTTAACTCCCTATACGGCCTTGGGATGGTACATGAAGGGCCACAGGGCTCTGCCTGTACAAGAATCTCATCAGTGGACATAAAAACTTAGCTCTTTATATTATATAGTCTTTAAGGATAGTCTTTCATCCAGGGGGTATAGCTCAGTGGTAGAGCATTTGACTGCAGATCAAGAGGTCCCTGGTTCAACTCCAGGTGCCCCCTCCCTTTTCCCTTCTTTTTATCCAGAAAACGTCGCTTTGGAGCTCTCTGTTTCGATGCTTTTCCCACAAACTGTTTGTAAGCTCCGTCTTGTTTATATTGGGTTCTGGGGAGAGGGAAAGTCGTGGATTCCCTGGTTCAGCTCCAGGTGCCCCCTCTCCCCTTCTCCTTCCACCTCCATTTCCAGCCTTTCCCTCACGAAGCAGAGGGAGAGCTCCCTGTGGGGCGTGGGAGCATTTGCTGTGCTCGGAGCTTGGTTGCTCAGGATGCTGAGTTTCTCACCATCAGGAACCACAGGGGCTGCGAAGGGCGTTAGCGACTTCTCCCTGCCTGTGCGCGTTCTCTCTGTTCTCAACTCTTTGTCGTAATCCTATTTATGATCATTTATCCTATCTATCTCCCTGGACGGCCTGCGGCCGGCACGCAGAGCTGTGAAGGGCTCTGTCTGTAAAGGAATCTCATCAGAGGACAGCAAAACCTGTCTCCCTATAGAAATGCTTTGAAGAAGGTGCTGTGCAAGGGGGTATAGCTCAGTGGTAGAGCATTTGACTGCAGATCAAGAGGTCCCTGGTTCAACTCCAGGTGCCCCCTCTCAGGCTGCTTTTTCACCTTTTTCTCTGAGATTGGGGAGAGGTGCTGACACCTCTGAGCTCCGGACGTCAGCTGCAACCTCCTGCCATGCATGGAGAGACTCCCCTCTCCCTCTTTCCTGCATGGGGTAGGTACGTGGGCACGAGCTGGCTCAGCAAAGCTGCTGCTGCTCTCATTGATGCTGTAATTGCGTTGATTACACGTTAACTAGCGTGTGTAATTAACGCCTCTCTAGAGGTGATGCCTGTGGCTTCAGCTTCTGAGGGACTCGGGGCTTCCTTGCTGCTGCGGCTGCCCCGGGGCTCGAACCCGCGACCCCCAGGCCGGCAGCCGAAGGCGCTGCCCCTCAGCTGCGGCCGCGCGGGGGGCGCGGGGGGGGGGCGAGGGCGCGGGGTGGGAGGCGGTGGCGCCTCGGCTCTGCGCTGGGCCGGGACCTGGAGACCCCGGGTTCGAACCCCAACCCCGCTGCGCTCTGAGCGTCACTGCTGCTCTGCACCCTGACCCTTTGGATTCTAATAAAAGACTATTGAGATCATCAATTAGAGAATTATGGGATGCTTTGGGCTGGAACATCAAAGCCCACCCAGCTCCACCCCCTGCCCTGGGCAGGGACACCTCCCACTGGATCTGGTTGCTCCAAGCCCCATCCAACCTGGCCTTGAACCCCTCCAGGGATGGGGCAGCTGCCACTTCTGACATTGATACCTAACTCTCTGTCCACTACTGAATGGCAGCTGTAAGTACCTCACCTGCCTGCCTTTTAGGTCCCTTTTAGAATCATAGAATCACTAGGTTAGAAAGGACCCACTGGATCATGAAGTCCAACCATTCCCATCAATCACTAACCCATGTCCCTCAGCGCCTCGTCCACCCGTCCCTTAAACCCCTCCAGGGAAGGGGACTCAACTCCCTCCCTGGGCAGCCTCTGCCACTGCCCAATGACTCATGAAATATTTTTTCCTGACGTATGTTTTCCTTTTACATACAGACTCCACCACTGTCCTGGGCAGCCTCTGCCAGTTCCTGACAACCCTTTCAAGGAAGAAATTTTTCCCAATTCCCAGTCCTGGTGCAGCTTGAGGCCGTTTCCTCTCGTCCTAACTCTTGTTACCTGGGAGGAGCCCAGCACCCACCTCATCACAACCTCCACTCCAGGAGCTGCGGAAAGCGATGAGGTCTCCCCTCAGCCTCCTCTTCTCCGGGCTAAACACCCTCACGTCCCTCAGCCGCTCCCAGAACCCTTGTGCTCCAGCCTCTCAATATCCTTCTTGCAGTGAGGGCCTTAAAACTGACTCCAGCATTCGAGGTGCGGCCTCACCAGCGCCGAGCGCGAGGCGACGATCCCTTCCCTGCTCCTAATGCTCACGAGTCCGGGTGCCCTTAGCCTCCTTGGCCACGCGGGCCAAGACCCGAAACGCAGGGATTGGGAGCCCCGTCACCGTTTCTTTTTCCCCGTTCTCCCCTCCGAGCGCACCCGGAGTCGCAGCTCCACCCCGCCGCCATCTTGGCCGTTGCCCCCAACAACAGCGACGCGCCGGAAGTGGCGTCACTATCGCGGGGGAGGGGGCGCAGACGGGGTGACATCACTAACATGCGCCTCGCGGCGCGCTGCGATGACGTCACTGTAGTGGCGAGGGCCGCGCCGGTATGGCGGGAGGCGACCGGGATTGGGGGGGGGGTCTCTCCTTGTCCCGTTGAGCCCGAGGAGGAGCCGGTACCCGCAGAGCAGACCGAGAGAAGCAGGCGGAGGAGCGGCGGGGCTGAGGGCTCGGTCCTAGGAGGGGAGCGGGGCGGGATCCCGGTGCCCGGGGCTCTTTGTAGCGGCGGCTGCCTCAGGGAGAACCGGCTGGGCCGGCGATGCCGCTTCTGCGGTGGAGCCGTGTCAGGAGAGTCTGCTCGGCTAATTGCTGCTCCCTTTTATTAAGGTAATTAGCGGTTTGGGGGTAATTAGTGTTTTCCTGTACCTGTGACGCATAATTGCGCGTGCAAACAAGAATATTGCCTTGCCAGGGGTTGGAAGCTGAACGTCTCTGAGGGAAAAATGGCTCTTGTTTGTATGGAAATGAGCGTTCGCCGCTTCACACCTCCCCTGGATGAGCCTCCAACTCCGAAATCCTTCAGAATCTCATTGAAAAGGAATTGCAGGTGCTTGGGAGCAGGGGTTATGAGGTGAGGCTGTCCGTGTCCCATCTCTTTCCCTCTCCCCTTTCCCTCTCCCCTTTCCCTCTCCCCTTTCCCTCTCCCCTTTCCCTCTCCCCTTTCCCTCTCCCCTTTCCCTCTCCCCTTTCCCTCTCCCCTTTCCCTCTCCCCTTTCCCTCTCCCCTTTCCCTCTCCCCTTTCCCTCTCCCCTTTCCCTCTCCCCTTTCCCTCTCCCCTTTCCCTCTCCCCTTTCCCTCTCCCCTTTCCCTCTCCCCTTTCCCTCTCCCCTTTCCCTCTCCCCTTTCCCTCTCCCCTTTCCCTCTCCCCTTTCCCTCTCCCCTTCCCCCGGTCTCTTTCCCTTCCCCCTTTCCTGCTGAGGCTCCTGTAGGGAGGCAGGATCTGTGCTCCCAAGCCCTTGAAGGATACGGATCCAGCTCCTGGCTCCTTCTTCTGCCCAGCCCCGTTCCAAGCTGCTTTGGAATGGAACAGTTTGCAGTGGGTCCTGAAAATCTGCCTTCCCTCAAAAAAAAAAAAGCCTTCTCTCACAAATGTGCCCTTTCTTCCGGCCCCATCATCAAAGCTCGTACCATTCTTCAGTTTTTGTTCTCCCTCTCTTCCCTGCAGCGCTGTCCTTGCCCACGCAGGGAAGGATGGATAGTGGATCCATTCTGTAGCGGTGAGATGGAGCAGAGGAACCAGAGCAGGAGTTGGCGAGGTGCAGGTACGTGTCCTGCTCCCAGCTCCTGGGTGGGATTTTCTGGAGTCTGATGCTTTACGTGAGGAACAGCCACTTAAAACCACACCGGGATGTTTGTAAAGCACCATTTGGCCCAGCCACTAGGAATTTGCCAAAAAGCGTGGCCTGAAAAAGGTTTCTTGGGGATTCCTGAGAGCTGGGAGCTGGCAGCAGCCAGGGCGGGGGATTTTGGGGGAGGTCTTGCACGGACCAAAGGCTCCTCTCTTTTCTGCAGGCCGTTCCACGGAGCAGGCGAGCGCTTGGAGCTTCTTCCCAGCAGCCCTGGAACCCCGGAGGGTGCAGCAGGTGCTCCAGCTGTCCTGGCAGCTTTCCACTCTTGCAGCTGCGATCGAGCTCTTTCTTCCCGAGAAATCCTGGAGCTGTTCCTTAGCCTGGGGAGAGAGACAGAGAAACCAGCACGGGAATAAAGGTGCTCACCCTCTATCTTTTTTAACGCTTGTTCTGGATGTTTGCCTTGGGAATTATAGAGTAGTTTAGGTTGGAAGGGACCTTAAAGATCATCCAGTTCCAACTCCCTGTGATGGGCAGGGACACCTCCCACTAGATCAATTCCCCGGGCAACCTGTTCCAGTGCAATTTCCAGGCAGGGCACGGCCTGGCAGTCACACAGATGCTCTGGGTGTTGATTTTCCCTGTCTCCATCCCGTGGGCAGCACGGGAGGGGCTGTGGAAGGTGATTTCTTGGTGTGGCTGGTGAGCTCTGGGCACAGCCCGGGAGCAGGTGGAGCTGCCGAGTGCCGGCAGGCGTGTTTGGAAGTCAGAGCTTCCAAAAGTTCATCGTTCTCTTCCAGGACGGGAGGTTTTAGAGGCAGGTATCTGGGCATCCATAACCTTGGCTGCCGTGAGATCTCTTGTAAGAACAGTGAGAAGCTTGAGGGGGGTGAGGTGAAAGGAAAGCCAGTGTGGGATGGGAGAGGCAACAACGCGGGAGCACAGGAGGTGGGATGGAGCAGAACCACCTGATCTTTCTCCCTAAGGAGCCAGACTTAGCTTGATTACACAGCTGGGGGTATAGCTCAGTGGTAGAGCATTTGACTGCAGATCAAGAGGTCCCTGGTTCAACTCCAGGTGCCCCCTCCCTTTTCCTTCTTTTTATCCAGAAAAAGTCACTTTGGAGCTCTCTTTTTCAATGTTTTTTCCCACAGCCTGTGTGCAGGCTCGGTCCTTGGTTTGATCCGGTGCAGGGAAGGAGGAAAAGCAGCAGATTCCCTGTAGGGAAGAGGCTGCGCTGTGGGTGTTGCTGAGGTGGCAGAGGAGCTCTTCATGTGCATTCTCTCCAGCAATGGGATCTCATCAGAGGACAGGAAAACTTCTCTTACTCTATAAATGTTCATAAAGTCCACTTCTAGGAGCCCTTATCCAGGGGGTATAGCTCAGTGGTAGAGCATTTGACTGCAGATCAAGAGGTCCCTGGTTCAACTCCAGGTGCCCCCTCCCTTTTCCTTCTTTTCATCCTGAAAAAGTCACTTTAGAGCTCTCTTTTTTCAATGTTTTGCCCACAGCCTGTGTGCAGGCTCCATCCTTGGTTTGATCTGTTGCAGGGAAGGAGGAAAAGCAGCAGATTCCCTGTAGGGAAGAGGCTGCTCCATGGGTGTTGGTGAGGTGGCAGAGGAGCTGTTCATGTGCATTCTCTCCAGCAATGGGATCTCATCAGAGGACTGGAAAACTTCTCTTACTCTATAAATGTCCATAAAGTGCACTTGTGGGAGCCCTTATCCAGGGGGTATAGCTCAGTGGTAGAGCATTTGACTGCAGATCAAGAGGTCCCTGGTTCAACTCCAGGTGCCCCCTCCCTTTTTCCTTGTTTTTATCCAGAAAAAGTCACTGTGGAGCTCTCTGGTTCAATGATTTTCCCACAGACTATCTGCAGGCTCCGTCCTCAGATTTTACTGGGTTCTGGGGAGAAGGAAAGCAGCAGATACCCTGGTCCAACTCCAGTTGATTCCTCTTCTCCTTTTTCCTTCCTTTTGCCAACCTTTCTCCTAGGAAGCAGAGGGAGAGCTCTCCCTGGGGTGTGGGAGCGTGTGCTGTGCCTGGAGCATTGGTCTCTGAGGTCAGTTGGTCAATGTGCTGAGTTCCTGACTGTCAGGAACCGCAGCGATTGCCACCCTGCATCCTGCCATGGGGAAAACAGACTGGGAATGTGGTTGGTTGGTGGATGGACAGGTTTAACAGGGGGGTATAGCTCAGTGGTAGAGCATTTGACTGCAGATCAAGAGGTCCCTGGTTCAACTCCAGGTGCCCCCTCCCTTTTCCTTCTTTTCATCCTGAAAAAGTCACTTTAGAGCTCTCTTTTTTCAATGTTTTGCCCACAGCCTGTGTGCAGGCTCCATCCTTGGTTTGATCTGTTGCAGGGAAGGAGGAAAAGCAGCAGATTCCCTGTAGGGAAGAGGCTGCTCCATGGGTGTTGGTGAGATGGCAGAGGAGCTGTTCATGTGCATTCTCTCCGGCAATGGGATCTCATCAGAGGACTGGAAAACATTTTTTACTCTATAAACATTCTTAAAGTGCACTTGTGGGAGCCCTTATCCAGGGGGTATAGCTCAGTGGTAGAGCATTTGACTGCAGATCAAGAGGTCCCTGGTTCAACTCCAGGTGCCCCCTCCCTTTTTCCTTGTTTTTATCCAGAAAAAGTCACTTTGGAGCTCTCTGGTTCAAGGCTTTGCCCACAAACCATGTGCAGGCTCCATCCTCGGCTTGATCCGGTGCTGGGGAGAGAGAAATCAGGATTCTCAGGAGCGAAGAGGCCACTCAGCGGGTGTTGGTGAGGCAGATGAGGATCCGTTCATGCACGGCTGCTTGTTGTGCCTGGAGCGTTGGTCTCTGAGCTCGGTTGCTCTGGGGTCTGAGGCCTTGATAGCTGGGAACCGCAGGGGCTGTGCAGAGTGTGCGTGGCTGCTCCCTGCCTGTGTGTGCTTGTCTCTGCTCTAAGTTCTCTGTAGCAATTGTATTTATGGTAATTTATCCTATTTAACTGTCTGTACAACCTTGAGCCGGCACACAGCAGGGCACAGGGCTCTGTCCAGTAAAGGAATCTCACCAGAGGACAGGAAAACCTGTCTCCCTATCAAAATGTTTTTAGGAAGGTGCTGCGTAAGGGGGTATAGCTCAGTGGCAGAGCATTTGACTGCAGATCAAGAGGTCCCTGGTTCAACTCCAGGTGCCCCCTCCCTTTTCCTTCTTTTTATCCACAAAAAGTCACTTTGGAGCTCTTTTTTTCAATGTTTTTCGCACAGCCTGTGTGCAGGCTCGGTCCTTGGTTTGATCTGTTGCAGGGAAGGAGGAAAAGCAGCAGATTCCTGATAGAGAAGAGGCTGCTCCGCGGGTGTTGGTGACATGGCAGAGGAGCTGTTCATGTGCATTCTCTCCAGCAATGGAATCTCATCAGAGGACTGGGAAACTTTTCTTACTCTGTAAATGTTCTTAAAGTGCACTTGTGGGAGCCCTTATCCAGGGGGTATAGCTCAGTGGTAGAGCATTTGACTGCAGATCAAGAGGTCCCTGGTTCAACTCCAGGTGCCCCCTCCCTTTTCCTTCTTTTTCTCTGCAGAAAAGTCACTTTGGAGCTCTCTTTTTCAATGTTTTTTTCCCACAGCCTGTCTGCAGGCTCCATGCTTGGTTTTATTGGGTGCTGGAGAGGGAAAGTGGAAGTTTCCTTGTAGGGAAGAGGCTGCTCCATGGGTGTTGGTGAGGTGGCAGAGGAGCTCTTCATGTGCATTCCTGTCCTCTGATGAGATTCCATTGCTGGAGAGAAAACTTCTCTTACTCTATAAATGTTCATAAAGTCCACTTCTAGGAGACCTTATCCAGGGGGTATAGCTCAGTGGTAGAGCATTTGACTGCAGATCAAGAGGTCCCTGGTTCAACTCCAGGTGCCCCCTCTCCTCTCTGGCCTCCTTTTCACCTTTTCTGTTTCCCCAGCCTCCTGGGCTGTGCAGATTCCTGCCCCCTGAGCCTCTCCTGCTGATGGAATCGGCCTCTGCTGCACGGGATCGGTCTCTGCCGTTTCTCTCCCTCTTCTTCCGCGCACGGGCGTGCCCTGGCTCGGCAGAGCGGCCGTTCCTCTCGTTTATCCTGCCCTTAATTGCGTTAATTACACGCTAATCAAGGCGTATAGGCAGTAATTTGAGCGCGGCGTTCTCCTCGCCGGAAGTGGCGTCACTGACACGCGACATAGGCGCAGAGGGGGCGGTGTCGCGGCGCACTCATGACGTCACTTCACCGCGCGGCGCGCTGTTTTAACGTCAGCGTGGGTCCGGGAGCGGCGCCGCCATGGGAGGAGGCGACCTGGTGAGGGGGGAGCGGGGCCGGGGCGGTGCGAGCGGGACCGGGGGCTCCCCGGGGGGATCAGCGGGGCCGGGGCGAGCGGTTCCCTCAGGGCCCGGCCTTAGGCGGGGCCTACAGGCTCTCGGCGGCTCTGGTGGGGCGGGAGAGGCCGGTGGCGACCTCTGGGCCTCGGCCTCGCGGTGTCGGGGGGGCTGCAGGGGGCGCGGAGGCTCGGTATTAACGGTCCCGTCTTGTAGGGTGGGGCAAGATGAGTGTGTGGCGTCGGCTGTAGGGTGGGAGCGCGGTGGCCCGGTATTAACGGCCCCATCCCGGTGTGGTTGTGGCTCTGGGTGGCTCCCGGTGTGGTTTTGGCTCCTCCAGTTGTTAAAGGTCCCGTCCTGGTGGGGCAGGAAGAGCTTGTGGCATTGTCTGGGCCCAGGGGTGGCAGGGAGCGCAGTGGCCCCGGTATTAACTGTCCTGTCCTGGTGTCCCCCTCCTGTAGAACCTGAAGAAGAGCTGGCACCCGCAGACGCTCCGCAATGTGGAGAAGGTGTGGAAAGCCGAGCAGAAACATGAGGCCGAGAGGAAGAAGATTGAGGAGCTGCAGCGGGAGCTGCAGGAGGAGCGGGCACGCGAGGAGATGCAGCGCTACGCCGAGGACATGGGCACCGTCAGGTGAGGGGCGGCTGCTGCCCTCTGGAGCGGTGGTTCCAGCCCTCGCCGTCCTCTGGAGGCAGGCACTGCTGTCTAAAATGTGACTTCGTTGCCCTGTGTGCAGTAGCCAATCTCTACATCACCAAGAGTGGTGTTGTTCGTTCAGAGTTTGCGCAAATTCTGGGTACTCGGGGGAGACAGACCCTCCAAACTCGAGTATGAAGCCCCTAACACAGACCCCACAAATTTATACACTATAGATAGGTCAATATTCATAGAATTCCCAGAAAAGTCGTGCACAAATAGTGGAAAATGTTTCATTTTTTCATAACAGGTTGGGGAAAGTGTCTCCTTTCTGATAACAAGTTTATTCATCGCAAAACCATGTACGATCCAGCTTTAGCGCCTTGTAAAAGTCTTGGGGTCTCTTTGCAGTTTTCTCATTTCTTTCAACACTGCCTGCTGAGGTGGTGCGGGAGCTCCCAGTGCCTGTAAGAGCCATGGGTTTAGTGGTTTTGGTGCTAAAACTTTTCCACTTGCCTCGATGAGCCTTAAAGCGTAACTTTAGAACTGCCAGAAGTGAAATAAAATGGTCTTGTTCGCAATAGGAAAAAAGAAGAGAAGCTGGAGTGGATGTACCAGGGCCCTGGCGGCATGGTGAACAGAGAGGAATATCTGATGGGTCGCCCTGTGGACAAATACGTCTTTGAGAAAGGAGAAGACAAGGACGCAGGTTGTTCCAGTGAGACAGGACTTCTCCCAGGCTCCATTTTTGCCAAGAGCGGTGCCAATTCTGTCCTAGACATGGCAAACAAGATCCGGGAGGACCCGCTCTTCATGATAAGGTATTAAAGGTGGAGCTTAAGGCTCAAGTTCGGACATTTATTGGCATTGATGGCAACAGAACAATTATTTGTTTACCCTGCTTGTTGCACTCTTAGCTGGAGAGATAAGGATGAGACTCCTCTTAGTTGCATCTGTTCTGCTGCATGTACAGAACTTGCTGTGTTTCTTCCTTCTTGTGTTCTTAGAGCTTGCGCTTGATCAGTGTCTTTCATGAAAACATGGTATTTTCGGTTGTTTGAAAGCAATAATTTATTTTTTTCTGCTTTAGGAAGAGGGAGGAGGAGAAGAAGAGGGAAGTTTTGAATAATCCTGTTAAAATGAAGAAAATCAAACAATTGGTAGGTGCATCTCAGCACTCCTGTACGGACTGAAAGCACAGAATCCATGAAAACAGGGAGAGGAGCATGCGTCAAAATTAGTATCGTTAATAAGGAGCTGAATTCCATTACCTGATTCTTTCATGGAAAAACAGAACAAACTCAGCTTTCTGTAATCTTGGTGTAATAGAACAAGGTTCCTTAGCGGTCTCTTAGCAGGAACTGATTTCTTTTCCTTTCACATTCAGTGTTATTTAAGTCGTTTTGCTCTACTTTTTATTAGCTCCTGATTAATTATTGATTTAGTACCACAGGGTGATTGCAGACATAGGATGTGACGTGTGCTGGTACCAGGAGTGGCTCCGTGCTGCTCATTAGTTTTGAGAGAAGAACTCGTTAAAGGGTTTGGGTTTTGTTCTGGGAGCCTTTGCACAGAGAACTCTGCTGCTTTGTACCATGATACTTACTGCCCAAGGGCAGAGATAATAATTATTACTAACCAAACAGTGTCTTGCTTTATAGCTGCAGAACAGTTTAGATAAAAAAGAGAAAAAGAAGAAGAAAGAGAAGAAGAAGAAGCACAAGAAACATCGACGTCGCAGTTCTAGCAGTGAAAGCGACAGCAGCGAGGAGGAGCGGAGCAAAAATAAGTATGTTTGAGGTTTTGTGGTAAAAATACCTTCTTTCCTGGTTATCTGTTTTTCATATCTTTTTGTTATCTTGTTGATTAATGCTCTTAATTGGCCTAAATGTTTCTGTGTTGTTACTTTATTGGTTTAGCATAATTAAATTATTTATATGACATTTTAACGCTAAAAATATTCTTGAATCTGCTTCAAAAGTGGTGTTCTGTGTTCTCGCTAGGTCTCAGAAGAAGATGAACAGTTCCTCCTGGAAACCTGGTCCCACCAAAGTTCCAGGATATGGCTTACAAGTACGTGTTGGTTGCACAGCTCTCTCGGTAGCAAGTGCCCTGGGTTAGGGAAAAGCACGTGGTTTTGCAGTTTGGTGCATGTTGGTCTCTTCTCCCAAGTAACAAGCGATGGGGTGAGAGGGAATGACCTCAGGTTGCACCAGGGGAGGTTGGGATTGGATATTGGGAAAAATTTCTTTCCATACAGAGTGGTGAAGCCCTGGCAGAGGCTGCCCAGGGCGGTGGGGGAGTCTCCATCCCTGGAGGGGATCAAACAACGTGAGGTTGTTGGCATGGTGGGGTTGGGTTGATGGTTGGAACTGATGATCTTTGACGCCTTTTCCAACCTTAATGATTCTATGACTGGCGAGGAGTGACATGACGGAATGTGATATAACACAGTTCAGATCAAATTTGGAGCCACCTAAGCCTTGAAATTGAAGTTGTTCAGACCCTGGTAGGGCTTCTGTCTGCTCTGAATTCAACTGAAGTTCTGTTTAGTTTCTTCAGGTTTGCACATAAGTTCAGATCCTCTGCTCAACTGTTTTGGCTGCTTCAATTACTGAACATGGTACAGAAATTATGTTATTAGACATGTGATTTAATACAGTTCAGATCAAATTTGGAGCCACCTAAGCCTTGAAATTGAAGTTGTTCAGACCCTGGTAGGGCTTCTGTCTGCTCTGAATTCAACTGAAGTTCTGTTTAGTTTCTTCAGGTTTGCACATAAGTTCAGATCCTCTGCTCAACTGTTTTGGCTGTTTCAATTACTGAACATGGTGCAGAAATTATGTTGTTAGACACAGGTGTGAATGAGAACCCAGGGAATGAGAGAATTAGATGCAAAATTTCCTGCAGTGAGCCTGGCCTGAGGTTTCCCCTGCAGCCTTACATTGTTGTTGTGCTTTTCCCTTATGTCTCTCCTGACAGACCCTTCTGAATTCCAGGTTAGAGACTCTGACCAGAACCACAGGTCTCGGAGCTCTCCAGCTGCCGGCCAGGAGAGGGCACCCCACAAGCACCGGGATCGCTCCAGGTCCAGGAGCCAGTCCCGCTCCCCTCAGAGGCGCTCTAGCAAGAAGAATTCAGAACAGTCTGGATGCAGGGGGTCAAGATCTCCTTCCAGACACAGCAAACAGTGAGTGCGGCCAACCTGGATGGTGTAAAACTAGGGCTGCTGGCGGGGGGCAGTTCTCTCGAGCCCACATCCCTCCTGTCCAGTCTCATTCCCCCACTTCACTGTTCTGGCCATGCGATTGTTCAGTTCTGGGTGTGAAGGCAAGAGTTGTGCAATCATAGAATCACAAAATAGTTTGGGTTGGAAGGGACTTTAAAGGCCATCCAGGTCCAACTCCTTGGGATAGGCAAGGACACCTCCCACTGGATCAGGCTGCCCAAGGCCCCATCCAACCTGGCCTCAAACACCTCCAGGGATAGGGCAGCCACAGCTTCCCTGGGCAGCTGGTTGCAGTGCCTCAGCACTCTCATGATGAAGAAATTCCTCCTTATGTCTAGTCTAAATCTGGGTTTAGAGTAGAGACAGAACAGTCTTACAGCTACAAGAGACACCTTGGTTTCAGAATGTCTACAGAACAATCCAGGGAAGGTTTAGAGATGTAACGTGTGTCTGTCCTGACAAGGGTGTTTCGGGGTTACAGGCACAGCAAGGAGGAGAAAGGAAGAACTAGAAGCCCTTCCCCTAAGAAGAGCTATCGACGGCAGCACGCTCCAGGTTACACGAGGTATGCAAGGTCTTCTTCCTCTGCTTTGGGGTGGAAGCTGCCTTGGTGATTGAGAAACAGCCAGGTGTAATTTGCGAATCAATTGTTATTCTGTTAATTGTAACAGAGAGGATCAGATGTTCGGAAAGCTGAGCAGACAGTCCTAGAGGGCTCTGTTTCCTGCTCTTGAGCCTGATTATTCGTTAACGCCTTGGACAGCTTCCCTAACCCATGGGGATCTCGTTCTCCACGTCTTGCATCAGTGTGCAAGGCAGTGACATGAAGTCACTCTTTGTCCTGCAGGCTGTTAATTAGAAGCGTTCTGTTTCACTGTCATCAGGAAAATGTGGCCTTGACAAGCATCATCTCACCACTCAGTTAAAACTAAGGGGGCGAAAGAGAGAAAATGGACCCTTGCAAGGGGCGTGGTAAAGCAGAATGTTTAGACATGTACTTAGGAGCTTTAGTGATTGGCCACCAAAGGAAAAAACATGTTAAACACCCCTAAGTTTGGGACTGTAAATCATTTTAAAGAGTGGAAAGCAAGAGGGGGGTTGGGTCCACTGTGCCGTTGATTCACAGCAGTGATGTTCTGTACTCAAACAGAAAGATCTCTCCTGAGGAACTAGAGCGTAAACGTCAGGAAATGATGGAAAACGCCAAGTGGCGGGAAGAGGAGAGAGCGAACAACCTCAGGAAACACAAAAAGGAGGAGGAGTTGGAGCGAGAGCTGGAGAAACTCGACTCCAGGGATGGGAAGTTCTTCAAGTGAGTGTCTTTCAATATTTCACTCGGGAAATTGAGGCCACAACTGCTCAGGAGCAAGTGTTAGCCTCAGTGTTTGAGGTGTTTCAGACTATGAAATCCAGCTCTGCTGAGCTGTGCGGTAGATTGTGCCGCTGTGCTCTGGGGAGACCTCACCGGGAGCCCTGTGTCCAGCTCTAAAGTCCTCAGCACAGGAAGGACGTGGAGCTGTTGGAGTGAGTCCAGAGGAGGCCACAAAGATGATCCAAGAGCTGGAGCACCTCCTGTACAAGGACAGGCTGAAAGAGTTTGGGTTGTTCAGTCCAGAGCACAGAAGGCTTCAGGGACACTTTAGCGCATTCCCCAGGCTCCATAAATTACTCAGAGGAGAACGTGTACTTAATTCCTGAAGCTCCCTTGAGCTGGAATTGCTCAAGGGTGGCTTAAAATCACAGCAGGTTTTCTCCAGGAGCAAAATATCTTTTGGAGAGGGCCTTTTGTGTGTTCCCTTGTGCAGAAGAAACTGCTTGAACTGGCAAACTATGTTTGTCGATGCGTTGTTTGAAGTGGGAGGGGGCACGAGGAGCACATTGCTGTTCCCTCCTTTGCTTCATAGAAAGCAACCGTGTCCCTGGTGATGGATGCATTTGTAATTAGCAGTTGTATTTAGAAGGTGGAAGAGACTTGAGAGCTACTGAAAATGTTTTTCTGAGTGCTGGCCTTTAAGGTATTGCATCCGTCACTAAACTAAAAACCATTCCATTATTTCAGTGCAGGATTTCATGTGGAACAATTTGCTCATTTTTGTGTTAAATTGGATTTGGGGATGATGGCTCCTGCTAGAAAAGGTGTAATGCTTAGAGAGAGATTCTGATTTCTTTCTTTGCTTCCCTTTTTCACAGTCGCTTAAAACTAGAGAGCGCATCCACTTCTACCCTGGAGGACCGGGTGAAACGCAATATCTACTCCCTTCAGAGAACTCCTGCTGCCTTGGAAAAAAACTTTATGCAGAGATGAGCCTTGTTCTTGCTCTGCTCCTGCGAGCAGCGAAACGGACGCTGGTTCTCAAAGGTGAGAGACCTCTGGCACAGACATGCTGCTCCCTCCAGGAACAATTCCATCTCCCAAAGAGCCGCTGGATTTCCGTGCTGCGGCCTGCAGCGTGTTTGGGACTTCTGGCGCCGTGAATACCTTTCTCATGAGCGTGACTTTGCGAGCAAACCTTGGCTGGAGAGCTCATGAGGCTTTGTATCCTATTTTTAATGTATCACCAGGTCTTTTCCTTCTCTCTCCACCGTAACTGCTGCCACTTTTGTACACATATTGCAGATGGCACAATCTGGGAACTGCTTTCTACGCTGGGCAGACTGTCCAGGCTCTTTGTATGCCCGAGCAAAACACCTGGGTTTGTTAGTCCTTAAAAATTGGAGCGGAACAAATTCACGTAGGAATTAATTTCATGGAATTTGATAAGGCTTGCACGAGGGATAGACAAAATCCTGCTCGCTGCTGTCCCCATTCCAGGTGTGGGTTGGAAGGTGATGTTAGATGAGTCTGTGAATCCCCTGTAGCTGCTCGTGGGTGTGGATGTTGTTTGACCCAAAGGAAGCTGCTTCCAAGGGGAGGGAAATGAGCAGAGTGTACTTGGTATAGCAGGTATTTCTCTGAGATTTTGTGATGTAAGTAATGTGTATATGTACAGCACTGCAGAGCGCTCTTTTTTTTTAAATTAAGAAACATTTCCTGTCATTTTTAACCATTCTTTGTGGCTTTGGAGGGCTGGAGTGAGTGAACCCTGCAGTCTGAAGGTTTTGGGAGGGTCTAACTGGCAGAGGCAGCCCCGCTTCGGGCGCCTGACCCTGGTCCCCAGGCCCCCTCGGTGTCTCTGCTTCCCGATTCCCGGTCCCTCCCATTCCCAGTGCCCCCCACTCTGGGTTTCCCCAGTTCTGTGACCCCGGGTTCTCCCAGACCTCCAGGTCCCCCAAGTTCCCACTGTCCTCAGGTTTCTCTCGAGTCCCCCAGTTCCTGGACCCCCCCATGTCCCCGGTTACCCCCTGGACACCCTAGTGTCTGGTGTCATCAGTGTTCCCCAGTCCCCTCGGCTCCCAGTCCCCCCCGGACACCCCAATTCCGTGTGTCTCCTTCCCTCCCAGCCACCCAATGTCCCCGGTTCCTGGTCCCTCCTGGACACTCCGCTTTCCCCATATCCCCTGGTGTCCTCGCTTCCCGCCCCCCACTGGACACCCCAGTTCCCTGTTTCCCTCCTTCCCCCCTCGGTGTCCCCGGTTTCCGTGAACACCCCGGTTCCCCGTGTCCCCGCCCCGGTGCCCCCCGGGGCTCTGTCCCTTTAAGGCGGCCGGTGACGCGCCGCAGCCCCCATTCATAATTCCAGGCGCCTCGCTGCTCATTGGCTCGCTCTGAGGGGGCGTGGCCTAGGCGGAGACGTCACGCCAGCTGGGCGAGACCATCTCCGGGAAGAGCAGGAGGGGAGGCCGCTTGCTTTCCCTTCTCTCCTTCCGCTTAGCCCTTTCCGTCGCTCCCTCTCTCAGCCTAAGCCGCGCTGAGGTTCTCCTCGTTCTCACCGCAGGTCGGATCGGGGCGAGCCAGCGGCCGTCGCTGCGGTGCCGCTCATTGCACGATGCTTTCCCCCCCCCAGCGCAGACATGGTACTTGCCGCTCCCCGCCTCCTCCGCCCTCCGCCATCTTGGCGCCTCCTCAGAGCGGGGCCGGAGCGGGCTCGGCCGGCGGCGGCGGACCGAACCACCGCGGGGGCGGGGGGGGGGAGGGAGGGAGGCTGGGACCGCACCATTGCGGCAGCCGCGAGGGGGGACGCGAACGGGCCGGGCCGGACCGAGGGGCAGGGACTGATAGGAGCGGGCGGTACCATTGGGGAGTGAGGGCGGGGGGGGGCGGGGGCGGAACCATGCGCTGGTAGCCGGTGGGGGGGGGGGGTCTCTCGGTCCGGGTCCCGGTGCCGCTGCCGGTCCGGGTCCGTCATGGCCTCGAACTGCGCGGGGGGTTCGGCGGCGGGAGGCGGCGGGGCCGCGCTGGGCTCGGTCCTGAGCGCCAGTAAAACCAAAACCAAGAAGAAACACTTCGTCTGCCAGAAGGTGAAGCTGTTCCGGGCCTCGGAGCCGCTGCTCAGCGTCCTCATGTGGGGGGCGAACCACACGGTGAGCGCGGGGCCGGGCCCCGACCCTTCCCCCCACCCCGGGATCAGGCCCTCACCCTCTCCCCCCCAAGGCGGCGCCTTTTCCCACCCCCCCGACCAAGCCCTCGCCCCCCAGGATCGGGTCCTTCCCCTCCCTCCCTCAGCCCTGAGCCTTTCTCCCCCAGATCAGCCCCTTTCCTCTCCCTCAGCCCAGTTTCTTGCCCCTCTAGAGTGGCTCCTTCTCCTCCCCCCACTAGAACAGCCCCTTCCCTTCCTTCTCGCCCTTCCAGGATTGAGCCTCAAGCCCCAGGATCGGGCCCTTCCCCCTTAAACCCCCCTAGATCGGGTCCTTCTCCCTTAAACCCCCCCAGGATCGGGTCCTTCCCCTCCCTCCTTCAGCTTTGAGCCTTTCTGCCCCAGATCAGCCCCTTTCCCCTCCCTCAGCCCAGTTTCTTGCCCCTTCCCCTCCTTCTTGCCCCCAGGATTGAGCCCTAAGCCCCAGGATCTGGCCCTTCCCCTGTTCCCTCTTCAGAAAAAAGCCCTGGTCCCCCAGCATCGGGCCCTTCCCTCCCTCAGCCCGCTTCCTTACCCCCCAGATCAGGATCTTTACACCCTCCCTCAGGCAGAGTTCTTGTTCTCCACCCAGGATCGGATTCTTCCTTCACGCGGGATCCGTGCCCCCCGGGATCGGGCCCTTCCCTGCTCTCCCCCAGGCAGAACCCTCACCCCACCTCAGTCCACACCTTCAGCCCCCCCAGATCGAGCCTTTCTGCCCCCAAAATGGACCCTTCCCCTCCCTCCCTCAGGCAGGGCCTTTTCCCACCCCCACTGCCCACATCAGGCCCCATCCTTGCCCTCCACCTTCCCCCTGTTCCCCACCTTCCCTCTCCCTGGCACTCGTTCCCTAACTCAAGTCCTTCCCAGGATTCCACCTCACAGGTTTGCCCTCCTAGCCTAGATGATGCTGATCATCTCTGGTCCTTCCACCTCTGTCCCTGATGATCCCTTTTTCCTGGCCTTGGGGCTCCTTCCCCAGCGCATCCCTGTCTCCAGGCAGTTTGGATTCCCCTGGATCAGTGGGTGCCTCCCAACCGTCGTCCTCACGCCTGGGGTGGCTTTTAGGCTTCTCTGCTGCTGGATGCTTCCCTTTGCCTGCTCCTCGCGCCCTATCTTTGCTAACAGCCCCTCTCTTTCCCAGGGCTGGGGAGGGGTGATGCCGTTTTGGTTTCCATCTCTTTGTGTTGCCGTCGCCTGGCACGGCTCTATGGGACTGGAGGCCACAAGGATGCTCCCTCCACCCCCACAGCGCTGTCCCTGTCACAGCCTCTGGCTTTCTCCCTCCGAGCATCCCAACGTAGCCGTAACAGTGAGGGGACCCCACGCCACAACCACAATCCCATTCCTCACTTGGCTGTGTGGGAGAATTACACGCGTCTCTCTTCTCCCTCCCAAAACATCATGGGGTCTTTTGGCCCCATCTCTCCAACCTTGTCACCATCATCCTCTCGGCTTCCAAGCTCAGGCCGTGTGTGTGTCCTGGCTCTCGGCCTGAGTTTCTCTGGGTGGAGGTTGGAGCAAATCTTGGGATGGAGCTGGGAGAGAGTCCCTTGGAAATGTTGGTGAAGGCTCCGCTCTCTGCTCCACCTCCTCGGGAGGCCCCGAAGACCATTGTAACATTTTCCTCTGGAAGCTTCTCCCTCATCTGTGATGGCACAAACCTCCTACTGGAATTGATTTGCCTTTGCTATCTGGATGCTGTTCTGGGAGAATGATCAGGGGTCAAACAATTCAGAAACCCAATTCCTTCCTAAATTAATACACATTCAGGGCTCAGACACCTATTTCTCTGATGGCTTAACAGATGTTTCTTAGAGAGTGGAAGGGATTTAGGTTTAATTTTTGCGGAAACAAACACAAAAAAATTAGAATTAATTAAATTAGAATTGTATTTCTAGCTTGCCTGCTGATGGAGTGAGAGCTTCCCAATGTAGTTCAACACAGTGCTGCCTTTCTGAGCCAAAGGATGTTCCAAGTGCTGCTCAGAGCCTTCCCAGGAAGCAGGATAATGAATTTAATCAGGCTTTGATCAGTGGGGCTATTGGGAGCCCTGGAGAAATGGAAATTGGATTCTCTGAGTTGCTTTTGTGGCCTCGTAAGGATGGTTGTGGCTTGGTTGCTTTTGGAGGATTTTTTGGGAGCTATCTAGGTACAAGGAATCTGGGAACGTTTTTAGGTGCTGGTTCAGGACTCTGTAACTTTTGGAACGTTTGGCTGTGTGGTATTTGGGCAAAGGGAGGGAGGCAAGCTAGCAGTTCTGCATGAACACTTAGCTAGCAATGAGATTATGTTCCTTAATGACTATATTATATTCCTTAATGATCCTATGATTCCTTAATGGTTCTATATCGGGGGTATATTACCGAGGAATTGCTGCCAGAGAGGAGGACGCTGTCCTGAGGGGCTGGGAAGGGGTGAGAACATTTCAGCTCTGACCTCCTCCGCCTTGGACAGGCAGCCAGGATTTCCCAGCAAATTCCTCCTGGTTCCTTTTCCTCCACCCCTGTGCTGCTGCTCTCGGTTTGTTTGGGAGAGCCCTGGGAATGCCGAAGGGCCCGTGCTGCAGGGCAGGCTGTGATGCGATGGCTTTGCCTGACACAGGAGCAGCAGCTCAGCCTCCTCTGAGTTTAGGAGGTGGTGTTGGTGCCCTGGTGATGGGAGAAGCGGAATTGCTTATGTGCCTCCAGCAGACGGGTCTGGGCGGTTGAGGAATACGTCCAGGACCAGCTTTGAACTGTGCGAGAAACCTTTTATGGGGGTTGGTTGATGTTCAGCTCCTGGAACGGGGTTTTACGAGGAGGGATGAATCCCTTGGCTGTGTCTCTAGAGCCCTGCCTTGGGATCCCTGCAGTAGGAGAGGGAGAAAACTGCTGTCGGCACAAACCACGAGGCTGTGCCAGGAAGAGCCTGTCAGAAATATTCGCTTTTGAGATGAACGTTTTCATGGACAAATCAAACAAACAACCATTTTATGCAATCCACCATTTCTGTTGACTGAAGAAATTCCCTTGGGTCCGTTAAGCGAGTCTGGCGGCAGCTCGGCCCTGCCTTGTGTTTAAACAAGCTTGTTAGCAGCTGGTGTGAATCCAGGCGGAGATGGGTCTGGAGAGGATCAGGAATGGTGATGTTAACACACCCAGAACAGGATCCGGTTTCTGGAACACCAGTTCTGAGCATGAGCTGGGTCTTGGCTGTCCTGGCGGTCCGCAGCCATTTAAGCCGAGTGAATTTGGATCTGGTTGGGGCTGTAGCTGGTGTAAACAGGGCCAGGCGTGGGTGGTTTTAGTCCAACAGCGGAATTTTGAACTAGAAAACCATGGAGAGGAGGGGAGAGCTCGCGCAGAGAGGAGAAGAAAGTGGAGACGTGGAGACACGCTCTTGATTTCTGAGTTTTCTGTAAGGCGCTGTGAAATTCAGCAAACGTGGAGATGGTTCCTGGGGAAGCTTTGCTCGCGGCTGCTGTTGTCATGGCATTGGGAGAGGAGATGCAGCTCCTGGGTGTTGGTTACGTGCTGGTGGCTCCATGTGTGTTCTCCACGCCCCGGCTGGGCACGTGTGCCTGGGAACTCGCCAGCGGCAGAGGGAAAGTTGTGATGGTTCTGGAAGGGAGAAGCCATCTCGCTCTGAGCAGCGAGATGCACAAGGTGGTGGTGTGTGATGCTCTGGAAACCATAGAAACAGTTGTAAGGTGCTGGTCGTACCAGACACTGGGATCCCGGCGAGTCCGGGGACTGTTGGATCTATGACTCTGGTTTCTTTTGGTGAAATGAACCATTGGGTTCATGTGGTCCGTGGTGATGGTCCTCTGGGTGTCAGTTCCTCCACTGGGAGTGATCCCTGGATCTCTGTGGATGTCGGCAGGGGCACGGGATGGCCATAAACAAGTCCCATTTCTGTGGAGATGGGTAGATCATTGCTGCTGGTGGTGTAGATCTTGCCCGAAGCAACCTCCTGTGCTCCAGAAGCTCCGCTTACTGGCTGAAGCCCATCTCCCAGGACCTTCAGGAGTGATGCCAGCCGGAATAAAACACAGCTATTTAGTATTCAAGTGGAATAGCAAAATCGGGATTTGCAGCATGCTTCTCCCTTCTCTGCAGCATCGGTTTTGGTGTTGCCATGTTAATTCCAGCCGGCATCTGCCACATATCAGATGTTGAAGTCCTATAAATTGGTGCTGGCACAGGGAAAGCTGCCTGTATTTGTCCTTCCCGATGCTGGCTCTCTGCTGTGGCTCTAATTGACCTCCGGAGAGCGCAGCATATGGCGATGGCTGCGATCGCCCCTGCTAATGACTGGGGCTCTGAGCCTTCTTAGCTTGTGAAAATAGAGATTCCAGGAGCCCTTTTATTTCTTGGAGTCTGGAGAGAAAATGTTTCCCTCTGTAGTTCAGTGAGGAAAATGGGGCTCAGTTGCCTGCTGTGCCCCCGACTTGTGTGGCCGTGGGTAGGTCGTTTAACCTTTCTGTTCCTCAGCTTTTACTGGAACCAGGGGCAGCGCTGGTCTCCTCGCAAGCAGACTGGGAGGACAGATGCTTTGCTGTGGTCCTGCAGTCGTGATGGGCAGCGGGCAGCAGGGTAGCACTGGCTGATTCCTCTGCCTGAGGCACAGCGTCACGCTGCAGCTCCACTAGGACACGGGAATCCTTCCCAGCAGGCTTCCAAGTACTTTGTTCAGGAAGAGGTGGGTTCGCTGGCATGGGGAGATGCTTTTTCTTCCCTCTTAAAGAACATTGCTGTCCCTAGAGCACCGATAGAAATTATTGACTACAAGATTCATGCTCCCATAGCGTTGCATGGGGGGGGTGTTAGCTTGGATGCTGATTAATCATGCTCCAATTCATGGAAAACGGTATCTTTTTCTCAAACCATTGCCCAGATGCTGTTCTCTGTTAGGCAGCGGCAAAGTTTTGCTGCAGATGTGGATTTCTCTCCATGCTAGTTAATGTGACTTTGCTTTGTGTCTTTTCCCTCCTTCCCCAGAGCATTATGAAGCTTAACTAAGGCTCGTGAAGTTCTTTGAGATGCGTTGCCTGATGGAAAAGCTTTGAGAGCAACAAAGTATTTTTATTTTCCTGAGCAAATTCCTATTGTAAAGAATCCTAGAGAGCAGACTCACACGCTCCATCATCTGGATCTTGTTAGTAAACAAATTGCCTTTTCCCATCAATTTACTAATGGTAATTGCCACTTTGAGGCTACAGTCAGGTTTTGAAACGAAATTATGCCTGGCCCATTCGTTCTGACAGCTGTCCCTGAATGACACAGAATATTGATGTGTCTCTTATTGAAAAAGGAGTTGGCTTTGATGGGGAAGACAGATTATCAGCTACTGATAAACATGTAATCGCCCTGACTGGTATTGCACAGGAGTTCAAGTGACCAGGAAAAAGAAGCTGAACCAACAAGGGAACTCATGTTTTCCAGCCCTGCAAGAACAGGGGTGGCTGTAGACATCTCAGCGGCGTAGGCAAAACTGAAATCTGCTGACAGAGGCTGAAGGGCTGGGCCGCTCTGGGCGAAGGGGAGAGCTGCTGGCTGGGGCTGGAGATGGTGGAGCTGAGCTTGCTGTTCCTCTGGCTGCTGGGCGAGTGGAGGAGGAGGCAGCTGCAGCTTCATAGAGGTGGGGGTCTGCCCTCTGTCACTGACTTTTGTTGCCCAAGTGCTTGTGCATCCCTCAGTGGCATCTGGGAGCCTTTCCCTCTGTAACTTTGTCTGGGATCGTGGCTGTTTGGACATAGCAGGCAATTGCTGCCTTACCTCCTCTCACTTGGGTGGCCTCCAATAACACAGGGCTGCTCACCTTGCTTGAGAAATTCCTCCCTAGTGCTTAGCATATGGGATATTATAGAATGGTTTGGGTTGAAAGGGACCTCGAAGCTCATCCAGTTCCAACTCCCCTGCCATGGGCAGGGACACCTCCCACTGGATCAGGGGGCTCCAAGCCCCATCCAGGCCCCACCTTAGCCTTGAACCCCTCCAGGGATGGGGCAGCCACCACTGTGCAGAGGCAGATTAGGTCAAAAAACTGGAGGACTTACAGGAAACCAGCATCGTGCTGGGTCTGGAAACAAATCCCTGCTCTAAATTAGCTGCTTTTAACTTCTTCCACTTTGGGGACATCTGAAGCTTTTGTAGTGGAGATGTGGAACTGCTCCAGGCACAGATTGCTGTACAGCACAGACCTGCGGCTGCTCTCCTCGGAATAACCCTGCGGTGAGGGACCGAGGTGTGTGACTGCTGCTCCCTGCTGTTCCACTTCTGCTCCTGCCTCTTCCAAAACAAAGAACCACATCCAAGATCTCACTGTCCGTTGTGTGGCCACCACCAGCCCCAGGTCCTGGTCCAGGCAAAGTTCCTACAGCTGGGTGGCATCTCTTTGTGGGAGACAGGTGGGTCAGAATCATCGGAATGGGCTCCTTGGGAGCCAGGGATTGCTGGGCACCTCCTTGCTGGACCCCTCGCTGTGACCTTGCCTTCTGTAGCATAAATACACAGAGACACACACTCTGCTATATTTAATCTCCTGCTACACGCCTCTCCCTGGGGAGAAGGCGAGAGAGCAAACATGTGCCAGGCGTTAGTCACGTTGCTCTGGGAGGCTGCTCAGATTCCACCACGATAAGCACAGGAGAGGATCCCTCCTGAGCAATGCTGTCTGCTTTGGGCAAGGTCTCCTACTGTTTCACTTGGCGTCGTGCTGAGACCTGGCCCGATAACCCTCAGGAAGGGGCACTGGATGCGGAGGGTTGTGCTGCAAGAAGGGAGGGTCTGGGATATCCCTTTTCCAAGGCAGTGTGGGGAATTTTCATTCCTTTGGCAGCCTGGAGTGTCAAGTGCGGGAGTTACTGTGGGAGCAGCAGCGCACCTCCCTCTTGCTTAAAAACCAGATTAAAACAACAATAACAAAGCCACCCAAACCAAACCCATATGTTCTTCCAGCCTGGTGTCAGGAGCAAAGGCCCGGTTGCCATCTAACTGAGAGTTGCCGCGTGTGGTGGAGGGTGGGCTGGCAGTGCTGGGACTGGAAACTGCTCCTCAGCAGTGATTCTAGTCCCCACCATGAGCCCTTCCTTCTCCATCTCCTCCAGAATCCAGAAGAATCCAGAAAGCTGTGCTGTATGCAGCTGGAAGAGGGGAAAGGCTTCCACAAGGAGGATTTTTTGGTTGTTGTCAGGCTGTTTTATCTTGCGAAGAGTGGGGGCATCTTTTAAATGAGATAAAGCATCCTGGTGCTCCGTTTCTGCCAGTCAGGAGACTCACAACAGGTACAACACTGCTTTGAGGTTCCTGCTTTGGCAGAAACGAGGGCATCCAGAGACGTCTTGACATCTCACTTTGCTAACATTTGTGTTTGAATTTCTGGCAGGGAGGAGACGATCTCCAAATCGCTGTTCCCTCTCAGCCGTCAGCAGCCTTCCTCCGCTCTGAAACAAGCCGATAATAGCGTGTTTGTGCCTTACCCACTGCCGAGAAGGGGGCTGAGAACAGGCGTGTCTGCGGAGCTGTGCTGCTAGGCTTCCCCTCTTGTTAGACAGCCGTAATTAGTGGCTGGAGGCAGCACGTCTCCCCGCTGTTTTCTCTTCACCCAGAGGGGAAGTCACTGCATGGGGATCTCTGATACAGCTCCCTGCGGTGGCTGGAGCACCTTCCGTTCGAGGACAGGCTGAGAGAGTTGGGGTTATTCAGGCTGGAGAAGAGAAGGCTGCAGGAAGACCTTAAGAGCAGCCTCCCAGCGCTGAAGGGGACTCCAGGAAAGCTGGGGAGAGGCTCTTTGTCAGGGTTTGCAGGAATGCAAGGGGCAAGGGGAATGGTTTTGAGCTGAAAGAGGGAAGATTGAGATGAGATTTTAGGAAGAAATGTTTCCCTGTGAGGATGGGGAGGCCCAGGTTGCCCAGAGCAGGGGTGGCTGCCCCATCCCTGGAGGGGTTCAAGGCCAGGTTGGATGGGGCTTGGAGCCCCTGATCCAGTGGGAGGTGTCCCTGTCTATGGCAGGGGTGGAACTGGGTGGGCTTTGAGGTCCCTTCTAACCCGAACTATTCCATGATCTGGAAGATCCCTTCCTCTCCTGCAGTCCTTACATTTCTTCCGTTCTAAGGAGCGGCTTGGTGCAGGAGCGAACCTTTAGCATAAGCTGGTGGGTGTTGGCTTCCCTGTTCGTTGTGATTACAAATGATGGGAGGTGTATGACATTATTAATTCATTCGTCTGTTTGACATTCTCTATACATCCCAGAACACTTTATGGGAGCGCTTAATGCTCCTTGGTGCTGCTTGAAAGTAAATACTGGGCAGGGCTTCAAAGAGCAGCATCTCTGCTCTTAAAAGAGCGTTGGCCAGTTTACTTTCCACTTATCTGTTGTGTGGGATGACTGTCTCTGAAAATAGCCATCTCTTCTCTTTGCAGCATGTACGTGTCTGTCTTCCCAGTCTGACGTTTGTCTGTTTTTTTCATTGGGAATGATGGAAAAAGGATGTGAAAAATACTTACTTCATCAAAGGCTTGCTCATATAATTAGACAGCTTGCTGTAGAGCTGAGACCTCCGTGGTCCTAGCAGAGTTGAGCTGTGGAATGGCACCCTCATGCTTCCTTTCATCTCCGACTCTTTGGAGGAGATGTGGCAGCAGCTCTTTGGATGGGATCACGTGTCCTGTTGCACGCAAGGAGTGGGGAATCCCAGAACTGGAGACTTTTTCCTTCGGCTGGTGGCTTGGAGCCCCTTCCTGGTTAGCAGGGAAGCACCGTGTGCTTTCCAAGCGTGCTGAGAATCGCTTGACCTGCCTGAGGTTTTGGTGTTGGGAACAGAACCCAGGCCTGACTCATAGCCAAACCCTGCTGTTGCCAGCGTTGTCTGCTGCTCTCTGGCATTACCTGCTTGGCACAGGAATTACAGGAATGGAGTTGTAATGAAATTGCTTCCCAAATCCAGCACGTTATTAGCAGCTCAGTTAGATACGTGATTCCTGGGAAGTCTATGTGTGTGAATGATGCCAGGGCCACCCTCAGAAGAGGCAGCTTGGAAACGAGCTGCCTCTTGACCCACTCTTGAGCGCTGGCACATGCCTGTCAGTGCGTGCGGGCTTGTCTGGAGCAACGCAGCTAGACAGAGTCCAGAGGCAAAGTTTTTTTGATGCTCTCGCTGCTGGGTGCTGTAGCACGAGCCTGCCTGCACAATAGTAGCTGAACGTTCATTCTTCTGCTTTCCTCTGTTCCTGTGGCTGCCACACATGACTAAGGAGCAAAAACAATCTAGTGGAGTGACTCATCCCTTCAGAGAAGGTAGGTTAAGAGCAACAAGAGACAGTGAGCATAGAAACAGCATCCACGGGGGAGCTGTGCTGCCCCAGCACTGCCCAGAGTCTGTTCTGGTTGGCCATGGCGAAAGCTTTGGTCACTGTGGTTTGTAATGGTGAGACTTAGTTAAGGAATAAAGGTGGTTTATCTAAAACATAAAACATGTTATTTATTGGTCTCCAGGTTTGTGTCTGTTCTAAGCTGTGTCCTGGGTGATCTCAGTGGAAGGTGAGCAGATGAAAGTGCCGGGGCTGGCTCAGGTGCACGCACCACACGATTGAATGAGACGTTTCTATACCTTGTAACCACAATTCTCCGGGTCACTTCAGCACAGCAAGTTGCTCTGGGAGTCTGATGGGTTATATTGCTTCAAAAGCAGCTTCTGGGGAGTTTGGCATCCTCCTAAGTCCGTTGACAATAATTGCAAGGCTGTGGAGCTTGAGTTTTGAGTCTCCCATTTCCTTTCTCTTTTAGATTAACGAACTCAGCAATGTTCCCGTCCCTGTCATGTTAATGCCTGATGACTTTAAAGCCTACAGTAAGATTAAGGTGGACAATCATCTATTCAACAAGTAAGTAACTGCTTCCCAACCAGTTTGTAATTAGAGCTCTTTGCTGTGGGGAAACTGGGATGTTGAAGACATTTGGGTTTATTCCCTGTGACAATGCCAAGAGGATTTGGTGTGGCTGGACATGTGCCCTGCCTGGACCACTCAGCAGGACAGGGATGGCTCTGTCTGTCACTGAGATGCTGTCTCGTGGTTTGCTTTATGTCCTTCAAGTGATGAGAAGTCATAGAATCATTAAGGTTGGAAAAGACCTCAGCCCAGTCCAACCATCAGTCCAACCCTACCATGCCTGCTAAATCATGTCCCAAAGTGCCATGTCTGCATGTTCTTTAAACCCCTCCAGGGATGGAGATTCCACCAGTGCCCTGGGTGGCCTCTGCCAGGGCTTCAAAGCTCTGTCAGTAGAGACATTTTTCCTAATATCTGATCTAAATCTCCCCTGGTGCAGCTTGAGGCCATTTCCTCTTGTCCTATCCCTTGTTTCTTGGGAGAAGAGACCAGCAGCCACTGGTCCAAGCAGGACCATCCTCTCTTTGTGGAATAAGAGCTGTGATAGGGAGTAGATGCAGCATCCCTCAGCGACAGGGGCGTTATCCATCTGCTCCTCTGTGCTCTGAGGAGGTCCCACTCCCGGCTGGTGAGGCCTGGCAGCAAAGCTCCCCCTGTGACAGCTGGGGACAGTCTGGAACACGCCAGGCTGGAGCTGATTCACCCTGTCCCCTTTGCGTTCTGGGTGAGATGCTTTGTCATATGTTGACCTTTCTTTTGATACATGAATGGTCTGATCTGATCTGAAATCGGAACCTCCCCCCTTCCTTCAGCTTTTCATCTTAACCAGTAAGAGTGTGTTGCAGGGGCAGCTGTGTTGCTGAATGAAACAAAGCAACGAAGGAGGAGGAAAGAGAGGAATTACTCCATCAAATTTGTGCCTGTGGCAGGGGAGGTTGCCCTTCCTCATCTAAACAGCCTGTTAGTTAAAAACTGCATCCTGCAAGCATTTTTCTGTGAGCAGTTGACTTCTGTAGGCATCCAAAGAAACAAATTGCCCTGATGAGAGTAAATACTTGCAGAATAGGGCCCTCATAGTTAGGAAGGGGCTGAGACATCCTGGGGCATTAGCGGTGAAGTGGGAGAAGAGTGAAGTTTCATTTCATAAAGCGATCGTTGCCTATAAGTGTCTTTTGTGCTTTGCCCTAGGGAAAACCTGCCAAGTCGCTTTAAATTTAAGGAATATTGTCCACTGGTGTTCCGAAACCTCCGAGAGAGATTTGGGATCGACGATCAAGACTACCAGGTACTGTCTCTTCTCTCCCTCCTAACACCTTTTCCTAGGACTGAATAACCAAGCTGGCAGACTAACGATGATATCGACATTCTTGTGTGGTCAGGTTTTATGGGTTTATAATCGTGGTTTGAATGGTTTCACCGTAACCCTCAGGGCCTGCAGCGATGGAGCAGATCTTGCTGTGCCAAGCACTGGGCAATTGCAGAATGAAAAGATGGTCCCTGCTCTGGAGAACTCACAGTCTGGGCGTGAAATAAGAGGCAGCAGATGGTTTCAGACAGGCAGGAGCTGGAGGATAACAATGATCTAGTGCGGAACATCTGCAAGGAAAATGAGTCTGTCGTGTTTTTACAGATTCAGGTGCTGCTTTAACTAAGCGTGTGTTCCGAGCGTTGGTGCTGTTGAATTGGGTTTATCGAGGTGGGATGCATCCCCTAAGGCCAGAGGCTTGGGTTGTCTTGGAGGGGAGAGACATTTTCTTGTGTTAATGCTACTGGGCTTAAATCCAGTGATAGTGATGTCGTAACTCTTGCTGCTGCTGCAGCAGGGCCACCCTTCCATGCTCGGCCCTTAGTCTCGGGCACGCAGGAGATATGTAGTAGCAGTCTCTGCTTGGAGACCTCTTCAACGAGGGGAAAGCCAGTGCAGAAAAAAAGAGGGTGGCTTTGATAGCGGCGTGGCCTTTGGCAGGCTGAGTGTGAGGCAATTAAACCCAGTATCATTGACACTGCGCTGCAGTTGATAAAGGCTGGCAATGCGCCAGCACCAACTGGTCGAGAGCTTCAACTAAATTCCTCTCTGGAATCCACCAGCCCAGTGAGGCACGTTGGTGCTGGAGTGGTGGGTGAGCGGTGCAGGCTCCCTGCTTTCTTTTTTTTTCACTTCACGTGTGTCTCCCTGCTCTCCTGGTGTTATGCGGAGGGGAGGTGGGGGCAGAGCTGTTCCTGCTGGTCCCACCAAGCTGCTTCCTTCTGGGGGAGTGTGTGTGCATCCATGTGCACGTATGTCTGTGTTTGTGCCCTCCCCACGTGTGTCACGGTTCCCCTTGATATCTGGATTATTGTCTGATCTCACCCTGTTTCAGAGTTAATATAACAAAGAGACCTGTTCTGTTCCTTCAGCTGCGTGGTGCCTTGCACCAATGAGATGCTGGATCTGCTTGATCTGATTTCTCATCTGGTGTTGGGCACGGAGCAGATGTGTAGCACCTGCATCCCATCCTCTCCCCCAGGTTCCCAGGGGAGCATGTTGATCCGTCTGTGAGAAGGGATGACCTTGAAGGAGACCAGAATCAGTGCTATTTTGCTTCTTTGTGTCTCGGTTGCCTCTCTGCGGGCTGTGAGGACCCATCCTCCTCTCTGCCTGTTCTCTGGCTTGCTGGGCGCTCTGAGGGCGTTTGCTCCATGTGAGACACGTTTTTCAAGCAGAACTGACAGTTGTCGTTGCTTTCCTTCTGTGAGGGGCCGGCCGTCCCCAGAAGGAAAAGTAAATGTGGCAGCTCCGGTCTGGGCGCGTGCCCATCCTCTGCTGGCGATAGAGCTGGGCAGTGGGAGAGGGAAGCGCCGTTGTTCATGCCTGTGTGTGCTCAGCACCTTCTAATTACCTGCAAGACATGAGTTGCGCACACAGATCTTTTCCTGCTTGTGATGGAAGAGCTCTCTTATTTTCTGGACGTGGCTGCTCGGTCCATGCTTATTAATTGTATTTTGTCCCTCCTGCTGCCAGGCTTGTTCTCCAGCAGCAACGGTGCTTTGCCAGGAGAATCAGTGCTGTTGCCTCCTGGTCTGTGGACAGTAGCTCGTGCCAGGATGCATACGGCTCTTGAGGAGGCCTCTTTGCCAGCAGCTCCTTGCCCATGGGGCTGGCTGTGCCAGGGAGTTACTTTGCCTGCTGGCTTCCTCCATACCCTTCAACATACTTGCATGCAGTGAAGTCCATAGAACCATGAAATGGTTTGGGCTGCAGGGACCTCAAAGCCCATCCAGTTCCACCCCTGCCATGGGCTCTTTCAAAGTGTCCAGCTGGAACAGAAAGCAGAAAACATTCATTGAGCTAAATTCAGGTGGGTGAAATGTGATGGCTTGAGTGGGAATCGAGCCAGGATGATAAATATAACACCTGGACTGTGGAAGAGGTGGGAGTGATAGGGAGGGAACAAAGTAAACCGAAGCACTGTGAATTTGGTGATGTCCATATGTGGTCACGATTTCTCTTTTCCCATTCTCCTCTAGAAGAAAAGCTCTGTGGTTTGGAGGTGAGGGGGTGATTAAACAGAGTAGCCCAGACTCATTTGCAAATATCAGCCAGAAACAAAGGATGTTTTTTGTTTCTCTTTATTTTCCTGATGCTTTCAAAAGCCATTGGCAGGAGCAGAGTTTTTCCTCTGCTTCATTAAAATTTTAAAAGCTTTAAATGCTTCGTTCTGAAAGGAAACCTCTCGGCTCACTTGCAGCGTGACTTGGTAAATGCCTCTTTGCAGCAGGTTCGCAGAAGAGCAGGCTCCCTCTGCTGTCAGCTCTTCAGAGAGCGGAGAGAAGGAGAGAAGAGCTAAAAATTACACTATGAAACGCGTAGTCTGGCCCCGAGACCCTGAAAGCCACATCCACCTTGAGCTGATGACCACTAGCCAGGTGTCAGCACCACCGTGTTTCAGAGCACAACTCTCACTGTGTGAGAGCGGCAGGGAAATGATAAATGAGAGATAAATGAGAGATAAATGAGAGCCTGCTGGGTGACAAAATGGCTTCTGAGCAGCCCCCTGTGGCTGGGGTGATGGAGTTGGAAGGTGCTTGCTGGGCTGTGATGGAGGAAACAAGCCGAAGACTGGTGACCTGCTTAAGTTAGTCCAGAAGGTGTGGAGAGCAGTGGGATGAGGCTTACAGCGATGTTTGGTTGCTAAGGTGAGAGAGGGAGAAAAAGACAGATGCTGCTGGTTGTCGGAAGAACAACCAAAGCTATTTATGCTCCCAGTCTTTTTTGTCCAATTGTAAGAGGAGCAGAGGCTGAAGGTGGCTTTTGGTTTCAGGGTCACCTGTAAAGGATTCCCAGACAATGAGACTTTTGCCTGTTCAGGCTCTTTTTTGGTGGAAAGGAAGGCAGGCCTTTTCATTCATTTTGGTTTTCCTTAAATCTTAGAAATACCCTGGCAGTTTTTACATTTCCAGGAGGAAATACTAGAAGTCATGGCCTGTGTATGCTGCTCATTAGCTAATGAGTCAATAAGTGAATACCAGGTGTTGGAGTAAAGCACACAAACAAATACAAGGCCCAGATGAGAGCTCTAATCTCTATGTCCAGGCTTGTAAACAAGAGGATTCACCTCCATAGTGCTGAACACTCAAAGATGCTTGTTTATTAATAGTCCAGATCAGTGTGTGTTTGCAGATGTGCTCTGAAGCTTGGTCAGGATGCTGTCGTCGTTTCAAAGGTGGAACACAAAGTCTCTGGGATGTCTTGTTCCAGAGCCAGGTTGTGGAGCTGGCCCTGATCATCCATGTCTCATCTGCTTTCCAAGACTCTCTTCTTTCTTCTTCAGGAAGGCGACAGCTTCTGCCTCTCCTCCTCACTTTTTTGCTCTGGTTCCCTCAGAACTCAGTGACGCGAAGCGCCCCGGTGAACAGCGACAGTCAGGGCCGATGCGGGGCCCGGTTCCTCACCACCTATGACAGGAGGTTTGTCATTAAAGCGGTGTCGAGTGAGGATGTAGCAGAGATGCACAACATCTTAAAGAAGTACCACCAGGTACGGTGAGTCTGGAACCCTGGGAGGGGAGGTGGCGAACGCCTTGGGGAGCATCTTGTGGTTTGCTAGGAGCTTAGATTCACAGTGTGCAACCTGGTAGAGCTTGCAAAGAGCTTTTGCAAAAGAGAACAGTGTTCTTAGCATCTGAATCACAGAATCATGGAATGGTTTGGGTCCATTAAAGCCCATCCAGTTCCACCTCCCCTGCCATGGGCAGGGACACCACTGGATCCAGGGCTCAAAGCACCAACCTGGCCTTGAACCCCTCCAGGGATGGGGCAGCCACTGCTTCTCTGGGCAACGTGGGCCAGGGCCTCCCCACCCTCACAGGAAAACATTTACCCCTACGATCTCATCTCAATCTCCATTCTTTCAGCTGCAAACCATTCCCCTTGTCCTGTCCCTGCACTCCCTGATCAAGGGCCCCTCTCCAACTTTCCTGTAGCCCCCTTTCGATACTGGAAGGAGAGAGCCAGTTATGGCACAGCTACCTGCTTCTTCACAGTGGTGAGCCCCTTCCCAGCTCACCCTGCTCCTTACGTCAATGAATTATGGATTGTTGGTACCTGAGATCTGTAAATGTGCTCCTAATTCAGTCCTTTGAGTCAGACTTTCCAGAAGAACCAGAGAGGAGGTGATTCCAAGCAGCAGGGAAGGGCGGGGTGGTGTGCAAAGTGGGTCAGCTGGAAATATTCCACCATGGTCCAGGTTATCTGCTAGTCCATCTGCTCTTTGCTTTCAGACTCACATATCCACAAGAAGGAGTTGGCCAGTGCCGAGAGCAGGCTCGCCCCGCTGCTGCTGGGTGACAGACACACACGCTGAGCCCGTTACAGCAGGCTGGATGTGCACACGCAGTGGGATGCTCTGTCTCAGCTCAGGACGGGAAGATTCTTACAATGCTTTAACTTGTTTTTTCTTGAGACACCAGGAGCCATTTGCAAGCCTCCTTTCCTTTCACATCAGTGTCAGGTGGCTGGAACCAGAGGCTTCGCTATCACCTTCTTGCTGAGCTTGTGTTCTGTCAGAGATGGGTTTTGTGTGACAGTGCCATCTTTCTCTGTCCTTCTCTTCCTCCAGTTCATTGTGGAGTGTCACGGGAACACCCTCCTGCCCCAGTTCCTGGGCATGTACCGGCTCACCGTGGACGGGGTGGAAACCTACATGGTGGTTACCAGGAATGTGTTTAGTCACAGGCTGACTGTGCACCGAAAATATGACCTGAAGGTGAGGGTTTGGAGGGCAGTCACTGAGCTGAGAGCTCCTGTTCCAGGAAAGTGGTAGTTGGACACCTACTTGACAAGGCCCTGGGCTTTGTTTTCATTCAGGGGACTGGGTTTGGAGGGCTCTGGGTGGGGCATCCGCCTATCCTGAGCAGCCTGTGCTACACTGGGGAGATCTGTAAGTCCATCTTAGGCATGAAAAAGGGATTGAGCACTGATAGTATCAATACTTTCAATATTTCTCTGCATGGAGTGATTAAATGATGTGTCTGAATTCTTTAAGAATATGACACACAGCTTAGCAATGCTCTTTTCTTTATTCTTTTATCAGGGCTCAACAGTATCCAGGGAAGCAAGCGATAAAGAGAAGGTATGGACCATCCCCAGCCAGCCTTTCCTTCCTCCTGGTGGTTGGCAGCAGATAGGATCCAAGTGACTTCCCTTTTCCAAAGGGATTTTGAGCAGGGGATGTTAAACAGGCCCTGACCGATAACCTCTTTCTGTCCCACCTTTCAGGCTGTGCCCAGTAACTATTCAGGAGGAGGTGGTGCAGATCTGATGCTGCCCTGCCCTTCTCTGTTATTTTGATACTACCAGGAGTGGGAGGAACTTCTTGAGGGACAATCCCACAAGTACTGAACTCCACGTTAGTGCAGTGGGGTCTTTATGTGGAAGGATTTCTTCGTAGTGCTCCCTGTGTGCCAAGCTGAGTCAGGTCAGCAGTTGGCTTTTGCGTCAGAGGCTTTTATAAACCAGAGCAGCTCCTTTCAGGTTCCTGGCATATCTCAGCATATTTGTAAGTTTGGTTTCTGGTGCCGTTAGAAGAATTTAGGACTCGGAATCATGCTGCCATGAAAACTCCCGTTGAAATCACAGCAATAACTCACAGTACTGCATGATTTGCCCATGCATGTGGAATTTTCAGGCTTGGGACCACAGAGTAAGTCTGCTCCAGCCTGCCCTAAAATTAGATCTCTGGCACGAGCCAAGGAATTCCCATTTACACGGAGTGCTCTGGCGTCGAGGCACAGCTGCATCGTGCCCAAACGTCCCTGGCTCACTGGCTGTTTACTCTCCAGCTTTTTCTGCTTATGCAGTTTGTCTCAGACCATTCCTGTTAGATCTATATAAAACCACCACACGCTCATATATCATTCTAAGAAGAAAACAATTGAATTCTCCATTGCACAAAGGACTTGTATGTTCTTCCGTATCCCGGAGAAATCCTTGGGGCCTGCTGCAAGCCAATTCCTCAAAAAGCAGTGGTTTTAATTTTTCCCTCAAGTCTTCAGGGAGAGGAGCATTTTTTTCAAGCCTTTACTGCTTCCCTCGCGATCAGGAGCCAACAAAATGCATTTCTTTTCTATTCTGGGAGCTGGGTAGACCATCTCTGGCAGGAGCCTGGCTGCCAGGCTTTCAGCCTGCAATATATCTTCCTGGCAGTCTTTAAAGTTGAGTTGGGCTCTGCATCTCCCTCTGGTTCCATGCAAGGTAGAGCTCAGCACATGGTTTTACTGGCAAATGCTGTGCTCTGCCTGACGCCGGTTTCCTACTCAGTGGACAGGATGAGGCTCTTCACCTTATAAACAGGCAAAAGATCCTGGTGCAGCCCCACGCTGGATGGGTCTCTGCCCAGTCAATGTCCCAATCCCTAATGGATCAGCGTGCCAGCCCTCCCCAGGGAGCAGGGCTTTGAGGAATTTGACACAGGCTCTTCATTGCAGGCCAAGGATCTCCCAACGTTCAAGGACAATGACTTCTTGAATGAAGGTCAGAAGCTGCACGTTGGAGAAGAGAGTAAAAAGAACTTCCTTGAAAAGCTGAAGCGGGACGTGGAGGTAGGGTTTCCTGGGGGACAACTTTTACTCAGTCTCCCATCACTGGTTCCTTACTGTAGCCTCTGGCCCAGGGGGTGCAGCAGGGACTGAAAAGCAAGTTGTTCCTGGATTAATCAGCGATTACAGGCAGGATTATGCTGATAGCAGTGGGCACATGAGCTCGTATGTAGATTCTCTGGAGTCTAGTATGAGTTTAGCTCTCACTACAGCCCTTTCAGGGAGATACCAGCAGGGAAGGACTAAGAATTTCTGATCCCATGTAGCTGCTGCTGTTCTCACTCATCTCTTTCTCTCAGTTTTTAGCTCAGCTGAAGATTATGGACTACAGCTTGCTGGTTGGGATCCACGATGTTGACCGAGCAGAGCAGGAAGAGATGGAAGTGGAGGATCGGGCAGAGGATGAGGAGTGTGAGAACGATGGTCTCGGTGGCAACCCCATTTCCTCCTACGGCACCCCCCCTGACAGCCCTGGCAACCTCCTCAACTACCCTCGCTTCTTCGGGCCAGGAGAGTTCGATCCTTCTGTTGACGTCTATGCCATGAAAAGCCACGAAAGTGAGTATCGCGGAATATTGCTCTGAAGAAGGTCTGGAGGGTGGAGGAGGTGTCCTGTGGTCTGGCTGGACTAAATGGAGTGGGAGGACTGTCCAGAGAGAGAGAGAGACCCTGCTGAATATCCCCTCCGTTGCTGTACAGTCTGTTGTGGATGCTGCAAGCTGGGATGGGTAGAAGTGATGCTTGGAGAATAGTGCTGTGTTTGGAGAGCATGTAGGTCCCTGGTGTGCTGTTTCCTGTCATTCTCTGCCCTCTGCAGCCTCCCCCTGCCTTGCTTTCTCTGCTCGTTGCATCAAAACAGATCTGCCGAGTATTTCTTAAGGAGGGGGTACCGCTGGGCTTTGCTCACAGCTCAGGGTGTGCTAGCGACTCTCTTGCCTTGCTAGGTGCCCCCAAGAAGGAAGTGTACTTCATGGCCATTATAGACATTCTTACGCCATACGATGCAAAGAAGAAAGCTGCACATGCTGCCAAAACAGTGAAACATGGGGTAAGCAGCCTGCCACCTGCAGGGAGAAGAGTGGGCTTTGAGGCTTCTGCTCTGCTTGCATGCCCGCGTCCGTCTGTGTGATGTCTTCTGACACTTTTTTCTATCAGTATGGAAATTCTCCTGTGATCCTGTGCCCAAGAACAGCTTTTTCCTCATTTACTGTCTCCTCTGACTGCCTTGGAAAGGGTTTCCCTCTGGGGGATTGGAGATGACTTGTGTTTACATCCCAGTTTGGGATGTGCTCCATTTCTCTGACGTGGCACCAGTGGCCTCCCAGAGCAGAAATGGATTGGCTGCAGGGAGACGTACCACCCTACCCCTTCCTGGCATCCGCTGGTTCCCTGGCACCAATCCTGACCTTCCCAAGAGGGCTTGAATAAAGCCCAGGTTAGCAGGACAGTTTTTCATGCTCCTTCCAAATCTCCTGTAAACCATGAGGGAACAAATCCAATGTTTTGACTCGCTGGTCTGCAGAAGATCCAGATGGAGCTTAAGATCCTTTGGGATCTCTCTGGATCTTTCCAAATGTTGTTTTTCCCTAGAACTTGCAAGTTGTGATGGGTCTTGCCCAGGAGTGATGGGTTGTGATCGCTGGCTGTGTTGTGACTTCTCTCCTCTCTGCCTTGCAGGCTGGGGCAGAGATCTCCACCGTGAACCCTGAGCAGTACTCTAAACGCTTCAACGAATTTATCTCCAATATCCTGACATAGTTGTCTTCAGCCTTCAGCAAGAAACGAAGAGAAGAGGGGCTACTTCCAAGCAGAGAACGCAGCCTGTGACACTAAAACAGACACTGTAGCAGCATGTGGGGTGTGCGTGTGTGTGTGTGCAAGAGTGAGTGTGTGGCACTGCGTGACTTAAAAAACTAATTCTAGGTGCACCCTCCAACAGTCCACTTGACCCAGGTGGAAAAGTGGGTTTTTATGTTACAGAAGTGCCCAGACATAGATTTGAGGGCTTTTTAAAACCAAGAAAAGTGCATTGTTTCAGCACTGCTCTTTCTTAATGACGTTTTCTCCTCTCTGATCCAGAGAATCCCGTAGGGATGTGATACGTGGCACTGTATGAAAGGGGTTGCTCTAGATCATGTTCAGTGGCAGCAAAGCAGTGCCTGATTCCACAAACACCTACTTTTATTTTTTATTGGACTGTCTTTAACCAGAAAGACGTACAAACCCTTTTATTTCCCTCTTGGTAGGAATTGGAAGGAAAATAGCTCATCATTTCAAGGATGGAAAATATTACTCTGATAAGGAGGAGTCGCTGAACTTTAGGTAAATTCAGACTGGGACACTTTATATTTTTTGGTTAATTTAAGTAATAAAAACCTTTTTTTTTTTTTTTTTTTTGTAACTGCACTTGATTTACAAGAAAGACAAGGGGAATGAACATCTACCAAAGATGATTGCTTAAAAAGGTGTAACTCCTAGAGCCTAAAATTACAGTGTGAGAAGTGGTAGAGGCATTGAACAACCTCAGACAATAACGTGCTCGGAGCCATTGTGTTTTAAATTGGCCAGCTAAGAAGATTTCATAAAAGAGGTAAAAAAATGCATTTTGTATTTGTAGATACGGGATAGTAGTGACTATCCGGAACGTTTCCCCGTTGCACCTCAGTCAGGAATTGCCGTCTCTCTTAGATTACAGCTTCTCATCGTGGTTCTGCCAGTGTTAATCTAACTAATGTTCAGTCTTCCTTACTCGCCCGATCTGCAACAGGTACTTGAATTTGTGTCCTGACAGAGGTTCTTTGGTTCGTTTTTTCCATGGCAATGTGACTTGCACATGAAGGCACTGGACTCGCTACCAGTAGGGAGTACTGGGAGCTGTGACTGTGGAGCAAGTTCCACTGCTCAAGAGGACTCAAGACTTGAGCCATGATTATTTTTACTCTTCTCTGCTCCGAACCCCTCTCTAGAGCGACAGCCGAGGAGTGGAAATGGTTGAACACTTGCATCAGATTATTTCCCCCCCCCTCTAAGGAATTGGAACTGATTTGCGTGATTGAATAATGTCCTGTTCTGTCTCCGGAACGCTTGTAATATTTTTCACAGCCAAGCTTGTCAGACTTGCTTTGGGTTTTGTTAGCTCTGCTGCACAACGGTTACAGATCCTTCGGTTCTTTTTTTAATGTTCTTTTTCTTTCTCAGCAGGATTTAGTGTTTCAAACAAACCTCTTGCAGTTGAAACATGTTGCTTATCTGCCTTGAAACTGTTTTCACATATGCCTTTGTTTCGGGA
Source organism: Phaenicophaeus curvirostris (assembly GCF_032191515.1). Taxonomy (NCBI): domain Eukaryota; kingdom Metazoa; phylum Chordata; class Aves; order Cuculiformes; family Cuculidae; genus Phaenicophaeus; species Phaenicophaeus curvirostris. The sequence continues at coordinate 2,714,775 of NC_091417.1, forward strand.
ATAAGCTGTTTCGAATGTCTGTCCTGTGCTGTAACGCGTGCTACAGTTTGCTGTGTGGAATTTGGTCCTTTTGAGAGATAACTGGTGCTCATCACATCCCGATAATTCCCCTAGACTAATACTAGCTCTGGTCTGGATTCGGAATGTGGGCGTGGGTTTTTTTTGATGTTCATACCCACATTTGTGATGTGAATCCCACAGGTCTCAACTTTGAAGGGGACAAGAGGGGGCTAAAGCCTCAGCCCACGAGAGTGCACTGTAAATAGTCTTGAAGAAATCGAAAATTAGTATTAGGGGTCATAACGAACCTTTTTATTCATACATGGGTCATTCCCTTTGACAGGGGACAGATTTCTTCTGCCGCTGCAGTCCAGTCCCTGTGTAACGCGGGGCTAACGCACCACGTCTGGGAGGCTGGGGAGTTAGGAGTCTTAAGGCGTGTCGCTGGAAAAGCCACAAAACAAATGCAGCTGTGAGGATACTGTAAAAAAAGGGAGGACTTAGAGGGTATCATCAGCTTAGTTTTGTGAGTGTTATGTCAGTTTTCTCTGAAATGATGCTTTTCTCTTAAACAATAAGCACTTACGTTTACTGTCAATTTGGAATTAAACACCGATCACTTTTTATTCCTGACAGTTGTAAAAATCTGCATTGAATCCGCAACTTTGGCCTGGTAAGTTTGCCGTTCTCCTTTTGCGAAACTAGCTCGGATCTTTTAGGCTGTTTACCTTTAAATTGCATATTTGAAAGAAGAGAAAAAAAGAGGGAGGAGGAGAGAAGGGAATTAGCGAACTGCAGGCGTTCTGCAACGAGACATTCGCAGAGCTCTGAGCAAAGTCTCATTCCTTGAGTTTCATGAACAGGAATGAAATGAAAATGCAGTCAGTCCCTGCAGCAGTTTTTAAGAAGTCGTGATGTTAAGGGCTTAGAGCAGCTCAGCTCTATTTTCTTATTCTACTCCAAACTCCTGCTGGAATTAAATTGCCTGCCTCTGGCTCAAGGGATACGAAAAGCCCCGTGAACTCTGTTCACATTAGTGCTTCCCCAGTTCTGCCACTGCTGTCGAGTTGCCATACCGTGTGTATTAAAGTAATTAAATGCAATTCTCTCACTTAACGATGTATTACCCAGGTATGTAACTTTGTTTAACATAAGCATTTTGTATATTGTTTACATTTTGAAAGGTAGCATTACGTTAAAAATGCTAATTTTTGTTTCTAGACAGTATTTTTATTACCAGAATAAGAAGTGAAGCTGCAAATATTTGATTTGCTTTTAAAAGGGACTTTTTCTTTTGGTTTCGTTGTTTTATTTTGGTTTTTTTTTAATCTTGTTTTAGGTCACTTTTTAAACTCAAGTATTTAAAAGGAAAACCCAGCCCTTTCAATTCTGGTTTTACAACTGCTTGTGCTAGTTTGTTGTCTGTTTCTAGTGTGAATTTAGTTCTAGTGTAGATATTCCTGTCTGTAGCGTGTACCCCGTGGAACACTGTACACTGAAACCCCCCCTCGGCTGGAGCAGCTCCAGAGCGTAGGCAGAACCCTCAGATCCTGCTCAGACCCCAGGATTTTTCAAGTCATTGCAGGGTGATTCTTTGGTCAGCTGGAGTTTCCGAAAGAAAACTGAACTCGGTGTGCAGTGTCTTGTCTCCAGGGCCTGAGGGCAGGGTGAGTTTGCACGAGGAGCTGCAGGATCATCATAGAATCATGGAATGATTTGGGTCAGAAGGGACCTCAAAGCCCATCCCATTCCCACCCCCCCTGCCACAGGCAGGGACACCTTCCACTTCCAGGATTTGTAGTCCTGCCTGCGCTGAGGGTCTCCCTCTTTTTGAACAGGGGCCTAATCAGTCAAAATTTAAACTGTTTTGAACCTAGAACTTAGATTTTCCCCGCTGAGACAGCTCCTACAGCATAAATAAGAGTGGGAGAGGGAAGGCAGAGCGCGGAGTCACCGTTTGGGTGCTGTTCTGCCCCAACAGTGCAATAAAAGCCACTCAAGAAGGTGTTGGGTCACCCTTTGGTAGGAACTGCGCATTGTGGAGGGACCAGCACCAGGAAGAGGGTTTGGTGTTTGCTGTGTGCTAGCAGAACATCAGCAGGAGATTGTTTCCCGCAGCAGTGAGATCCTTCCCTTTGGTCCCTTATGTGCTTCTGATTGACATGGTCTTAATTGTAAAAGCTGTGATCATGAAATTCATCGCAGGAAGAACTTCTGGGGATAGTAGGTGACTCCAGCTCTCCTGCAGGATCCAGGCTGTGCTCCCACAGCCCCTAATCCTCATTTTGAATTGGATGATCCTAACCAGCAGGAACACTGAGATGCTGGAGTTGCCTCCTTTGCTGGGAGGAAGCTCCTCTGTCCCCTCCAGAGTGAGTGCAGTGGGAATGCCAGCCAGGAATCAGCTCCTGGCTCAGGAAGGCAGAAACCAAGGGTATTACGGTACTTATGGTCAGTTTGGTGAGGGCTGTGGATGCTTCCCTGTGACTACTCCGCAGGCTCTGGTTGCCTCCCCTCAAGCTGCACAGAGGTCAGCGTGTAACCCCAGGTGGTACAAACCTTCCAGAAATCAGCGTGTGCATCCTAAACTTGGTTTGCAAAACCGCGTAACCAATCTGAGACAGATTGTCCTTCAAACAGCTCCAAAACCAAACCAGTTATCCTCTCCCCGTCCGTCTTAACGCCCTCTTTCAGGTTTGCTTGGACTTTCTTCTCCTCCCACAGAGCCATTCCCCAGTATCCCTAATAGCCACTACTGATTTTCCTTGCTCTTTGAAATGAGGATCTTGTGTAATAGCGATGGAAAAAGCTCGGGGAGCCCACTGCTCATCATCATGTTTAGCAAATTCAGTTTTCAGCACCCAGAAGCCGTGCAGGCTGAGCTGTGTCGCGCAAACGCATTACACACAGGTCACAGGGTGGGCAGGGCCAATCAGTGCGACTGAAAAAAATGTGAATAAATTAAGTTAAATCTAAAACTTAAAAGAAAAAAAAAAAAAAGGCATTTTAGGTTTTTTCACTGCTGTTTTTTAAATAGGAATTTTAAGTCCTCTGTGCTTGTCTGTTTGCTAGGAGCAGTTTGAGACACTGTTACTGTTTTGAAATGCATGCATGTTACAAGATGAGTCTCCAACCAGAGAAAAATAAAATTAAAAACTTTGTGTACATCTCTTCCTTAACCGGTTTCCTCTCTAAAGTCCTCAGCTGCGAGGTACGTGCTTGTTCTCAGTCCTATATTAACCACAACTGGGAAAGTCTTTTTATATGTGCCTGTAAAACTGGGGGGTTTAAGAAAGAATTGATTTTACCACGTCATGGATATGAGAACAGTGACAGAAGTGGATGTGACCATGGTGCTTCAGGACATGGTTTAGTCGGTGTGGTGATGCTGGGCTGGGTTTTAGAGATCTTTTCCAACCTTAATGATTGTATTACAAGCTGCCATCGTGCCTGGGGGTGACGCTGCAGTGCCACGGGGTGCAGTCGCAGCTCCAGACACACTGAGGGGAGCTGTGGGTGACTGACCCAAAAACCCCAGCTCTTTCTGACAGCATGAGGGATGGGAACGCAGTCCTCGTGTTCCGACTCAAGAAAAGGAAGGGTCGCTACCATAGAGAGGTTTATTTAAAAAAATTCCAAGCCAGCCACGATGTGGAGCACAGGGAGCGGTGCTGGGCTAGTCCATGCGAGCTTTCAGCGTCCTGGTGGTGATCTTGTCTTTTTCACTGAAGGGGGAAAGAGAGAAGACTCGGTAAATCTGCATTCAACAGCACCTCCAGAGTGTGTCCTGTCCTTAGGAAGCCTCAGTGTTTGCTAGCATGGGATCACTGGAAGCCAGCAGTGGCCGTTACAACTCCCAGGGGTTCAGTAGGCGGCAGAGCCCGGATTACCGCACCCCCTGCAAAATGAGCTGCTTGAGAAGTCTGGAAGGTAACATCACACCCAGCTGTAGCAAAAAGCATCCTCTTGGCCAGTGCTAGCCCTGCATGAGGAATTCCACTCCTAAATCCCTGTGGGAATGCAGCCAGGGAATCCCTGTCTAACTCTAGGATGTTTTCCCATAGCTCCTGCAGCTCCAGCAAAGCCACAAACCACACCAGGGAGCAGCCATGAGGGATAAAACGCTCAAAATGGACAAAGCATGGATACCGCTGGAAGGGAGCAGGATTAGGGAGACCCTGGGAGCCACAGCCCCTTTGATGCACAGCTTGTTAAATCCCACTTCTGTCCTGTGGGGAAGAGCGCGGCACTTACATTACGTGTACAACCACACCCATGCCGGAGATGGCATCTCTGTCCACCGCGTTCAGCATGGCCTGCGAGATGGTTTCGAAGAGGTGGTCGGGTTCCTGAGGAACAGAAACCATTTTAGTCGGCGTAAACATGGAACGTTGAGTTACCAGCTCCTGTTCAAACCCCAGAGTTATCATCCAAAATGCTGTTAAGACTTTTTCTGCAGGCAGCTATAGCCTTACAGCTCGTTCTCCTGAATCCCTTCAAGAAGTATCGCAGCTTTCCACCCATCCCTCATACCTCGGCGTGTTCAGTTAACAGCAAGAGCTGAACCCCACAGAAGGGGAGCTGTGCCTGGGCACCGCACTCACCATGTCGGGCTCCCAGAGGGACTCGCACATTCCGTACATCTGCTCGGAGCAGGTGCCGCTGACCACAAAGTCATCAGTTATCATCGGGCACCCGATCAGGTCCAGGGAGCAGATGAAAGGTTCATGGGTGATGGGGTCCAGCCCGGCGATGACGGGTTCTGTGTAGTAAGGGCCAAACCTGTGAAGAACAACACAGCATTAAGCAGTCCAGCCACCTGGATTCACTTCCACATCCCAGGTGAATATCCACACAAGGAAAATCATAGAATCACCAGGTTGGAAGAGACCCACCGGATCATCGAGTCCAACCATAATCCCACAGATGTGTTTGGTGAGGGACCTTTCAGGTCAACCTAGAGGTGCCCCCACAGTGTTTAGCACAGCAAACAGAACTAACCTGTACTACTACAAGGTTACTTTAACAATACTCAGCGTCCTTTTGCATAGAAATTGAAAACAACATTGTCACTGAGGTGCCCTTTTGCTATCCCTCAAGCAGTCGTTACAGCAGCTCCCCTCAGCCTCCCACCTCTCTAGAACCAGAGCGGCTCCAACAACCACGACCTTCGCTGACGCACAAACAGTGACTCCAGTGTCCGACAGTTACCGTCTCTCGTAGAGCAGGTTGGAAACCATGCTCATGAACGTCTGTGGTTTGATCTGCCGGCCTTCCTTCAGCTCGTAGAGATTCAGCCTGAATTTCAGCCTCTGGGCACTGCAAGAGACAAGGATCAGCATTAACACAGAAGGAGATTCCTTTTCCTTTCACCTTCACCCAAGCCTGAACTGTTCCACCGCATGCTGACAGGTACCAGCCCCTGAGGCAGGCAGGTATTCCAGGTGCAGCTCCTTTTAAACTCGAATTTATTCTTAGTAAGGATGATGTGAGGGCTGGAGCACCTCCTGTATGAGGACAGGCTGGGAGAGTTGGGGTTGTTCAGCCTGGAGAAGGCTGCAGGGAGACCTTAGAGCAGCTTCCAGCACTGAAAGGGGTTATTTATGCTCAGCAAAAGCTGCCACTTAGTATTTTCTGCAAATACGCCTCTTACGGGCTCAGCGTGGGAATGCACAGGAGGGTGGGATCTCACTTACACTGTCTGCACGTCGGTGGCCAGTCCTGCCAATCCAATATAGAGTCTTTCTCCCATAGGGAAAATCTTCTGGAAGTCTGTGGTCACCATCTGCGCCTGGATCCCGAACCGCCGGTCTGCGGCAATAGCCACGCAGTTCTTCCCCTTCATGGCCATTACGGCCCCACCGTTATAGGACATAATAGACTGGAAGAGAGAAGGTAGCAGGTACTGCTGGGGCTGAGGTTTGAGGTGTGGGGCTTCCTGCACCTTGAGGATCCCCTGAGCCCACCCTGCACATCATGGGGGGGTCACCAGCGCCTTCCCTATGCTTTGGGGGCACATCCGACCCTAGCCTGCACCTTGAGGACCACTCCCTTCCACCCGTTTGGCACTTCGAGGACCCTCCTGAGCAACCCCCTGCAAGTCAGAGACTCCCTTAAGCCCACCCTGCACCTCAAGGTCCCCCCTTAACCCCTCCTTTCACCTCAGGATCTCTCCCTCCACCTGCTTTGCACCTCAGGGACCCTCCCTGAACCCACCTTGACTCTTCCAACCGTTTCCCTTGAGCCCCTCCCACACCTCAGGGTCCCCACCCCAACCTTTGAGCACCCCCCTACTTTGAGCCCCTCCTCCTTGAGCCATCCCCTCCCCCTTTAAGCCCTACCCGCACCTGTGGGTCCCCCCTTGAGCCCCTCCTGCACCCTCAAAACCCTCTCTGGGTCCCTCTCCACCTCAGGCTCCCTCCCTGCGCCCCCGCCCATGTGTGGGTCCCCCCTTGAGGCCCCCCTGCACCTGTGGGTCACCCCTTGAGCCCCTCCTACAACCTGGAGACCCTCCTGCAACTCAGGGTCCCCTCTTGAGCCCCACCATCACCTCAGGGTCCCCCCTTGAGGTCCTCCTGCACCTTTGAGACCCTCCCTGAGCCCCTCTCCACGTCAGGCTCCCTCCCTGAGCCCCTACCCATGTCTGGGTCCCCTCTTGCGACCCCCCTGCACCTATAAGCCCCCCCTTGAGACCCTCTTACACCTTGGAGACCCTCCTTGAGGCCCATCACCACCTCATGATCCCCCCTTGAACCCCTCCTGCACCTCTACCCCCCCCCACCTCGGGCCCCCCTCATCCTTTGAGCCCCTCCCGCACCTCGGGGTCCCCTTTTGAGCCCCTCCTACCCCTCTCAGAACCCCCCCCCCGATCCCCTCTTGCACCTCGGGGTCCCTCCTTGAGCCCCCCCAGCGCTCACCATGGCTGCGGCTGTACAGTCCCCACTCCCCTCACAGCGCCCCGGAAGCCCCGCGCCGCTGCTCCCGCCCCTCGCCGCTCCCTATTGGCTGCTCGGCTCAGAGCGGGAGGCGCTGATTGGCTGCTCCTCTCGCTGGGCGGTGCTGATTGGCTGCTTCCTCCGAGAGGCGGCGCTGATTGGCTGCGGCGGCGGGGAGGGCGGGAAGGGCGGGGGAATTGACGAGTCATAGCGCGCGGGGCACGCCGGGAAGGTGGCGGACCGCGCTGGGCGGGGTGGGGTGGGTGAGCGCTGGGGCGGATCCAGATGTGCGGGGTGGGGGGGGGCTCCACGTCCTTACAGATGTGTCAATGGGGGGGGGGGGTGGCACAACTGGAGGGGTGTGCGGGGCGGGGCACAGCTGGATGTGCACGCAGGGGGCATAGAACATCTGGAATGATGTACAGGGCACAGCACAGCTGGATATGCACACAGGGGGCATGGAACATCTGGATGGATCCATGGGACGCAGCACAGCTGGAGGGAAATATAGGGCATGGCACAGCTGGATGTGCACACAGGGGTCGTGGAACAGCTGGATGTGTGTGGCACAGCTGGATGAGTCCATGGGGCATAGCACAGCTGGATATGCACACAAGGGGCATGGAACATCTGGAATGATGTGCAGAGCATGGCACAGCTGGATATGCACGCAGGGGTCGTGGAACAGCTGGATCTGTATGGCACAGCTGGATGAGCCCACGGGGCATGGCGCAGCTGGAGGGGAAATGCAGGGCATGGCACAGCTGGATATGCACACAAGGGGCATGGAACATCTGGAATGATGTACAGGGCACGGCACAGCTGGGTGTGCACACGAGGGTTGTGGCACAGCTGGATGTGCCCGTGGGAACCTGGCACAGCTGGAGGGATGTGCAGGGCTCGTCGTGGGGAAGGGAAGGGCCCTGGCAAGGGGTGGCTGGTAGTCGATGCCCCATCCCTGGAGGTGTTCGCGGCCGCGTTGGATGGAGCTCTGAGCAACCTGCTGCGGGTCAAGATCATAGAATCATAGAATCACCAGGTTGGAAAAGACCCATCAGATCATTGAGTCCAACCATTCCCATCAATCACTAACCCATGTCCCTCAGCACCTCGTCCACCCGTCCCTTAAACCCCTCCAGGGAAGGGGACTCAACCCCCTCCCTGGGCAGCCTCGGACACTGCCCAATGACCCTTTCCATGAAAAATTTTCCCTAATGTCCAGCCTGACCCTCCCCTGGTGGAGGTTGAGGCCATTCCCTCTCGTCCTCTCAGTCGAAAGGGGGATTTATGCTCCTACAAGGCTTGGGTTTCCTTCCCCATCCCCACTCCCGGCCTTCTCCTCTCCTGGGGGCGACGGGATGAGGCGGTTTATGTCGGGGAGTGATGTTGTGCCAAAGGGAAGGAGATCCATGTGTTTGGAAACGCTCACAACCGCCTGGTTCCAATGAAAACCTCCGGCCTGTGCCGGGGCGGCTCATCCCCCCCGGGCTGAGTGCCGGCAGCGCGGCTCCTCCGCGCTGGTTGTGGTTTGAAATTGTTTTCCATCAAAAAAAAAAAACACCCTGATTTCTTGCAGGATTTAAGTCAGAGGCCACGTTCTGCCTGGTGGCAACAACCCACGTGCCGGGGAGAGAAAGAGCGGAGAGGATGGGAAAGGCCCTCAAGGCCTTGTAGTGATTGATGGGAATTTTAGGGATTGATGGGAATGGTTGGACTCGATGATCCGATGGGTCTTTTCCAACCTGGTGATTCTATGATTCTAAAGTGGATTTAGGCTGTTTCGGTGGTGATGAGGGGGTGATCCCCGCTGGGCCCCGCTTCTCTTTTCCCTCTCCCACCGCGCTCGAGCTCCCAGATTTGGAGCCATTCGGCTGCCGCCGGAGCGTTTCGTGGCTCTGGGCTTTGGAAACGCCAGGGATTCTCCTGGCTCGGCTTTGTGCCCTGCGTCAAAACCCTCACTTCATTATTTCTGGTAGGAAAATAAACTCAGGGCGAGCGGGGAACGTAAATAGATTTTACGAGGCTTTGTGAGAGAGGGGAGCTTTGGCGAGGCAGCTTTTGGGCTCCTTTCAGTTTATTTTTAAGGCAAAATACTGGCTCTGGATGGAAAAAGGCTTTCAATCTCCGTTTTAACATCCCAACATATCCTTTCGCTTACAGGAGAAACTGCAGCAGGGAGCACGGACGGGGCAGGAAGGATTTTGTTCTCACCGGGGTCTTGTTCCCCGTCCCCAAAGCCCCTTGGAGCCCCCAGGGAGCTCCAGGACCGACTCCTGCTCGTTCACAGCATCTCCCCACCCAGCTCATCCTGATCTTGAGGGTGAGGAGCCCTCCAAAGGGGTGGGAAAAGCCCCACTGAGCCCCCTGCGTGGGTGTTTGTGTGGTGAACCCGCTCCTGCCTGCCCCACAGAGGGTGGGGATTGGAAAATGCAGCCCCCATCCTCGCTGCAGCCTTGGGAAAGGGGGATCCGGTGCTTGGGAAAGGAGGGGACAGCGAAGGGAATGGGAAAAAAAAAAAGAAGGGAAGAAAAATGGAAGGAAAAACAGAGGAAAAAAGGGAGGTATGGAAAAAGAAGGAAAGAAAAGAGGGGAAAAGGAGTAGGAGGAGAGGAAAAAAGCAGGGAGAAAGGGAATGAAAAAGTAAAGGTGAAAGGAGAAGAAAAAGGGTAGGAAAACTGGGAGAAGAGAAAAACGGGAGGAAAGAAAAATGGGAAGGAGGGAAAAAAAAAGGCAAGGAGAAGAGGAAGGGAAAAAGGGAAATGAAAAAGGTAAGAAAGCGGGAGAGGGAGGTAAAACGGCTAGCCCCGTCCCTGGGTGGGCTCGAACCACCAACCTTTCGGTTAACAGCCGAACGCGCTAACCGATTGCGCCACAGAGACAGCGCTGATAGGAGCGCCCCGCCGGCCCTGGGTCAGGGTGAGCGGCAGGGAGGGCCCCGCGATAATGGGGTACAGGGGTACTGGGATAATGGGGTACTGGGAGGCTGGAGTACCGGGATACTGGGATTCCAGGAGACTGGGATACCAGGAGACTGGGGTACCAGAATAATGGGATACTGGGATTCCGGGAAACTGGGATACTGGGGCACCAGGATACTGGGGTACCGGGATACTGGGATACTGGGGTACTGGGAGACTGGGATACTGGGATACTGGGGCACCAGGATACTGGGGTACCGGGATACTGGGTTACTGGGGTACCAGAATAATGGGGTACTGGGATTCCGGGAGACTGGGATACTAGGAGACTGGGATACTGGGGCACCAGGATACTGGGGTACCGGGATACTGGGATACTGGGGTACTGGGAGACTGGGATACTGGGATACTGGGGCACCAGGATACTGGGGTACCAGGATACTGGGTTACTGGGGTACCAGAATAATGGGGTACTGGGATTCCGGGAGACTGGGATACTAGGAGACTGGGATACTGGGGCACCAGGGTACTGGGATAGCGGGATATTGGTATACTGGGGTACCAGGATACTGGGGTGCTGGGATACTGGGATACTGGGGTACCAGGATACTGGGGCACTGGGATACCGGGATACTGGGATACCAGGATACCAGGGAACCAGGACACCGGGATACTGGGGTACTGGGATACTGGGGACCGAGTGGCACTGGGGACCAGGACACCAGCCCAGGGATACTGGCACCGGGGCACCAGCACACTGAGATACCACGCACTGGGACACTGGGCTGTGGATAGTGGAAGTGTCACTGGGATACTGGGGCCCCAGGCCCTGGCACTGGGAACCAGCACATGGGATACTGGGCGCTGGAACCAAGACACCAGGACGCTGGGAACTTGTACTGGGACAGGGACACCGGGCACTGGGCACCCACACTGGGACTGCCCGCACCGAGCCCCCTTCCACTCCCTTCCTTCCCCTTTCTCCCCTCTTTTCTTTCTTTTCCGCTTTTTCCTTCCCCCCTTCTTCCTTTGTTCCTTCTTTTTTTCTTTTCCTTCCTTCCTTCCTTCCTTCCTTCCTTCCTTCCTTCCTTCCTTCCTTCCTTCCTTCCTTCCTTCCTTCCTTCCTTCCTTCCTTCCTCCCCTTTTTCTTACCTTCCTTTCTTATTTTTTGCCTTTTCCTCCTCACTTCCTTTTTCCATTTTTCCTGCCTTTTCCCCCTCCTCCTTCTTTTTTTCCCTACTTTTCTTCTTTTCCTTCCTCCCTTTCTTTTTTCTTTCCCTTTTCCCCTGCCTTTTTTCTTTCCTTTCCTCCTATTCCTTCTCCCCCTTTTCTTCCCTCCCTTTTCCATTTCTCCTTTTCTTTCTCTATTTTTCTTTCTCCTTTTTATCCCTTTCCTTTCCTCTTTTCCCCTTTTCCTTTTCCCCTTTCCTTTCTCCTCCCTTCTCAGCTCCTCCCAAGCACCGCATCCCCTCCAGGGGGTCCCGGACCCCCCCGTATCCAAAAATCCCCGCATCCCCGGGCACGACATCCCCCCGGGGCTGGGATTTTGGGGCCATTTCAGTGGGTTTTGGGGTTATTTCAGTGGTTTTGGGGGTTATTTCAGTGGTTTTGGGGGTTATTTTCTCGAGCACAATGCGGGGGGGTCCTGGGAGGCGGAGATGGGGATGGAGATGGGGGGATGGAGATGGGGGGGGGGGAGCGGAGCGGATTGAGGAGGTTGGGGGGGGTTTCCAATCTCAGCCCCTCACTCCCCTCCTCCAACGCCCCCCCAAAGGAATGAGGTCACGTGACGCGGGGCGGAGCCTGGCTGGAGGAGGGGAAAAAATAAGAGGAAAAAAAAAAAAAAAAAAGGAGGAAAAAAAAAATAAAAGAGGGGGGAAAAAAAAAAGAAAAGGAGGAGGAAGGAGGGGAGAAAAAAATAAAAAGAAAGGGGGGAAAGGAAGGAGAGAAAAAAAAAAAAAAGGCCCCGACTGCCACCACCGAACGGAGCCGCCACCAGGTAGGGATGCGGTCGGGACCCCTCCAAACCGGGTGTTTCCCCCCCCCGCCTTCCAACCCCTTTTTTCTCCACGTTCAAGATGGCCGATGGCCTCCTCCCCCCCCTTGTTTTGTGCTGGGAACCTCCCGGGAACGGGGGGCACCGGCACCGAGCTCTGACACCCCCGGGTACCGGCTCCCCCCCCGCCCCCAATTCCCGGAGCGGCGGGGATCGAGGGAAACGGGAGGGGGGGGGGGAACTTTGGTGGGAGCCCCCAGCCCCAAATCCTGGGGTTTCCCCCCCAAAATGAAGCAGGAGATGCTGCCCCCCCCGCCCCCCGCCTCTCCCGGGGTCCCGCGGGTCCGCGCCCCGGGGTGTCACTTCGGGTGTCACACTGGGTGTCACTTCGGGGGTCACGTCGGGGCTGGGGAGGGATGTGGATGCGAAGGTTGGTGCCCATCGGGTGTCACACACCATGGGGACAGGGTGTCGGGGGTGTGGACACGTGTATACGTGTCCTTTGCATGTGTCACGCGTGTCCGTGCCCCGTAGGTGTGACATCGGGTGTCACTTCAGGTGTCTCATTGGGTGTCACACTGGGTATCACATCGGGTATCATGTCGGGGATGTGGATGCAAAAGTTGGTGCCCGTCGGGTGTCACGCACCATGGGGACAGGGTGTCGGGGGGTGTGGACACGTGTATACGTGTCCTTCGCATGTGTCACGCGTGTCCCTGTGGGTGTCACGTCAGGTGTCACTTCGGATGTTACATTGGGTGTCACACTGGGTATCACATCGGGTATCACGTTGGGGATGTGGATGCGAAGGTTGGAGCCTGTTGGGTGTCACACACCATGGGGACAGGATGTCAGGGGGTGTGGACACGTGTATACGTGTCCTTTGCAAGTGTCACGCGTGTCCGTGCCCCGTAGGTGTCACATCAGGTGTCACATCAGGTGTTACATTGGGTGTCACGTTGGGTATCATGTTGAGTGTCACATCGGGTGTCAAATTGGGTGCTACATCGGGTGTCACATCGAGGGTCACATCAGGTGTCACGTCGGGTATCACATTGGGTGTCACGTCAGGTGTCACATCAGGTGTCACGTCAGGTGTCACATTGGGTGTCACGTCAGGTGTCATGTCCGGTGTCACATCAGGGCTGGGGAGGCGTGTGGACACGAAGATTGGTGCCCATCGGGTGTCACGCACCATGGGGACAGGGAGTTGGGGGTGTGTGGACACTCGTGTGTGTGTCCCCCTACCTGGCTGGGGATGAAGGGGATATGGACACATGCCGTGGGGACAGGGAGGGTTGTAGACACGCGTGTCTGTGTCCCCTGGCTGTTCTTCTCTCCTCTCCCCGCTGTTTCGCTCCTCGGCAGCCCCGCTGCCCTCGTCCCGCACCCCGAGGGGTCCTGGCTTTGCTCCTTTATTCCCCGGTGGGTGCCACGGGGAGGGGGCAGCTGGGAGAGTCTGAGTTATCGGTGACTTTGAAATGTCCTTCCCCACCTGGGGATTTTGGGGAGGGAGGGGACACCGGGGACACCGCCCAGGGGATAGAAGCGGCCAAATGCACCCCAAAATGCAGCCGGGGGATGCTGGGCTGAGAGCTGAGCCTGGGGAGGGGGCTTCCACACCCCCTGCTGCCCCCCTGGTGCCACCATCCATCCCAGTCCCCGTGGTGTCTCCATCGCAGTCCCCGTGGTGTCTCCATCCCATTCCCCCTGGTGTCTCCATCGCAGTCCCCATGGTGTCTCCATCCCCGTCCCCGTGGTGTCTCCATCCCAGCCCCGTGGTGTCTCCCATTCCCCCTGGTGTCTCCATCCCAGTTCTCCGTAGTGTCTCCATCCCAGTCCCCTTGGTGTCTCCATCCCTGCAACATCTCCATCCCAGTCCCCATGGTGTCTCCATCCCCGTCGTGTCTCCGTCCCAGTCCCCCTGGTGTCTCCATCCCAGTCCCTGTTGTGTCTCAATCCCTGCAACATCTCTCTCCCAGTCCCCGTGGTGTCTCCATCCCAGTCCCCCTGGTGTCCCCATCCTTGCATGATCTCCATCCCAGTCTCCGTGGTGTCTCCATCCCCGTCCCCGTGGTGTCTCCATTCCATTCCTCGTGGTGTCTCCATCCTATTCCCCCTGGTGTCTCCATCCCATTCCCCCTGGTGTCTCCATCCCATTCCCCCTGGTGTCTCCATCCCCGTCCCCGTGGTGTCTCCATCCCCGTCCCCGTGGTGTCTCCATCCCATTCCTCGTGGTGTCTCCATCCCATTCCCTGTGGTGTCTCCATCCCAGTCCGCCTGGTGTCTCCATTCCTGCAACATCTCCATCCCAGTCCCCATGGTGTCTCCATCCCAGTCCCCCTGGTGTCCCCATCCTTGCATGATCTCCATCACAGTCTCTGTGGTGTCTCCATTCCAGTTCCCGTGGTGTTTCCATCCCATTCCCCCTGGTGTCTCCATTCCAGTCCCCCTGGTGTCCCCATCCTTGCATGATCTCCATCCCAGTCCCCCTGGTGTCTCCATCCCAGTCCCCCTGGTGTCTCCATCCCAGTCCCCCTGGTGTCTCCATCCCAGTCTCCGTGGTGTCTCCATCCCAATCTCCGTGGCGTCTCCATCCCTCTCCCTGTGGTGTCTCCATCCCATTCCCCCCGGTGTCTCCGTCCCATCCCCGTGGTGTCCCTGTTGCTGTTGGCACACCCTGGCGCTGCCATCACGCCCACGCTCATTCACACACACACACACACACACACACACACACACACACACACACACACACACACACATCGGGTTCCTTCTCCCTCTCCCATTGCCTCGGATGGTTGTAATAATATTCTGGCTCCTCTCCAAGTATTGGGGTTGCCATGGAAACAATAAAACTGCAGCGATTTCAAGGCCCTGGCTCCGTTCTCTTTCCCATCGGAGACCTGGAAGTGCCGGAGCGATTCCCGCGTGGCTGCGCCCCGTGGCCCCTGGGTGCACCCACCCGCACGGGTGCCGCGGGCACGTGGCCAGCGCCGGGCTCGGGAATTTCTATAGACACCTCCAGGCTGTGGCTGGAAATGCCTTTTCCATTGAAAAAAATCGAAAATGCACTTTGTGTGTGTGTATGTGTGTGTGTGCAGCGTGTGTGTGCTCAGCCCCGGGCGCTGCGGGCGAGGGGCTGGGTAACAGGGGGGATTTGTCCCCGCTCAGAGGTGTCCCAGCATGGGAGGGACCCGTTTAGGGGTCCCTAGGATGAAGCAGAGGGAGCGTGGCACTGATTTGGGGCTGGGGGCTGCGGGGATGCTGCTTGCACCCCCCGAAATGCAGAGCTGGGGCTTCTCCTGTGCTCCCAGCACCGCGCGTGGCTCCTCTAGGGGAGCACCCAGCACCCCAACGCTCCCTTGAATTTGTTTCTTAATGAGTGAAGTGGGTCCCGCGGGTTCTGTCCTTGCACCAAGCGGCTGTTAAGGGAGGTCTCGGGTGTTTCCCTGCAGGGAGGATCCGCCGCGGCGCTGCTCCAAAATGCACAGGACCACCAGGATAAAGATCACCGAGCTCAACCCCCACCTGATGTGTGCCTTGTGCGGAGGTTACTTCATAGACGCCACCACCATCGTGGAGTGTCTGCATTCCTGTGAGTGTCCTGGCACCCAGGGGTGCTCCGAGCCCTGGGAAGAGCAGCCGTGCCACACCGAGACCCTCCCTCAGTGCCCAAACCCATCCTGATTTGGATTTTGTTGCTGCAGGGTTGGTCCCGTGCTTTGTGGGTGGGGTGGATGAGCAGGGTGCTGGCCCTGAGCTGGTTTTGGGGTATGGGGTGCTTCACCGGGCTGGCACAAGGGCTCTACCCCCTCGTCTGTCTGTCTGCTCGCACCCCAAAACCCTCCCTCAGTGCCCAAATCCATCCTGCGTTGTTGCTGCGGGGACCTATGAGGTCGATCTCATGCCATGGGAATGAGGTGAGCAACCAGAGTCCTAGCCCCAAGCTATTTTTTGGGCTGTGGGATGCTTTACTGGGCTTGCACAGGGACTCTGCCCCCTGGTGTGTCCGTCCATCCATCCATCCATCCATCCATCCATCCATCCATCCATCCATCCGTCCGTCCGTCCGTCCGTCCATCCATCCGTCCATCCGTCCGTCCGTCCGTCCGTCCATCCATCCATCCATCCACTCACTCACGCTGAGTCTCTCCAAACAGTCTGCAAAACCTGCATCGTTCGCTACCTGGAGACGAACAAGTACTGCCCCATGTGTGACGTCCAAGTGCACAAAACCAGACCCCTTCTCAGCATCAGGTGAGTTTTTTGGGGGGGTTCCTCATGTGCCGTGTCCCTGCGTCACCGAGCCCTGACCTCGTGTCGGTGCAGCCTGTGCCTGCTCTGGGGAGCCGCCCTGGACACCCCGGGGTGGCTGGAAACTGCCTGGAGGAGAAGGACCTGGGGGTGTTGGTTGACAGTGACTGACCATGAGCCAGCAGTGGCCCAGGTGGCCAAGAAGGCCGATGGCATCTTGGCTTGGATCAGACACAGCGTGGCCAGCAGGGCCAGGGAGGTTCTTCTCCCTCTGGCCTCGGCCCTGGTGAGACCGCTCCTCGAATCCTGGGGTCAGTTGTGGGCCCCTCACCACAAGAAGGATGTTGAGGCTCTGGAGCGAGTCCAGAGAAGAGCAACAAAGCTGGGGAAGGGGCTGGAGAACAAGTCTGAGGGACCTGGGGGTGTTTAGCCTGGAGAAGAGGAGGCTGAGGGGAGACCTCATTGCTCTCTGCAACTCCCTGAGAGGAGGTTGTGGAGAGGAGGGAGCTGGGCTCTTCTTCCAAGGGACAGGGGACAGGACGAGAGGGAATGGCCTCAAGCTCCACCAGGGGAGGGTCAGGCTGGACATCAGGAAAATATTTTTCACAGAAAGGGTCATTGGGCAGTGGCAGAGGCTGCCCAGGGAGGGGGTTGAGTCCCCTTCCCTGGAGGGGTTTAAGGGCCGGGTGGACGAGGTGCTGAGGGGCATGGGTTAGTGATTGATGGGAATGGTTGGACTCATGATCCGGTGGGTCTCTTTCAACCTGGTGATTCTATGATTCTATGACCCATGGGGACGACGCTGCGGCCCTCGAGGGGTGCTGGGGTAGCAGCACCAGGTTGGACCCGCGGTGGCGCGGGTGAAAGGTGCTCGGCCGTGGTGGCTTCGCGCCGGCTCTGCCTTGGCCTCCGTCTGGCTGGGAAAGCCAGACACATCCCGTCAGCTGTGGAATTGGCTCTGCAGGTGGTTGGCATAGAAACCGTGAAAGGCTGCAATACATCACTCAGCTCTTTTTTTCCCTCCTTTTTTTTTCCTCCATGTAAATCTCTGTCTGTAGTAACACTTTCTCCACCTCTTTTTTTTTTTTTTTTTTTTTCCCCCCGCCTTGGTTCACTATGAAATATTTACACTCCAGCTCCCACGGCTCCTGCACCGAAACATCCCTGAGCGCGTGTGGAGCCGGAGACGCAGACGGGCACCGTGCACACCAGCAGCCCCAAACGCATCCCCTTGGGTGTCAAGAGTAGGAATCGCGTGCCACGTGTGGGCAGAGGTGATGCTGCAGGGCCTGATCCGGAGATGCTACCATAAAAAAAAAATCATTTACACCACCAAAGAGCTTGCTTTTCCCTTTCCTCCCTGAAAAACCGGGCTCTGAGCGTGATGCTGCGCGGTACCGAGGATGCTGGCACCGCATCCCACGTGCCACCCCGGCTCCCACCCAGCGCTGAACGGGGTTGACTCACGCGGGAGCAGCCAGCGGCTGGTAATTAAGCTGCCAATCAAGGGGCTGAGGTTGTTTTTTTTTTATTAGCTTGCTGCAAATTATAAAGCAAATTCTCTGGGGCTGCGTTATAAATAAAATCACAGCGGGGCCCCATGAACCGGAGTGACATCACTGAGGAGTTAGGCACGAAAGGGCTAAAAATAATGTAGGGTACGGTCATTTGTTTTTCTTTAACATAAAGGCCTTATTATTAAAATGGAAATAATTGCAGATCTAATTTACTTTTCACCATGGTTTTTTTTATCCGGCTGAGCTGCTGCTTTTCAGTTGTGCCGGATGCTCTGCCTGGTCCGAGCCTTCCAGCAAACCCCATTCCTGGTTCTCTGCTTCCCTGAGGGTTTTAGAGGATCCTATCTTGAGATGCTCACATTTTCGGGAACCCACTCTGCTTCCCTGTGCAGCAGCACCCACTATCCCCAGCCTTCCAGCAGGAAAATCAAAGCCTGAGCCGGGGCCAAATCCAAAAATGAGATGCGAATTAAAACTCATTTGCTGATAGATTATGGGTTTTGGTAAGTTCTCAGTGTGGTTTTGTAATCCTTTTAACTACTGAAAGGGGTCCTGGCCCCCAGATCCTGCTGTCAGCATCCCTAGCAGTTAAAAGGAGTTTTGATGTGGTTTTCTTTCTTTTTCCAGAGTGGTGAGTGCGAGGGTGGACGGGTTTGCATATGAGACAGGGCTGTGGCATCATTATGGGATGGAGAGCAGGGCTGTGGCGTCGCTATGGAATGGAGAGCAGGGCTGTGGCATCATTAGGGGGATGGAGAGCAGGGCTGTGGCATCGTTATGGGATGGAGAGCTGGGGCTCTGTGCCAGGAGTCCCAGGAGGGAGGCAGTGCTCGGTGTGACCGGGGGCTTTCAGCAGCCCGAGGAAGCAGGCTGCTCCCTAATCCAGTGGTTTCTCTCTCTTTTCCTATTTATTTTGCTCCCCTAGGTCAGACAAAACCCTCCAGGACATCGTGTACAAGCTGGTCCCGGGGCTTTTCAAAGGTACGGCCACGGAGAGTTGGAATTGGGGGGGGGGGTTGGGGTTGTAACACGCTCCCACCCTCCAGGGAAAGCGGTTCCCCAGATTTTGTGCTGCCCACGTGCTTCCCTGTCTGCACAAAGGGGACAGCAGGAAAATGAACGTGTGGTGTGACCAGACAGGGATGGATCCACGTGGATAGAGCCCATCTACGTTCCATCAATCCGGGGATGAAGCCCGGGAGGCAAAGCTGGGAGCAGGAGCTGAGGATTTGCCCATCCTTGAGGGGAATAAGCGTTGGGGTCTGCGTGTGTGGAAAGATCCAGGGCAGGCGAGGCCATTCCCACAGCTGCAGATTTGCAGCCGCTCGCAGGGTTCTACTGGTTTGACTCGACTGCTCTTACTGGAGCCGCTGCTCTCCCATGGGTCTGTTGGCACCAGGTAGCTCGTGATTGAGTGACCAGCACATTGGACAATCTGAGCCTTCCTCTTCCTCCCCTCCTTGCGCCCTTGGTGTGATTCCTTTTCCTCCTCCCCTAGATGAGATGAAGAGGCGGCGCGACTTCTACGCAGCGTACCCCATGGCAGAGGGTGAGTGCCAGCCCCGGGGACCCCCCTCGCCCTGGCTTTGTCCCCCCCAGCATCTCATCCGCTCCCTCCCTCTGCTCCCGCAGTTCCCAACGGCTCCAACGAAGACCGCGGGGAAGTCTCTGAGCAGGACAAGGCGAACCTGACGGACGATGAGATCGTCAGTCTGTCCATAGAGTTTTACGAAGGGTCCAGGTATGGCTTGCTGGGTGAGGGGTTGTGGATAAACTCTCACCTCTTCTTCCCGCTTGGGAGACGGCGCTGAGGTGCGAGGTGGTGATGGCCCCTGCTTGGGGCTCAGCATCTCCTGAGGTGCTTGAATGGAGAGAGAAGGACCCAAAACCCATCTGACCTGGTTCCCCATCCTGCATCCTCTGTGGGCGCTTGTTATGACCATGTGGTCCCCACCTCAACCCTCCCTGGGCACGCAGGAGAAGGCTCCTTCCCTGGTAGCGTCCCCGGGGCTGGTGGTGGCCTCCAAGGCTGTCATTGTTCCCTGGATCAGGGTTCATCAGGAGGCAGGGATGGCAGCAGCCTGGGCAGTGGTTGCAGGGCGCTGGATTGGAAATACAGCAACCTTGGTCATGTATCTGGTCAATATGGTGAAGCCAAAGCTTGGCTGTTTCCCTTTGTAGCCCTTCCATGGAGAGCCCTTCTGGTAGGTTATTTTTCCTCTCTGCCTTTTTATTCCTCCATAAACTTCATCCGGCGTTTGCTTTTCTCTCCTCAGAGAGGAGAAGAAAGGGGCTGTCGAGAACGGGGACCTGGAGCAGGAGAAGGTGGGTGTAGTGGGATCGTGGCACGGAGAACTCCGTGTCCAGCTGCCTCCTGGGCATTTTGGGGGCAGGGATCAGGAGGGCACCCAAAACCGCCTGCGGAAGGAGGTGGGAACTGCCCGTTAACCGCACGGGGGACTCTCAGCAACACCTTTCCTGCTGTGTTCCCAGAAGAACGGGGTGCGGTTCCTGCGCTGTCCCGCTGCCATGACCGTCATGCACCTGGCCAAGTTCCTCCGCAACAAGATGGACGTTCCCAGCAAGTACAAGGTGAGCGTGGGCCCGGGGTCCACCTGCCGCTCAGCTTTGGGTTGGGATCTGCTCGCTCCCTGGCTTTAGGTTGGGATTCACTCACTGACCCGCTTTGGGTTGGGATTCACTCGTTCCATGGCTTTGGGTTGGAGACCACTTGCTACTTGGATCTCAGTTGGGATCTGCTCACTCTCTGGCTTTGGGTTGGGATCTGCTCACTGCCTAACGTTGATCTGGGATCCGCTCACTGTCTAGCTTTCATAGAATCATAGAATCACCAGGTTGGACAAGACCCACCGGATCATGAGTCCAACCATTCCCATCAATCACTAACCCATGTCCCTCAGCACCTCATCCACCCGTCCCTTAAACCCCTCCAGGGAAGGGGACTCAACCCCCTCCCTGGGCAGCCTCTGCCACTGCCCAATGACCCTTTCCATGAAAAAGATTTTTCTAAGGTTCAGCCTGACCCTCCCCTGGTGGAGCTTGAGGCCATTCCCTCTCGTCCTGTCCCCTGTCACTTGGGAGAAGAGCCCAGCTCCCTCCTCTCCACAACCTCCTCTCAGGGAGTTGCAGAGAGCAATGAGGTCTCCCCTCAGCCTCCTCCAGGCTAAACACCCCCAGCTCTCTCAGCTGCTCCTCTTGTTCTCCAGCCCCCTCCCCAGCTTTGTTTCGATCAGGATCCCCTCAGTGTCCAGCTTTGGGTTGGGTTCCACTCACCACGGGCTTTCAGAGCTCTCCGTTGGGCTCGGAGGCGCCAATGCCGATTTGGCCGTGTCCCCTATCTCATCCCCTGCTGCAAACACACCGAGCTTTGCCCTCTCCGGCATCTCCTGGCAGCTCGGGCTTTGCAGGATCCATCCTTTGATAGGAGTGGTTGGACTCAATGATCCAGTGGGTCTCTTCCAACCTGGTTATTCTATGATCCTATGATCCCTTAGACCTGCCCCGTGACCTTGCTCCGGCGTTGGCACCCCCGGCTCCGGGAGAGGCGCTTGGGGACGGCAAAGCCCCCGATGCCTCCCGAGCGGCTCCCGGGGGCGTCTCTGCCCCCCGAGCCGGGGTCTGACACCGTGTCCCAAACCAGGTGGAGGTGCTCTACGAAGACGAACCCCTGAAGGAGTATTACACCCTGATGGACATCGCCTACATCTACCCCTGGAGGAGGGTAAGTGCCCTCTGTGGGCACCAGGGCTGGGAGGGGAGCTGGGAAACGTTGTCCTTGAGAGGAAGGCTTAGAAAGCTTTAAATTTGAAGGTCTTAACTTAAAAAAATGAAGAATTAAAAAATCTGCGTTGCATGAAATTGAAGAACTTAAAATCTGAATAACTTAAAAATTTAAGAATTAAATATTTGAATAGCTTAAAAATTTGAATAACTTAAAAATCTGAATAACTTAAAACCGAAGACCTTAAAATCTGAATAACTTAAAACCGAAGATCTTAAAACTGAATAACGTAAAACTGAAGAACTTAAAATCTGAATAACTTAAAAATCAAAGGGCTTAAAATTTGAAGAACTTAAAAATGGAACAACTAAAAATGAACTTAAAATCTAGATAACTTTAAAATCGAAGAATTTAAACTCTGAATAGCTTAAAAATCTGAACAACTTAAACGTTGGAGAGCTGAAAAATTGAAGAACGTAAAATGTGGATAACTTAAAAATTGAGGAATTTCAAATCTGAGTAACTGAGAAATGGAAGAATTTCAAAGCGGAGTAACTTAAAAATGGAAGATTTTAAAATTGGAGTAACTTAAAAATGGAAGAATTTCTAATCTGAGTAACTTAAAAACCGAAGAACTTAAAATCTGAGGAACTTAAAGGTTGAAAATGCTAAAAAAATTGGAGGGCATCAGCCAGTTAACCCCTGAAGTGCCACCTCCTCGCGGAGGCGTTTGTCCAGGTGGGTTCGTTGGTGTCGCCGGTGCCGTCGGGAGGGCTGGTGGCCGCGGTGCCGTCGCGGCACAGGGTGCTGGGTGCCACCCTCCTGCCCCCGTCCCTCTTGCAGAACGGCCCCTTGCCTCTGAAATACCGCGTCCAACCCACCTGCAAGCGGCTGAAGCTCTCGCAGCCGCCCGCCTCCGAATGCACCAACACCAGCGGCGCCTCCGAGTGCGAATCGGTCAGCGACAAAGCCCACAGCCCCGCCACGCTGCCCGCCACCTCCTCCTCGCTGCCCAGCCCCGCCACCCCGTCCCACGGCTCCCCCAGCTCCGGCACCGGCCCCGCGCTCAACGGCACCTCGAACTGCCACCCGCTGCCACCCGCCGCCGGCCGGTGCCGCAAAACGACTCTCAACGGCAGCACGGCCTCCGCGTTGACCTAAGCGTCTGCTCAACGGGGACTCCTGCCTGGGTTTTATATATATCTATATATATTATATAGATACGTATATAAATATCTATGTGTACATAGCAAGAAAAAAAAATAATTATACATACTTATTTTCTATTGATTGATCAGATTAATTTAAAATGCAAAGAAGACACATAAATGTGGTTGGATATTTTTAAATGCTTTTCTTTTTCTTTTTATTTTTTTTTTGAGGGGTTCGGTTTTAACTGATGTAAAGCTGCATGCCGGATCCGGGAGCCCCACGGGCTCGGTTTTCTCTAACGCTTTTCCCTCTCCTCCCCATCCCTCTCCCCTCACGCCCGCTCGGAGCGAGCCGGGGCGGTGAGCTGCACAGGTAAGGGCCAAGCACAGGTAAGGGCCAAGCACAGAAGCCAAAAAACTGCCTCCCAGCCCCACCGTGTCCTGGTTTTTTAGCTTTTTTTGCCTTTCTTTGGGGTGCTTTGGCCCCAGGGCTGGTGCCTGTGGCTGGCTGGGATCACCAGTCCATTTGTTGGCATCGAGCATCACTCGCTGGCGCTGCCCCCGCAGTTTCCCCTCGCTGGGCGTGTGTTTCTGTGTCTCTTTTGCTTCCCCTGTGTGGTCTCTGGATGCTGTTTCAGGCTCTGATCTAACACAGACGCTCCCCTTCGTGCACAGTAAGTAGGTTCTTTATTTCTTTCCTCCCAGTGATGCTTGCAACGTGGTGGTGACGGCGGCAGGAGCGCAAACCCCACCGAATATTGGGGTTTCTTCCCTTTCCGAGGGTGCTGCCTCCTCCGTGGGGCAGGGCACCACTGGGAAATTGGGGCTGGGGGCACCCTCGGGGGCTGGAGACCCTCGTGGGACCCAGAGGCTTCACGCTCAAGCCCGTGGTGGGTGCAGCACCCGCTTAGGTGATGCAGGATCCCACGCTGCCCGCTCGCCGTTCACCTCCACAGCTTCAACGCCCCGTTTTTATCGTTTATTACTTTTATCCCCCCCTGCTCCATCCCGTCCTTCCCACCCTCTCCTCCCACCCCCCCACTGGGGTTTCACAAAAAAATAAAACACAAAACTAAGACTACAGTGCCTTTAGCCAGGAGGCTGTGGTGAGGGGCGAGCGTGGGAAGGCGCCGCCGGGGTCCAAGCGGATGCGCGGAGGCAGCGGCATCGCCCGAGCGCCCCGGGGAAGGGACCAACTTTCTATATTCACAAGATAAAAAGCACACGAGCCTCGGGGGGCGCAGCCCTCGGGGGCTTCCTCTCCATCCCTTTGCTGGGGAAGGGGGCGAAGGACAAAATTGAAGTGCCTGCAGCGCCCGGGTGGCACCGGCTGCCCGCGACGGCACGGTGAGAACCAAAGGAAAGCGGCATAGGAATTGTATGAACAGCCCGACTCCAAAGGTCAGGAACCGTGGGATGTTGTTATTTTTTATTTTTAATTTTGAATTGGTTTTTTAAGTATTGCACCCCCATGGTGGACTCGGCAGCAGCGCCGTCGCTACAGCCCAGCCCCGAATCCACTGCGGGGGGCGCCCGGGAAGGGTCCCCCCGGTGCCCCTTTGGTTTCTCTCTTCCCCATCCCCAAGCTGGGGCTGGACGAGGAATTTAAACCGTGTCGGGGGCTCCGTTTGTCTCGACTTTGACACCCCTTTTCTCCTTGTAAATAGGTCAGAATGGACTGAGGGAGGCAGCTGAGGCGCCTCGGGCTGGGGGGTTTGTGTGGGGCTCGTGGGGGGGTTGTTTTGTTTTTCGTTTTTTTCCTATGTGGTACAAACCAAATTGCTCTGTATGTTTGCATCCTGTACGATGTTTTAATGTCTTGTAATATATTCGGATATTCATATATCGTTATTGGTTAAACATTTGTATAACTACACGGCTTTGTAAATGTAATAAATGCTGCAGACTGTCACTCCCATCGTCTCTCTGTACGGATGCAGCTGCCCGGGTCCCTCTGTCCCACATCCCGATAGGCGCCTGCAGCTCTGGTGATGCAAAAATCCCTCCTGAAAGTCCCATTATCCAGTGGATTATTTCTTTCCCCGGCTACTGTTGTCCCTGGCAGAGCCCCAGTAGGGCAGAAAGCAAAATCGCTGCTCCATGATGGGCTGAGGCTGTTTTTCTGCAGCCCACAGGGCTCAGTAATTAAGTTTAATTGGTGTGGGAGCCGGTCTGCTCCTTCCACACCTCAGAGGGCTGATCATCCTGGTGGTCCTGGGGCTCCCGTGGGCTCCGTGATCTCCATCCCTGCAGGATGCAACCGTCTCAGGGCTCCGCAGAGAGCTGGGTGCTCTGCACCATGTCCCCCAGGTGGGAACCGTCGCAGTACGGGGGGGAGCGGGTGTGCTTGCACCCACACAGCCAGGCGGTCTTGTCCTCCTCCGGGGTGAAGCGCAGCGGGGAGATCCCTGGAGCCGCTTTCTTGTGGGCGCCGTCGCAGAAGGGCTGTAAAGCAAAGGCGGAGCAGGTAACGGTGGGGATTTAGAGGTGCTGGGGGTGCCTGGCAGGTCCAGGCTCTTTGGGAACAAAATGAAAAATTTTTCACAAAAAGGGTCACTGGGCAGTGGCAGAGGCTGCCCAGGGAGGGGGTTGAGTCACCTTCCCTGGAGGGGTTTAAGGGACGGGTGGACGAGGCACTGAGGGACATGGGTTAGTGATTGATGGGAATGGTTGGACTCGGTGATCCGATGAGTCTTTTCCAACCTGGTGATTCTATGAGGGGACCGTAATCACCCCCAGGTTGTGCTTTGCCCCCCACCTCCATGGCCCAGCACATCCCTCGGGAATTGGGGTGCTGCAGGAACTCAGGGATGGGGTGCTCCAGGCATCCCCATCCCTGAGCATCCCAGCTTGGGGTGGGGGGCTGGACCACATGGTCCCTCATCCTCATCCCTGAGCATCCCGGGCGCGGGGGGGCTGGACCACATGGTCCCTCATCCCAATCCTCATCCCTGAGCATCCCAGCTTTGGGGGGGCTGGACCACATGGTCCCTCATCCTCATCCCTGAGCATCTCAGCTTGGGGAGGCTGGACCACATAGTCCTTCATCCTCATCCCTGAGCATCCCAGCTTCGGGGGGGATGGACCACATGGTCCCTCATCCTCATCCCTGAGCATCCCCGGCGCCGGGGGGCTGGAACACATGGTCCCTCATCCCCATCCTCATCCCCGCGAATCTCGGCTTGGAGGGGCTGGACCACATGGTTCCTCATCCCTGAGCATCCCAGCTTGGGGTGGGGGGCTGGACCACATGGTCCTTCATCCTCATCCCCGAGCATCCCAGGTGCGGGGGACTGGACCACACGGTCCTTCATCCCCATCCCCGTCCCTGAGCATCCCGGGTGCGGGGATCCGCATCCCCCCGCGGGTCCCTGTCCCCCCCCAGCCCGGACCTGTCTCTTGCTGTGCCCGCAGGCGCACCACGCGTACAGCTTCCCCGCCCTCAGCTCCACCGGGAACGGCTCCTTGGCGGCGATCACGGGCTTCGGGGGGGCGGAGGAGAAGGAAACCGTGTGCCAAACCCCCGCGGATCCCCGGCCGGGCCCCGCGAGCGCGACTTTCCTCATCAGCGTCCTCAGCCCCATCGCTCCGGTCACCTTCCCCGCAGCGGCTCCTCCTCCTCCCGGCTCTGCCGGAAGACTCGGGCACGAAAGGCTCGGCAGGAGCTCGATTCCTCCCTCTGGAAAGGTTCCTCCCCTCCCCAAGCCCCGCACGGAGCCTTCCAGCCCCCCCCTCGCCCTTTGCATCCCCCCAGATCCCAGCTCCGGGGTGTCCGGTCCCGGTGCGCGGCCCCTCGCACCCCCCCTTTCCAATCAAACCCCTTCTTATAGGGTTTAGGGGTTCACCCCGGCCCCTCCCGGGGTTTAGGGGTTCGCCCTGACCCCCCCATAGAGCTGCAGGCAAAGGAGTGGGGGGTTATCCCTCTGCTCACCAATTGTGAGCTCCATCATTTGCCTGGAAATTCAGCTTTTAGGCATCAAAGGGTTGGATTCCTCCCCCTCCTCCCACTTTTCTTTATTTTTTTTTTTATTTTAAACGTTTCACTAATGGGAAAATTGGCTTTTTTGGCAGCTGGGGTGGGGATTTAGCTCTGCAGGTGGGGTGGGGGACACAACACGCTCCCTGTGTGCTGGCGCCGCTGGCAGCATCCCACACGGCTTAGGGGTCCCAGCCCCTGCCCCTCTATGTCCTGTGTGGGGTGTCCGCGGCCAGGTCCCTCCATCCCAGCTTCTTGGGGCCATGGGAGCGAGGTCCTGACCTGGGCACGGTGTGCATCACCCACGGTCAGGTCCCACCGTGCTGGTTATCATCTGCCAGAGGATGGCACTGAGCTGGGTGGAAGCTGGATCTGCTGGAGGGTCGGGAGGCTCCAAAGGGATCTGAACAGGCTGGATCCATGGGCTGAGACCAATGGGATGAGGTTTAACAAGGCCAAATGCCGGGTCCTGCACTCGGGGCACAACAACCCTGAGCAGCTCCAGACTAGGAGAAGTCTGGCTGGAAACTGCCTGGAGGAGAAGGACCTGGGGGGGTTGGTTGACAGCGACTGAACACAAGCCAGCAGGGGCCCAGGTGGCCAAGAAGGCCAATGGCATCTTGGCTTGGATCAGACACGGCGTGGCCAGCAGGTCCAGGGAGGTTCTTCTCCCTCTGGACTCGGCACTGGGGAGACCGCTCCTCGAATCCTGGGGTCAGTTCTGGGCCCCTCACCACAAGAAGGATGTTGAGGCTCTGGAGCGAGTCCAGAGAAGAGCAACGAAGCTGGGGAAGGGGCTGGATTCTATGATTCTAAGGGTAATGTCCCACATCCTGGTTTCCTAGTGCCATAGGAGCAAGGTCCTGATCCAGGCTCCACCTGCATCCCCCTAGAGAGGTGTTAAACCCAATGCCCAACCCGAAGCCAATTTATTTTCCTTTCTAAAGTGCCCCCCCAACCCTTGGGCTTGGAAAAACACCCCTCTGGGCATCAACTCCCAGACCTTGATCCCTGGATTCAGTGCCTCTGCTTGCAATGTTACTTGGAGGCATCCAAACCTCCTCCTTGCACATTTTTTTACGGTGCAGGTTGTACATCCCCTGTTTAATCCTGCATGACCTGTCGTCTACAAATCCTTTGGGATCCCCTCATCCCTCCGTGGCGCCGCGCGTGCCGAGGGGCATCAGCTCTGTCCAGAACCACCGAGACCAGCACCCACTTTGTATTTTTGTTGGAAAACATTCTTTTATTAAAAAGACCAAGGACGGTGACGATGTCTCAGTCGTACAAATACAGCAACGGTACAAAGACGCGGTTTGAGTAACATACAACGGAGAGAAACTGAGGCTGCTGCCTTCCTCTCGCGCTGGAGGCAGGAGGAGGGTGAACAGGAGCATTTTCCTGCTCTCTTAGCACCTGAATTGGGTTGGTTTGGGTTTTTTTGTCCTTAGAAAAGAAAGAAAGTGTCCTTGGAGCAAGTGCGGATGATGCTGATGCCCGGTAGTTGTATAAAGATATAAGAAAGTCTGAACATTCCCGGCTACAAATCTACCTGTGTGGTTTTCAAATAAAACCCTTTGATTAAGAAAGAACCAAAACAACTGTACAAACATCTGCGTCTACGTTTATGGTCTCGTATTCCCAACTCACAGCCTCTCTCCTCACCTTCTTTTCATGCTCATCCCGTTCCCACCAGCTTCTCGAGATCAGCTCTGCCACGGGGAGCCCTCCGAACTCCGAGGATGTGCTCCTATCCCTCGGAAATCCTGGCTGTGCGTGTGAGCAGGGGCTTTCCTGAGCACAGAAGGACATCCACACCTTCCCTGCTTTCCCATCCAGCTTCCAAGGGGCAGCAACACCAGGGACCTGCCTGCAGCCCATCATTTCCTTCACTCCCCCTACACGGAGCCTCCTGCTCGCTGTGGATTTAGGTCTGCGAGTGCTCTTTGATTCAATATCTGCTTCCTACAGCCCAGGCAGGTGCTAAAACTTCACATTTACTGCTTAAATTAAAAATCCAAACCGGGCCCTGGAGGGGGTTTCTGCTTTTTACCCTTCAGCTGTGCTGTCAGATGGAATTTGGAACACGCTGCTGGGCAGGATGCTGATGACTTTTCAAAGTTAAAATCATAATCGTTAACTAAATTTTTTTTTTTCCATTTTAAACTTTTTAAACATCAGCAGCACATGGCAAGATCTTCAAATTCTGATCGATTTTGAAATAATAGATTAAAAAAAACCCACGTAACACATCCCTCCTTCCATCAGGACAGATGTTATTCCAGTGGGTTTGTGGTGGGGAGCCCCTCCAAGCCAAGCAGCTCCACCACGGGCAGCATCAAAGGAAAGGATAAATGAGGGAGTGTGGATCTGGTTGAGCCCAAACTACCCCCCAACTCTAACCACAACCTCACCAAAGGTTTCACCAGCAATAAAGTCCTGTCCTTGTGGTGCTGCTGCTCCCACCCATCCACCCATCCATCCACCCATCCATCCATCCATCCATCCATCCATCCATCCATCCATCCATCCATCCATCCATCCATCCATCCATCCATCCATCCATCCATCCCAGTCTGTCCTCCACAGCTCCCCCTGCAGCGATGTCCCGTGTCTGGTGGCCTGAGGTGGGTCTAAGACAACTCTCTGCAGGACAACTCTCTGTGGGGACAACTCTAAGCCTAACCCTGACCTTGAACTTAACCCTAAACCCAACCCTAATCGTAATCCTAACTCTAGTGGCTCCCTGTGGAGAGTTGTCCTATGTGGAGAACTGGTCCTTCCCATTCCAAGGCTGGGAACAGTGGATTGGGAAGGGATTTTCCATCCTGAAGGATGGATCCTCATGCCAAACCCATGGAGCCAAGGGGAAGGCTCTGCCTGCCCTCGATGCCCCACACATCACCCTGCTGGGCACAAAGAGCTGCAGTGGGAGCTGGGCTGTGCCCGTTTGGCTCTGCAGGAGCCCCAGCAGCTGTACCAGCACACTTAGAAGCTGCCTCTGCACCTCGTTGTCCCCCAAAGACACTTCCCTGCAGGACTGAATCCATATGGGACACTCAGGAACCCACAGTTCCCACTGGGGAGGGAAGAGCAAAGTGCAGGAGAGCTGGGTGAGCAAATTCCCCCTCTCCGTTCTTCCGTGTCCCCATCCAGAGAGCAGGGGGGACAGCTCGGAATTGCAGATTTGGACCTGCTGCTGCAAAGTTACTGTTGAAATTATTGCTACTTCACCCTTTCCTGCAAAGGTGACATCCACAGCCTTTACAACAACTCCATTTCTCAGACTAACCGCACGGAGGAGAGGCACTGGGGACCCATTCAGCTCCCTGCCTCAAGGCTGTTTGGATCACAGGCACTTGATTATTTTTACTTATGTGGGTTTAAGAAACCACACGGCACAGCATCTGCCAAGGGCAACGGTAAATAACAGCTCAGCAGAAGCTGCCAGCTCTGACCAACCCACTGGGCTGGAAGAGAGTCCTTGGAAAACCACTGTGGGTGCTGTGTGCTCAGCCCCATCCTTCCTAAAAGGAGGTTGTGGAGAGGAGGGAGCTGGGCTCTTCTCCCAAGGGACAGGACGAGAGGGAATGGCCTCAAGCTCCACCAGGGGAGGGTCAGGATGGACATTAGGGAAAAATATTTCATGGAAAGGGTCATTGGTCCCTGGCAGAGGCTGCCCAGGGAGGGGGTTGAGTCCCCTTCCCTGGAGGGGTTGAAGGGCCGCGTGGACGAGGTGCTGAGGGACGTGGGTTAGTGATTGATGGGAATGGTTGGACTCGATGATCCGGTGGGTCTCTTCCAACCTGGTGATTCTATGATCCCTGCCAGAAGCTGACACACAAAGCTCTTATCACCGCTGGGATGGGGCAGCGCATGCGCTGGAAAGGGCTGTGCAAACAAACCAGGCTGAAAGGGTTTCGAAGCAGCCGGCCCCTGATGGAA
This sequence comes from Phaenicophaeus curvirostris, assembly GCF_032191515.1. NCBI lineage: Eukaryota > Metazoa > Chordata > Aves > Cuculiformes > Cuculidae > Phaenicophaeus > Phaenicophaeus curvirostris. The sequence goes on from NC_091417.1 coordinate 2,745,212, forward strand.
GCGGTGGCTGCACTGTCCTTCCAGAGGTCTCAGGGACTAGCAGGACATTTCAGCCCAAGGGATGGACTTGCCCTTTTCTCCAGCTCTCCTCTGCAGCAGGAAAGGTTCTGTCTCCTAAAACCAATCCACTCGTCACGCCAAACAACTGCTGCCTGCTCTCAGCTCCCAGGGGACCTGTTCCACCACCGCAGAGTGCTGGATCCCCTCTTGCTTCAGACATATCGGCCACCTCCCCTCCTGCCAACTAGCCTGAGCATTTCACCCCAAAGAGAATGACACCATCTGCTTGGAATGTCTCCTCTGGAGTCATCTACTGAGCGTGTATGAAGACCTCATCCCTGTCTCTATTGTCTTTGGTACAGAGCCAAGGGGCTCAAGCCATCTGCAACCATGCGGTTTTGCAGGGACGGTGCTGGAGTCTGAACCAGCCCCTTCCCGCTGGGGCAGCCGCCTCGTGGCTGGAGCACGGAATCAGAAAGAAAATTAAGGGTTTTACAGAGTCCAGTGAGTGCCAGGGCTGCGGGAAGCCTCATTCGTACACGAGTTACATCCACATGACAGTGGTGACTGGATGGGAGAGACCTGGAGCAGAGCCCGTAGGACCTAAGGGCTGTGGAAGAGAAGGTCTCTGCACAGCAGCGGATCGTGCGCCTCTGATAGACACATTCCTCCCATTATCCTGGTCCAAGGAGATGCCATGACCTGCTTGTCGGGCACAAAACCAGAGAACATCGCTCAGCACCTTCCTCTCCTGCCTCACCCGGTCTCGTCCATGCAAAACAGGAACAGAAATGCTACCAAGAGCCAAGTGGTGGAAAGAAGAGAACCATGCCAGGACCAAGCCAACGTAACTCTGCGGAAATATTCAGCTTCTTTTTATATTTCAGGGCTCCAAGAAACACAGCAGAACTGGGTCTGTGACCCTGCTGCTCCACAAGCATCCCCTGCTTCTCCCCCCCATCCTGTACTCTGGCACTAACCACCAACAGGCACAGCCGAGGAGGCTTTGCAGCCACCCCAGACCACAACCAAGCCCTCAGAGCCAGACACCAAACCTCATTTTCCCTTCCAGAACCACCTGAAAGTCTCCTACAACGACCCAGAGCACTTGATGACCCAGCTCTGCAAAGACCAGCCTCTGCATGCCAAACTCTGCTTCCTCTGGATAAGCCTCCAAGTGACCAAAACCATCCTTACAGATGGAATCATTGACTCCTGCGTCTCCAGTTCACTCCGTGCTCCCTTCCTGAGAGCCCTTGGGCTGCCTGAAGAAACCCACAGCAATTCCGTAGCCTCCAATTTCCAGCCGCCCCGTGCTGACTGCTGGTCAATAAGAGAGAGAAAAATCCCATAGAAGAATGAGGTGCTGGGGGAGAAGCTATCCCAAGGTCTTTAAAGGAGCCTTGTGAACGCAGAGGATGAGCAGGGTCCACCTCACTGGTGGGGTGAGGGCACACGTGGCTGGAGAAGAACAAAAGACCAATAAACCCAGCTTCAAAAGCAGAAGGAGAGGGCAGAACCGTGGGTGGGCTCCAAGACAGTAAATCATGCAGCTTTGAAGCATCATCCATCCAAGTGGATGGATCTAAGAGCCAAGATCTAAGGGCTGAGCCCTCGAGAGCTGCTTCGCTCCAGCACAGGACCTCTCTCCAAACCATCTAGTGAAAAGACCTCACCACCCAGCTATGTGGGGCTGGTTTTGGGGGAAACAGCGCAAAATAGAAACAGCACGAGCCCTTCTTTTTGTTGCTGAAGAGACGGGAACTCTTGGGAGACAGGAGGAGCGAGGAGCCAGCTGGAAAGCTTACGTGGTCAGGGGTTTCAGGGTGATCACTGCTCTTTTGAGAGGGACCTTCTTGCTAATGAACAACAACCACTGGCTCTTCCCTCCCCCTGGTTTCCCTTCACTCCTAGGAAGGAACCAGGTGGAAAACCCTCCTTGGGTTCCTCTTCTCGAGGCAGGAGCCTCCTTGAGAGCATCACTTATCCAGCCCAGTGCCAAGCATGCAGGGGCACTGCAGACAACAGGACCTCAGCACACACACAGGAATTTAATCACACAGACCCTACTCTCTTGTGCATTTTGAACCCCTAGCTGTATTAAAAAAGTCTTTGATATTAATATTAATATTATTTATTATAATAAAGAACAGTCAAGCAGCGTGAAAAAAATATATCTTAGCTACATTACCTTAAAATTGCCAAAAATATACACATTTTTCTCTTTTATTTAATAAAAAAATCAAAACAAAACAAAAAAAAAGACACATGCAACATACTAAATGAGACATTAGCATCAAAATGGGTAAAGAAACGTACCCCAGTGCAACTGAAACACAGATAATCTTTAGCTTTTATTTTTCCTTTCCCCTGCTCTCCCTCTTTTTTTTCACAGAGATACAAAAGTTTAACGTCGACCTCCCGGCAGTGCCCTCTGCCCCCTCCAGCTGCCAAAGGGACCTTTGGCTCTGGGGCAGGTGGAGGCAACAAGAAGCCCACTCCAAAGGGACCAGGTGCCTTTGGAAGATGCCAGAGAAATGTCTTAAGTGCTATTATGACTCTTCCCTCGCTCGTCCTCTCCAGCCTCGTCCCTCCCTGCTCCCAAAAGCCCCGGAGAGCGGTGGCTTCGCCTGCAAACCATGGCCACCACCAGAACTTCATGGCAACACGGAGCAGGGGGAACCAGGCGTGCAGTGCAGCTCAGCCCTCCCTGCTTTTAAGCGTGATCCTGCTCCGAATTCCTCGAATTCAGACCTTGGTTTCCCACCTCTGCTGATGTGGGGGTTCCCATCGTGGTGGGGAGCCCCATCCAGCACATCTCAGCCTCCTGAATGGAAGCTCATCACTCACCAACCTCCTCCACTCTCATTGCCCAGAGGTTTGGGCACTGAACACTGACCAGGACAAGGTTTGTTGGTCCTGGAAGACCCTGCATGTTGCACCACAGCTCACCACACACCTGCTTGCCCTCCATCCCATCCTCTCTCTTCCCGATTCTGGCTTTTTTTTCTAATTCCAGGGTGTGAAACATGGTTAAATATTGGAAGAACGTGAGCGGGTCTGGGCACAAAGTCAGGCTCTGGTATTTATAGACTGGTCTGAAGGCTGTGCTGCTGGTTGCTGTTACGGCAATGAAAATTTAGAGCAAAAAACAAGTAAAAACCAAAATAAAAATCCAACCCCAGGCAAATCGAGCTAGCAGAGACCACACCTGCACTGTTAACAGCCGCTGTTTGACCCCATTCATCATCTTCCTGACCCAAACCATCGCTAAGGAGGATCCGTTCCCAAATCCCAAGGAGCAGGTGGAGCTTCCACACGCTCAGAGCCTTCACGTGCACAAATAGGGCATCTTGGGGCAGGACTGGAACAAACTCTGCGTGTTGCCTTCCATCCCAAGGCTCCTCACACGAGGAGGGGACAGCGAGGCCGGACCCCACTGTAGACGCGGCTCCTGCAGCGAGAAAGGGGGTCCCTGCGCTGGGGTGGTTTGGGTGGCACCTCTGCTTGCAGAGGGAAGGGGGGAAAAAATCAGCTCAGGGGGAAGAAATAGGGAAAAAACAAAAAGTGCAAGAATGCAATTGCGCCCGAGCGATTTCGGGGACAAGGAGCCAAAATTAGAGGCAAACTCTTTGCAACTGAAAGATCTTCCAAGGGAACGGAAGGAAGATGCCAGGGTGGTGCTAGGCTGGACATTAGGAAAAGGTTCTTCCCTCCAAGCTCTGGAACAGCTCCCCAGGGAAGCAGTCAGGGCACCAAGCTGGACTGTAGTCCAGGAGCATTCGATGCCCTCAGACCCGCGGTGGGAACGTTGGGATGCCCTGTGCAGGAGCTGGACTCGATAATCCTTGTGGGTCCCTTCCAACTCAGGACATTCCAGGATTCTACGACCCCATTCCCTGTTTGTAAGGACCAGAGAGGTGGAAGGTGGCAGAGCCCAACCTGACTCCCTCACGAGGTGATGGGCGAATGCATCAGCAGAAGCCACAGTTCCATGCTCCTCTCTAGGTCTGTGCTGCAGGGACCACAAGGGAGACTTTTTTTTCCTGCATTTGCACATTTAGCTGCCATCTCCACCTTTCCTTTAACCTTAAAACATTAGTTTTTCTTTATAAAAAAAAATTATATATATAATATCTATATATTTCTGAGCAGACAGCAGTGTTCTGCCCAGTTCACAGAACTGGAAGCTGAGATCAGAAAGGTATTTTCTCTCCTTTTTAGCCTTATTCAACCATCGTGGTGACAATCTTCCAGACAAACCGGAAAACAATAATGAAAAAGAAGAAATAAAATAAAATTAAAAATAAGAAAGGTATTTAGCAGATGAGTTTTGCCTATAACAAGCTTTTCTAGGACTATCAGCACAGACCCACTGCTGACGAATTTGAATAGTGCAAACTAGTGGGGGGCAGTGGGAATGTGCTGAAAAATACCCATTAAAGTCTGACAATGTTTCGTTTTAAGACCCTTGGAGTGTCTTTTAGCTCGAGTCTTCCCGCCTGCCCCCAGGAGATCTGGATTTAACCAGGGGATGAGGAAAGGAAGGGGCACCGGTACGTTTGACGTAGACGCTCCCCTTCCCCCAGCGCTGCCCCACCTGTCCTTCCATCAATCCGTCGCATCCAAGCTCAGAGGAAGCCGATTTCTTCGCCGAGGTTCCAGGCTGCAAGATGGAATTAAGGTCAAAAGGTGGAGAATGATGAAGGGTCCGCTGTCCTAGCTTCATGAGACCGGTCATTGTCCCATTGCTTGGAGATCCCTTTTCCAAAGTGCCCAAGACCAGTGGAAGAACGCGGGTTTTGCCGGACTGGAGTGATTTGTGGTGGATAAGAAAGAGCAGGTACTGGATTTAGGACTCTCTTTTCCCCACACACGCTTCTATCTCTCAGCTTAAGCCCAGGAAACAATCGCCACGTTCAAACGCACCTTCTGGAGTTGACTACAAGGGTAATACAGGCTACTGCCCCTTTTTGCAAGCTGAGCTCTTAGGCTTTGGAAATCTTGGAAGGAAACAGAGACGGCACAAGGAACAGGAGTGTGCTTTTCACGTGGGATGTACAGCACCGACCCGACAGCAGCTGGCAGAGCAGATGTGGCAACGTCCTTTAAAGAAACAGGTGGCTTCCACCTCCTCCCCAAGCACCAGTCCAAGCCCATCGCTCCACCGCTTGTGTCTTTTTCAGGCTGGGTTCGGATCCAGCTGAGGTGTCGGGGCTTCGTACGATGGCTACAGAGAGAAGAGCATCCTAAGAGCCCAGGAGATGAAAAGCAGGGGAGAAATCTCAGCTACGGGACTTCTTCTTAACCTTCCGCATCGGGGCGAAGCAGACCACGTAGGCACTGCCACCGCATCCTGCTTCCCCAGCTGCCTCCGCGGGGGCACTGCCGGGTTCCTCTGCACCGTGCAGAAAGCACCTTTCCACCGAGGGGCTTCCCTCCACCGAGGTCTTGGCCAAGGATGCTCGATGGCTTGGGAGCTACACACCCGCGCGCACACGCTTGCGCTCCCGGCAGGGAGCTGGTGGTACCTCTCCTCCACTCTGCGTGGAAACACAGCTTCGCTCTGAGCGCGTGTGGCTCGCACCAGGGCAGCAGGCAGCCCCCTGCCTTCGCTCCTCCCGATACCAAGACTTGGTCAGAGACGTTAGTGTCTTCCAAAGCATCTCTTGGCATTGCCCAGCGGCAGAAAATGCTTCTCGGAAGCCTTGTGCTCATTGCTCTAACAGTATCAAAGTTGACTGCGGAAAGCCACATTCCCCTGGCTGAAAGGAGTTGGCTGCTGGTTTGTTCAGGGTGAGGGGGGAGCTTAGCCCTTGTCCTGGGTAAGAGGAGCTCCCTTTTCATTCATGCTCTTTAAGAAAACAAACAGAAAAAAGAGACGCAGAGGAGACAGGTATCAGTACCGGACGGGCAGCAACACGAGGGGGGCAGAAGCAGAGAGCCCTGCTGTGCTGAGGACCTGGCCCTGCTCACTGCAACCTCTGAGGCTCCTCTGAGATCAACGGAGACACGGGAGCCCCAGGCTTCCCCTCTGCCCAGTTCAGACCAAACTGGGCCCTTGACCCTGGTCTTTGGCTCCTAAGTGTTTCCAACTGGGTAGAGGCAAAGGCCAGGGGAGGGATGGAGGAGAGATGAAAGCATCACACCATCAGTCCCTAGACACTGGTGCTCCAGTGCTTTACAGAGAGGCCGTAAACCTCGTCACAGCCTCTCCTCTCAGGTGCAAAATTCCTTCTAAACCTGGGCTTTCAACATGCAGTCACCTTTGGGTTTCATCGCGGGGCTCCGATAGGGCCAGCGCTGCCAGGGGCACATGGTCCCATCCGCATCCTAGGGTTAACGGAGACAAATCTCCAGCCTCTCTGCCTTGCTCCCGCAGCAGGTCTGGTGCGTGTCTGCACACACGCGCACGGAAAGGCACCTCAGGAGCCTCTGTGCCTACCCACGCCCCTGCCTGAGCCCTAGAGAAGCCCTCGGAGGCCAGCACCACGAGCTCAGTGGGGTTAGGGTTGCGCTAGCAGCATACGCACCGTTCCTTTCGGGGCGTTGCCGTCAGCCTGCAGGTTGAGGAACGGGTTAGTCTGTGCCGTAAGGACGGGTGGGATGCCCGTCCCCGAAGCCAGGAGGCTGTTGCCAGGAGCGCTGAGCGGTGGGGTGGCCTGGGGAGCCAGGAGGGCACTGCTAGGGTTGAGCTGTTGCGGGGAGAGGGATGCCATGAGAGAGCTGCTGCTGGGGGGGCGTTGGGGGGCCGAGGTCATCAGGGCGCTGGTGCTGGAGTGCAGGGGAGTGGAGGTGGCCGCCAGAAGGCTGCTCATGGACAGCTGGGATGAGTTGGTCATCTGCAGCCGCTGCAGCTCCCTCTTCTGCTGGATTTGCTGCATCATCTGGAACACCAGGGCCTGCTGCTCCTGCAGGGAAAGGTAAGGAAGGGATGTCGAAGGGCTTAGAAAGAGGTGACACCTACGAAGAAGCCACATGGGCACTCTCCATCCCAGACCAACGCTGCCAGGGACAGGGAGGAGGTCCCCTTGATCACATTGAATCATAGAATCATCAGGTTGGAAAAGACCCACCGGATCATCGAGTCCAACCATTCCCATCAATCACTAACCCATGTCCCTCAGCACCTCGTCCACCCGTCCCTTAAACCCCTCCAGGGAAGGGGACTCAACCCCCTCCCTGGGCAGCCTCTGCCATGCCCAATGACCCTTTCCATGAAAAATTTTTTCCTAATGTCCAGCCTGAACCTCCCCTGGCGGAGCTTGAGGCCATTCCCTCTCTCTACAGGTAGAAACACTCTGCCTTGTGTCCATTAACAGCCTGCGCTTGTGACCTTTCCAACCCCGTTGTTTCCCGAAGCGTGGAATTAACCAACCCTCCCCAAGACACCTGCAGGCACACAAATCTACTCAGCTCTTCCCAATCAATCGAGCCACAGTTTTTGAGTCTGCAGCATCCACTACCCTGAATCTCTCAGACAGGCTGCTAATTTCGTTCTCCCCAGCCCTGACCCACGGGGTCGGTGCAGGTGAGCCGTGCGCAGTGGGACGAGGGTCACAGCTCACCTGCACCCGGAGGGACGCCCTCAAATCCAACCAAACCGCGGAAATCACTATAGCAACCATCGACCAAAGCAGCAGGCTGAGAGCTGACATTGTTCTGTACCCACAGGGATGCAGCTGATGACACGGTGACATCAGCTGCTGTAAAGAGAAGCCCTTTGAAATTTGCTTTGCCCGGGTTATAAATAGCCTAACCCAGAAATCTATCCAAAGCAACGGGCCAAGCTCACGGCAGATATAAACGAGCGCAGCTTCATTGACGGGAGCTGGTAGCGCTCCCGTGCAGCTCCACCGCAGGGGAGGGACACCACGGAGGTTTCTGCAGGGCAAGTGAATGTGGTTCTTACACATTCAGGGGCTTGTTTACCATCTATCCACGCAGTCGTTCCCACAACAGCCCGGGATGGGGTGGCTGTTTTGCCCAAGAGGATGCAGGCAGAGAGCCAAGATGCTCAGAGCAGCTGCCTGACCCCGAAGCCCTCAGCCACCTACGCAGTAGCTGGCATCTCCAGCTCTCCATGTGCCCAGACACGGCTCCCCGGCCTCAGAACTAAGTGATTTGGTGCTTATCTCTTCGTAAACTCAAGTAGTGTCCTCAAGCGAGTTCCTCTTCTCCTGTGGGCCTCAGCACATCTGCAAGCGCCGAGACTTGCGTGCTCGTGGCAGCAGGAGCAGACACGATTTGCATTCAAAGATCGCTGGAGGAGGTAACAGCACTCCTGATTTTACGGTGGCTCAGCGTTACCATGTTCTCACACCCTTAGGAGGTGGGAAACCCTGATTAAATTTTTCTCTTTGTACGAAAAAAAAATGTTCAAGCTCCCTCCTTCAAGGAGGTGCCGCACCTTCCTGCCTAAAGCTTCTCTCCTCACTCCACCCTCAGCAGCCCAGAGCCAGGGCACGACTCCACGGCCCCGTGGGCAGGGGATTCGCGTGAAGGAGGGAGCCCCAAGTTTTGCTCGCCGCTCCGAGGCTTTCCCGTTAAACAGCTCATCAGATAAAAGGTGCCAGCGGGCACGCTTACCGGATTAAGCGGCTGGGAAGTCAGGAGCTGCTGAAGCTGCTGGAGCTGTTGTTCGTGTTGGTGCAAGACGTGCCGCTGCTGCTCTGTCAGGGGACTCAGGCTGGGGATGCTGCAAGGGGAACCAGGCAGGGAACGTCAGCGCAGCCCGTCTTGGTCCTGCATCCATCGGGCATCCCTCCCTCCCTCCCTCCGTGCCGGCGCTTGGCTTCTGCTGGAGAGGGCAGGGCTGTCCCCCCACGAGCTCCCCGTCCTCACCTGCTCAGGCTGGTGGAGAGCTGCAAGGTCGGAGGCCCGCTCGCCTGCGTCAGCGCGCTCGGAGGCTGGGCGGCCTGAGCTCCGTTCAGATTCCCCAGGATCCCGTTGATGGGCATCTGCTGACCTCCTGCCAGGGTCCCCATCAGGCCGTCCACCATGGGCACCGTGGAGAGGCTGTGGCTGGCAGTGGCGCCTCCCCCCAGCCCGCTGCCTGCCACCCTGGCCAAGCCGTTCACCTGCTGCGCCCCGGGCAGGGGCAGCGAGGCAGGACTCGGCTGCAGCATGGGCAGGGGCGGAGGAGTGCTGTGGAAGGACAGGGAAGAGCTGCTCCTGCTGGGGCAACCTGAATGAGGGTCCTGGGGGAGAAACGGACATAAGAGCATCGGACTGGGGCAGCTTGCGCAAGGTCAGCTCAGCTCCAAGGGGGCTTCGGGCAGGAGCTGGAGGTGGGAAGGGGGGCTGTGAGTGCGAGTGTATGCTCAGAGAGGTCCCAGAACTCAGATACGGTTTGCAGGATCCCTAGAAGCGCGGCCAGAATAACCTAGAAGCATCCTCACCTCACGCTCCCAGTCTCAGCTACTCTACTCAGACCCTCAGCACCGAGAAGAGTGGAAGAACAGGCGCTCCAGAGAAAGAAACCTGATTGCTTTATGAGTGGGATATCAAGTCAGAGCCCTGGGACTGCACTGCACTGCTCTGCTCCCTCCCCGAGTCCTTTCCCTGGTGGATGTGGTGGCCAGTGTACCTCAGAGGATGTGGAGAGCGAGTTCTCGATCCCAAAGCTGTTCTTGCACGGGGGGCTCTTGCTTATGCTCAAGGAATCGTTGTTGCAGACTGTAGGGAGGGAAGAAGTGAGGATGCAGAGTCAGGGGTGAAGCCTGATGTTGCCACAGCAATAGCGAGGGACAGTGCTTACTTGCCAGTGGCTACAGAGAGACATATGGGTCAGATCATCCCCACTGGGAACCCCTCCTGCCCACCCCAGACACCGCTAGGAAAGGGCTCAGGGTGATGCTTCTACCGGTCCCCTCACCGTTAGGAGGCAGGATGTATTGGGCTTGGGTGCCTGGGCCATTGCTGCTGGTCACCACGGGGAAAGGGACAGAGAGCTGGACGTTGAGGAGCTGCAAACGCTCCTTCTTGGCCGTCAGCGTCATGATCTGCTCCTGGAGCCGCTGGTTCTCCTTCTGCAGCGAGTGCAGGGCCTTGAGCATTTCTACGACTGCAGGGAACGGAAGGAGGGAAGGGGGACAGGGTCAGGGGAGAGAATGGGAGCCAGAGGAGAGAGGAGAAGGGGATCCATGGGAGGAATCACAATTAGAGCACACCAGGGGAGGAGAATGGCCCCAGATCACAGCCCCACTACCAGCTCTTCCCCCATGGCACAGCGCTGTGCTTTGTCCCCCACTCAGCTCCTTTGCCTGCGGGTAAAATCCCAGCTAGCTCCCCCAAAAACATGCACAAGGACCTCTCATCCCACAGCTCTGAGCAACTCACTGTTTACTCCGGCTTCCCCATTGCCCTGCTTCTCCAGGAGCTGCTCGATGTTTGGGGTGGCCTGGGGAACATTCTCCAGCTGCCCGCTGCTGCTGCACGACACGGTCTGGTCGAAGAGGGTGGGCAGGCTGCTGATGGGGGACCTGGGGACGGGGTGGGGGGAATGTCAGGGATGCTCTCCCAGCAGGGAACCGCACTCCTCCGCTCCCTTCTCCCTGCATCCCTCCCAGCCCATCTCTCTGCTCCCTTCTCTCCACACCCCTCCCAGCCCATCTCTCCGCTCCCTTCTCCCCGCATCCCTTCCAGCCCATCTCTCCGCTCCCTTCTCTCCACATCCCTCCCAGCCCATCTCTCCGCTCCCTTCTCCCTGCATCCCTTCCAGCCCATCTCTCCGCTCCCTTCTCCCTGCACCTCTCCAGCCCATCTCCTCTGTTCTCTTCTCCCTGCACCCCTTCCAGCCCATCTCCTCTGCTCCCTTCTCCCCGCATCCCTCCCAGCCCATCTCTCCGCTCCCTTCTCCCTGCATCTCTCCAGCCTGTCTCCTCTGCTCCCTTCTCCCTGCATCCCTCCAGACCATCTCTCCGCTCCCTTCTCCCTGCATCCCTCCAGCCCTTCTCCTCTGCTCCCTTCTCCCTGTATCCCTCCCAGCCCATCTCTCCGTTCCCTTCTCCCTGCATCCCTTCCAGCCCATCTCTCCGCTCCCTTCTCCCTGCATCTCTCCAGCCCATCTCCTCTGTTCTCTTCTCCCTGCACCCCTTCCAGCCCATCTCTCTGCTCCCTTCTCCCTGCATCCCTCCAGCCCATCTCCTCCCCTCCGGTCCCATCCCCAGGCTCCAGGAGGAGGGATGGAGCTGCCCCTGCATCCCCCCCCAGCATCCTTCCCTCCCCTTGCTGTGTCATCCCCCGGCTCCCCGGGGCCGGGAGGGCTCGGCCGGGGCACTCACATGGAGGAGAGACTCTCCTGGGGCGACGTCCCTCGGCAGCCGAAGCTGCAGTCCTCCAGGTCGGGCTCTGCGCGGGGAGAGGGGCGAGAGAGACGGGGCGGTCGCGGGGAGCTCGGCGCTCGCACGGGGCTCGGTCCCCGCTAGGTGGGAGCACCGAGCGGCGCCGGCACCGAGCGCTCCTCCCGCGGGGAGGGGCTGCGGGGAGGGAGCACCCCGTGCCACGGCCATCACCCCTGCTACTGCCATCACCCCATGTCGCTGCTGTCATCCCCTCCCATTGCCATCACCCCGTGTCGCTGCTGTCACCCCCTGCTACTGCCATCACCCCATGTTGTTGCCACCATCCCCTCCCATCACCCCCTGCTATTGCCATCACCCTATGTGGTTGCCATCATCCCCTCCCATTGCCATCACCCCATGTCACTGATGTCACCCTCTGTCATTGCCATCACCATTACCCTGTGTTGCTGTCACCCGTGTCACTGCTGTCACCCCATGTCGCTGCCGTCACCCTCTGCTATTGCCATCACCTTGTGCCATGGCCATCATCTCCTGCTATTGCCATCACCCCATGTTGTTGCCACCATCCCCTCCCACTGCCATCACCCCCTGCTACTGCCATCACCCCATGTTGTTGCCATCATCCCCTCCCATTGCCATCACCCCATGTCGCTGCTGTCACCCCCTGTCATTGCCATCACCCCGTATTGCTGTCACCCGTGTCACTGCTGTCACCCCATGTCACTGCCGTCATCCCCTGTCATTGCTGTCACCCCATGTCGCTGCCATCACCCTCTGCTATTGCCATCACCTTGTGCCACTGCCATCACCCCTTGCTACTGCCATCACCCCGTGTTGCTGTCACCTGTGTCACTGCCATCACCCCATGTTGTTGGCGTCACCCTCTGCCATTGCCATCACCCCGTGCCATGGCCACCATCCCCTGATATTGCCATCACCCCGTGCCATTGCCGTCACCCTCTGTCATTGCCATCACCCTGTGTTGCTGTCACCCATGTCACTGCTGTCATCTGTGTCACTGCAATCACCCTCTGTCCTTGCGTCACCCTCTGCTATAAGCATCACCCCGTGCCGTTGCTGTCACCCTGTGTCACTGCTGTCACCTTCTGCTATTGCCATCACCTCATGTCGTTGCCGTCACCCCACGTCGTTACTGTCACCCTCTATTGCTGCTGTCACCCCATGTCGCTGCTGTCACCCTCTGTCGTTACTGTCACCCTGTGTCATTGCCACCACCCCGTGTTGCTGTCACCCTGTGTCACTGCTGTTACCCCGTGTTGTTGCCATCACCCTGTGTCATTACTGTCACCCCCATGTCATTGCTGTCACCCCATGTCACTGCCAACACCCCGCGTCGTTACTGTCACCTCATGGTGTTGCTGTCACCCCGTGACATCTGAAGGTGGGATGGAGGGTGGTGTCACCCTGGAAAGGTCACCAGCGCGACCCCCTCCCCAGCTGGGAGTGCAAGGAGTGCGTGGGGAGGGGGCAGTGCTGGATCTGACCCCAGCCCCAGCCCCAGCTCCCTCTCCGAACGTGGGAAGCTGAGGGATGAGCAGAAAGCGGCTTTTCCTTCAGCTGTAAAGCTGCAGCAGCGCGCGGGACACACACACACACGGACTCTGCTGAGCCTGCAAGGATGACTCAATCCTGTGCAAAGCCCTGCTCAGCTCCCTAAGTGCTACTGCAGCCCTCTGCCTCCAGGATCCCTTCCCAAAACTCAGCTGGGGTCCTCCAAAGTTTCCAGATGCTCAGCTCCTCTCTAAAGAGCTTAAATAAGCGGCTCAGCATCCAGACACTACCCCAGCGTATAACCCTCCGTCCCAGGGAGCTGGGAGAGGGCAGCGCTGGGGACAGAACCGCTGGGCATGCGCCCGAGAGCTCCTGTCCGAAGAGTAATCAAGACGCGAAGTATATTTATCTGCCATTTGCTTTCCAGCCCCAGAGCCTGCCAGCCCATAAACACACGTTCCCCTCGCTCTGGGAGGTGTCAGATGTTGTGACTACAGCCTGCACCAGCTGGCGGACTCGCCCCTCCTCTTCTTCACACAATAAGAGACGTTTCTTACGTGCAAGAATCCAGGAAGTCTCCTGCGGGGAACACTGTGATTTACAGTGTAATGCCCTGAGTGGGGTATTAGTTATTGGCAGGATTTTCTACCGCTGAGAACAAGCAAAAGCAGCTGTTGTTCAGTAGCTCCCACAGACAGGTACAAGTGGGATCCTCGCTCCTCCATCCGCGTGGGAACCTCTCTGGCCATCAATAACTGGGTCGCCCTTCTGGGGAGAAGCTGTGGCTTTCTGCAGGTGACCAGCTGTTGCCACACTACAGCGGTCGCCCAGCCCAAGACACCGCGTGGAGACAAGTCTTGATGTCAGGGACACCACGAGGCATGAAATCTTCCTAAGTTCTGTAACCAGCACCAGCTACCAGAAGGCTGGGAAGAGTCAGACCACTCGTTTCCATCCGAGGACCATCTAAACCCTTGGAGAAACACCCACAACCCACCGTGTGCTCCTTCACCTCAAGGGTTTTACCTTGCAAGCCGATAAAGCTTGCCTGCCCGCTTGTTACTGCCACGTAATACACGATCCTGGCTTTCTGACCCAGTACCAGGCTCTGTATTTAATTATCTCCTGGCCAACACCAGCCTGTTGTCTACAGAACAGGGAGATGACTGAGTTATCGCACCGAGACAGCGCTCTCCGAGGCAGCAAATACGAAAAAAAAGAGGCTTGAAGACAACTCGAGAAGATAAATACACTTGGCCTGTCAACATAACGAGGCAGGATCCAGGACAAGCGTGGGAGGAAGAACTAGACAATAGCTGAGGGAATGGGAAGATAAGAATCAGACTTTTTGTAGTGCCAAAAGCATCCTGGTATCAACCTGCATCAGGGATAAGAGTTTCTCAGCTCCTCCATCCCGGAGACAGGGATTGCCCTACACCACAGCAACATTGAGAAAAGCTTGAATATTACTGCAATGAAAGCTACGTCTCCATGGGATCTGTCTACACAGATGCTCTCAGGACAGATAATCTGAATTAAAGACAAAGCAAGATTACTTAAAACTTCACAACCACCCTGTTAACAAATTGGGATTAAGGCAGTCACTACACTTTAAAGCGAAAATGGCCCCAGATAGGAGGTTATATGCACACTGAATAATCCTGCTGGAATAAAATGTAAATTTGGCTTAACAGCCCTGGGTCAGCAGCTCCAGCAGGAGGAGATAGTGATGGACAAACCTTAAATAAATAAAATAAAAACCAGGAGTGGTTCTGAAAGCTGCCTGGCACTGGAAGAAACACATCCTGAAAGCTCCTAAGATGCCAGTCGCACAAAAAAAGGAATCTCAGAAATGGAAACTAAGGATCAGGCTATTTTTTTTGAGCACTTTGTATGATGGATTTTGCCTACATGATTCACTCGTCAGTAGCTGCAGGGTTGGAACAGAACCCAGAGTGCCAAGCCTCCGTGTTGTGCCTGAACCACATGATTCTATGATTCTATAAACCACGGGGCTATTCCTGACAGCTGCCTCGCTCGCTTCTCCTGTCAGCACCTCATGAAAATAACAGCAAAGGGGAAGTGGCAGCAGGTCATCTCTCTTGTTGATCGCCATGAGGGAAGAACAACTCTTTGAATCATCCCATTCCAGGTGACTGAATCACTCCTGAACGATTTAGATAGGACATTGGGAAGAAATTCTGCATGATGAGGGTGGGGAGGTCCAGGTTGCCCAGAGCAGTGGTGGCTGCCCCATCCCTGGAGGTGGCCAAGGCCAGTCAGATGGGGCTTTGAGGAACTGGATCCAGTGGGAGGTGTCTCTGCCCATGGCAGGGGTGGAACTGGAGGAGCTTTGAGGTCCCTTCCAACCCAAACCATCCTATGATTCTATTCTCACAGCTCCCATGCAACAGCCCTGGCTCTGCCCAGGGTCAGCTGCGCAGGTAAATTCCCATTTCACTCAAGCTAACGGGGGGACACGGGGACAAAATGCTACCAGTGACACACAGAGAGACACACAGGCACCTTCCGCGGGCTTGCAGAGGTCATAAGTAAGCATACGTGTTCATTCATGCTTCACATGCAGGCATGCACGCTCGTTAAGGCAAATAAGGGCGCAGAGGTGTCAGATTATCCAGAAAACTCAGAGCCACCTCTAATGAGGGGTTTTGCTTTTTAAAGGGCTTGTCACTGTGACACCACAGGGGCAGAGTTTTACCTCCCAGGAGTTCAGCATCCAGCATGCCGAGCTGCCACGTTTGTGGGCTAGGGGAGCAGGAGACAGTTGCATCACTAACTGCAACATCTGCAAGTCAGGAGGGTGCTTTTGTTTCACTTACTGGTGCAAACCAAAAATGAGTTTTCCCACTCTGGTTTGGGAAAAAGAAAAAAAAAAACAAAAAAAACCCAGTACGATGCTTCAAGTTTCCTGCTTATTAACCAGGCAACATTCCAAGAAAAATGAATTTGCCTTGGTGGGAAAAAATGAGCAGTTTTGAGTAATCCAGTGTTGGCACGTTCACGTTTGGAAGTTACAAACAGTGGATTCTGTTGCATTCATGACAAAGCCAAAGGGGAAGGGCAGAAAGTAACTCAAAACAGAAATGGAAGATGAAAATTAAGAAGGTGAGAGATGTTTCATTTTAAAAGAAACCCAGAAAACAAAACCCCAGCAAAAACTTTTTAACTTATTTTGAGCGAGCGGTAGTTTTCATTCGGTTTGTACAGCTTCAGCGCGTAAAAAGTCAACAAATCGTTGCAGGGAAGGACTTGACATTCTTGTACTTTTCTAGCCCGTGTCCAGGGACACACGTTATCCAATGGACACACCAGCTGTGCTTTTACAAGACCGCAAGCCAACACTTCATTAAAGCAAACACAAGCACCCCCTGCCTTGGGGAAAAGCCCCCGTCCTGCTCTCCTAGCCCCGGCTCTCACACGCAGAGGATGGGAGCAAGCAGGGAGGGCTGCTGGAGAACTAGGGATGCAGTTGTCTCGCCTCTTCCAGGGAGACCCCTTTGGAAGCGCAAACTCACATACCTTCTGGTTCACGTACCTGCCCGGCTGCTTTCCGACTGATTTAAGAGGGGGTTGATCGCTAGCCCAGATGTGAGGGGGCTTCCAAAAATGTGGGAGGAAGGGAGGCTAAACGTTGAACCTGCCAGTGAGAACACCTACACGGCAAAACAAGGAGGCAGAGAGAGAGAGAGAAGTGACTTCTCAAAACCGCAAGAGGAAAATAACTTCATTATTCCATCTCTTCCTGACTCTTGAACCCAGCTCGCTCATGAGAGAGTGTTCAAAGTATCTCCTTGGAAGTCTTGCTCAACAGTTGAAATCTCCCCAGCCCCATCCCAGAGCCAAGGGGGCTGAATGAGCCGCGTTAACACCGAGGTTGTAAAACTAACCCCCTCCTCCCTGTAAAACACCCCTCGCAGTCAGACCCTGACAAAGGACCAGGCTCCATCTCCTGGCACGCACGCAGCCCACCCAGCAGGGATGCAGGAGCCCTCCCACAAGTTATCTGTGCTGCAGAGCCAAGGGAGGGCTGGCACCGCTGGCAGGAGGGGGATGAGCAGCAGGGGACGAGCACGCTGGGACACGGCACACGCCGACAACCAGGTCTCCGCTCCCTGAGCGCTGCCCATGCTCTCCTTACAGTCCAGGGAATCGCCGCCGCCTTTGAGGTTGCAATTCCTCCCACCCCAAAACAAGCTGAGATGCAAAAATACCTACATCCTTCTCCCAGCTCAAAGAGAATCATAGAATCATAGAATGACCAGGTTGGAAGAGACCCACCGGATCATCGAGTCCAACCATTCCCATCAATCACTAAACCAAAAGAAGAAGCTGCAGTCAGCAACTCTCCTCCGAACTGAAGGAAGAGCTGCTGTTCCCAAGTGGAAAAAGCAACTCCTCTGTGCTCATAAACCATCCTTGCTCTGCCAGTGGCTGCTCTACCCAATGCTCTCCTGAGCTCCAGGCCCCCTCCTGCTCCTGATGTTCTTACCTGCGTGGTGGAGACGGAGGAGGAGGAGGCTGGGATGGTGCTAGCGAAGGGAGATCGGTTGAGCTGTGGGAGAGATGACGTGCCCTGGTGTGCCAGCAGGCTGGAAGAGAGGGGTGTACTGCACACAGCGCGGAGCACTCCGCCCCCGTGGGAAATAGGGTCCTTGTTACTGGTGTAGATCCCTACAAGGGGAGGAGACGCGTTAGAGAGCCACGCTCCGCTCCGATGGCCCCGAGGCAGCTGGTTTTCTGCAAAGCTTGATCTCAGAAAGATGGTGACACCGATCCCCAAGTGTAAAACATGGCACTTGAGCAGCGCGTGGCCTGGCATGCGCGGTCGCAAGCCCCAATCCTTCTATCAAAAGGGATCACAAACTTTCCCAGCCTTGTCCCTGCCCCCGTTTGCTCCCCACACCCTGATACAACCCAGCAGAGAAATCACAGCCCAAAGGGACTCACCACAAGCACAAGTCAGCGGCAGAAGCGGGTAGGGGACTCTGAGAGTCCCACTTTCCTGCTTCTGCTTGTCGAGATCACATTCTCACTGACCTAACCTGTCCCCTTCCATGATGTCCAGGGACCACGGTGGGGTGTAGACAGATAAATGAGGAAGAAAGGGTGAGGAGAGAGCTGCTGCAGAAGGAGGGGACCCATTTGATTTCCCTCTGGCTTGGGCACACAGCAGAGCCAGTGCCCAAAGCCAGGTCCCTCGCAGCCAAGCCAACATCTCTCTGCAATGGGAGAATGAGCAGGCAGAAGCCTGGCAGCCTCCTCCTCTTTGAAACATCCTTTTGTTGTTTCAGGGGGGGAGGCAAGAAAAAAAAAAAAAAAATTGGCCTAAGGTTATGATTATGGGAGTCGCATCAATTCCTGCGGCTCCTTCGCCCTCTCAGGCAGCGCAGCCAAATGGGTCAGAGCTCCCAGGGCACGCAACAAAATTATAACCCCCCTCCCTCTTGCAATCTGACCTAAATTGGAGCATCTGCAAACAACCCACAATAGACCGATTACAAGTTCTGCTGCCAGAAGAGTGTCAAACCTCAGCCCCAGCAGCAGGCTCCTCCTCTGCCTGCTGCCCTTAACCCCTTCCTGACACATCTCCTGCCTGCCCTCCCCCCTGCCAGGCTAAGGAAAGGGACTCCAGCTGGGAAGAGCTGGAAGCAGAGTTACTGGTGTGCCAGTGTCCCAGCCCTGTGTGGATGTGGTGAGACCAGGATGAGTGGTTTTGCTTTTAAAAGCAGGATTAAACTTGAACCGCTGATGAGAGCCCCTCATTTGGGGTGAGGCTGTGGTTGCGCTGGTTTGGCTTGTGAACATCCTTCTCCATCGCTTTGGAAATTAAGCTCGAGTTAGCTGGGGTTTGCCAGCACTGGAGCAAAAAGGGTTTGAGGTGGCCCCACCAGCTCAGATCTGCAGCCCAGCGCCAACAACAGAGAAGCTGACCCCAAGGAGATTCCAGGGTGATGGCCAAGGTGCAAAGGGGAGCCCCAGATGTGGATTTTTGTAGCTCCTGGGACTGAACTGAAGGGACTGGACTCAGCGCAGACAGGTCCAAACACCAGCAAAAGGGGATGAAAGAGAGCAGGGCTGGGAGGAACCGTGCACACCTGGAGCCCTAAGGGGGAACATACCTGAACCCAGCAGCGGGGACTCCATGCTGAGGCTGGGCAGGTTCCCCGTGTGGCTGAAGGAGCGCGAAGAGTTGCCAATGCTGGAGCTAACGAGAGAGCCCCCGGAGAAGGGTGATGAGGAGGTAGAGGTGGACCCAGCCAGCTGGGCACCCAAAATCTCTTTGCTTTTGCCCCCTTTTGGCCTGCCAGGTCCATGTTTGTTCTTCTTGCTACCCTTGTGCTTCTTTTCCTTCAGCACCTCTCCCTCCTCCATGCTGAGGGACGGCATCCGCTTGTGGCTGCTGGTGCTGCCACTGGTCCCACTGGTCCCCACCGAAGAGCCGCTGACGGGGTTTGAGGCTTTATAGTCCACGGGGGAAGCATCACGGCCTCTCTGCTGGCTCACCGCGGAGGTGGAGAAGCGCATGATGGACCCAAAGCCTGAGAAGATCACCTTCTGCTCAAAGATGTCCCCCTTCTGGCCTTCATACAGAGGGGAGCAGTGGGAAGAAGAGGAGGAAGAGACAGGCTTGCGGTACTTCTCGTCGTCCTGCTCAAGCTTGGGGAAGGTCACAAAGTCCTGGGAGCACTGCAAGCTGCTGCAGGGGGTACCTGGGGAAAGCAGAGGAAAAGCAGATACAGGAAGGCTCGTGGTGGCAGCAACTCAGCCCATAAAGCAACAGCAGCACGGTCACAACGCGGGTCCTCTGGCACAGGCCAGTTACGGAGCTGAAGGACACCTCTGTCACCTTCCAGCCCTGCTCCTCCCTGTAGCTTTGACGATTTCCAACAAGAACGAGAGATGCAAACCAGCAGGTTCATCCCACTCAGATGTGCAGGTGTCTGCTCGCCCAGACCCTGTGTCACCGCTGTCCCTCCAACCCAACCAGGGTCCCAGGAGATGAAACACGCTCATCGTTACAACAGCTCAAAAAAGAGCTACGCAAGGTCAGAGCAGATGGGAGCCCTGCAAAGCTTGGACTCAAAGCTCAGGGGAGCTTGGCTATCAGGTTTTGGCTTGGGTTTCTCCACTAGTACTCCCCAAATCACTGCTGCAGACAGTACCACCTAGAGAGGAGAAGGCAGGTGCTGCCCATATTGCCTGTGCTCAGCATCCCTTCCCTCAGCTCAGACATCTGGATGTGTTTTATTTGCAGTGCAGCAGGCCTGCACAGGAGGGGAGCTGTAACGCTCAGCTGACTCGGTTCTTCCCTCTGTGCATGGAGTTAGCAGCAATAAGACCTTCCCCTTTCTCTTCAAGAGGTTACAATAACAGCCATCAGCAAAGCTTCGCAGCACTCGCTGGTGCAGGAGGAACTAAAAAGATATCAGAGGAGCAAAGCAAAACATTCCCTCGCTCTCCCTTCCTTTCTTGCTCCTTCTTCTCTCCTTACCTGCAGGCTGGAAGGTCCCGCTGGAAGAAGCGGAGCTGAAGCCAACCGAGCTTTTTCCACTCCCCGTCTTTTTCCCCTTGTGGCTGCTGCCATGGCTCGAGGACTTCTTGGCCTTCACCTCCGACCTGCCGACCTCCGAGGTCTCTTTGCTCCCCTCATGGTGGCTGGTGGAGCCCTGGCAGGCGGCAAACACAGAGGTGACTCACTCAGGCCAGATGTGGCCACAGCAGGGGCTCTTCTCACCAATTTCCCCTTCGGAGAACTAATTGCCCCCTCTGCCCGCAAAGTGATGCTCAGGTCATATTACTCAGGAGAGAAAAAGCACCATTCCCTTCTGCTGCTGTTTGGTGACACCAGATTTATACCCCTAGGGATTACGTTCATCCCATCTAACTCCAGAAAATTAAACGACAATCAAGGCGCAGACACCGGAGATTCCCCACGTCACCAGCAACAATGGGAGCACCTCCGAGCGCTCTTCAACCCAAAAGACAATCTGAAGTTGGCTGGGATTCAAACACAGATTTCAGCTGCACCTCTCAAGCGAGCTGTTCTCAGCGAGGTCAATCCACCTGGGGGAACTCGCTCGTCCTTGTGCTGGAAAGGGAGTTTCCCCGGGGTTCTTTAAAGCAGCCGCTGAGGCACCTGCACTGCAGGCTCAGGGCTTTCCGAATCTACTGCAGTAGATATTTCACGGTGACATTGTTAGAGCAGCATCGGAGCACGCAGCAACAGATGCTTCCCAAACCCCATCTAAGCCCGCAGGAGACAGGGAAGCAAGGGGGAAGAAGAGGCTGGCCAGATGCTAGGAAATCCAGGAGCTTGGGATGAGAGACAGAGAGAGAAGCGTGGGAGTTGAGCAGGGGGGGAGCGGAATGAACCGAAAACCAGATCCCCCCCGGGGCACCCACGCTAGGATATGAAACCTTCACCTTCAAGTCACTTCAAAGCAAAGTGTTCAAAGATCCTTTCTTGCCGGGTATGGCTGCAACCAATCCATATTATAGACAGAGCTCCGATGTGATGGCTACAGCCCAAAGCACAACACCTGTATCCTCGTGCAAACACCTCTTACTTCTTACTGAGCACACAGAAGGAAGATGCAGAGAAGCACAATACCTCTCTTTACATTCCACTATCCCTGACTCCAGGTGACCTCTTCTTGGGGAGAGCTACAGAAAAAAAAGGGCTTGTAATGCAGACTCATGAATGCCCAGATAAAAATCTTTCCCCGTTCCTCCCACATGGTTTAATCACTCTGCACAACGCAACAGCTGGCAGCCTAACACACACCAGATGTGCCGGGAATATGAAAGACAGGAGGAAGGGAGTGGTGGAAATTAGGGGGGAGAGGTGGGGGAATCTGTATTTTCTCATCACAGGCTCCTGGATGCAGGAGATTAAGCTTCCTTGATTTATGTGCTCAGAGGGAGCATGAAAATCTTTCCGACTTTCCACATCTGCCTGGGGAGGGAAAGGCGAGCGGCGTCCGGGGGCTATGGGAAGGTCTGAGCCCGCTCACAGAGTCGCAGGAATGAGATGGCTCAGGTCTCAGCAGAAAAGCAAAGCCCCACATTTTCCTCTCATAAATTCACCTCTTGGGAGCTCGGCACAAGGTGCACGAGGCCACTGAAGGGCAGGGGGAAACCACAGGAGAAGACACGTTCTAAATCCAGAGTGTTGGGAAGGGAGTTGCAGGGCAAGTAATGAATTAGTGCAGGGTGGGAGGAGGAAATCTGAGCTGGGAAATAAATCTTAATTGTAAAATTAAAGGGTAAAAATAAAAGGAGGGCGTGGGGAGAGAGGCTGAGCTGGCTCAGCTGCAGGTGGTGAATGGACACTCACCTACCTGCAGGGTTCACCTGACCTCACAGACCTCCCCGAGAGACTCACCGAGGTCCTAGGGGCAGGATTTTCCCACCTCTTAGATATTATTTGCCAAACAGGCTGCGACAGGAAGATCTGTACGCTGCTACCACAAGCCCTTCTCACCCCAAATCCTTCTCCAGCAGCCGTGGGGCAAAGACCCAAGCACCTCAGCCAAGGAGCAGAGAGAAGGACGCTGAATCCACACTAAATCACTTCCTCCCTCCATGCCTCCACTTCTTCTCCACTTTGCTTCGTGGAGCCTGCAAGCTCTGTGGCAGCAGAGCCTTCCAGGAGACACACGTGGGCTGCCAAGCACAACACAGCCTTGATCTGGAGGGGAGGGGTCTGCTATTATAAGGCCAATATTAACAACAGTAACGAGGGCTGCAGCCCCACCACCTCCCTAACGAAGGAGATTCTGCTCAGAGGAACCAGGACTGGAGAAACCTACATGCCTGCTGCTTGCCTGGTGCATAAACAGAGGTCTCAAGCTCTGGCTCATCGGCTTTTCTCCAGCACGTAAATCCGTGTGTGCGTGTGTGTGAGCAGAAACCGATGTCCCGTGTGCTGCAAACAGGTTCAGGGGAGGGCTTGCTGCAGAGGGAAAAATAGGAAAGCACTGAGGAAGTGAGAGCTCTCTTTCAGAATGAGGCAGCAACTACATTTTGAAGGTCTACTTAAAGCAACCAAGTGAAAAACATCACCCGAATAAACCTCCTGCCCTCGCTGGAGGTGATGGTCTGATGGAGAAACTCCTGCCTCCGCCGGGGAGAAGAGGAGCAAGTGGTGCAAGCACCCAAGAGGCAGGTGGGCATCTCCTCCCCTGGCAATCTCTGACCCCTGATGGGCTGTACCTGATTCCTGGCCTCTCTGAGGCACCCAAGCTTCTCATTCATTAATTTATTTATAGGAAATCAGAAGAGCATCGCTTTGCCTCCTGATTGGCGCGACGAGCTCCTAGATGGAACCACTGATGAAATACAGAAGGGGTGGGGGAGGCCGGCGCCGCGCTGGAAACACAGAGCAGCTTTGCCCTGGATTAAACTACTGGTGAGGGAAAGCAGAAAGGACATGAATGAGGAACAATGTGACAAGAGCAGAGGCTCCTCCAGCCCATGCACCGCAGGGATCAGTCACCGTTTCGTGTTGGACCACTGGCTGGAGGTCAGGTGAGTCTCCACCAGGAGCTCTGGGCCAACATCCTTGTACAATCTACAGCATCCCTGCGTCTGAGCCACTCACAACATTTCCACAGCCCTTCTCTCAGCCTCAAGATCAGACAGCGCTGTGCTGCTCTTCTTTCTAGGTGGGGACAGGAGACAGAGATGGGCTGAAAACCATACTTTTAAGTCCCTGGCAAATTCCCACTCGTGTCAGGACAAGGGATGCCAAAAGGCTCAAAGATTCTTACTGCAAATATCCATGCTGAGACACGCTTTGGTTTGCAGGGGTAATCATCATCCTTCCCACACAACCCCCTACCCCATCACAGCAACTGTGGATTTGCCCGAGCCAGGCGCAGTACAGAGGTTCCCAGGATCCACCAGCTCCAGGTTGGTCCTGGGCAGACGCCAAGAGCTCAAATAACAGTGGGAAACCTGGAAAGTCTCCTTGCAATCGTGTGCTCTTCCCCCTGCTCTGCTCCCTCCCCAGCACCTGATCGGGAGAGGGTGGGTGCAGGGAGAGCCTTGGCATCCGCGGTTTTGCTTACAAAACCCAAAGCGAGCCAGATGTTGCAGCCCAAACCACGTAACATGTGTGCGTGTGGTGTCAACAAGTGATCGTGACGCCTGCAGCTGGCAGAGGAAGGCAGCTGGGGTGGATGTGATCCTGCAGATTTACTGCAAGTGCAACAGAGAGCGCAGCAGGACGGCTCCCCAGGGGCATCTGGCAGCCTGACCTAGTGGGATGCTGGAACTAGATGATCTTTAAGGTCCCTTCCAACCCTAACTATTCTATTATTCTATGATTTGCATGGCGAAGGGAGAGGCAACGCTGCTCACTGCTTGGCTGCTCACTACCCTCGATCACCAGAACCAGGCACCGGCTACGCGGAGAGATCCTGAGCTCCTCCCCGTCGAGAAACCCTCCTCTGCCCCAGGCCTGAGTGCCACCTTTCCAAGAGGCTGTTCAAAAGTGTTCCTAGTTGGCAGCATTCTGGGATAGACAATGCAAAATAGCCAGAAACCACTATAGCCAGAAACTATTGCCCAGAGGAGATGTGTTCTGCCTCCTTCCCACTGCCCCGAAAAGTCTGTGGGAGCTCCAAGTAGCCAGCACGACCATGAACGAGAGCCTATATCCAGCACAAATCCACTCTCCACAATCCTCTCTAATCCAGCCAAAAGCCCTGGAGCTCCGCTCAGGGATTTTCAACAGGTCAGCTGCTCTGCGGGCTCTTGGGAAGGACCCTCCTGTGCCCCACGAGCAAGGTCTCCTGCCCCTCTTGGAGAGCGATGAAAACCCCATCGCCCCAAGACATTTTTCAGAGGCAGAAGAGCTCAGAGGAGGTGTTAGGAAGTGTTGTTTGCATGCTGTGAATTCACACCCTAGTTTCACTTTCCGGTGCAGCTGAGAGCTGAGGCCCCACCACGGTGTTTTCCGTATGTTTATCCCCAAAACGGAGCATGGCAGCGAGAGCTTGTTACCGCACGAAGCCTGGTAGAGTCCACATGTCAGATATTAATGGTGTTTAGAGTCCTAGAAGACATAGGGAAGCACTCGGGGAGATGTTCAAACCCCTGGCAGAAGTCAGAGGTCTAGCACAACTGATTTCAGGAGAAAGACTGAAACCACATCAAAGGATGTTCTTCATAACTAAACGTTTCAAGAAGGGAGCGCAGGGTGGACGACGTATTGGGTGAGAACTGGAAGTGAAAAAATAAATCTGGATCACAAAATTAAAGAAAAAGGGGAAGGCAGAGGCCGGGCTGCCTGAGAGAACAGGGAAGTGGGATGCACCGCTGTTCCTCCAAAGCAATGAAACAGTTCCACTGCTGCCTGATGGAGTGGCTTGAGAAGTCCCACTATACAGGGCTAGAGCTCTGAGAATGCATTATTAACGGGTCACTGCAAGTTTCAGAGGACTCTGGTAGCAACATCAGACGCTGGGGCTCAGATATCTGCTGCTCCAAGCTCCTTTTAGGTTAAGCAAACTGGGAGCAGACTGGAGAATGGATCCAGGTACTGGTAACACCTCTCCATGGCTACAGTCTGGCTGCAGTCCTGGTGCCCAAGGAGCAAGCAGTGCCAGGGACCTTCTGTGGATTCACCCAACTGATGCTCCTGCTCCTCACTCCTGGCTCCAAAACGCTGGTGACGCTCAGATCCTCCAACTCAACTCCCGCACACCGAGACGGGACCCTGGGACTCGCTGTATTTGGTGCCACTTTGGCTACAGCGCGGGCAGCAGAGCGAGTTGGCAGCGTGGGGCTGGCGGGGACATCAAGGGCTGCACCAGCCCCCTGTGGCTCTGCACGGCTGCTCCGAGCCAGTGTCCTTCTCCCAGGCACCTGGACACGGCCATCTGCCCTCGCTGCTGCTGTAGGTCACAGCGATCCGCTCTCGCTCAGCTGCTGCCCACAGAAGATGGGAGCTGTGTCACCTGCAGGGATTATCCCTGGGGCATTTAGGCTCTGGTTCACTGGGTAACTTGGAGAAGCCCATGGAGGCGATTTGCGCAAGATCATGCAAGTGGTGAAGGGAGGAACAGAGAGGAACAGACTCCAGCTCTCTTCAGAATCTAACCACGACACTGCAGGGACGAGCAATGCTCTCTTGCCTTCTCACAAGTCAGCTTCTGGTTTGCTGCATCCCCACTCCCCAGCACACTCGACTGGGATGGGCTGTCTCCAAGACCCAGAGAGGACAAAGATGGTTTTGCTTTCCAAAGGAAAAACCTGTTTGGACACGCTACATCAACATGTTTCAAGGTTTTACATTAATCTAACCTGTGCAATCTTACACTGGTGCAACTACCCAGAAAGCCCCATTCAAGCATCCCCGAGGGGATTGCACAGGGTTGGAGCTGGCTGCTGAGCAGCTCTTAAATTCGATCTGGACTGAGGAGCTTTGGTAACAGAATTTGAACAATACTTTGGGATCTGTGCACAAAAAGGCGAGCGAAATACGCTCTCTCTTATGAGGATTAATAATAACTCCCTAGGGAAACTCTAAACCCCTGTCACTCAAGTACAGCTACAGTAATTAGGATCTCCTGAATTTTAGCTTACAAAGAGTTGAAAGCTGCCTGTAAAACTGAATTGCACCCTTCCCTCCTTATTTATAAAGGTCTGGCAGGGCTTTGGAGGAGACAGTGGGTAATTGTCTAACAACCGCTCTGGCTGGCCAGGAGTCAGGTTTTGGGTTTCAGTTCAGCTTGAAAATAATCTTCTTAGGCCATCAGTTCCTGACAGCTCTGTTAACCGGGTGAATCTGCTGCTCCCAAAAGGCAGAGCTGAGCTGCCCTAACACGAGCACAGGTAAATCAAGAGTGATTGCAGCTCAGAGGCTCGTCCTTCACTCTGCCCTGCTGCAACTTGCTGCTTCTCCCAGACTGAGACCCAGGAGACCAGCCACACCATTCCAACTCTGCCCTGGATCTCCTCCCCACATCCAGGCTTGGCCTCACGCAGAACGTAGAAAATCCTCTCCAGTCCTAACCCAAAGCCACCCTGTGCTGACTGGCAGGAGCCTTCGCTCTTCCAGACTGCCCCTGCAGCGCTTCTCACATTCACAGACACTGCTAGCCTGTGAATTTTCATTTTCACAAGGCAGCTCTGCCACACAGAGGACACCCAGGCCTTTCCAAGTAGTTTTTCTGTGCACAAAAGGACATTCCTGGGACATGTTGTTTATTTGTTCTAGCAGGAGCTTGGCCCCAGTCCTGCTCTCACTTACACCAGAACAACCCTGCTAAGGAGCTGCATTAATTTACATTCCCACTAGAGAGGAGAGTGCAACTCCAAAGGTCCGGGTGCTGGAGTAACCTCACTTGTTCCCTGACCCTGAACAACTGCAAACTTGGCCTTCACCTTGTTGCATGCAAGCTCGAGGCAAGTTCCACTGTGCCTATTCTGCATTATTGGAGTTTGGGGCTGGCACCAATCACAGAAAGCTCAGGGCTCTCCTGAGTTATAGCCAGGTACAGAGTCCCTGCCAGCAGCACAACTGCTGAACAGCAAAACCACACCGACACCCTGACTGTGCCCCACCAGCCCTGGGTGAGGCACAGAGCTGAGAATCACAGAATCATTTGGGTTGGAAGGGACCCTAAAGCCCATCCAGTGCCACCCCTGCCATGGGCAGGGACACCTCCCACTGGATCAGGGGCTCCAAGCCCCATCCAACCTGGCCTTGAACCCCTCCAGGGATGGGGCAGCCACCCCTGCTCTGGGCAACCTGTTCCAGGGCCTCCCCACCCTCACAGCAAAACGTTTCTCCCCAAGATCTCATCTCAACCTCCCCTCAACCCACACAAGGAACATCCTCCCAGCAGGGAGCTGGGCTGCCTGTACACCTCAGGAGCAAAACAGGCCACCAAATCGTGCTCCTCTGCCTGAATTTTCCTGAAACGGAGGAACTAAATAAAAAAATCAACCCCCTAGTGTCTCATAGAATCATCAGGTTGGAAAAGACCCACCGGATCATTGAGTCCAACCATTCCCATCAATCACTAAACCATGTTCCTGATCACCTTGTCCACTTGTCCCTTAAACCCCTCCAGGGAAGGGGACTCAACCACCTCCCTGGGCAGCCTCTGCCACTGCCCAATGACACTTTCCATGAAATATTTTTTCCTAATGTCCAGCCTGAACCTCCCCTGGTGGAGCTTGAGGCCATTCCCTCTCGTCCTGTCCCCTGTCCCTTGGGAGAAGAGCCCAGCTCCCTCCTCTCCACAACCCCCTTTCAGGGAGTTGCAGAGAGCAATGAGGTCTCCCCTCAGCCTTCTCCAGGCTAAACACCCCCAGCTCACCCAGAAACACCACCTATTAAGAACATTGAAGATCTCACCTGTTTCCAAGACTCTTTTTTCCCCCCTCAGCTACATCAGTTTGCCTAACGGAGGCTAACACCTCCTCCCACAAGCCGCGCTTTGCTTATCCGCCTGCCTGAGCTGTTCACAATGCGGCAGCAGCAAAGGCCAAAGCACGGATATTTATCTATTCCGTGAGAGCTTCGAATCTGAACATCTGCTGCAAAACAGGCTGGCACTTACAGCTCAATCACTGGGGTGTTAACCCCATGATTGTGTCGTCAGTGCTGACAGAAACCAAGGCAGCTGCCGTGTTAAAATTCCCAAGGTGGGCATCGAGGTGGGGAGCCGGGTAGAGAGCGAGCGAGAATGTGACGAATCAGGAATGAAAATAAATGGACAAAAGCCCTTTCTCTGCTCTCCTGCACTCTCCTCCCTGCTGGAAGCCAGTGGCGATGGTTTCCCCCTGCCCTCCCTCCCCACCCTGCGTTCTCACACTCGCATCCCGTGGGTTTGGTACCTTTTCTGCAGCGATGGGCACTGAGGATGGGGTAAGGCTGGTGGGAGACTCCGGACGTTTTTTGTGCTTCTGTTTAGGTCTTTCCTTGTCCTTTCGACTCTGCAAAAGAAATCAGAGAGTGCTGGAAGGCTAACTTTCCCTCTGCTGAGAGCAGCAGTTGTAAGGGAAAAGAAAGGAGGGTGTGTAGGGGTGGATTTACAACCATACATTCATATTCCTCTTTCCTTCTCCACCCACCCACACGAGCCCAGCATCCCTTCCCCCACATCCCAGCTTCTGGCTGAGAGCGTCCCACTATCTCCATCCCAGCTGCAGCCAACATCTGGAGTGCAGAATATCAACAGAAGCCCCCAAATCAGTTCATGGTAAGATGATAGGGAAAGATTTAACAAGCTCTGGCTGATTTCAAGAAACCTGAGCCTTCCTCTTGCTATTTCCCCAAAGGGACTCTGTACCCCACTTCCTTCACTCTCTGCCTTCTCCAAGGATTTCTCAGAACCACCCTGTACAGCCAACGGGAGAATCTTCACTTCGGCACGTGTTGCACGTGCACAGCTAAAGAGATCAGTCGGCTAAAGAGATCCCAGAACCCAGAGATCCCCTACATCTCCTCTCCCAGCAGCTGCTCTGGGTCCAGCTCTGCTAACAGGAGACAAACTATTTAGTTTGATTTCTTCATCTTGGTTTTTCCCTTACTAAAACCCCAGAAACACAGGGTTCTCCAAATTACAAAGCAAGGA
The DNA here is from genome assembly GCF_032191515.1 of Phaenicophaeus curvirostris. Lineage (NCBI taxonomy): Eukaryota > Metazoa > Chordata > Aves > Cuculiformes > Cuculidae > Phaenicophaeus > Phaenicophaeus curvirostris. The sequence continues at coordinate 2,774,646 of NC_091417.1, forward strand.
AAAAGCACGGTCTATGAAACACCGCCTGTCCCTATTTTATATTTTACTGTCCCTATTTTATATTTTATAGTTGTGCTATCTGGATGTTTATGCTAAATCTGAGATACTTTCAGCAAAAGGACTGAAAATGCAGGCATGTGTGACCTCAAGTCAGTGGCTTGAGGATGTCCAGGCCAGCTGGCGTACAAGGATGGATGGACAGAAGAGCATGTTCCATCACCCACTCCTGCCTCCTCCTTGTCTTCCTCAGCTGTGGGGACACACTCAGCTGACTACAGGAGCTTTTCCATGGTACCAACATCAGCTAACGATGCAGCCTTCTTTACCAAACCCATAGAAACTTATGTGCCGAGTTCCAGCGTTCCTAGTCTGGTCACTGGTGTGTGGACCAAGAAAGCTGCTGTTACATGAGATGTCGGGCTTTGAAAAATGCATCCTCTGGCTGGAAAGCTGCCCGGAGGAGAAGGACCTGGTGGTTTTGGCTGACAGTGACTGACCATGAGCCAGCAGTGGCCCAGGTGGCCAAGAAGGCCAACGGCATCTTGGCTTGGATCAGAAACGGCGTGACCAGCACGGCCAGGGAGGTTCTTCTCCCTCTGGACTCAGCACTGAGGAGACCGCTCCTCGAATCCTGGGGTCAGTTCTGGGCCCCTCACCACAAGAAGGATGTTGAGGCTCTGCAGCGAGTCCAGAGAAGAGCAACGAAGCTGGTGAGGGGGCTGGAGAACAAGAGGAGCAGCTGAGAGAGCTGGGGGTGTTTAGCCTGGAGAAGAGGAGGCTGAGGGGAGACCTCATCGCTCTCTCCAACTACCTGAGAGGAGGTTGTGGAGAGGAGGGAGCTGGGCTCTTCTTCCAAGGGACAGGGGACAGGACGAGAGGGAATGGCCTCAAGCTCCACCAGGGGAGGGTCAGGCTGGACATTAGGAAAAAATTCTTCACAGAAAGTGTGATTGGGCCCTGGCAGAGGCTGCCCAGGGAGGGGGTTGAGTCCCCTTCCCTGGAGGGGTTTAAGGGACGGGTGGACGAGGTGCTGAGGGACATGGGTTAGTGATTGATGGGGATGGTTGGACTCGATGATCCAGTGATTCTATGATTCCATGATTCTTGTCTCCGAGACCCTTTTGTGGGCAAGAATGCCTCTTGTGGTACAATTCCCTCTTGCATGGGTGTTTTATTCTCAAAGCTGAAGTCCTCAGTCTGGACCAAGGGTGTGTTCAGAACAGAACAGTCACATCAGAATTCACTGACTCTCCAGAAAGATGCTGGTTGCCTCCTCGTGCAGGCAGAGCCCTGAGGCTACAGCTGCCAGCTCAGGCCAAAGCTGGGATGCTCTCAGGGAAAGATGCGATTGCGGCAAATATATGAGCCCCACTGTGTGGTTTTGGGGAGGAGAGAAGAGAGTGGAATCATTGGCTTAAGAAACAACACACTAAATGGCTTTAAAAAAGGGCAGGAGGAGGGACGGAGCAGGATGAAAAGGCTGGAGAAGGCGGGCACGAAGCGATGTAGAGGTGGAGCAAATATGGTCCAGAAATCAACACCTTCCAGCGTGGATTTGGCTGAGTTTTCACTGCACTGCACACACTGTGACCCTGCCAGTGGGAACCTGGAGGCTTTTGCTGGGATGAGCTGGTGGAAAAAGGAGGCAAATCCAGCCTAGAGCTTCAATGCACTTGCAGAGTTCACAACCAACACGGCCAACAGCCATCATCTTACCACAAGACTCCTGGTATATCTTTTTCTAAAAAGCCTGTTTTTAGAGCTACAGCATTCCCCAAGAATCCGTTTTCTTCTCACCCTCCTTTCTTAAACGCACATTTCCAGCTGTGGCAGTGAACAAGGAAAGCTTGGAAATGTGATTTCTACAGATTAAGCGCTGAAAGACAATTTAAAACTAAATCTTTACTAAAACTCATAACGTTTTAAATACTTGGAGGCTTCTCGTGCTATAAAACTGTCCGAGTCTCATGGGTCTTCTAGGACAGGAAGATGGGGAAACCGTGTCCCAGTTAGTGGAGCAGTTTGGCACAACCCACGTGCACATCAGTGTTCATTATCCCAGCAGCAGTTAACGATTTATACTCACTGAAAAGCGCACAGAGAGAGTTTCAGCGAGCTGAAGAGAGGGGTTTAATATCTACATCTCATTTTACAAATGGGGAAACCAGGGCAGCCGGGATGAGAGAATTTGCTAAGATTTCACAAGAAAGTCATCCAAAAATTCCGAAAGAAAAGTCAGGGATCCCCACCCCACCAAGAAACACGCTCGCCTGCTTGCAGATGCCGCCAGTGCCGCTCGCGGAAGCCAGAAACGGAAAACAGGAGCCAGACACCTCATTACAAAACATTTTGCCAAATAACTGCACAAACCCTGGTCCTGAAAATTTTCAGAATACCACACAGCTTATTGTTTCATTTTCAGAACCCAAATCCCAAATGCATTTCAATTGCGAAGGAGTAAGATTCAGTGCTGCAAACGCCAGTGAGACAGTACTGTAAGGATTTGATTTCACATATCGTGGTCAAGGTGAGCCACGGCAGAGCCAAAGCCACTTTGGCTAATGATCCAAGGGCTGGAGCACCTCCCGTACGAGGACAAGCTGAGAGTTGGGTTGTTCAGCCTGAAGAAGAGAAGGCTCTGAGAAGACCTTAAAGCAGCTTCCAGGACTGAAAGGGGCTCCAGGAAAGCTGGGGAGGGGCTGTTTAGGAAGGTTTGGAGTGATAGGACGAGGGGCAATGGGGATAAACTGGAGAGGGGCAGATTTAGACTAGACAGAGGAAGAATTTCTTCACGATGAGAGTGAGGAGGCCCTGGAACAGGTTGTCCCATCCCTGGAGGGGTTCAAGGCCAGGTTGGATGGGGCTTGGAGCCCCTGATCCAGTGGGAGGTGTCCCTGCCCATGGCAGGAGGGTTGGAACTGGATGACCTTTAAGGTCCCTTCCAACCCAAACTATTCTATGATTCTAATGACAATGAACCCACACACCTACATACACGTGCACGGGGGGAAAGCAGAAACGTCCTGACTGCCACCACAGCGAACCATAAAACCTCCCCCAGTCTCACTGTGATGGCAACCACCAAACTCACATCCTCCAGCTTCAAAATCCCGGCTGTCTCTGTCTGAAAAATCTCTCTTCACTGTCAGCAACGCGGCGTCTGACAACAACAGCGAACTGAGCAGTCTGCTGGTTATACGTAGGAGTGCGTACATATGCACTTATTCAGCAAGAACCCTGCGCTCACAATGGGGACCACAGTTCTGGAACGCTTCAGCTCTCATTTAGATGCTTGAATAAACGCCCAGGTTTGCCAGAAAAGCTAAACGCTGGTTACTGAACTCTTTTGAAGATCTGGCCCCAGCTCCATGTGCTGAGCAACTGCACTCAAACTATTTAGAAAATCTGTCCCACAGAGACCAGTCTTCGTGCTCTGCTCAAAGGAGCGCATTGAAACCAGAAGCACCACAGCCTGACGAGGTGCTCAACAGCACTTCTGCTCCCTGTCACACAATCCTTTAGGTTGGAAAAGACCTTTCAGATCACCCAGTCCCATCGTAAACCTCACACCGCCAACTCCACCGCTAAACCGTGACCCTAAGCATCGTGACTTGTCCCTGCACGCAGCCCCAGGCTATGCCCACAGGGACACCTTGGCTCCTCTGTCCTGCTTCCCAAGCCCTTCTCCCTCTCCTCCACCACCCTAGAGAGCGAGAAACCCACAGGACGTTGTACCCAGGAGCTTTCTGGGCTGCAACCTTTAAGCTTTGCCAAGCTGGGGTGCTCGTTGCCTTTGTGCATCCACCTCCCGCTCCACAGTGACTCTCTAACACCTTTGGGTACTCAGAAAAGCAACAGGATCTGACATCATCTGTGGTATCACTGGAGAAAAGCAGTGTCCCATGTTCAATAGGCAGGAAAAGAAACTCTGTTAACCCATGGAAACTTTGCAGACGGGCTGCGCTGCCCTCACATCAAGGCACTGGTGGGAACTTTACACCAGCTGCCTGGCTTGACCACGGCACGGAGATGCTCACAGTGCCTCATCACTCCTGGCTATCTCACCTGTATTGTCAGGCCCTCAGACAACCTGGGGCATTCCCTCGCTTGCCCCAGCAGCTTTTAAACATGTGGGTTCTCTTCAGGAACCCGAAGGCTTCGAACGCTTCCTGCAAGAGCTGCAGGGTGCGAAGGGAAGGGAGGGCAAGGGGATAGGGGGAAGCAGCCCTCAGGTGCCCTCTCCCCACCTGGCTGCTCTGTTTTCCCAGCACACGGGCACTCTCCTCTGCAAACCCACCTTTCAAGGAACTTCACAGCCTTCCAACAGCCCTGGTTGTGCCACGAGGCAGGAGCCAGCAGAGGAAGGAGGGTGGATGCACGGCGAGTGCAGGAAACCATTCAACACCCCCATCCCAGCTTTTTACGAGCAAAAGCCGAGCCCTACCTTGCAGCCCTCGGCGCTCGCTGCTGCTGCAGCCTGGGTGAGCCGCGCTTTGCAGGGAACGTCAACCTGCCCTCAGCAACCAACTTCACGGAAAAAACGCTCTCCCCGCGCGGGACCGAGCAGCTGGAGCTTGGCATGTGGGCACGGAGAGGGCCAAGCCTGCGGCGGGGGGGAGCGCGGCTGCATCAGGGGGGGACGTGCTGATGACACCATCTCCCTTGGAGCTCCCCAGCTCCGCAGGAACGAAAAACGGGATCGCCTCGCTGCCAAAAAAAGGGTTGTGCACAGCTCCCCCCTCCCCACCGCCGTCTCCCCTTCCCCGAGCCCCCTCTTCTAATCTGTTGGACGCGAGCAACTGGATCATTAAAAGTAGACTGCACAGGGGTTGGAAGGAGGGAGGGAAGAGCTGCGAAGAGCCAAATGGGCTCTGCTGCTCCCTCCCCTCTTTCCCAGGCTCTCTGAACTCCCTCACCCGGAGGAGGAGGCTTGGCTCTGGGCTGCAGCCATGGCAGCGGCAGCCAGGAGGAAGGCAGCACCGGGCAGAGGGATGCTGAGCTCCTCGCTGGCACCAGGGCTGGGGGTTGCGTCGCTTTGCCTTCAGGCACGCTGGAGAGTTTTTAAAAAGGCCACACGGCCAGCCCTCGCAGGCCCCTGCGCGCCCGCCAATTATTGCTGCAGCCCCTGCTAATAGAAGGATTTGCTGGGGGCTGTTAAACACCAACATAACAAGAGGTCATAGAAAGGATGCTATAAAACAAGGCTGCTTTGGCTGAATTCAGATTCAGTTCTCCTTCCCCAAAAAAAACCAAAAAAAAACCTGCGCTGGTCTTGAAAGCAGCCGCCTGCATCCCACTTGGAAAAAATGTCCCCTTTGCCCTTTGGTGCCTGTGCGGACACAAAACTCGCAGAGGCAGATGTCTGTCACCAAGGCGAATGCGAGCACAAAGCCCCTTATGGGCTCACTGGGCTTAGGTTTCAGCCCAGCACAACTTCTCCAATGGGCTAAATCTGCCAGACCAGATCCTTGGCTCCTCTCCTCCACTGGCATCAGGTCCAGCCAGCCAGGCAATAGGAGAGGGGACGCAGGCTCAGCCGGGCATCTGCTGAGATGCTGGGGGATCGTGCGCTGCTCTGGCTGGTCCTAAAGGGCTAAGGGGGCAGAGCAGAGACAGCCCCTGCACCCCCATGAAGTGCCCGAGCCATGGCTAGGGGAGCAGTTCAGGAGCTAAAGGCTCACAAATCACAAATCCTGTTGTGGCTGGGGAGATGTGGCTCCGTACCCAGACCTGAGGAACAACTGCAGGTGAGTTTCTTCGCTCCAAGTCTCTGCCTCTCTTTCCGACGTCACCGGGCAGGGCACGTTCCTCTCGTAACAACATCCCACATCCATATTAAAAGCCTCCTTAGTTTGCTTATGGGTTCCAGGTGTTCACTAACTGGACAAGCATCTCCCTCCATGGGGAAAATGCCTAAAAATGCTCTAGTGCGTGTGCTCCCGTCTGCTCCTGGTGGGACAAATTCCATTCCACAGAGCATGGTAGTTCTGTTCTGTGTGTTCCAAGCAATCTAGGTGACAGAACATCTGTACTTCATTCAACTCCTGCGTGTCATCCAGCATTTTGTTGGTATTTAGCTATTGTTTCCTTTCTTCCTTCTTGTTTTAAACCAACCCTGCAAAGGCTCCCGCAGGGCAGAGCGCACACATTGCAATATTTATTTCCTTGGGGTTGGTTTTGCTTAAGGCCTGGTATGATCTGAGGGAAAACCAAAGCCTGGAGAGCCTTCCTGTTTTCAGGATAGCACAGAAGAAAATGCTGGGGCTGGTATCATTTGTGCCTGCAAGAGGCGGAGGGGGTGCTGATGCTGGCTCGTGGTCCCACGTCACAATTGTCCCTTGTTCTGCAAAGAACAAGACTCTTCACAAATGCTCAACTGTTTTCCAGCAGGGCTTAGGGTTCCGAATCCCAAGTCTTTGCTGTCTTACTTCAGCCACTGGCTTAAATCCTGTGCCCCTCACTTAGTCGTTAACTCAGCCAGAGCTTTCCTCCATAAAGCCTAAGCAAACACTCACATCACTGGAAGGGAGTTGTCATGCCCCAAGCTTTTTCTGGAGCAAAAAGCCACGAGCACCTGCAACCCAGGGACTCACACACACACGCCTCGGTCTGTCCGCTGAGCGATCAGCTCCCCTGCAACGCCTCCAGCTCGGGGAGGACGGGACCAGACGGCTGCACAGCTGGACAGGCTCAAGGAAAAGCTGTTCTGCTCCAGCTCAGCACAGCAGCACACCCAGTTCCTCTCGAACACGTGCAATTAGATCATGCGCTGCGAGTCACGTACTCCAAACCCATATGGGAACTCATGGTTCAACCCCCTCTTTGGGCAACCCTTGGGAAGGCCTGTGTCCCACACCACCTCACATCCAGCCCTGCACTTCGGATCCAAGCCTAGACCTACCCAACGCCCCCAGCAGCCGAGAGTGCCTTCCTCACCCTGCCCATCTCCGCTGCTTGGCTCACCTCAGCCCCTGTTCTGTGTTGACTCCCCCCGCTCTCTAAACGGAAGGAGTCGATTTTACACTTGCACTGCAGCCCTGCCAAGCAATCCCAGCCCTGGAAGGAGCCTCCATGGGATCCGCTGCTCGCAAACCTGATGAGCCATCAGGAGGGGAGAGCGGGGAGGCAGCAGCGAGGAAGAGCCTCTGCACACTTGTGAGGAACCCAGAGGCTAACAATAGTGGCAAGCGCCGCCGAGAAGCCTATAAATAAACCCGGATTCCTCCTGTTTTCGCTCTCCCCCTGGCGCTGACCCGCTTTCCCAGCAAAGCCGGGAAGCAGCGCTCTCTGCTCCTACCTGCCAGGCGCGTGACTGCGCTCGCAGCCCTGCCACCAGAAGCTTGTGCAAATATAGAAACCCTCGTCCGGTCCCCAGCCTTGGACTCGCACCGTCCGTCGGTTATAATTACAGCCGAGCTCTCCAAAGCTCCCGTCAATCTCCCCGGATCCTGCCCTTTCCCCCACCCCTCTGTCTGCTTCGTCGGCTAAAAATAGCATGTTCCAGTAGAGCCCTTCACCTTGTGCCAAGCGCTCGCTCCCCGGCCGCGGCACAGATGCTCTTTCTCCCTCTCGCCTCCTCCTCTCCTCGCGGCAGCTGAACACACAAGAGGAGTAAATACTCCCCGGACGCTTCAGCCTTGTCGGCAGCAGGAAACGTTCTGCCTCGGTGTCACTTTGTAAGCGAGGTTTGCCTTGTTTGTCTAGGTATGGATCAGGTACGGTTTGGGCAAGGCTCCCGAACACGTCACGGACGTGGTGGGCAGCGTTTCAAACTGGATATTGCGGGATAACCTCTGTAAATAAAGAAGGAGATGGCTTTCCTGCCCACGCAGTTTATGGCCTTTGAGCTGGCCATGCCAGGAGGGTGTCAGTCAGCATTAACTGATGGCCAAGCTGCTTTCGAAAGCCTGGATGCCCTTGTACCTTGGAGACTGGGCTGAGATCCATCAGGCTTAGGCCACGTAAACCACCGGAGTGTCGTCAGGCTGTTTCTGGATGTGGGTCACTAACACTACCTTTCGAAATCGTTTATGCGTTGTGAGGATGCCAACGAAACAAAAACAAACAGAAAAGAAGTGAACAGCCAGACACACAGAGCAAGGCTTTTTAAAACACTCACACTGCGATTTCATAGAATCATGGAATGGGTTGGGTTGGAAGGGACCTCAAAGCCCATCCAGTCCCACCCTTGCCATGGGCAGGGACACCTCCCACTGGATCAGGGGCTCCAAGCCCCATCCAACCTGGCCTTGAACCCCTCCAGGGATGGGGCAGCCCCCACTGCTCTGGGCAACCTCCCCACCCTCCCAGGAGAACATTTCTTCCGAAGGTTTCATGTAAATCTCTTCTCTTTCAGCTTTGCAGGACACCAATTGTGTCTGTACACAAGGTAAATTTGGCTTTTGATTATAGTGGAATGTATCCAGAGGTTGCTCGGTAGAGTAACTCTGCATTTCTGCTAAAAAAAAAACCCAGGATACAGCCTATAAAGTATTAAAAACTCTTTCACCGTACTGAGAATATCTCTGTATAAGTTATTTCTGCTCCAGATCCCACCCCACCGCTCCGGATAGACAGGATGCAAAGGAGGCTGGCAGGGCTACGTTCTGGATCCTTGATACTCCAAAAGCCACATCCACAAAGAGAAGATATCTTATTCTGCTGCCACTTGCCTGAATCCTCAAAAAGCCACATGTCCTGCCTTTTAGGGCTACTTGTTGTTATAAGTAACAAGTACTTCCCAAGCCTCTGGCCTCCTCCTTTCTTTTGGCACACCCCTTCCAGACTGGAACCTGCTCCCCCCTCCACAAGTCAGGGATCTGCTGGGCTTCTGCCTTACACACTCGCTGCTGCTTTTCCTTGAAATATGAGCATTCGTCACGTGAGGCGGCTGGTTAATTATGAACCTCGGTGTGCTGTTAACATGGCCTGTAACACTGCAGCGGTTTTGATGAGTACATCTTAATCAGCAGAGCTGGATAAATAACTACTATGCCAGTCAGAGCTGGCATGCGGTGTTCTTCTCAATAACTGTTTAACCTAGATAACCTCTCCTCACAGATAGACCTGAAGCAGGTGGCATCCCTGTGGCTGGTTAATCTGACTAACAAAGTACCACCTAGCTGATATGAGTTATCGGTTTTGCCTACAATGAACCTGCTGACCACCATGTAGATTACTAATCAGTGTCTTTTTGTACTTTAAAACATGGACTCTGGGATGTGAGGACAACGACCTCCAACTTTCTCTTCTTGAGCTGCTGCGTTTAAAACCAGAGTCCAAACTACTCCCATGCAGATAAATCAGTAGCTGGAAACCACAGCACAATGTCATCCACAAAGCAGAAAGGGGAAAGCTGCACATTTCACAGGCATGTTCCACCAGGACCCTTCTGACGTGACCTGAACGTGCAAACTCAACCTCACGTTGTCCCTGGCTGCGCTGCTCTCCTTCCACACACATTTCCAGAGGCTTCTATAAAAACTACTCAGATCTCTGACCACAAAACTCTTTGCAGAGATAGGGCTCACCTGAGGAGCCACCGCTGCTCTCTGCACACCCTTCCCTTTCTCACCTCCATCCCACAAGCCCACGCCTCTCAGGGTGGACGACCTCTGTGCGGATCTTACCTTCTTTGGCCTTTCATGGTGGGATACGTGCTTCTCTTGAGTAGGGGACGTGGATCGACTCCTTCTTCCAGCAATGAAGGAGCTACCTCCAGAGTGACGTGAGGTCTTCTGAGGTAAGTGGGGAAGGGGAGAGGAGGCGGAGAACAGGAGAAAAATGAAAAAGAGAGAGGAAACAGTGTTAGAATGTCCAGTTTTCACTGTTAGGGTGAGCAAAGTTACAGTAAATGGCTAACAGATGCAGGACCAAGCTGGTTTTGTAGCAGACGTCCTGGTTCCTCACACGGGGAGACCTCTGGAAGAGTGGTGTCCAAGCTTTCAGTCCCGAGTGGGGCTCAGGAGGATGCCCTGTGCTCAGACTCCAGGCACGGCGAGCGCAGGTCCCGCTATCTATCTCCGCATCGGTGAACTTGATCCAGAGCTACGTTCGTGTCAGATACGGAGGGGACCTGAAGGGCACGGAAGGTGCCCTCCCGCTTGACTTTGAGGGGAAGCTCAAGACATCAGTCACTGTATGTGACAGCACTGATAAGCTGGAAAGAAAGTGGGAAAGGCCAGCAACAAAGGAGTCACTGAGACATAAAGCTGTAGGGAGAGGATCAAGTTTCCTTTTTGCCTGGAGGGGGGAGAGCAGGTGTCTACTCATTATGCAGAACAGGAAAAGGGTTCCTCTCTTCCCTCTGGGTGCTATAATGGATAGGGGGAAGCCCTTTGCCCCAAACAGCCCTCAAACAGTGAATGACTCCAGGTCTTTTCTGGGTGGCTTCTGTGCTCAGGCAGAAGTTCTCCCTGTTCTGCGTTGCACCCTCCTGCCCAGCAGTGCCAGAGATACATCCATAACTCCCTGGAGCACCAAACACCACGGCTGCTCCCCTTCCTTGGGACTTATCTTTCAGGGTGGGTCAGGGAAGCCAAAAGAGATGGAAGGAATTCAACCTCTGGTTTTGAAAATGGGCTTAAAGATGCTGTAGAAATGTAAAATAGAAATGAATCTTTACTCCTAAGTGACTTTGACTAAGAGAGTTAGGTGTTTATGTGTTCTCGGCAATTCTTACTGCTCTGAGAACAGACACAATCTAGGATGAAGACAATGCCTTTTGTGTGACTGAAAAAAACCCAAACTCCATTGCAGGATGAAGAAACTCACCATTTTATTGAAGTGGTACTTGCAGTAGCCACAGTATTTGACATTGTCGACTTCTAGGACCTCCTCTTCACATAACAGGCCAGCCATCTGGGCACTGGAACAGATGGAATTAGGAGGAGAATAAAGCAAATTCTGCAGCCAGGCCACATATCCCATCAAAGGGCAAAGAATACATCCTGGAGGTGTTCAAGGCCAGGTTAGATGGAGCCCTGGGCAGCCTGATCTAGTGAGACGCGTCCCTGCCCATCGCAGGGGGTTGGAACTAGATGATCTTTAAGGTCCCTTACAACCCAAACTACTCTATGATTCAGGATATCCAGGTAGGGTCTCGAAGTTTCGTGTTCTGCTTGGCAAAGAGTAAGCAAGGAGGGAGGAAATTCATATTAATTCATATTGAGATCTTCAAAACTCTCAGCACTATTTTACCAGACTGCCTTGTTCTTAAGGGAACCCTGGGAGACCAGTAACAACTCCAATGAAAGACATTTAATGAGTAAGGAATCCATGAAAAGCCTGGAATCTCCCTGTTCTGCTTGTAGACGTTGTTGTTTTCAGACTGCGAGGGTACATGAGGATATCAGCCCTTAAAATCACATCATCTAGATGATACTCTTGTATGTACTCTGCTGGAGAAGGAACATTCCTCGGTCATGACTCATCTCTTCTCTTCTTGGATTCCACACAGTCTTAGGGAAATCCCCAGCCTTGGTTCTCAGCAGGGAAGGCTCGCTGGTGAAACCTCAGCCTTCCTGGGGAAGTTCCCCTCAGAAACTCAGCGAGGATGAGATACCCCTTGCACAAAACCAACCCAAGCTCATTAGGTCAACTGCCCACATCACCCCTTTGGCACGGCCTCAAAGCCCCAGCAGCAAAACCAAGAGTTTGAGCTATTCTTGGGGTGATGCCGCGGAGAACTCACCAGGTGACGTGGAAAGCTTGTCGACAGCCGTGCCGGTTACAGGCCATGCACGCTCCAGAGGCTGCTTTGCTCTCCCTGCCCTGCTCTTCACAGATGTAGCAGGTCTGCAAAACACAAGGAAAAGCGCTCAGGCAAAGAGGCAAAGCGTCTGCTTCCCTCTCACTGGTCACCAGGAGGCAAAGCCTTCAAGAACTCATAACTTGGTGTCCAATCCTCTCCCTCCTATGACAAGTGCTCCTATTTCTCCGTGGCGTGCACAAAACTCATGCATCTTCTTTTTCTCCCCAGAAAACAATTGTGTCACATCAAAATGTGGAGCAACCAACTCAAAACTCCGAGGTGGAGATTGCTCAAGTTGCAGGAACTCGGGGAAGAGAGAAATGAAGGACCAAAAAGTTATTTGTAGGAATGGGGATCTACTTTGTTAGTTACTTTTAAAGGAATCTGAGCACCTGGAAATGAAAATATATTGGATAGGAGATAGGGTAGAACAAGATGACCTCAAAAAGCCAAGGTGGGACGAGTCCACGAGAAAGAGATGGTCTTACCTTGTTGAAGCGGTCGTGGGGTACGTACTGCAGGACAATTGGCTCCATGGTGAGCACGTTGGCAAACTGAACCTCTGGGATGTACAAAGCACAGACGACATGGGCCCACCCTGGGGAAGCAAACAAGACCGAGGGTGGAGAATCACATTGGGGCAACCAAGAAGAGTCTTAAACTCAGGGCTGCAGACAAGCAGGAGAGGGAGAGAAGGAAGAGAGTGTAGGAAGGGAGCCAACTTAAGTTAGATATGAAATACGGCTTGTTGTAACACGGTTAGGAATCAAATCCTTCGTGGGTGAAAGACAGACAGATACCACCTCCAGATTAAATAAGAAAGCAGAAATTTCTTTGGGAAAGCAATTGTACAATGCTCTTCGTTCTCAAAAATCACTCTTCTCAGGACTTAAAAGCCAGAGCTGAAGACCTAACCAAACCTCAGAAAAGCATCCAAGCAGTAAATGATGCTGATGGGGCAGGTTTGACACGTAATCCCATACCACTGGAAACAAAGCTCCCTTTATTGGCTGTTATCAACAGCTATAGGAGGCTCTTTTTCATCAAGCCAAGTTAGATACAAATCTAAATCCACCAAGACGCTTCCCAAATCAGATGTATATGTTGAAACTCCATCTGGCTGGGACAGAACTGAGAAAGTTTGAAGGTCAGGAGCTTTTGGGGGCCGATCCATACCAGTATGGCTGCTGCACTGGAAGGATTTGGCTAGAACTAGGATGGATCCACCTAGGCAGGTGGAACTAAACTCTGTGGTTACGGAATCATACAGCACTGTAAGTACTTGGGTTATATTATTTATAAAATGGTTTGAGTTGCAAAGGACCTTAAAGATCACCTAGTTCCAACCTCCTGCCATGGGCAGGGACACCTCCCACTGGATCAGGGGCTCCAAGCCCCATCCAACCTGGCCTTGAACATCTCCAGGGATGGGGCAGCCACCCCTGCTCTGGGCAACCTGGGCCAGGGCCTCCCCACCCTCACAGCAAAACATTTCTTCCCGAGATCTAATGTCAAACTCCCCTCTTTCAGCTGAAAACCATGGTTGCAACCCTTCTTGTGCCTGTCTACACGGACCTGACCAAGCTACATAACATAATATCTTCCAAATATGTTGTTATTAGAAAATCATCTCCCAACACGACACTTGTGCTGTTGCACTAAAGCTCTTGGCACTTAAAACCAGCTTCTACAAAATATCCTGAACTTCAGGCTTCTTCTCTAAATATGGGATCTATTAGAATGAAGATCTCCTTGCCTAATTTAACTCTTTGTATGTTATAAGTGGCAGGTAGGTGTAGAGAAGCCTTTCTGAAAAATAAGGGCTTGAGAAAAATTAAATTTGATCTATGCAGCCAGTAGCATCAATAGCTAAAAGCTCTGACAATTGAAATAAGACTCTATCGTGCTTCACAGTACCAGAGGCTGAGAAGCATCAGGGATCAGCATGTAAGTCCTGTAGAAAAATAAACATCTTTGCTGCATCCTGGATGAAGACTCAAGGCTGAGGCTCTGCTAACCCAAGGATCACACCGCTGCTGTGCCAATAACTCTGCAACATCCACCACTCTGTAAGCAACACCAGATCATGCACCGATTCCTGCGAGGTTATATCGAAGACACTGCACGTTTCTGGGGCTCCGCTTCGATGCCAGCAGAGGTCAGGGAGGCTCCCCCTCCAGGGAAAGGTCTGAATGCTGAGGAGGCTCCAGAAAGTGAAAAAGGCAGAGTTTTCATTCCTTGGCTGCCTCCAGCCTTCCCCTTCTGGTCTCACAGGGTCAGAAATAAATGATTTTGTGCCCAGGACACCCCGAGTGCTCTGCGCAGGGTACTCACCTCCGTTGTCGGTCCGTTTCAAGGCTCCATCCTTGTGGGGACACAGTTCACATCTCTTGAAATTAAGCAGAAACAAAGCAATTTTAATCGGACTCCCAGGGGCACGGAGACAGAAAAGAGATGATTAATTTACAACGTGGGTATGAAAGATGGGGCTGCTTCCAAAGAGAGGAAGTGGAAGAAGGGATGAGCATAGTTTGGGTGCAAAGAGATACTCTGACACAGCTCAATATCATCTTGATGGGGACGTATTTAAAGCCTCAGCCCGAGAGCCACGAGGCTGCAAGAGAACCTTGACTTTCATGGGGCTTTTTAAAGAAAAGGCTTTGCGGTTGGGGACTAAAACTGAAAACCATGACTCAGAGAGCAGAAGGCAAATAAAAAGAAGCCATTATCTATCTTTGCCTCTTTCCTTCCTTCCTTCTCTCTTTCTCTTGTGATGTTTTTTCCAGTCTCATGAGAGGCGGCTGAGGCTGCTGGGGCATTTTTGCTGGTGGAGCGTGGGGGGCCATGGTGACTGGTGGGTGGGCACCTTGCTCCCCCCAAACCCAGCCTCAGGGAAGGCTGAGGTGTGATGGAGAGGACGTGAGGGGAATATCAGCATCAGCAAGTCCCTGCTGCCCAGGAGGAGAAGGAGGAAGCTCCCTTAGCGCCTTCATGCTCAACCCAGCATCATGATAGGCTGGAAGGGATGCAAACAACTCCATGCCCCTCTCCATACTCAACCACTCGTGGTTGATTTTAGGGAAAACCATGATGGGGAGACAGGTTGTGTCCTCCATCAGAGGCCAGCATAGAATCATAGAATCACCAGGTTGGAAGAGACCCACTGGATCATCGAGTCCAACCATTCCCATCAATCACTAACCCATGCCCCTCAGCACCTCGTCCACCTGTCCCTTAAACCCCTCCAGGGAAGGGGACTCAACCCCCTCTCTGGGCAGCCTCTGCCAGTGCCCAATGACCCTTTCTGTGAAAAATTTTTTCCTGATGTTCAGTTTAAACCTCCCCTGGTGGAGCTTGAGGCCATTCCCTCTCGTCCTCGTCCATTTGTCCTCCCTCACTAATTTCTGCCCTGCCCGGCTGATATTGGCATCCCCATCATCTGATTGCCATGGGAGGGCTCGCCCCTGGCCATCACACCCTTACAGGGCGTTGACGAGAGGTCGGGTGGTTTCGGGGCGCGTTGCCACGCATGGGGGAACACGCTACAGTCAGGAGGGCTCCTCCTGGGCTAAGCCACCCAAACACAGTCACCATCTCCTCATGGCACCACTCTAAATGTCTACATGTTTGTAGTTTTCTCTTTTAAAAAAGGCCTGAAAACCCATGAGGCACAAACCTTTTCCTTCCCCAGCAGAAAGGTCTGATTTATTAAAAAAAAAAAAAACAAATCAAAACAACCCCTAAAAAGCCTGGTTTTCTGTGAAATATGTGCTTTGTCATCAGGTTCAGAAATGAGGTGTCAAAGTGAGACAGCGGGTTGTGCCGCTATGAGTGTGCGGGACCCGGCGCTCTCGCCTGCCAGCGCTCAGATCCTGTGAGCAGAATGGGGCAGGTGCTCCACGCCCCTCAAAAAACCAACATATTGAGCAATAACTGGCCATGAGCAAAAGCCTCTGCCACCAAGGAGTCCTCAGAGACCTTCCACAAAGGTGGTTTCCCTCAAGCAAGCTCAAGATTTCCTCAAGCAAGCTCAAGATTTCCTCTGCTGAAGTTTTGCCTCCTGGACAGGCAGGGAAAACATGGAATCATCGAATTGTCAGGGTTGGAAAAGACCTCTAAGATCATCCAGTCCGACCATCAACACAATAAGAACACGCCTACTAAACCATGTCCTGAAGCACTGTATCTACATGGGTTTTGCACCCCTCCAGATATAGGGAGTTCAGCGCTGCCCTAGACGGCCTCTTCCAAGAGTGGCTTCACTACTCTTTCAGTAAAGAAATTTTTCCTTATATTCATAGAATCATGGAATAGTTCGGGTTGGAAAGAACCTTAAAGACCATCTAGTTACAACCCCCCTGCCATGGGCAGGGACACCTCCCACTGGATCAGGCTCCTCAAAGCCCCATCCAACCTGGCCTTGAACCCCTCCAGGGATGGGGAAGCCACAACTTCCCTGCGCAACCTGTTCCAGGGCTTCACCACTCTCATTGTGAAGAAATTCTTCCTTATGTCTAGTCTAAACCTGCCCCTCTCCAGTTTATCCCCATTGGCCCCAGTCCTGTCACTCCAAGCCTTTGTAAACAGCCCTCCCCAGCTTTCTTGTAGCCCCTTCAGGTACTGGAAGGTCACCTATTCAATCTAAATCTTCCCTGGTACAACTTGAGGCCATTTCCTCTTGTCTTATCACTTCTTACGTGAAGAGACTAGCATCCACCTCCCTACAACCTCCTTTCAGGTAGTCGTGGGGAGCAACGAGGTCACCTCTTGGCCTGGAGAAGAGAAGGCTAAACAATCCCAGTTCCCTCAGCTGCTCCTCATCAGACTTGTACTCCAGACCCTTCACCAGCCTCGTTGCCCTCCTCTGGACGCACTCCAGCAGCTCAATATCTTGTACTCAGGGAAATAAATAGGATTCCAACGCTACTGGAAGCAAGGAGGATCCTCCAGCACCTTGACGGGACTCAAGAGTGCGGGGCTGTCATACAGGCACCTCTGACAAGCAGGAAATCCCAGTGATTAGGAAAAATTTTTTCACGGAAAGGGTCATTGGGCAGTGTCAGAGGCTGCGCAGGGAGGGGGTTGAGTCCCCTTCCCTGGAGGGGTTTAAGGGACGGGTGGACGAGGTGCTGAGGGACATGGGTTAGTGATTGATGGGGATGGTTGGACTCGATGGTCCGGTGGGTCTCTTCCAACCTGGTGATTCTATGATTCTATAACATATAAATAAGAGACGAGGGACAATGACAGATGCCATCGTTAGCTGCCCATCTCCCTACATCTTCATAGGACGGATGCGTACGGGAAGCGTTTCTCACCGCTCTTGGTTAGGTCCAGGTTGGGGAGCTGCTCTCACAATTACTATGGAAAGCCCAGCAGAGCCAAGACAGCAAAAGAACTGGGTTAACTGAGGCACTGTAATAAGAAATTTGCACTTGAAAAGGCCCCTCCGCTCTCCCCTCCACCCCTCAGATCAAAGCGGCTCTCCCACCACGCGATTAGCAAAGCTCTGATTGTAACAAGAGGGGTTAACAGCTCCATCGGCCCCACACAAGACTTTTTTTAATAGCCCTGCCTCTAAATGACAGCTAAAGCCTTCACATGATCCCTCACATGAGTGCCCTCTGGCCATTGCAGCTCACCGGGCTTCCCAGACAATTTGATTACAAAGTGGATGGGCTTTCAGTTGCTTACAGTAAGCACAATAACATCCGCAGCATCCTTTAGGGACCTGAGCATCTGAGGAGGGGTTAGAAGCAGGGATTAGAGGTACCTCTGCCTTTCATTCGACCTGCCCAGGCTGAGGCAGTCTCCAGGGGGTTTTATTGCAACTCTGGGAAAAAAAAAAGCAAAGCTTGGTTGATTTAAAGCAGGTTGTGATGAGTAAGGTTAGAACTCCTCAACCCCTGGGGCTTCTAAGGCAGGGATACACCACCAAGGGGACTGCAGTTAAGGCTCCTGAGCTCTCTTTCCAGTGCTGGAGAAGGGATGGAGTCCATCTCTCCTCCTCTTAGAGACACAAAACCCAGGAGACTGTGTTTTGAAGCACTCCCCAGGGAGTGCAGTACCCTTCATCCCTCTATATCTCAGTTTCAAAGCTAAAGCATCAATATTTAGCCACTCAATATGTTTGTTATGGACAAAGCTCCTAAACTGCTTTAAGAGTCTTCTCTGAAGGCAGAAGAGGGAAGAAAAACATTGTTGTTTTTCACATTATTGTTTTTCAAAGGAGTCTGCCACCCAGTCACTATGAAAGAAACAGGAACAACAAGTCACCCTGCTGCTGGTGTCAGTGCTCAAACAGCAACATCTCTTCTTCCAGATCCTCCCAGCAGGCTGATCAAGTCCATTTTACAGTTGGAAAAAACTCAGGGCAGTGGAAGCACCCCACCCTCCAGCCTCTCTGGACCACGGAGCACAAAGTCCAAGTGGTTTATCGGCAGAGCCACGCACGCTCTCATAAGACTCGACTCATTTCCCTTAACTCCGATCGCGCTGTTCTCTACATCAAAGAATGAGATTCTTTTTAAGTATTTACCCATCTGCGTGTCTGTTGCTATGACTGCTGGTGTTTAACTGAAAAAGGTGAAGGATTTAAATAGGAAATCATCCCCAGCTCTGCTTAGGAAGGCAGATTATCGCTGTTCCGTTATTCTAGTCGCAGGGCTGAATGCCACGGGACTGAATGGCATGACTGAAGCCCACCACGCATTGTCTAACAGATTTCACCGTCCAAGAAGTTAAAGAAGGAGCCACCTGCAGGGATATTGTTTTCTTGATACCTTGGAGGCATTTTGAAGCGTACAACGTGCAAGTGAAAAGTCACAGTCCTTGCCACGAGCCCAGGTGAGGAGCGCTCGTGTATCTGTGTTTTACTACGGTTTACGTTGAGTCGTAGCTAATGCTGAAGAGCTGCTCTCTGCCTGCACGGTTGGGAGAGCCGGGGAAGGAAGCCCATGGAATCTAAATTCCTTTCTTTTCTATGAAACTAGCTGCAGGATGTAAAACCATTCAAAGCCACATTTGATCTTCTTTACTGCAGTGCACATAAAAGCAGCATCTTACAATGGGAACAGAGCTCAGGTATGAAAGTCTGGTCTTGTTTACACTCCCGCTTCCAACAAGGAACGAGTTAACGTGATGTGGAAAGCACGGTACAGATACCTAGTTCCCCTCATCACTCATCTTTGCCAAGTTCTTCACCCATCTGCAAAACAGATTAAACTCGTGTACTGCAGCGAGCAGAGCGCCCAGCTGAGACGGAGCACGCGATCCGCTCAGCCCCGCACGGATCCGCACACCCAGAGGTCACCCACACCAGCTCCACTAGGTACGTGCTGCAGAAAAGACCGAGCTAAACCAGCCTGGAAGGCAGCACCAAGCATCAATAAACATTGTTGGTGCTGCCTGAAGCCTTCTGGATTGAAGGAAAGCCAAAGCTGAATTTAAATCCATCTTTAAGAAAGCAAAAGGAAGAAGCTCTCTTGGATTTACGGTATGACAAGGGCTGCATGATAGAATCATAGAATAACCAGGTTGGAAGAGACCCACCGCATCATCGAGTCCAACCATTCCCATCAATCACTAACCCATGTCCCTTGACATGGTCCCACGTCCATGGGACAAGTGAGGTGTTAATTAATTAAGAACATTTGTAAAGCTTTCTACGTTGCCAAATTGCTACTTTGACAGAAACTAAAGGCGGATCCAGCTTCCTGTCATCTTCTCTGCTGTTCTACAAACTCAGAAAGACTTCATGGAGGAGACTGTTGCTGCGAGATAGGGATGCCAATCCCTCCTGTCAGTCAGAGGGATAACGTTGACAGTACAGCAGCATCCCAGGTGATGCCAACTTGCCCTTACTCCAAAGCTTCCTGAGGAGCTGTACAGAAAAAGCAGCAGGGAAACCACCTTTGAGAAGAACACCATCGTTTTTTAGAAGGTGGAGGTCTCTAGACTCAAAAAAGTTGTCACTGGTAACTTGCTTAAAAGCACCTCTGGCAGCATCTTCATCCAAAAGGCAAACAGCCTTGTTTAAAACCGTTTGATGCAATTATTCCTACTGTACAAACAAGCTTTAGCAGGAGGCTACAGGCAGAGCTGGGACTACAATCACAGGAGCGCTGAAATGCCAGGCTCTAGTGCTTTTGCCGAGGGACAATATCGCTTCCAGCAGAGACGTCAAATCACAGAATCATAGAATGGTTTGAGTTGGAAGGGACACCTAATTCCAACCCCCACTGGATCCGGGGCTCCAAGCCCCATCCAACCTGGCCTTGAACATCTCCAGGGATGGAGCAGCCACCCCTGCTCTGGGCAACCTGTTTAGTGCAAGTACAGGCGCGCTTCGTACTCACCACCCTGGCGGCTCTCTCTTGAGATTCACATTTCCGACAGAACCAGGGTCCAGTAGGAACCTGGACAATTCCATAGCAAGCTGGAAGAAAAGCAGAGCGTTCATTAGACCATCTTTAAGTGCACCGTTTAATTCCTCCAGTGTACAGAAAAGTTTGCCAGAGCCGTTATCAGTCAGAGATGTGTGACAAACCCCAAAATGACATCTATGTTGTATTTTATTCCCCTTTCTACTTTCCACACCCAACAGCAGCAGCCTTTCGCAAGAGGTCCAGCATGATCCTTTTATTCAAGTAAACAAACCCTACGCAAATCTGGCCTAAGTGGGAATGCAGCACTTGATAAACTGTGCCTGACTCTGACCTAGTGAACACAAACGGAGCAATTTTACCTCTCCGCTTTTCAAGCACCGTTAGTGACCTAAATACAAAATTGCTAAATGGATGGCTATGAAGCACCTTAACCATAATTAGGACTAAGATAAAACCTCAGCATCATGAAGGAAATAACCTCAGCGAGAATTCAGGCAGACACCAAGCCAAATTCCTGTTTATTCTGCACACCCTTAAGTCTCCAAGTCCCAGCCAGCAGCAGCCTTTCTCAGCGTGCTTCCAAGATCATTGGACTCAGGATTTTTAGGACTACCCCTGGGAGCAGGTTCCATGTTAATACAAGTCTCCAGCTGATAACCCAGCAAAATTAGCGTTCTTATCCAGCTACAACATGCGTCCCTCGTGCTTTCTACATCACTACTGATGCTCCCAGGGTTTCCCTCTGCAAGCTGCAGCTCCCACTTCTTTAAAATCAGCTCCCTTCTCTGATAGTGCAATGTTGCTTGGAGACCGTTCACCTTCTTTGGTGACCTCCTCCCTCTAACCACCCAAGGATGGTGCTCACGAGTCCCGAAGGAAGCGTTTCAGACCCTGAAAGGGCTCTTAGCCACCACGCAGGTGGGTTTAAAGCAACAGAGGCTGGTAAAGATAGTGGGAAGAAGGAAGGCTATGCATCTCAGATGAGGGTATAGCAATCTCCTAGGAAAGAACAAATTATATCTTCCTTATTCCACCTTCAAGTGCAAGCTGGCAGTTGGAATGGAATCCCAGTCACTCAAGACATTTGAAACTAGGTTGGACAAAGCATCTGAAAATATCCTGCTGGAAGCAACGCTGCGATGCTCCCCGGGGGATGGACCAGCCACGACCCACACTAGGTTCTCTCCTTCTCTCTAATGCAAGTTATTCCACATCAGCCAGGAAAACGAACGCAACCGAAAGAGCCGACTGCGAGAGGAGCCAAGGCATACACATAAGAAAACAGAAACTACATGAAAGCAGTGACAGAGGAGCCTGCCTTGGGTCCATCTTTAGCAGCGGGCTGAGGGCCAAAAGCAAGCGCTCAGCTGGAGCCAGTGCGAGCTTCTGTGCCCACTGCTTCAAAGGGGAAGAAAACAAGGAAGAAAGCGAGGAAAAATGCAGAACATATGTAAGGCAGAGTTGAAAATACGGCTTGTAAATGCTCTTAACTATCTCAGTAGAGCCTTCATTCCCAATCAGACGCTTCTGTTAACACTTTGAGTTTTTTACTCGAGAGATAAGATTTCTACCCATCACAAAACCCCCTATTTTTAAGAATTGGTCTTCATGTGTAACGACAACATAAGCTTAAAAAAAATACACAGGGTTCTTTATTGAACTGTACAATCATTTCAGGAGGTCACTTCGGCGTTGCGGATATTCAAGCAGCACAACAAGATACCAAACCCGGTGTGGGATTGCACGGAATGAGACTGGATGACCCAGCTGATCCCCCGCAGTGGTTTGCTTCTATTTAAGAAATAAAAGCCTACCAAAACACCGCTCTACTGCTCGCCTTCTCAACAGGCTTTACAAAGAGGGCTGAAGAACACCCACTGCACGCTGCGACGCTCCTGATGAATTATTATACCCTGAAGGACTCTTACAAGACCTAAACAGACAGTTGTGTTGTCCAAACACACAAGCAGAGCCCTCTCTGAGGCTTCTCCAACATGGTCCAACTCTATCAAAACAACGCCACGTGCCCGCTTCCCCTCCGCCGCGGCAAACACCCCTTCCCTGTACCTGGGTGGGCTGGGGAATAGGCACCCTGAAGGAATAAAAGCATTGACCATCCAAAAACTGCTCTTGCACACCCAAAACTGTTCTTGTATACCCAAAAAACTGCTCTTGCACACCCAAAAACTGTTCCTGCACACCCAAAACTGCTCTTGCATACCCAAAAACTGCTCCTGCACACCCAAAAACTGCTCCTGCACACCCAAAACCCGCTCCTGCACACCCAAAACCCGCTCCTGCACACCCAAAACCCGCTCCTGCACACCCAAAACCTCTTCTTGCTAGCAAACAGAAGCGTTTATATCAATCTTGGGAGTGAGCATGAAGGATGCCGATACCCTTTATCCCCCTCCAAAAGAAGGTGATGAAGAAACCCATTCCCTAGCCTGTGCTCTGCTAAATAATGGAAAGGATGGAACACTTAGACCAGTAATATTAAACAGAAAGAAGCATCCTTCTAGAGAGACCCTGATGACAGGAGACACCACGCGTTGCCTGCGAAGGAGGAGAAATCCCCTGCCAGCTTCGCTTCCTCATTTCTTCTCCCCTTTAGTCACCTGGTTGTAAGCGACTTCTCACTAAAGACGTGAGCGTGGACACCTCAACCATACAAAAAGCAAAAAAGAAGCCCAACCCAGAGACCCAGAGCCCTGACAGCAGGTAGAGGGGCAGGACATATTCCCAGCTGGAGCCAGGAGCGTGTGCATGGAGACCCGGAGAGGAGAGATTGCACAGGAAGAGGCTGGAGATGTGCAGGGAGATGGAGAGGATAATAATAGATGGAAAAACAGACGTGCCAGATGAGACCAGAAACCTTCATGCGATTCAAAACAAACCACGCAGGGCAATCACCGGGCCTTTCTGCCGGCTTCAAATTAAAGCTAATACGTGTTTTTATATTTTTTTTGGGGGGGGGAGTGTGTTTAGAGGGATGAGGACAAACTTTCCACCCTGCTCCCGTGTATCGGGGGTGTGCTGCGAGTGATTTAAACCACAAATCGCCTCTATATCTGAAAGGAGGAGGAGGAGGAGGAGGAGGGGGGCTGCCTTCCTCCCTGCCTTTGCAGGAGGCAGCTCGGGGTGACCCCCCCCCCCCCCCATGGGGGTTACCCGGGGCCACGAGGAGCAGCACCGGGATGAAGTGAGGGTACTGGAGGCGAAGCTGGGCAGCCCCCCCGACCCCTTCCCAGGGCACCAGGGGAGGGGAAAAGAAGGGGAAGGGGGCACCTAGACAACCCCCCCCCCCTCCTCCTCCTCCGCAGGGTGCTGGTCCCCAGCATCCCCCCCTCCATCCCCCAGGAGATGCCTGCCCCCTATCTCCATCCCGGGGGGCTTCTCTGATGGGTGACTCCTCTCCATCCCTCGCCCCCCCCGATTCCCCAGGCTGCCCCCCCCCCCTCATTTCTCCTCCCCCGAGCCACCGGCAGCACCGTTATTTGGAACAATAGGGATAAAACAAAGCCTTCCCCCCCCCCCCCCCAGCATCCATCCCCACCCCCAGCCTCCCCGGGGCTCCTGGCCTGGGGATGGAGCCGGGTTGGGGGGGGGGGGGGGGAGGTTTGGAGCCCCCCGGGGATGGCGGGGGGGGGGGGTACCCGGGGTTAGGGGGGTATCCTGGGGGGGGGGGGGGCTGTGCCTTACCTTGGTGCACAGCCACATTGCAGCCGTGCCCGTCGCAATAGACCAGCGGGTTCTCCGCCCAGCCCCGCTCATCAGAACACACACAGCAGCCTCCCACCATCTCCTTCATACTTCCATGAGGGTTTCCTTCCCACCCCCCCCCCGCCCTCCCTCTACGCACACATCACTCCTCCCTCCCTCCCTCCCTCCTCCTCCTCCTCCTCTCCTCCTCCTCCTCCTCCCAGCTCTTTCACACGGGGGTGCCCAACATCCCCCCCCCCCCCCCCCCAAACCCTCCTTCTCCGACCCCGGGCGGAGCTCGTTGGGGGGAATGGGAGGGATGGAAAGAAAGAAGAAGGAGGAGGGGAGGCTGGGGAGGGACCCGGGGGCGATGCCCCCGCCTCGCACCCCCTGCAAACACACCGACCCCCCCCTCCTCCTCCTCCTCCTCCTCCCCCCTCCCTCCAGCCCATCGCAGTCATGGCTGCGCAGCCCGCATGCTCCCATCCAATCTGCGGCTCGGGGAACGGCAGCCTGGCTGGGGCGGGTGGCGTTTCTTTGCGGAGCCTCTGGGGGTGTGCGATTTGCGTTCTTGTTAACCCCTTCATCCAGCCGCTTTCGCTCGGTTCTGGTTGGGTTTGGCTTGTTTCGTTTCCTTCCACCGCATCCTCCCCCCCCCCCACCACCCCCAAAGCATCATCCCCCTCGTCCCCCTCTTCTCCCCAGCAAACCGAGCGGAATCCGAGTGTGAACCCGGGTGTGCAAAGCGCTGGATGCGTGCCCGAGCCAGGCTACATGGATCGCTCCGGAGCGAGGACTCGGGACCGTTCCGCAAATCCTATTCTCTCTGCAAACCCTCTCGGAGCGATCGGGGCTCCGTGAGCGCCACCGCCTGTCCTGCTCTCCGAGGCTCCTGCAGAAACGGGGGGGTGGGGGGGTGGGGAATTTAACCCCTTGGCACCTGTTTTGTTGTCTTCTGGAAGTTTACGCCCTGCAGGACAAGCGTGAGAAATCGTGGAATAGTTTGGGTTGGAAGGGACCTCAAAGCCCATCCTCAAAAGTTCCACTCCCCTGTCCTGGGCAGGGACACCTCCCACGGGATCAGGGGCTCCAAGCCCCATCCAACCTGGCCTTGAACCCCTCCAGGGATGGGGCAGCCACAGCTTCCCTGGGCAACCTGCTCCAGGGCCTCCCCACCCTCATAGTGAAGAAATTCTTCCTTATGTCCAGCCTAAATCTGCCCCTCTCCAGTTTATCCCCATTGTCCCTCATCCTATCACTCCAAGCCTTCCTAAACAGCCCCTCCCCAGCTTTCTTGTAGCCCCTTTCAGTCCTGGAAGCTGCTCTAAGGTCTTCTCAGAGCCTTCTCTTCTCCAGCCTGAACAACCCAACTCTCTCAGCCTGTCCTCGTACAGGAGGTGCTCCAGCCCTCAGATCTTCTTCACAGCCTCCTCTGGACCCTTTCCAACAGCTCCATCTCCTTCTTACGTTGAGGATAAATCAGCTGGAAAGCAGTCAAAAGAAACAAAGCTAAAAGGTAGTGAGGAACGGGATTGCATCTGCAGGTCCTCTTTAGTCTGCACAGCATCATGAGCACCTTGGGACATCCTTGCTTTGGATACATCGTCCCAAACAGGCAAAGAGAAATGAGGAAAACCCAAGCACGGAGAGCAAAAAGAATTAAATCTTATTGAAGAGGCCTAGGAGGAACCCAAAGAATCCATGCAAAGGGTTCTTAGGGCTCCAGCTCTGCCTGAAACTATCTGCCCGAGGACACTGAGCGGCTCCATGGGAACAGAGCCCAGTTCTCATGGTCTCTCAGGCAGGTCCTCACTCAGCCACCACACTGTCCTCCTGAGAGAAAGGAAGAGCCTGATGTAGCTACACGGTTAGAACAGGGCTTTTTGTAGGGCTGATGGGGGAAGGGTACACAGGAAATTCAATAAAATTGCAGATAAAGGTGCCTAGTTCCTATTCCTACTTTTCATTTCTGAAGTGGTGGCTGCCCCACCCTGGAGGAGCTCAAGGCCAGGTTGGATGGGGCTTGGAGCAACCAGATCCAGTGGGAGGTGTCCCTGCCCATGGCAGGGGTGAGACTGGATGGGCTTTAGGTCCCTTCCAACCCAATCCATTCCATGATTCTTTGGTGTTTTAAAATAAGAAATGTTCTAAACTGCATCAAAAGGAGTGTTGTATCTTGCTTGGGAAATTTTGTGGAACCACTGAGCTACCTCACATCTTTTTTCCCCCCTGTTCTTTGTGAGCGCTGAAGAGGGATGGTTGTGGTAGTGAAGGAAACAGCGAACAAACCAAAAGCTGCTCTTTCTGCTTCCAGGAGTAGGTGCTTCAAATTGTTTCTGGACGCCGGCGTGTATGCGAGTAGCCAGGAGGCTGCACCCTTACTCCAAAGTCAGTCTTCAAACCTATTGATGTTTCTGCGGAGAGATGCCCTCCCTGGAACACAACCTCACAGGTCTCTTCTCTTCTTCTCTTCGAATGGTTGGACTCGATGATCCGATGGGTCTCTTCCAACCTGGTTATTCTATGATTCTATGATTCTGCCACAAGTTCATCGCTGCAGAGACTCCACGGGAACAATTCGTGATTTACAGCAACTTTAATAAGCCCCAAACCAGCATCAAAGTTGTTGATGTCTCTTAGACCTGTGACCCTCTTCTTGCTCAGTGTTTCCCATGCGACACGAAGCCTTGGGAAGCTCGGCATATCCCATCCTAGGGTTTCTTTAAAAAAAAAAAAATAAATCCCATCGGAGAGGAGAGGAAACCCATTCCAGCAGCCCTAATAATCACCAGTTTAGCATCCTTTATCCTGCACCTGTTCAAGCGTTACATCAAGGGGCTGGAAGGCAGACGGCTCCCTGAGAAGCTGCCTGCTGGGTTGCTGTCTTCCTTTTATTACATTCCTTTGAGAGTCACAGGCGCAGACAATACGTTCACCACATTGCTGGAAATTCACTCAGCCTTAGCTCACTTTTCTGGGAGGGTTTCCCCTCCTCTCCCCCTCTTTTATTTTTTTTTTTTTCTTTTATCTATTGTGGTATGAACTTGTTTAAAAGAAAAGGGGGGAAAAAGCTGGCTGGTTGCCTTTGTAACCTGAAGGCGATCCGTGTGGTTTGAGATTGTCTTCGGCTGCAGGACAAAACACTAAAACATCCGCCAGCCCCCGATGGTCTTGGTTCCAGTTGGCCATGCTCGCAGACACTTGGACTTGAACTGCAAATTTGCCTTCAGGGGATTAAGTTCCAATTTACATAACTAATCCCTGCGGTGAGGCAAGGCTGGGCCAGGGAGGAAAGGGCACGGCGGTTGCTTGAGAAGAATTTGGGGGAAAGTTACAACTGCGAAAACGGAGACGCGGAGAGATTTCATTTATATTGGCCCGTTGTTCTTTTATCAGCCTGTTTTTAAATTGTGGCCTGGATGTGGGAAGCAGGCGAAGTTAAAGTGATGTGGACTGACTCTTGGGAACCGCTGTCCTCGTGGCTCTCAGACCTTGGCTACGGAAGTCGTTACTAAACTTAGTTCTTTACAACTCTATCCAGAAAACTGTGGGTAAGGCAACAGGCTCACACATCACGAACAGAGCTGCTGCCCTTATCTCTGTCCATATGGACCTTGTTATGGGTGATTTCTTGTTTTCAGGGGAATCTTTTGCATTTACTTGATTAGTAACAAACTTATCACCTGACATGGGAATTCTTGAGATACATTAAATAGAATCATAGAGTCATAGAACAGTTTAGGTTGGAAATGACCTTAAAGATCATCTAGTTCCAAGCCCACTGTGATGGGCAGGGACACCTCCCATTAGACCAGGCTGCCCAAAGACCCATAAAATCCTCTTGCTGGGGTGTAGAGCCGTATTATTGCCTTCTCCAGATTATTTATACTATTTCATCTACAATGTACAAACATTATGGTTGGACTCGATGATCCGGTGGGTCTTTTCCAACCTGGTGATTCCATGATTCTATCTTAAAGAGCAAAAAAGCAGCAATAAAATTTATCTTTCTTATGATAACTCCACGTGCTCTTAGGAAATCTAGAGATTATTAGAGTATTAGAGAAGCACTTCTGGCCTAGCTTACACAAAGGGTCGATGCGAGGAAACACTGGGATGTACGTATTTGATGGCTTGCAGTGATGGATTGCCTCTCTGTGCAGTATCCCAGCCTTTTCCAACTGCTTCTCCTGGGAATGAAGGCTCTTCCTCCCTTCATTTATGGGGAAACTGTTACTTGAGGTTGTCATGAGTAAGGACTGTGATTTATCTGAGTCCAAGGAGGGTTAAAACTTGCCTTTGTGTGGGCAGGCAAATCCGTGTCATAGAATCATAGAATCACCAGGTTGGAAAAGACCCATTGGATCATCGAGTCCAATCATCCCTATCAAATACTAAACCATGACCCTCAGCACCTTGTCCACCCATCCCTTAAACCCTTCCAGGGAAGGTGACTCAACCCCCTCCCTGACCAACCTGTTCCAGTACCCAATGACCCTTTCCGTGAAAAATTTTTTCCTAATGACCAGCCTGACCCTCCCTTGGCGGAGCTTGAGGCCATTCCCTCTCGTCCTGTCCCCTGTCCCTTGGGAGAAGAGCCCAGCTCCCTCCTCTCCACAACCTCCTTTCAGGGAGTTGCAGAGAGCAATGAGGTCTCCCCTCAGCCTCCTCTTCTCCAGGCTAAACCCCCCCAGCTCTCTCAGTCGCTCCTCTTGTTCTCCAGCCCCTTCCCCAGCTTCGTTGCTCTTCTCTGGACTCGCTCCAGAGCCTCAACATCCTTCTTGTGGTGAGGGGCCCAGAACTGACCCCAGGATTCGAGGAGCGGTCCCACCAGTGCCGAGTCCAGAGGGAGAATCACCTCCCTGGCCCTGCTGGTCAAGCCCTTTCTGATCCAAGCAACCATTCTGTGATTCCCTTTTGTGCTTGCTCCGTTATGGGCCAAACGCCACGTTTCTCACGTACAAACACCCACAGAAAGATTCAGAGAGTAAAGGACACCCAGAGCCAAGCACACGCACGCCCAGCTTTGCTTCGTCAGTCACTTTCTGGCCTCGGACAAGTCGCTTCCTCCCTTTGTGCCTCATTCTCCCCCTTTGTCTGAGCAATTCCCCACTGCACAGCACTTTGGGGTTGTTTGTCTGAAAATCGCCATGTAAGTGCAAGTTATTATTCATTAAACAATGTCATTAAGGACTCTGAAAGGAAACAATGATGTCATTAACAGCTTTGAAAGGAAATAGTGCCATTAATGACCCACAAAGGAAAAAAAAAAATAGCGATTTAAATGTCTCCTATGTCTTTTTTTATCCTTCAGCAGCTTAAATCAAACGAGACAGCGGATCATGTTTGTCTTTGTGGGTTTGATGCATTCAAAACAGTAAAATTGATTAATATCATTATACAGGAAGATGACAAATTCGGTACTAAATTACTCTTTTATAAGTGAAAATAGGTGGAAGGGGTTGTTCAAATCTCTCTCTCTGCCCTAAAAGCCCAAACTCCCGCGCTTTCGTGCCATACCCAGATTTATGACCCCTTTCCAGCCCACTTTCCCTACCGCCTTCTCCCACTGGGCATTCCTATCATTGTGTATTGAAAGTGCTTGAGCTGTTTATTCACTTCTTCCTTCAAACGAGAGAATGTGCTCCAGACTGTGTGGTTTAGGAACATCTCTAAACAAATCCGGTTTAACACACCTCGTGGGATGGTCATAAAATCACGAAGACATTGCTTTGGAAGGAACTTTAAAAGAGCAATTAAGCTGATTCCCTATGGGGAGGCAGAACCAAGGACTTATTGGCATCACATCGCTATTATTATTGTTATTGCTATTATTATCATTATTATTTACATAAGATAGTAAAGTACACAACAATTACCAGAGAAATAAGTGATGTGGTCTGTGTCTAGAAATCAGGAGTATTTTTTGAGGAGCCTGTACTTAGGCTTTTGTTTTCTTCTTAGGAACCTGAACCAACACCCTTGGCTTTAAATCCAAACCGAGCTCTGGAGCTCTTGGCACACCCAAACCTCTGCTGAGGTTCATGGAGCAGGACCAAGGCTTTCGAGGACATTTATACTCTCCCAGGGTGCTTTGGCATGGCAGAGCGTTACCTTCTTCATCGAGTTAGGCTCTGATCCTTGAACCCAGGTCCTGATGCGAAAGAAGGGATTTAATAATCACAAGCAGATCTGGTTTTAAAGGGAGTGAGGCACCTGTTTCCCTTTGTGCCTTGAGACTTTTTTCTCACATTCCTGCCTTTTTAGCACCTTTAAAAAACACTTGGGAGTAATTGAAGCTTTGCCGATACCCACCAGTTGCTCTCATTTAATTGATTTACCGACCAGTTTAATTAAACACCCTCTTTTGCCATCCTTGTGTTGGTTTAGAGCATTGCATCAGCTGAGCTTGCGATTGTCTGTTCCGTTCTTGGCTACGCTATTGGAAACTGCCTTTAAGACAGGAAACCTGAGGTAAAACCTGAAGGTAACAGCTCTGCAGCAACTGCACAAACCCAAGTTGTTGTTCCAGGCTGAAGCTGCCTTCCCAGGGCTGAAATAACCTGAGTCGAGGCAGTGGGTGAAGAACATCAGCCCTCAGCTTCTTGTTGCCAAGCCAAGAGGACTCTGAGGTGCTAAACCAGATCAGGGTCAGGCTTTCTCCTCCCTTCCTCCTGAATTACCTATACGTAGGCTTATATTTATGTATATAATGACTTCTCAAGCTGGTTTCAAGTACGCAAAAGGATCTGTTAGAGAGCTCTGCAGAAAAAGCCACTCACAGGGCTCTCACACAGAGTCAGCTCTCCCCAAAATCCATCCTGCTACCTAAGATTTCTGCAAAAACGAGCCTTTACTGACAGCCCAGGGCGTGTGCTGGGGGCTGCAGGGCTGGGGGGCTGTGGGGACCCCCAGTGGGGGTGCTGCAGCTTGGTAGTGGAGCTACCCTGTGTCCAGTGCCCGTGTCCAATGAGCCAGCTTGGACCACACCTGACGTGTGGGGCTGATCCACCAGGGCCGAGAAAGCCCCGAGAATATTGACAGGAAACGATCGGCGGCTTTTTTGGTCGCGAGCTGCAGCGCTGAGGTTCAGGCAACGACATCCTGCCCCCCACGCAGTGCCAGGGGCTGGGGGGGGAAGCGGGGGCTGCGGTAGCGCTGACAGCAGCCTGGGGCCAGGACCAGGAGGCGCTGGGCGCAGGGAGCCCTCTGCCCACCCATCACCCATTCTACAGGTGGCAGAGGTGAAGCATCTCCCTGGAGTCCTTCCATCTCTGCACCCACCACTGCATCTGTTCCTTCATCCATCCCTCCACCTGCATCTACCCATCATCTGCCTGTAGAGAGAAGCCATGTAGGGAAGGACTTGGGGGTGCTGGTGGATGAGAAGCTGGACATGAGGAGGCAATGTGTGCTCACAGTAAAAGAGCAGTGGTGGCTGCCCCATCCTGGAGGGGTTCAAGGCCAGGTTGGATGGGGCTTGGAGCCCCTGATCCAGTAGGAGGTGTCCCTGCCCATGGCAGGGGATGGGACTGGATGGGCTTTGAGGTCCCTTCCAACCCAAACTATTTGATTGTTTCTATGATCGCTTCCTATCTAAAACTACAAAACCCTACAACACCATTTGAACCTCCCCCCCAAAAGCCCCACAGGACCCAGTGGGGTTGGCAACAGTGAGTGCCCCATGTAGGACAAGGCAGCTGCAGGCTGCACTTCACACCTTCATAAGCCACTGAGTAGCTCTCATTCTTACTAAGACCTGCAAAGACAGAAAAGAAAGCATAATCAAACCTTCAGCCCTTCGTCACCACCCTGGGGAGATTTGCATGGCCCGTTCTGAGATGCCTGTTTAGTATAAATGTCAATTATTTGCCAGAGGAAGCAACTGTTTCCTTTACTGATAATTTTGGTGATTTATCATAGACTCTGCCAATGTGCCTGGCTGCTAGGATCATCCTTTTAATCATACGTCTATTTAGTGCCTCTTACAGGGTGGGTTAGATCTCCCTGCACACCCTATTAGTCATCAGAAATGTTGAGGCTGTAACCTCTTAGTCACTGGTGAGTCAGAGCTTGCCCCTTGGAAGAGGAAAGCTGGCCAGATTCTAACAGCCTTGGGGCTCAAAATAGTGTGGAAAGTCACCGGCACCACTTCTGTGCACTGCTACCCTATGAGAGCTAAGGGATTGAAATCAGACTGATGATTTCAGCCCAGTTCATGAGTAATACATAGAATAAATGAGTTTGGCTGTGATTCTGATCTATCTAGCTTAACGCTTAAATACATTTGCACTCAACTTGAGAGACTCAGCAATAGAAATCATTTCTAAAACTGTCAAAAATTGTAGAATCATGGGATGGTTTGGGTTGGAAGGGACCTCAAAGCCCATCCAGTTCCATCCCCTGCCATGGGCAGGGACACCTCCCACTGGATCCAGTTGCTCCAAGCCCCATCCAACCTGGCCTTGAACCCCTCCAGGGATGGGGCAGCCACCACTCTGGGCAACCTGGGCACCCTCACAGGAAAATATTTCTTCCTAAGATCTCATCTCAATCTCTCCTCTTTCAGCTTCGAGCCATCCTCCCTTGTCCTACCCCTGCTCTCCCTGACCAAGAGCCCCTGCCCAGCTTTCCTGGAGCCCCTTTCAGTCCTGGAAGCTGCTCTAAGGTCTCCCTGGAGCCTTTTTGAGTCCGTAAAGCTTTCTGAGGGCAAGACCATCACAGGGTGCTCCGAAGCAGGTCTGCAGAGGAATGGTGTTTTCTTGTCTGCATTACACTGAGGAATTTCACAGGTGGAAAAACTATTTCAGGTGCATGAAGTCCACCTTTAATTGAGGATTAAATTAACCTAATTCAATCTGGTTATTGGCTAAGTTAAAATAACCTGTCATAAGCACAGTATGAAGCAGTAATGGGCCTACATGAGAGGTTTGCACAAACACAACAGTATGTTTATATTCATTTCCTAATATAGACAAACCCACTGTGTTCTCTTTCTTTCTTTCACTCTGTGTTGGCTCGTTGACAGTGGGATGACAAAAATAGTGAGAAGACCTGAAATCGAAAATGAAACTCCGTTTGCAGAACTCTGTGACTTGGAAAGGCAGAAAGAGTTGGACTGATGTGACTTTCAAAGTGTCAGCTCTGACGGGGCAGCCTTGAGTGGTGTTTTTCCCCTACAGACCCTGAATTGTCATCTCGAGGTGGGCTCATTCTCCCCTGCATGGCTTTAACCACATCCACCCAGGCCAGTGGGTGGACTTCCAGGTCTCTGCTCTGAAATTTCCTGCCTGTTTCAGTCGAATAATCTCTCAGAGATCTCTGAGGGCTGGAGCACCTCCTGTCCAAGGACAGGCTTGATCTCTTGAGTTGGGGTTGTTCAGCCTGAAGAAGAGAAGGCTCCAGGGAGAACTTAGAGCAGCTTCCAGGACTGAAAGGGGCCGCAGGAAAGCTGGGGAGCGGGTCTTGATCAGGGAGGGCAGGGAGGGGACAAGAGGGAAAGGTTTTGAGCTGAAAGAGGGGAGATTGAGATAAGATCTTGAGGAGAAATGTTTTGCTGTGAGGGTGGGGAGGCCCTGGCCCAGGTTGCCCAGAGCAGGGGTGGCTGCCCCATCCCTGGAGGGGTTCAAGGCCAGGTTGGATGGGGCTTGGAGCCCCTGATCCAGTGGGAGGTGTCCCTGCCCATGGCAGGGGTGGGACTGGATGGGCTTTGAGGTCCTTTCCAACCCAAACCATCCCCTGATTCTGTACAGTCAGGCTGTTTGCCCTGGCATGCAGGAGAGGGACACATCCCTGCGTGAATTGTGCCAGCAAAGCAGATTTTTCGCTTCACTGCTGCTCTGTCCCATGCTAGGAGTTTCTCTTCCAGCTTTGCCGCTGGATCCCGTGGAGATGAACCCTCCGGGGGGGGTTCCCAGGGGCGGCCGGGATGTGATGCTCGGGGTCGGGGAGGGGCTGAGCAGATGCCCTGGGGATCAGAGGAGGGGGAGATCACCGCGTTGCCAGCAGCAGCACCGGGACCGTGCTCGTGGCAGGCAGCCGGGGACCTCTGCTGGGCGAAGGCGAAAAATCGCCTTTTCTCCCCCAAAGGCGTGCCCTGCGGCCAGGCTGCAGCTGGGAAACCTGCGGGCGGCGCCAGCAGCTCGCCTTTCCCCGCCGGGAGCAGCCCCCTCCCCAGCCTGGCTGCCCCAGAGCCGGGGGGCTGAGCCCTAGCCCCCCCCCCCCCGGCACACCCCCATCCTCCGGGCAGGGGAGGAGTGGGGGCTTCTGGCTGGGGTCCGGGTAGGGTAGCGCCGAATTGTTTCATAGGATCATAGAATCACCAGGTTGGAAGAGACCCATCGGATCATCGAGTCCAACCATTCCCATCAATCACTAACCCATGTCTCTCAGCACCTCGTCCACCCGTCCCTTAAACCCCTCCAGGGAAGGGGACTCAACCCCCTCCCTGGGCAGCCTCTGCCAGTGCCCAATGACCCTTTCCGTGAAAAATTCCTGAAACTTTTCAGAAATGGGAATTATCACAAAGGGCTGAACTCTCGGCTATTTCTCCCTCCCTCCCTTCCTCTTTCCCTTCCTCCTTGCATCCCTCCCTCCCTCTATCCATCCCTGCATCCCTCCCTCCGTCCCTCCATCCCTGTATCCATCTCTCCCTCCATCCATCCCTGCATCCCTCCCTCCATCCATCCCTGCATCCATCTCTCCGTCCATCCATCCCTGCACCCCTCCATCCATCCCTGCATCCCTGCATCCATCCCTGCATCCATCCCTGCATCCCTGCATCCATCCATCCCTGCATCCATCCATCCATCCATCCCTCTCTCCCTTCCTCCCTGCATCCATCCCTGCATCCATCTCTCCGTCCATCCATCCCTGCACCCCTCCCTCCATCCATCCCTGCATCCCTGCATCCATCCCTGCATCCATCCATCCATCCCTGCATCCCTCCCTCTCTCCCTTCCTCCCTGCATCCCTCCCTGCATCCTTCCCTCCCTCCCTGCTCTGTCCGCTCCCTCCCCGCTCTCCGCCGCCCCATCCCGATCTTTTTTCATCCCAGCAGCCGAAGCGGAGCTGAGTTTTTCCCCACGGGAGAGTCCGACTTTAGCAGCGAAGAACCTCCCTGGGATCTCGCTTTTCCTCCGGAGGCGGCTCGGGGCTGAGGCTCCCGGGGGGACGAATCCTCCCAGCCCGGATCCCCCGGGATGGGGATACAGCCTGGGCTCCGGTGCGGGGCTCCGGCTGCTTCCCCGGGGCTCTGCGGTTCCCGGAGCCCGGCAGCGGCGTGGAAACAAGCCGGCAGCACCGCAATCTCCCACCTCAAAACAAACCCAGCCCGGCTGGGAGCAGGGTCAGCTGCGGGCACAGCCCCTTCCCGGACAGGACACAACCGGGAGCATCCTCTGCTTCGCTTTAATTGTTTTTAAGCGCCTCGCCGGGGGCAAAGGAGAAAATTCCCGGCCAGGCTGAGCTCGGGAGCCGGGGCTGAGGTGAAGGGGCTGGAGATGAGGCAGAGGGGCTCGAGGATGAAGGGATGGAGCTGAGGGACCGGGGCAGCCGCTGCCATCGCTTCTTCATGCCCTGCTCTGGCAGCTCTGAGGGGATCTGAGGCACTTGGAGCACCCTCCTGCCAGGGTAACTGGGGTGGGATGTGTGTTTATGGGTTCCCCCTTGACAAAAAAAAAACAACGGGAAAATCCAGTGGAAGGAGAAGAAATAGCCGGGGCGAGCAGAACCGCATCCTGGGACGCTCCAGCAGCCCCAGACCACGGGCTGAACGCGAGCAGCCCCCCTGCCCCCCCCGGGTGCCCCTGTACCCCCATCCCGGTGTCCCCCTGCCCCGGTGCCCCCACACCCCCTCCCTGATGTCTCCTCCGCTCCATCCCTGTGTCCTCTCCCTCGGGGACTTCAATAATTGGATAATAACTTAGATCCCCCAAGCCGCATCTCTTTATTTCATCTCTTTTTGGGGACCACAGGACTCACCCCCCACCTCACCCGAGGAAAAGGTGGGGGGAGCAGAGCCTAAACTCTCCTGTCCTTCCCCCACGGAGCAAGAGGCTTAAACCAGGCGATTCCTAGAAAGTGGAGCTGAAGCCGAAAATATCCATTTTGGAGCGTAAGGCAAAGATTTCCTATTTTATCCTTTCCCAGCTCGGTGCTTTCCTCTCCCTTGAGGTCTCAGCATCTCCGAGAACCATTTGGCAGCAGGGAGACACCGCGGTGTTAAAATAATCATAATAAAAATCAAATAAAGACAAAGAGATGCAGCCTCCTCCCCTCCACACGCAGGGACGCACTGAGGGAACAACCCTCAGCCCTTCAGGAACTTCGTTTTCATCACGAATCCCAAGGTTTAACCAGCTCCGGAGCAGGTAAAGCAGCTCTGTCCGTGTGTCCGGCTGCTGCCAGACACCAGGATGTGCCAGGACACACGGACACTTCAGCTCCTTGAGCCCCATGAGCCCTTGACGTGACTCCTGCATCCTGAGTTTGGTGCAAATCTCTCTCATAACCCAAGATTTTAATCCAAATTCAGGCTGATAAAGACTCTCTACCCCTCCAAGCTGCTTTTTCTCGCCTTTAGGTGCTTGGGCCCCGCGGTTTGGAATTGCAAGAACTTTTCTGTCTGGATGCTCAGAGCTCTAGTGCGTTATCTCCTGCATTCACAGCCATAGAAGTGCTCACAATTATGTATTTTTCTGTCGTTCAGCCTTAAAAAACACCCCTTTGGGTCAAACTGAAACCTGTAGGGCGAGAGATTTTATTATTATTGGTGCTGTTGCCAGAAACCAGCAAACTTTACAATCCAGATGTTTGAAGAGTGTCAGAACAACTTGCTGCTTGTTGGTTGTTTTTTTTTTTATGGTGAAATCCAAAGCAATCGCTGTGTTTTATCATCTGAGAGCATCCAGCCTGGCAAAGAATGCAGGTTGATTTTTGCTTTCTACCTCTCGAACCCAGATGCTCCGGGTAGCTCAGTGCTGACAGCCGCTCTCTTCAAAGGCTTGTCCCCAGCGCTCCATCAATTAGGATAAAAAATGAGCTCTCCTTCTCCTGCATTTGTTTGGGGAAGAGGGAAATTATTTAAACAACTGTATCTCCAGTCAATGAGGGAGCGAGGGTGGGGAGCAAAGCCCCAACTTTCCAAAAAAAGAGGGAAATGATGTTTAAAAAACCATGTGCTCTCCGGGCCATGGAGCATCTTTTTGCGAAATTTAGAATTACTACACAAACCCTCCAGAGAAAGGAAGGAGAGGGGCTGGATTTCAGGGGTAGGAGCCGCTCTTCCCCTTCTTTTCTTCACTTAGTGCTTAAAACCACATTTTAGTTAAGGAAACCCTTGCTCGCATTGCAATCCCCTCCCCAAAGAGAGGGTATGAAGGCTGCTATCCACTCCAAAATTTTTAGTGCATCTCATCCTTAAAGGCCTCGATTCCTCCTGCTATCAGAGCCCCAAAATTTATCACAAATTGAAGAGACCCTTCCCTGGGGGAGCTGGAGCTCAGCCAGCCCCGAGCAAGGATGCTCGAAGGGAAAAGAGCTGGGATGGGAGTGGGTCCTCCCATGGGATTTCTGGTTTCTTCCCAAAAGGCTGATGCCGTTTGGGATTTGAGAAAACCGAGCAACTCTTGGAAATGGGATAAATCGCACTGAGCATCCCCCCGGCAGGCAGGGACCTCGGCAGGGCGAGTGGCAACCTCGCTCCTTTTATTGTCGCCAATTAGGCGTGTGTTGGTCTCAAAAGGGCTTGGAGGTTTCCAACATCCCCCATCCCCTAGGTAGCTGCGACCCTTTAGGACGCGTTCCTTTAAACACCCCCCTCTTTGCCTTTTTTTTTTATTTACAATAAACACATTTTGGTTAATGAAACCCTCGCCCACTTTGCAATCTTCCCTCCCTCCCTTCCCCAAAGCCCATAAAGCTCCAACTTTGCATATCTGAGCCCTGTTCTGTGGGGCTGGGTCCTTCGGGGGTCCCAGGGTCAGCCTGGGGGCAGCAGGGTCATTGTGTACCCATCATGGGTCAATAAGCAACTGGTCAGGCTCTCAATCCACATCAGGCCTTGAAGAGGACTGGGAAATGGGAGAATCCATTCATAATAATAATAAACTTGTCAATCAATAACAGGCAGGAGAAATACTTTGTAAAAGGTAAAAAAAACCAAACCAAAACAAACCAAAAACCAAAAAACCCACCCAAAGTTTTTTTTCCCCTTTAAAATTTGAAACTTTGCACAGTTTCAAATGAATTTTAAATCCCAATTGCTTTAATATAACATTGAAAAATTAAGGAATAAGTGTTGGAGGGATGAGAGTAATTTAAATAAGAATTAATACATCTTTCAGAATATATATAGAAAGAATGGTCTTAGATATTGCTTTTTCCCTAAAAATAGCAATATCCAAGACCATCCTCCGTCTGAAACATCGTGGCTGCCTTGTCTCACCTTTAATTTCTACCAGTGCTTATTGAATGGCAAGGAAGGGGTTAGGTTTAAGCTTATTTTAGCAACAAAACTGTTTTCCAGCGTTCTTTTAATTCTAAACTGAGCTATCAAACAACTTTAGTTGTAAATCACCGGGTTAGACTTAATAAGAGACTTTCTCTGTTCTAGCTGGGCTGGATTTAAAGGGAAAAAATACCCCACAGGTTAAGATTTCTTCAGAGGAAATTTGTCAAAAAAAGAAAATGGTTTGGGTTAATAATTTACTAATTTTTTTTTTTTAGTAGTAGTTGTTCCCGTGTAAAAGGAGGAAGAGCCTGGATTAAGCAAGAAGAGGGAAAACAAGTAAATCACGGTGTAATATGGGCAACGTCAAAAGAATAATGTGAATTTTCTGCTGGGTTTAAGATTGAGGCATGAAATCTTCCCTCTAAAAACTCGATTTTCCTCTTTTTCTTAGAGATCTGTTGGGGTTCGGGTTGGTTTTAAAGCCACGCGCACCCCCCTATTGCCACAAAAATCATCTTGGAAATAATTGAGGGGTAAAATA
This sequence comes from Phaenicophaeus curvirostris, assembly GCF_032191515.1. NCBI lineage: Eukaryota > Metazoa > Chordata > Aves > Cuculiformes > Cuculidae > Phaenicophaeus > Phaenicophaeus curvirostris. The sequence goes on from NC_091417.1 coordinate 2,813,480, forward strand.
AACTGGGGGAAATGGAGGAATTCTCCTTTTTCGCATCCCTCGAAGCTCCCCCCAACCTTTTTCTCAAGGATTTCTTCAGGAGAACAAACCCCCTTGGAAGTTTTGAGCTGCATTTGCTTAGGAAAACAAACAAACATTCCTCCCCCCTCAATCCACAGTGTTTATTACTGTATAATTCCCTTCAGCTGCTCGCTAGAAAATGTGGTTTCTTTGTTAGGGGATGGTGAAAGGCCGTTTATTAAGAAAGACAGAAAGAAAGCAGCAAAGTTGGAGCGAGCGACCTTGGGATGTTTGGAGCTGGTGGAAGGATGGGAGCGATTTTAATTCCCTCCTCCCACGGCAGGAAAAGCAGAAAGGGGAGCTGGGAGCAACCACAACCCACTGATTGAAAAAAATCCTCCATCCTTTGGGGATCTGCTGTCTGACTTTGCCTTAAATCCCTTGTTTTTACCTTTAAAATGCGCTCCGAGCGGCACCATTTGGTCTGCTCCAACCTCTTGCTCTTCCCAGGCCTCTCTGCTGCTCTAAATCCCACATTTTTCAACAGATTGAACATTTTCAACTTTTACATTTTGATTTTTTGTCTACATGCGTGCATTTTTTCCCTTAAAATCGTGTTTTTTACATGAAAGCAAAGGGAAACTCATCACCCGCCCCACCAACCAAACCTATTTTCCAACTAACCCCATTTTTCTGGCTTTGTATTTTGAAACAAAAGAGAGGGGAGAGCAGGGATTTGCATCTTTATAAATTGTCATTAAATACTGCTTTTGTTTGCACCGGGGTAGCACTTAAATAAAGTCCGAAAAGACCCAAAATATCTTCTAATAACCCCAACCTGAGGCTTGTGCAGCTGCACGCTCCTTGGGTCCCAAAGTCTCTAAAAAACCATGGAAATGGGGGGAAAAAATAGGTAAATTCATATTTTTTTAATAAGAAATAGGGTTTATGGAATGGTAGTGCGATGTGCTCAAAGTTTAGATTGAGAATAAGGCATTTTTCAATGGTTTCATTGAGTATTTACAAGAAAGAAAGGAAGGAAATTCTGAAGAAAGGAAGAGGGGAGTATTGAAAAATAAGAAATATTGAAAAATAAGGAAGAAATATTGAAAAATAAGAAAGAAATGCTGAAAAACACGATAAATCCTGAAAAATAAGAGAACAATCTTGAAAAATAAGAGAGAAATCTTGACAAATAAGAAGAAACCTTGAAAAATAAGATAAATCCTGGAAAAATAAGACAATAATTCTGAAAAACATCCCTAACCCATGAGAATGAGAGGGAATAACTCTGTTTCTAAATGCATCTGAAAGCATTTTAGCAAACCCTGGCTGCTGGCAGCAGAAAAGAAGGTCCTGGAGC